>NC_136421.1:114390000-115070000 GCF_052625555.1 Lactuca saligna | reverse complement strand
TCAGACATCGGAGTTGCTGTGTTTCCACTGCAACCAGAGGGGCCACAAGAAGGCCAATTGCCCCATGTTGACAGCTTCAGCGCCAGTGAAGGCGCCAGCTCCAGCGACCCTGCGGATGACGGATGGCCGTCAGGGCAAGGCAGAGGCTCCAGTAGTGAGGAGTCGGGCATTTCAGTTGACTGCCGAGGAGGCACGCGCCGCGCCCGATGTGGTGACGGGATCGTTCCATGTGAACGGCATCCCGGTTCAGGTATTGTTCGACTCGGGTGCATCCTGATCGTTCGTTTCTCTTGCTCTTAGCAAGAGATTTCATGAGACTTCAGGCGAGTTAGATTGCCCGTTAGAGGTAGAGATTGCCGATGATCGATCGGTGCGAGCATCGATGGTGTTTCGAGATTGTGTCCTGCGACTGTTTGAGGAGTGTTACCTGGTAGACTTGGTTCCCATTCCATTGCGTGGGAACAAGGTGATTATTGGTATGGATTGGTTGAGCCCTAATGGGGCAGTGATAGATTGCGCACAGCAGCTAGTGCGAGTCAAGACCCCAAGCGGGGGAGAGTTAGTGATTCATGGAGAGCGGCCGCAGTGTGGACCCACTGTATGTTCAGCAGCGAGGGCTAGGCACTACCTTCAGCAGGGATGCGCGGGTTATGTCGCGTACGTGATGGACACCCGGGAGGCGGGTAAGGCGACCGTGAGCGAGGTCCCGGTGGTTCGAGATTTTGCTGATGTTTTTCCGGAGGAACTACCTGGGATACCTCCGGAGCGACAGGTGGAGTTCAGGATTGACCTCATTCCCGGTGCGGCTCCGATAGCTAAAGCACCATATCGGTTGGCTCCTCCCGAGATGCAGGAGTTGTCTACGCAGCTGCAGGAGCTGCTGGACAAGGGATTTATTCGGCCGAGCAGTTCGCCCTGGGGAGCCCCGATTCTGTTTGTGAAGAAGAAGGATGGGTCGCATCGGATGTGTATAGATTATCGGGAGCTGAACAAGGTAACGGTGAAGAACCGTTACCCGCTTCCGAGGATTGATGACCTCTTTGACCAGCTTCAGGGCGCATCTTGGTTCTCCAAGATTGATTTGCGTTCGGGTTATCATCAGATGAGGGTCAGGGAGGAGGATATGCAGAAGACCGCGTTTCGGACGCGCTATGGCCATTACGAGTTTGTGGTGATGCCGTTTGGGCTCACCAATGCTCCTGCCGCGTTCATGGACCTCATGAACCGTGTATGCAGACCGATGCTGGACCGGTCTGTGATAGTCTTTATCGATGATATCTTGGTTTATTCCAAGACCCGGGAGGAACATGAGGAGCATTTGAGAGAGGTGTTAGAGACCCTGAGGAGGGAGAGCTTGTATGCCAAGTTCTCCAAGTGTGAGTTTTGGTTGCGCGAGGTGCAATTTCTGGGGCACCTCGTCAACCAGAACGGGATTCTGGTCGATCCGGCCAAGGTCGAGGCCGTGATGAGATGGGAGGTTCCGAAGTCCCCATCTGAGATTCGGAGCTTCCTAGGATTGGCAGGCTACTATCGGAGATTTATCCAGGATTTCTCCAAGATAGCCGTGCCCCTGACGCGGCTGACGAAGAAAGCCGTGGTCTTTCGGTGGGGACCCGAGCAGCAGGCTGCATTTGAGACGCTGAGACAGAGATTGTGTGAGGCGCCGATCTTAGCCCTGCCAGAGGGCGTAGAGGATTTCGTGGTTTATTGTGATGCGTCCATTTCTGGGTTGGGCGCGGCGCTGATGCAAAGGGGGCATGTCATTGCTTACGCTTCGAGGCAGCTCAAGCCTCACGAGGCGAACTACCCGATGCACGATTTGGAGTTGGGGGCGGTGGTATTTGCCCTCAAGATTTGGCGACATTACCTCTATGGGGTTTGGTGTACCATCTACACGGACCATAAGAGCTTGAGGTACCTCATGGATCAGCCGAATCTGAACATGAGGCAGCGTCGGTGGTTGGATGTGGTGAAGGATTATGATTGCGAGATCCTTTACCACCCGGGAAAGGCCAATGTGGTGGCCGATGCGCTTAGCCGTAAGACGGCGCCGATCAGGGACGCCTGTTTGAGGATGACTGTGGTGACTCCCCTGTTGGAGCAGATTCGGGAGGCTCAACAGGAGGCTATCAAGGAGGAGCATCGGAAGAGCGAGCGTGTAGTAGGTCAGGTTTCCTCCTTCGATTATGATAGCCGAGGGTTATTGACACTACACCATAGGGTGTGGGTGCCGTATCGCGGGGGCGTGCACCAGATTTTGATGGAGGAGGCGCACAAGTCCCGATTCTCTATTCATCCCGGGGCGACGAAGATGTATAGGGATCTTCGTCTAGACTATTGGTGGCCCTGCATGAAGCGGGATGTGGCATGGTATGTCGAGCGATGTTTGACCTGCAGGAAGGTCAAGGCCGAACATCAGAGACCGCATGGCAAGATGCAGCCGTTGGATATTCCACTGTGGAAATGGGAAGATATCACGATGGATTTTATCACGAAGCTTCCCAGGACCGCGCGTGGAGTGGATTCGATTTGGGTCATCGTGGATAGATTGACCAAGAGTGCTCACTTTATTCCGATTCCGGAGAGCATATCGGCCGAGAAATTGGCCGACATCTATATCAGGGAGATTGTGGCACGGCATGGGGTGCCGGTATCGGTGATCACGGACAGGGATGTGCGTTTTACTTCCAGGTTTTGGAAGAGATTCCATGACGAGTTGGGCACTCGTCTGCATTTCAGCACCGCCTTTCACCCGCAGACAGATGGACAGAGTGAGCGGACCATCCAGACTTTGGAGGACATGTTGCGGGCGTGTGTTCTGGATTTCGGTGGTAGCTGGGATACCTATCTTCCTTTGGCTGAGTTCTCCTACAACAACAGCTATCACGTGAGTATCGACCGCCCTCCCTTCGAGATGTTGTACGGACGGAGGTGTAGGACCCCGATATGCTGGGGTGAGGTTGGCCAGAGAGTTATGGGAAGCACCGAAGTGGTGCTCAAGACGACTGAGAGGATCCAGCAGGTCCGGAGCAGGCTTCAGACTGCTCAGAGTCGGCAGAAAAGTTATGCCGACAAGCGTCGATCCGATTTGGAGTTCCAGGTCGGGGATATGGTCCTCCTGAAGGTGTCGCCGTGGAAAGGCGTCATCCGATTCAGGAAGCGGGGCAAGTTGGGCCCGCGATTCATCGGACCGTTCAGGGTCTTAGCCCGGGTGGGCAAGGTAGCATATAGGCTGGATCTGCCAGCCGAGCTTAGCCAGATCCACAGCACTTTCCATGTTTCGCAGTTGCGGAAGTGCCTAGTGGACGATTCTGCAGTAGTACCTTTGGAGGATATTCAGGTTGATGACAGCCTGAACTACATTGAGCGCCCAGTCGCAATCCTCGACAGGAAGTCGAAGGATTTAAGGAACAAGAGGGTGGAGCTAGTGAAGGTGCAATGGCAGCACCGCAAGGGTTCAGAGTAGACTTGGGAGCCGGTAGAAGAGATGATGGAGCACTACCCCGAGCTGTTTCAGGACCAGGCAGCAGACTTCGAGGACGAAGTCTAAAATAAGTAGGGGAGATTTGTAGCACCTGGTTTCCGGTATGTGAATTTTATTTGAGCATTGCCCTAATTTAGCCTTAGACTCGGCGAGTCATAGGGTCCGACTCGCCGAGTAGGGACGAGACTCAGGACACGTTTTAAGTAGGCGACTCGACGAGTCCACATCCTGGACTCGGCGAGTCACCGCTGCGGGATGAAACCCTAAGTTTCAAGGGTTTGCACCCTATTTAAACTCTCATTCCGCCCCAACTCGTCCCCATTCACCCCCAGAACTCCCCCTACATCGTTTTCCCTTGTTACCTTGAGAGTTTGAGGTGTTCTTGGTGTGTACTTGAAGGTTTTGAAGAGTAAGAGGAGTAGATCAAGAAGAGGAGAAGGAGATCAGCCATCCTTGTGTCATTTCAACATTTCCTTTGAGGTATAACCCGTTTTCCCCTTGATTCTATGCTTAAAACTTCATTTGGGTCCTTCTTGGTTAATTCCCCAAGTTTGTATGTGCATTATATGTCGTAATAAGGCGTTTGGCCTTTGGATCTATGCAAGATTGAGCTCCAGGAGCTCAGATCTGTTAGCTTTTTGGCCCCATGAGGCTTGTTAGCCCTAGATCTACCCTTTTGAGACATTTTGAGCCTTATAATCCATATTGGTGAATATCCACACGTAAAGTTGGAAACTTTACGTGTGATTCATGTCCTAGAAGTCCAGATCTATGAATGGCATGGACTGGAATCGAGCAAATCGGTATATTTAGGGAGTGCATGGCGGCGACTCGACGAGTCGCATAGGTGACTCGGCGAGTCTGGTCGCGAGTCACCGGTTTGGTCCCTTCTTCATGTGTCGAGTTGAGCCATGAGTCACAGGGGGTGACTCGGTGAGTTGGGAGCTGAACTCACCCATGTTAGGACTCGGCGAGTCAATGCCCTGACTCGGCGAGTCCAAGGCAATCTTCATAGATCAAGAACAGACTCGGCGAGTTGTTCATACAACTCGGCGAGTCTTAGCATAAAGTGTTCATCGGATGAAGATGAACTCGACGAGTTGTTCATACAACTCGGCGAGTAGGATGAAGGTGTTGAATGACAGTTAGAAGGTGAACTCGTCGAGTCATAGCCCGACTCGACGAGTAGAACCAGGGACCCAGGACATCGGTTTGCTAGGGACTCGGCGAGTGGTGATCCACTCGGCGAGTCGGGTCAACTGAAAATTGACTCCAGCTTTGGCTGAGAGCTAATCCAGGGGTAAAATGGTCATTTTACCTAAAGGACAGTTAGCAGTGTTTGATTGAGTATGTCGTGGAAATTGCAGCCGGAGGACTCCCGGAGCAGCAGCAGCCAGTTAGTTCCCGATCAGTTCAGCAGCTACTTTGAGGTGAGTTACCTTCCAGTAGCAGTGGGTCTAAGGCCACAATGCCGACCCACCAGTAGGAGATGTATGATAGATGATTGTCTTTGTGATATCATCTAAGTTTGCTATTACCTGACATGTTATATGCTAGCATGATATATTGTATGTGATAGTAGTAGAGTTTGGTTGTTAGGACCGAAGGGTAGTCAGACACCCCAGATACGTCTGACAGTATGTGATGATATGTATGCGTGCTGGCTTGTTACGTTATATGTGATCATAGTAGTAGGGGGTGAAATAGCCCCCGAGGATCGGTTGTTAGGACCGATGGGTAGGTCAGCACCTCAGAATGGCTTGACATGGGTAGGTCGGCACCCCAGAATGGCCGTACCGGGTAGTCAGGCACCCCAGAATAGCCTGGCAGTATGTATGTTATGTGTTTGTATGGTATGCGGTACGTTGGGGGAACTCACTAAGCTTTGTGCTTACGTTTACAGTTTTGTTTTCAGGTACCTCTGCATCGAAGGGGAAGGAGCCGGCGCGGTAGCGGCACGTCATACACACACTCTTCGGTTTCCGCATTTATGAGATTTACTGGGATTGTACTCTGATATTTTGATGGGATGTACGGTTTGGCTTTTGAGAACATGGTTGCAATGTGTTATGGTGTGAACAAACAATGTTTTTTTATTTAAACAATGTTTTTATTTATTAATGTTTTCTAAAGTAATATCTTAAAAATGAAATTTTCGGACGTAAAAATTGGGTCGTTACATTGCTGATTTTCATATTTGTCACTTTTTGGTCACTTTAGTGCATAAAGTTTAGATCTTGAAAGTTTGTGACCTTGTTATGGATAAAGTTGGAAAATTTATCCATCTAAACATCATATTGATTCAGATTTGAAGGTTGGAGACTTAGAATTAATGGATTAAGTTGAGAAAGATTCATTTTTATTCCCTTTGAGACTTAAAGACTAGATCTTGGTTATTTGGACCATCCTAATGGATAAAGTTGGAAGCTTTACCCATTATGTAGCTACGAGGAACCATAAAAATATGATCTTGGTCCCTTTCTTCCCTCCATGCAAGAGTTATGATGCTTTGGTTCGTGTATTAACTTAAGGTTTTGGTGTATGGACTCCTTTTAGCCATGGAAAGTCATAAAGTTGGAAACTTTATGACTTAGAATATTATTTAGGACTAGATATGAGATTTGGACATGAGATCTTAATGGAATAAGCACTTAATGAAGTAAAATGGAACTGGACATGTATGTTGGGCGTATCGGGTGGTATGCAGAGCATACCAGGCTGGAGCCTCGTAACCAGGAAGGGATCTACTACACTGAGCATAGTGAATGAGTACATTTGGCGTACTTAGTCTATGTTGACCTCCTTTGATTTTTTTTTTACTCTTTCACAAGAATTTGACCAAGTATGACTTGGGGGCATTTTGGGAATTTTAAGCAGTAGTTTGAGGTTAGGTCACTATTTTTTGTATAGGTGACTTGTAGAGTTTGCATTTAGAGAAACATTCATTTATGCTATCTTTCAGACTATGAGGTAAGTTTTCCTCACTGTACTTGGGAGTCGAATGCACTAATGTCGACCCAATAGATGGTGTATTCGGGTTTGAATTGTTGTTATATTGTGGTGAAAAATTAAGATATACATGATTATATGGTTATTGTTATGCGTTTTACCTATTATATATGTCTACATAGTGTGGTTGGGTTGAGACTATACTGCTTTGTGCTACTAGTCAACAAACTCAGGCAATCCAACCGGAAGGTTGTGGGCTAGGGGTAATCCAACCAGGAGGTTGTGGACCTAGTATGTATTAGGCAATCTAACCGCAAGTTTGTGGGCCAAGACAATCCAACCAAAAGGTTGTGGGAGAGGGGTAATCCAACCAGGTTGTTGTGGACCCAGTATATGTTTTGTACATGTTTTGTTGTGTGGTAGTACTTTGGGAAACACACTAAGCTTTAGTTTACAGTTTTGAGTTTTATGTTTCAGGTACCTCGGATGATCGGGGCAAGGCGAAAGCTTGATCACGCACATCATCCTAGATTTTAATGATATATATATATATATATATATATATATATATATATATATATATATATATATATATGTATTTATAATTCTAAAAACATATTAATATTTTAAAGAAATATAAAAATAAGTATTTGTACTTCTAAAGAATATAGTTATACTCTTAATACATATTGATACTTCCAGAAAACATATAAATATGTATTAAGAGTATAGTTATATTCATTAGAAGCAGAAATACATAAATATATACATATATACACACACATACACACACATACACACACACACACACACACATATATATATATATATAATATTAGAAAAGAGCTTAAATATAATATTTTATTAAACATTTTTTCGTATATAAATACGTTTTTTCTGTGTGGATATGTATAATATGAAAAAAATACTTATGATAAAAACGTTAAAAAAAATATAAGCTTAAGGGTTTTCTTGCAAATTTAATATAATGATAACTTAGAAAACATGTTATCACATATAACAGGTAAAAGAGTAACAGCGCACATGAGTAAGAGCGCACATTTATTTTTTGCAAAATACATTGTAATGCCTACTTTTCGGATATGTTTATATAAATTTTTTCTTAATTCAAAGTACTTAAGAAATGAGGGTTTGTAATGAAAGCAAAAACACGATGCAACAATGTCTGATCATGACACGGTGAAAAACCCTAAGCTGTGGCGCAACCTAAGTGAGGTTCGCGGTGCGACACTACTTTTTTCACAAATTCCAAAAACTCGGACCTTGAACCCTATATAAGGAAAAGAACCCCTAATGTTGCCTCATTTGGTAGCCTCCATTCTCAAGAATTACTACCCACGAAACCCTAGCCTCTATTTCTTTATTTCCTTGAGTTTTTGCAACATTGGTGTGTAGCTTGAAGGAGAAGGAAGCTTATTTGGTGTAAGAGAGCATAGATCTAGAGAAGACTTAAGAGTCTCAACACATTTTAGACCATTATAAGTATTAAAGTAAATTGTTTAATGTGTTTCTTGCTTAAATCAAGGTGTTCGTTTTTGTCACTTTTGGTCCTATTCTCTTGATGCTTTTGGAGGTTGGGGAACTCTAAAGCTTTAGACGTAGTTCTTGATGTATTCTGTTCATTTAGTGGAGAAAAAAACGCATGTTTGTACTCTCTTGGCTACATGCAAGAGAGATTTTGCCACTCGTGGACTTCGTTTTGACTTAGAAGTTAGGGTTTGTTGCTAAAGTTTGTTTATGGATAAAATTGAAAAGTTTATTCATTAAGAACACTAACAGAATTGGGTTTGGAAAGTTTTAACCTTTGTCTTAAGGGATTAAGTTCTTAACAAGAAAAATAATATGGCTTGAAAAACGCGACACAACCAAAAAAATTTGCGCCACAAATTAGAGACTAGAATCGCGACTTAAAGGAATATCATTTTAAAATTTTAAATACTATGTTTAGTTAAACATTTATTTCGTATATAAACACGTTTTTTTCTGTATAAAGGTTTATAAACTTAAGGTTTTATTGTGAATTTATTTCATAATAACCTCAAGACCTATTAATAATTAACAAGGATAAAAGTAGATTTTTTTTTTTTTTTACGAAATTCCGGTTTTAATGCAAAAAAAAAAAATAGTGTTAAAATAAAATGTTATTAAAAAAATAAAACTTAATTTTTTATGTTGGGTTGTAAATGACCTGATTGAACGTTTCAACAAACCATTCGTCAGGAAATTCATTTATGCCCGTTTATTCAATAAATGAATGAAAACAATCATAAAATATCGTTTGATTAGTTAAATGAATGATTTTTTTGTCCATTTATATTCGTGAATTTTCATTTAAGCTTTTTTTTATTCATATATATTCAATTATTTTTCATTAATGTATATGTTTTTTATATTAATATATGTTCAATTGTGTTGTTTATCTTTGTTCGTTTATTTTTACTTACCATGTTCACAGACATAAATAAACCACTATAAATAAATAAATAAATAAATAATTTATCTTTTCTTTTGTTTGGTTAATATAATTTTTTGTTTTTATTAATTTTCGTTTCATTCTTGTCGACTTCACATAGAAAAAAGTTGGGATTAGTTAACAATATTAACCAACCTAAAAATTATATTTTGTTTTAATATGACGAGTAAGATTTTGTCGTTTTGCACGAAAGAGTGCCGCAGGTTGTGCCGTTCACGACCCCTCTTACCTCCCTGCTTGTCAACACTGTGAGCTGGTTTTAGTTTTGTTTTATGTTTTCACAACTTACATGACCACCCCCTATATTTCTACAATATAGCATATTTCTTTCCGCATCTTTTTAATAATATGTTTTGTATACAATCTTTTGATGTAAATTGTAAAACCAATCAAATTCAAAATTGTCATAATATGAGTTTCTCACCTCAAAATCGTAATCAAAAGTGGTTGAGAGACCAACAACACAAATTAACCCCATACTACTATTTGTTAGATAGATAAATCGACTAAAATATCTTATTATTGATCAAACTATTTAAAATATCTTATAACAATGAGAAATAAATAAATTTGTGAATTAAAATAGGAAAATCTTCAGAACTTTTTTTAATATTTTATCCTATTTTACGAAAAAATTCCAAACTAAAATTTGTTTACGAAAAAATATAAATTATCGGTAAAATGACGATTCGGCTCATTTTTTTTTCCGTTTAACGGTTTCATTACTTACATAGTTCCATAAAAGTCTCATTATTTTACTATAATTTATAAATAAGTCTCAAACTAAAATTTAGTAGTTGTTTGACAAATTTCTCTATGTAACATACATTTTACTACTTCATTGTTGACTTAGACACCTAGTCATTAAATTAGTTGATAAGATGGATACGATCGGTTATATAATGCTGCATTTACTGTAAATTTTGATATTCATCTTATCGGTTCATTTATAACTATGTATTTAAGCTAGTTTGCTGAGCTTTGGCTCTTTCAAAAAAAAACTATGTATCTAAACTAACAATGAAACAAGTAAAATGCGTATTTTCAAGCAAAATGGGTAGGAAATGAGCCAATTCTTTATTGTACCCCCAATGTTTGTCTTTTTTGTGAGTGAGGGGACCAAAAAAATTGAGATATATCAATTATGCACAAACCAAGACTTATTTTTGTGGCATGGATATAGTCACATTCGGTCCATGCAAGCTTGGAGATAGTTTTGTGGACTAAAACTGCAAATTAGGGATCCTTGAGGAGAATTATGTATATTTGTTATTTCATGTCTACTTTTACCAACTTAAAGTCAACAACCGGCAAAAAAAAAAAAAAAAAAAAAAAAAAAAAAAAAAAAAAAAGTGATCCCTTCACTTTATATTAATCATCATATAATTTTATTTTTTAAATGGTAGGTCTCTCAATAAACATGGGTAAAACATGGGTGCGATAAAAGAAGTTCCAAGTGATCATTCATCCTAGTACACAATTCTATTTTGTTGATTTTTTCTCGTTTTGAGATTTTTGTTTAAAGTTGTTAGATTCGTGTTGTTAATAGGAACATACAACTAACCATTTTAGATATTCTTATGATATTATAATTCACTTTTTCTTTATTATTTTTTCACATGAATTTGTTGATTTATAAATTAAAAACTTAAATAAATTTGCAACATTTAAAAGACACACATATGTATTAATTCTCTTAATTTAAAAAAAAAAAACAATATTTAATACATATCGACGGAAAATAAACGAAGAACAAAAATTCAACTAATTAATTGAAGAATGAAGTTGAAGGGTGAAAAGAGGTAAAGGATGTGAATCGACAAAAATGTATCAAAGACACACTTGTAGCCTTTTACATCGAGCACTTATAGCCTTGTAAGTAAATGATGCATATTAGTTTGGACTAAAATAACAATGAACACACTCAATTAGTCTAAATATGTAAAATAATGTATAGTTCAAGGACTATTTTGTAATATACCATTTTCTTTCCAAAACACAGTTTCAGCTCATTCAATTCCTACAAGGTCCTCTCTCTCCTCCACTCTGCTCAAACACGATTTTTTAGATTCCCATAATCTCGTTGGGTTCCTGCATTGTGATCGATCAATTCATATACAAATGCATCTTTACATACATCATAAAAAGGTTCTAAATTTATCAGCTACAAGAAAAAACTACAGTTTCTGAAGTAAAAAAATGCAAGTTTTCCATCTGGGTTTTCTTCTATCTTCGCTCTAACACTAATTTCTCATCCAAATTCATCATCATGGACTTCATGAAAGAGAAGCAAGTCAGGTTAATTTCTGCACATTTCACTCTCAATTTACTTATTTATACGTCTTCTACAATCACGTATCAAACTTCCATCAATCAATAGCTGAAATTTTCAATCGAATCCAATAGGTTTTACACCGGCGAAAATGGAAAGTCAAACTTCGAACATTCATGGCAAATCCCAGAAAAGCAAATACCAGAACACAAGATTTCATCAGCCCCATTGCTAATGAATGGCGCTAAAAGTCATATGGGTGTTATTAAATTGGGGAAATCGAGAGTTCACCCAGAAGAAGCCACCGATTTAAACGGAAAAAGGGTTTTAGATCCTGGAAGCGAAGTGATCTTACAATGGAACAGAATGTTTCTTTTCTCTTGTTTAGTCGCACTTTTCGTTGATCCCTTGTTCTTCTACCTCCCTTCAGTACAAATCAATGGTGATTCTTCATGTATGCTGTCTGATTTGAATTTAGGGATTGTTGTTACTTGTTTACGAACAATCGCAGATATCTTTTACATGTTGCACATATTTATAAAGTTCAGAACAGCTTATGTGTCTCCAAGTTCACGAGTTTTAGGAAGAGGTGAACTTGTTATGGATCCTGAAAAAATAGCAAAAAAGTACATGAAGTCGGATTTCTTCATTGATCTTGTTGCCACTTTGCCTCTTCCTCAGGTCTTTCACTTATTTCTTTATCATAATTTACAGCATCATACTTTCATTTCTTCATATTATAACATCGAACTATTTTTGAATATTTATTCAGATTGTGATATGGTTTATTATACCAGCTATTAGAACACAACATGCTGATCATACCACAAATGCCCTTGTGTTAATTGTGCTCCTTCAATATATTCCAAGATTCTATCTTATTTTTCCATTAAGCTCTCAAATCATTAAAGCTACAGGAGTTGTCACCAAAACTGCTTGGGCTGGAGCTGCTTATAATCTTGTGTTGTACATGTTAGCTAGTCATGTAAGCAAAAGCAACCCTTTCTTATTAAGACATTCTACTTTCAAAAAACTACTTAATTATAAAGAATAAAGACATTATATTTTGAAAGTAGGATTCTATAATAAACAAATCAATGAAATTACATTTCAATTTCTTACATACAACATATTATTTGTAGGTAATTCATTGGATATTTATTTTGGTAGGTTTTAGGGGCATCATGGTACTTGTTGTCTTTTGAAAGACATGCAACATGTTGGAAATCCACATGCAGAAATGATGATGTTTCAATGAAATGTTTTCTTCCTTATTTGGATTGTGGTTCTTCAAATGATGATGAAAGGGTAAAATGGGCAAATGGGACAAATCTTTTTGGTATTTGTGATCCTGATAACCCTCAAGGTTTTAATTATGGGATATTTGGAGATGCTGTTTCAAAAGGTGTTGTTTCCTCTAACTTTGTTGAAAAGTACTTCTACTGTTTATGGTGGGGCTTACAAAATTTGAGGTATTGTTCCATTAATATTCTGTTAAAATGATGATCAAAGTTGAAGTTTTTTTTTTTTTTTTTTGTTTTTTTGTATTTTTCATAGAGTTTAATGTAAAAAGTAATGATTGGTTTTTATTGCATGTAGTTCGTATGGACAAAATTTGTCCACAAGCACATATATTGGAGAAACATCTTTTGCCATACTCATTGCCATTATGGGGCTCGTATTATTTGCACATTTAATTGGAAATATGCAGGTAAATATATTGCACTTTTTTTTTCAAATAAATTAATGGAATTCTAATCCATGTGTAAGATGCTTTAATGTAAAAAGTAATGATTGGTTTTGAGTTTTTATTGCATATTAGGACGTTACACTTTGAAAAATATATTCAATTATAACAGAAGAAATTTCTTTGTATTTGAGTATGTTTTGTAATTTGGTAGATTTTTCAAAGTACAATGTTTTAATAGGGTGAAATGAAAGTAGGGTGCTATAATAAATAAACTAATGAAAAAAAAACATTTTTATTTCTTGCATTTAACCCTACAATTAACTACCTTTAGACCTATCATTTAAAGTATGATCTCCTAGTAAGAAAAAAAAATCGAAAATACAAGGCAATAACTGGGTAGATTTTTCAAAGTACAATGCCTTAATGTGAAAAATATTAGAAGTACAATGCTATATAAAAAGAAAGGAAGTACTATGCTATAATAAATGAACATATAAAAGGTGCTATTTCTTGAATCTAGCCAATAAAAATATGAACGAAACCGTATTCATATGACATTGCTATAATTAAGTAGATTTTCAAAGGATAATGTTGTAAATTGTAGTAGCCTAATAGGAGGAAATAAAAGTAGGTTGCCATAATAAACAAATTAACAAAACTAGATTGCTATTTATCACACTTAATCCTATTTTTAACAAACTTTACAATATTCTTGTAGACCTACCTACAATCTATCACAGTAAGGCTCGAGGAGTGGCGGCTGAGGCGGCGGGACACCGAGGAATGGATGAGGCACCGCCAGCTCCCAAACGACTTACAAGAACGTGTCCGAAAGTTCGTACAGTATAAATGGGTCGCAACACGCGGAGTCGATGAAGAATCTATTTTACGAGCTTTACCTTCCGATCTACGTCGAGATATCCAACGCCACTTGTGTCTCGATCTCGTTCGACGTGTAAGATTTGCAGTTCCGACCTAATCGTCAAATTATGTGTCTTATATGTCTGCTAGACACTGGCTCTGATACCATGTTAAAATATATAGTGTCTTTATAGACTCCAACATATATAGAGACAGTCCAGACAGGACTGTGTCTAGCTGATGTGGGACGCTAACAGTGTCATGTCTTCTTTGTTTGTAGGTCCCGTTTTTCTCACAAATGGATGATCAACTACTTGACGCGATATGCGAGCGATTAGGCTCGTCATTAAGCACCCAAGGCACGTTTATAGTACGGGAAGGCGATCCAGTTTCGGAAATGCTTTTTATCATTCGGGGAAGACTCGAGAGTTCAACAACTAACGGAGGCCGAACTGGTTTTTTCAATTCGATTACTTTACGGCCGGGTGATTTTTGTGGCGAAGAGTTGCTTGCGTGGGCCCTACACCCGAAATTGACCCTAAATTTACCATCTTCAACGAGAACCGTAAAAGCCCTAAGTGAAGTGGAAGCGTTTGCATTATGCGCCGAGGATCTAAAGTTCGTTGCTAATCAGTTCCGGCGATTACATAGTAAAAAACTTCAACACACGTTTAGGTTTTACTCGTATCATTGGCGGACATGGGCGGCTTGTTTTATTCAGGCGGCGTGGAGGCGGATTAAGAAGCGGAGAATGGCGTGGAATCTTAGTATGAGTGAATCGTCGTATAGGCCCGATGATGATGACGATGATGATGAGCGGATGCGTGAAATGGACCACCATGAGGAGGCGGCAGCGGAGGCGGTGTATGATCGGAATCCGGCGAAGCAGAATTTGAATGTTACGATATTGGCGTCGAGATTTGCAGCTAATACGAGGCGAGGGATGTTGAAGACGAAGGATGTTGAGTTGATTAAGTTACAGAAGCCGGATGAACCTGACTTCTCAGCCGATCCTGATGACGATTAGTTTAAGTCTGGATACTGATACTGATACTGATACTGATACTGATACTGATATTGATATTGATACTGATATTGATATTGATACGGATAATGATACAAATGCAGATATGGGTGCATGATACATGATACTTGTGTAGTTAGTGGTATGTGGGTATTTATGAAATACTTCAATAGCGTGTCAATATGTACTATTAAGTGATCTAAGCATGATTAAACGTTACGATATGATTGAATATCGACTTAACGAATAACAAATATTTAATACGATTTAAACTAATTGCTTGACAAGATTTTTCCGCACCATGATATATTATAGATTGTGCTGGATTCAAATATGAGTACATTTTTTCGTGAATTGTTTACATTGAGATCTTATACACAAGTGAAAGCCCAAATTGCCAAACCGTTTTAAGTCCGGGGAATATACACACAACTCTTGCTATTTTAAATTTTTTGGCAATATTGTATTAGGTTTGTCACTTTTTTGGCACGAGTGCTACCATGGAAAAGAGAGAGAAAGGGTGGAATTGTCTTGCTAGTTTATCATTGGAATTTATAGTTGAGTAAGGGTATGTGCAAGATTTCACTCATCCAACTTTTAAAAGTTAGAGTCAAGAATTAGGTCCTATAAGTGATTATCACGAACCCTGAACCCCGAAAGTTTGAGGTCCGGACTCTATGAGTCCGGAGGCAGGAGTGTTGTTATAGGTTTATGGGCTTTGAGGCGGTCGGACCCTTAGTGGGACAAGATGATGGATCCACAACACCAATAAGTATCGACTTGATTACCCCATCACCATCGACCCTAATTGGAACTAAAAAGAAGTCTATAATTAGAAGACAAATGACATAAGTTTCTAAATGATAATAGTATGCGGCCAAAAAGAGCCATAATCCTATTTTATTTTGTACCATGCAAACATGTCTTTTGTTTCGGCGGTTTAGGGTTTATGGTGTTGTGAGCGCTTTGGAGTCGTTTCAAGTATATTGGGTAATGTTGTTGTGATCTAGACAACAAGACAGTCAAAACAATACATTTGTATGAAGGTTGCTTCATGGCTATTGATGATGGGGCCTTTGCGGTTACTTTACGACTATGGTGTTAACGGGTTTGAGATGGTGTTAGGAATGCATTCCTTTAAAAGCAATGGTCGGAATTTTGTATGACGAAGATAATTAATGAAGTATAGTGACAAAAGTTATCATGAGAATTGATTGTCTAGATTTAAGAACACACACTATTTTTTTAATTGTTTTGAATTTAGAGGAAATTATAATTTAAATTGGAAATGTTAAATAAAACAAATACTATTTCTTTAAATGATCTTGTCATAACTTATTAATATTGGAATATATATATATATATATATATATATATATATATATATATATATATATATATATATATATATATATATATATATATATATATATATATATATATATATATATATATATATATATATATATATATATATATATATATATATATATATATGGGAAAAGTGAATATACTCTTAAGGGTATATAAGCTTAGGTACCCAAATTCACCCCCACCATGTCGTTTTGTATCATATAATACATTCTAATTGTCCAATGTTCTTATAATTTAGCTTCTAACTTGATTTACTTACATAATTTTTATAAATTACACATTTATCTTCCTCTTACATAATTTTCATTTTCAACTACAATATATACAACCAAGTAGGTGGTAGGCAAAAAGATGTGATGTAAGAGGGAGATAATAGTGGAATTTTGAAAATCTTGAAAGTAAATCAAGTTAGGATTAAAGTTTAAGAACATTATAATTAAATATATCAAACAAAACGACGTATTATGGTATGTTTGGGTACCTAAGCTTCTATACCTTTAAGGGTATATTCACTTTTCTATATATATATATATATATATATATATATATATATATATATATATATATATATATATATATATATATATATATATATATATATATATATATATATATATATATATATATATACACACTAACTGTCCATATATGAGATGATGTCGCATACTAAAAGCCTTAAAAGATTTGAAATAAATAGTAAGTATTTTTTTATGAATTTTGTTATGGTTTTTGTCATGAAAACCCATAAAGTTAGACTTTTGGTCTTAAATAGTCGGTTAACATTTCTTTGCACCTTTTAAATCATTTAACTAAAAAACTACCTATCCCATTTGCCATTTTTCGAAGAAAAAGGAAGGTTTGTCGGTATTTTAAGTGACGTGGACCTTGATTAATTGAATTGACCTTCGCCTTTGTCCACGTCACTTATTCCACCTGTGATGAACTTTAAAAAAAAATTGTTTAACCCTCTTTCAATTTCAATTCCAGGGTACTTAAAGAGAAAAGCATTGATATGTATCGGTAAAAGAGAGGGACAGTAACTAGGGTTTACAAAGACGACATTTTCTCTGTAAGTGTTTGTTGATCTCTTTGTTACGTGAACTAAACTGCATGGCAAATAACAATCCAGATGCTATTTATCTGAAAGTAGATCTAAACTTTAATGGTGTTTTTGTCGTATTCCCACGTTCTTAAACGGGAGGTGATAATTTCTTGTTTATCGATGTTGATTTTGTCGAAATGGATTTGGGTAGGTATGTTGAGTTCCTTCAACGATTCACATGAGAAGTTATTAAGAAACTTTATTAGCACCTAAGGAACCGTCCTTTATCATATGGGATTAGGTCGATAGAAAATGAATTAGATTGCGTCCATTTTCTAGATATAACTTATGAAGAACCCAAAATACCAATATCCATATATTTTGACCGTATTGGGGATGGTTTGGATGACTGGATCGACTCAAATAATAATGAAATTAGGTCTATAATACAAGGTAAGGATAAAGAAGTTGGCGAACTTGGTGAGGATAGAGAATTGGCGTGGATAGAGAACCTACAGAAAAATCCTCTATGTTTGAAGATGAAATCATACAAGATGGTATTACTAAGATAAACAAGACCACTGATGATGAATTTCTAGCTAAGTTGTGTCCTAATGTGGGAGAGAATGGAGTAAATGATGAGAAAGATGAGAATGTAAATGAGGAAGTACATGCTACTTTTAATCCAACTCTACACCGGAAACAACAAAATCTGATATTAGGGATGAGATTTGAGAATCCTAAACGGCTTAAGAGCATGTTATGCAATTATGATGTTGCAAATGGATATCAATTTGTTTCTCCAAAAATGATAGTAAAAGTTTAGATCTAATATAAAATTCCTAGATCATTTGAGATTCATTGAATTGTTTAATGACATGTTTAATCTCAGATTATGCTCTTTAACTTGTGAGTGTGATACCGAGGATCACAAATAAGATGTGAATAACCATGAAAACTCACGTGACATGCTCGAGGTCATTTAAGATCTCGTATTGATGTGTTGGTTTACCACGCACGCTCCATCAACAACCATAAATTCGAGTATGTGCCATCATTTCATCTTTATAGTCCCATATTGGTGTGTTGGTTAACCACACACACTCCACTAACGAATCACAAAGAAATGATGTGCATTTTCATGGATTAGTATATAATTTCACATTTTTCCTAAAGTAACTAGAGTGTGATTTTATAGAAGGTTCTAGTACTTTATACATTATACTTTTAATGTGATTATGTCCTATCAAATATGTTCGGCTAATGACCCTCCACCATACAAAGAAGCAGTGGGTGAAAAGGATATTCATTCAACGGTCATTTATAGGTCGTTTCCTTATACATCTCTTATAGTATAGCTTCATGAATGAGACGTACTAGAGATTCGACTGAGTTTTAAGTTTTAGTGATACATATAGCATTATACTCTTATACATATGTATAAGGTGTATTTTAAAACTCTTTAAATTTCAAGGTTCAAATCATATTAATTCAATTAACCTTTAATTAATTAATATTTGAACTAAATAAGATTTAAGAATTATCCTTAATTAAACTTTTAATTAATTAATATAAATATTATTAAAGGATAATTATATTATCTTACAATTGGATAATTAACTTATTTAAAACTTTTTTTTATTTAAATTAGGATGTCTAATTATCTAGTTATAATATTCAAATTTTAGACATTTAAAATAATATGGACTAACTAATAATTATCATATCTTTTGAACAAGGAACGATAATCCCGAAATCGAATTTCAAGCAGTTCCCACGATGTAGCAGAGGGCTACCCACGTCGTGGCCAGAACAAATTGTCAATTTTTTTCCATCTATTATGCACTATCAATTGAAAATGCATGGCTCTGATACCACTATTGGGGTTTTTAGGTTACAATTCAATTATACATGCGGAATTTCACTTAACTTTTAAGGGTATATGCAACCTAAATTGGATCTATGTCTTTTCACTATTAATAACAACGTACTTATGAAACAAAAACTATAAACCCTATGAAATCAAATTCATGAATAGAACCACATACCTTTTGCTTGATTTGAAACAAGCTAATCAAAAACCATTTGTAGTCTCCTTGGAAAACTAGCTCTAAAAGTATGGTAGCCTCTAATGCGTCACACCCAAAACTCAAGAAACCCTAGGATTGAAGAAGAGAGGGGATACGAAGGAGAATTTTTAGAATTATCCTGTGGAATAGGTTAGTTGAAAATACAAGGGTTAATCCTCTTTATATAGCTGCTTGATAATCACAAAATCCCTAGATTTAAACATAAAATAATAATATTTCAAATTAGTATTTATCTAGTTTCCTTTTATTAGCTGGAGGCTTCCGGGTTACCTATCCAAGAGTGTAAAAATGGTCTAACCGTTAGCAGGGTTCTAGATCCTCTCTTTTTTTCAAATATTGAACAATTATGTAACATTCATAAAATTCATGAAAATTTAAACTTTTTAAAACAGACCCAAATTGTCATTGTTTACAAATTGTTTCAAGATAAGTTTCACATCAGAGTATTCCCAAAATCGTAAAAATAGAATATGAGGAAGTGCACGATCACACATTCGCCTTCCCGCGATCCTCTAAAGTACCTAAAACATGACCCAAAATTATAAGCCCAAAGCTTAGTGAGTTCCCCCAAAACACCAATACATAACAAACAGTACAAATATAATATCAGCATGCAATGGGTCCACAACTAACAGACTGGATTGTCCATGAGCCCATAACATAAGTATGACTTGCCCCTTTGGTCCACAACTTATGTCTGGCTTGCTCCCTGGCCCTCAGTACGAGTCTTGCATGCCCTTCCTGGCCCTCATCTTGTACCTGGAATGCCCATGAGCCCTCAGTATGAGTCTGGCATGCCCTTCCTGACCCTCAACTCATATATGGTATTCTCCAGGGTTTGTTGGCTATAGCACAAAGCAGTACAACCTCAACCCAACCCATACAATATGTCGACATATAATAGATAATATCATAAGCAGATAAACAAGAAATTCACAGGTAGTCCTATAGATCTACCAGACTAGCATAACAAGACTAGCATGCATAATTATATCATACTCAATACATCAACAATATCATTTTATCAAACCAATGGGCCGGCCTTGGTGCCTTCGAACCGAAAGTATAGTAAAGAAGACTCACCTCACAATGTCGAACTAAACTGAAACCTCCGATTGTAGACTCACCGAAAATCCTGAACTGTCACAATAAACGAACACTCAATCAATAATTAGAATACCACTCTTGGCTAAGGGCCCAAGCATAGGGTAATTTTCCACTTCACCCTTTCCTTAAATGGGCCAAGACCCAAGTCCAAATCTTAGATCCAAAGCCCCAATTACTTAAAGGCCCATGATTGGCCTAATTTTCCAAATTGGACCCCAACTCCTTATTGGGCCTTATACTAAGGTCTAACTTTCTAATTGGTCCAACACTCATACTCAGAAAGTCCAACAAGGCCCCAAGACGCACTGACCCAAACATAGCCAAAAACCGCAGCCTAACTCGCGAAGGCCCATTAGAAGACATACGTTGGGCGTACTTCGAAGCTATGCGGGGAGTACTGGAGCCTTACGTTGGCTGTAAACGGGAGTGCTAACCGCCTATGCGGGGCGTACTCCTCACTACGCGGGGCATACCATCGTAGAGTCCAAAACTCCAATAAGTGCTTAATGGCTTAAGCACTTAAGCCCTAACTTCAGATCCATAGTCCAAATGCACCTTAGATTCATAAAGTTTCCAACATTACAACTTTATACGTCCAATAGTTCTTAATACAAGATCTTAGCCCATTAAGACCTTTCTACCAAATGCATGGGACACTTCCAACTTTATCACTTAGAACCCTTCCTAGGGTCTGAAAGGACGAATTAAAACGTCCAAAACATATCATGCACAATATTGAGACTTTTGGGACAAGAAGAGTAATAAAAAGCTATCAAAACAAGATCTACACAATACAAGCACAAAGGCAAAAGCTTTTTATCTTCTGGAGCTTCTAAATAACAAGATGATCCCAGATTTACAAGCTCGCTTCACTCTCCAAACACCTTGATGCAACTTTTTCTTCTTCAACCACACAAGCAACACACTCTTAGCTCACACACACAAAAGAGAAGCTAGGGTTGCCAAAAACGATCTTAGGACTTGGAGGCTGAAAGGATGAGGAAAAAGGGTTCATAATGGGGCTTAAATACCCAACAAACCCTAAAAGTTAGGGTTGCACCCAGACATACATACGCACTGCGTACATATGTGTACTCCCAACGTACTAGGGTGCACCCTAGTATACCTAGCGTACTCATATGTACACCTAGCATACTCCCCCTCCTACCAAAAATTACCAATTTCCCCTCGGGCCTCTTAGGGATAAATTCAACCAAAATTCATGGACCAACATGACATATTAATTTTTAGAAAGGAGGGATTTGAAATTACCTAGAAACATGGGATGTTACAACTCTCCCCCACTCAAACTAGACTTCGTCCTCAAAGTCTACATAGCGAACAAATCAGGATAATGCTTCCGCATCTCAACCTCCGGCTCCCAAATCCACTCGGATCCCCTCCGATGCTGCCACTGTACCTTCACCAAAGGTACCTCCTTGATATGCAGAACCTTCACCTTCCTTTCTAGAATAGCTACCGCCTCTCAACATAGTTCAGACGCTCATCAATCTGAACATCATCCAATGATATCACTGCATCCTCGTCCAAAATGCCCTTCCACAACTACGATATGTGGAAAGTGCTATGGATCTGACTGAGCACCTCTGGAAGATCCAATATATAAGCAACCATGACAACTAGGGGTGAGCATTTGGACCGGACCGGACCGGATCTTGGACCAGACCGATTATGGAGAAAATTGTGGACCATAGACCGAACTGGATGCATCGTGTCCGTGTCCATGTCCGTGTCCGGGTCCAGGTTCGGGTTTTCCGGTTTTTGGACACGTTTGGACCGGTACAACTTTAGTTGCATAGAGTATAAGTAATCTACATTGATGTATAATATTATAACTTGCAAACTTAATTTTCCAAATAAAAGAAACTAACATATAATTCAAGTTCACCAACAAAAGTTAACAATTTTAACACAAACATACAAAAATAATACTGTAGCAACAAAAATCATAGTTTAAAGTTTAAACTTTAAAATCAATCAAAATAACAAACTTCATAAACTCATAATCTAATCTTCCATTGGCTTCTTCCCCTTATCATTGTCATCAATATGTAACATATTTAAAGCTTGTGCAATCTCTACATAAACACAAATGAAAATGTTGTTAGTATTTAATAAAAAGTAATAATAATAATTGTATAAAAAATGAACAAAGCTTGTAATTTTTTTACCCAAAGCTATATCATCATCGTTCAAAATGTCATCAACGTTGTCAATTATCGGATTTGTAGACTTTCTCACCCAATCTTGGGTGCATAACAAAGCTTCAACTATCAACGTCGATAAACTAGTCTGATACTCACTTACAACTCTACCACATGTGCTAAATGCGGACTCGGACGCTACACTTGAGATTTGTATTGCCAATATGTCTAACAACAAAGAATTAAATTGTAACAACATTAATTTATAAATAAATTATGAAAGAATAAAAAAAAAGTAATCACCTTTCGCCATCCGAGCAATTGTTGGGAACCTAATTGCGTTTACTCTCCACCACCCGAGAATTGAGAAATCTTTTTTATAATTAACTATATTCTCTTTCAAATAAGTTCGTAACTCCTTATCCGTTGGATCTGAGTTGCTACCTCCCGTACAAAGAAAATCACCGAAAAAATCGTTATCATCATCAACATCAATGGCTATTTGACTCGCTTCTTGTTGAGATGATCCACCGCTGTCAAATCGTTCCAAGTAGGTCATAAATAAATTTTCCATCCTATTCTCAACCTCTCGGACCATTTGACGTGCTTTTATGTCCATGCTCGCGGGGGTCAATGATGGTTCCATGTACCCGATCATTTTTTTAAAAGCATGTAACAAAAAAGGTGATTTGGTGGTAGGATCAAGTAAAACCACAAAGTACATAAAATCATTCATCTTGTTGTATGCACCCCAATACTTGTCGTATTTTGTCCTCATATCTTTTACCATATCGAGAAACATTGGTTTGGTTGACCACTTTCTTAGATGTATGTCCAGATCTAAGACTTCCCTGATAAATAGATTTACCAAAGGTTTTGATGTAGCCGAAACAAGCTCTGTTTTTGTTTTGAATTTTTCAAAGAATTTCACCATTTCGGTTACAACTTCAAAGTCATAATTTTCTGGTACTCTATCGAGATCCCTTTCATATGATTTATCTGTCAAAGATACATAAACAAACAAAATTATAGTCTAAACAAAATCTTAATAATTTTGCTGAAAAGATGATATATAACTTAAAAATAAATATTACCTCTTATGCCAAATTCCGTAAATGCCTCTCGTAACTGATATGCGGACTTCAATAACTCGAAAGTCGAGTTCCATCGGGTAGCAGTGTCACCACATAGAAACTTCGTCATTTGTAAGCCACAATCTTTCATCGCCTTCTTGAACTTGTTTATTCTTTGTGGTGACAATCTAATGTACCGTACTGCCTTTTGGATACACTCAACATGATAGTTTTGGTATTTTAGTCCATACTTAATGATAAGGTTTAAAATGTGGGCCATACACCTAACATGGAAATGCTTTCCACCCTCGTAAAGATTGGGCAACTTTTTGAACAAAAAGTCAATTGCCCGGTCGTTTGTAGCGACGTTGTCCAACGTAATGGTCATGACATTTTTCATTCCCCATCCACGAATACAATCGAGTAATTCTCGGCCCATATCCTCTCCCTTTTGGCTATCTATCTCCCTAAAGTTTATAATTCTCTTGTGCATCATCCAATTCTCGTCTATGAAGTGAGCCGTGACCACCATGTAAGTAGTCCTTTGACAAGAAGACGTCCAAGTGTCCGTTGTCAAATGTATAGCGGTCTTTGGGTTACTTAAAAATTGAAGCATTTTGGTTCTTTCTTCTATGTAAAATTTGGAAACATTTTGGGATATTGTATGTCTAGATGGCAACACAACCTTAACATTAAGTGCACTGGTGTATTCACAAAAGTCTCGTTTTCAACGAACTTGAAAGGTAATTCGCCTACCACAAAAAGGTTAAGTAATGCTTTTTTGATCCTTGCATCATCGTGTTTCCATGTTTTAACACTAGTATCTCCATTTGACTCCTTTTTTAGATTCAATTTGGTTTGAGTTGGATCTTGTAGCTTATTCGGGTTTTTTTTGACACCGACTTACGTGTTTGAGTAAACTAGAAGTCCCGTTTCTTTCCACATCCGCCTTTAGTAGCCTTTCACACCAATGACATTTTCCATATCTTCTTTCCATACCATCATCCTCTTTTATCATAACTTTATCATATGAGTCCTAACAAGAGGATGTTTCTTTGTCACTTGTTTTTATTTTGACTTGTTTCCATTTTGCTATTTGTTCTTTTTCGTTTGTTAACATTTGATTGATCATCTTTTGCCGAATCATCAACTAAATTGATTTGTGGTGTATCCTCAATAAATTCCTCTTCATCAACATTCATATCCTACATTACATATAGTCACAACAAAAATGTTTTCACAATTAATCAACAAAATATAACGACATACTTTATGACATTCAACAAAAATTAACAAAAATCAACAAAAAATCATAACCCTATTTTACATACAATCAAAACAAAAACTTTTTCACAATTAATCAACAAAATATAGCAACATACTTTATTACTTTCAACAAATATTAACAAAATTCAACCAAAAAACATAACCTTAGTTTACATATAATAACAAGAATTTTGTTTTGACAAGTATTCAACTAAATATAACAATATTGTTTGTTATTTCAACAAAAATTAACAAAAAAACAACCAAAAATCGTAACGCTTACTTGAATTTCATCATCATCAAGTGCAATCCAATTAGCAATCCCGATTTTTTATTCCATTAATTCTGAATCGAGACTTGAGTTTCACAGAAATCTTGAATCGACACTTGAGACTTGAGAGAGGGAGAATCGACACTTGAGAGAAACGAGTTGCTACTTGCGACTTGAGGATTCAGAAATCAGAATCGACTTGAGACTTGTGACTTGTGATTGGAGCGGCTCCACTATCGGCTATTACTTGCGATTCAAAAATCAGAAACGAGAAGGGTTGATTTGCGACTTGAGATAATCAGGGAATGCACGATTTGTGATTTGAGATAATCGACATCGAACGATTTTTTTTTGGTTTGGAAATCAGTACGCTATCGGCTATTGGGAAAGGGAACTTCGCTCTTGCTAGTGCTGGTATATTAATGCCGATCAAACTGATTTTTTTTACCATGTCCAAGTTCTTTTGGACCCGCTAAAAAACGGACCGAACCGGGAAAAAAACCGGACCAGACCGGATAGAATTCTTAGAACCGAGAACTGGCCCGGGGGTTCAAAAAAACGGTCATGTCCGGTCCAGCGGTCCAAATTCTCACCCCTAATGCCAACCGTGGAAATAACCCAGAATGGTCCTATATATCGAGGGCCCAACTTCTCCATCTTCCTGAAGCGGATCACACCCTTCTAGGGTGAGACCTTCAGCAACACCATGTCACCGACATGAAACTCTAAATCAGATTGGCGTCGGTCGACATAACTCTTTTGCCGACTCTAAGCAGTCTACAAACGCTGCCTACGCTGCCTAATCTGCTAAATCATCTTTGTAGTCTGCATAACCACCTTGGCCCAACCCATGACCCTGTGGCCAACCTTGCCCCAACAGACTGGAGTATGACATCTCTGCTCATACAGAAGCTCAAAAGGTGGGGCACCAATACTGGAGTGGAAACTGTTGTTGTAGGATAACTCTACAAGAGGTAGGTAGGAGTCCCAGCTCCCACCAATATCAATAACCAAAGCACACAACATATCCCCAAGAGTCTAAATGGTCCAGTCACTCTGACCTTCAGTCTGCAGATGATATGCTATGCTGAAATGCAGCTTTATGCCTAGTTCCTCATGGAACTTCTACTAGAAACGGGATATGAACCGAACATTGCAGTCTAAAACAATAGAAATTGGAACCCCATGGCGAGCAACAATCTCGCGAATATACACATCGGCCAACTTCTTGGTCGATGAATTCTCCTGAATAGCCAGAAAATGGGTACTCTTGGTCATTCGATCCATGGTAACTCAAATAGTATCAAAGCCGCTTGTTATCTTCGACAACTTGGTGATAAAATCCATAGAAATCTACTACCATTTCCACATGGGAACCTCCAGGGATTGCAGCTTGCCTTACGGCCTTTGATGTTCGTCCATGACTGCAGGTCAAGCACCTCTCAACATACCCAACGATATCTCTCTTCATGCACAGCCACCAATAACTCAATCTCAGATCCTGATACATCTTGGTAGCCCCTTGATGGATAGAATAGTGAGACTTATGAGCCTCGTCAAACACGATTTGTCTGACGCCACCAGACAAAGCAACCCACACCTGACCAAAACGAGTCAACAATCCACGGCTGTCCGACACAAATATGGTGATCTCACATATGATCCTCTCAATCTTCCAATTCTCCTCTCGGGCACCCTCTGCCCGAGCCTCCTTAATCAAACCCACAAGTGGAGAATCCATGGATATCCTCATACACGCCACCTCAACAGAAGGTCCAACCGAATTATGGCTCAGGGCATCCGCCACCACGTTCGCTTTACCCGGATAGTGAAGAATATTGTAGTCATAATCCTTGACTACGTCCAACCACCTATGGTGCCTCATGTTCAGGTTCGAATGATCCATAATATGCCTCAAACTCTTGTGATCTGTGTAGATGGTACAATGAACCCCATAAAGGTAATGCCCCCAAATCTTGAGAGGGAAAACCACCACTCCGAACTCAAGATAGTGCGTAGGATATCTTGTATCATGCGGATTCAGCTGCCACGAAGCATAAGCTATCACTCATCCTCTCTGTATAAGGACTGCCCCCAACCCGATGATGGACGCATCACAGAAAACCACAAAATCCTCAACTCCCTCAGGGAGGGTCAAGACTGGGGCCTCGCAAAGTCTTTGCCAAAGGGTCTCGAATTCTGATTGCTGCTTTGGGTCCCACTGAAAATCCACCCCCTTCCTCGTCAGATGAGTGAGGGGTACTTCAATCTTGGAGAAATCCTGAATGAATCTCCGGTAGTATCCTGCCAAACCCAGGAAACTCCTGATATTCGAGGGAGACCTTGACCCCCCCCCCCCCCCCACTGCATCACCGCCTCAGTTTTGGCCGGATCGACCAAAATCCCATCTTGGTTAACGGGGTGTCCAAGGAACTGAACCTCTCACAACCAAAACTCAAACTTCGAGAACTTAGCATAAACCCTCATCTCAAACCCCCAAGAGCTCGCGAAGGTGCTCCCCATGCTGCTCTCTGATCTTTGAATTCACCAAGATATCATCAATAAACATGATAACAGATCGATCGAGCATTGGCCTGCATAATCGATTCATCAAATCCATAAATATTGCAGGCGCATTGGTGAGCCTGAATGGCATCACCACGAACTCATAATGCCCATAATGAGTCCGTAATGCAGTCTTCTCCTTGTACTCCTCTCTCACCCTGACCTGATGGTATCCAGACCTTAGATCTATCTTGGAGAACTAAGATGCTCCCTGCAACTGATCAAAGATATTATCAATCCGTAGAAGGGGATAACGATTCTTCACTGTTAACTTGTTCAACTCCCTATAATCAATGCACATCCGGTGTGAACCATCCTTCATTTTGACGAAGAGAATCGTCGCTCCCCACAGAGAACTACTCGGACGGATGAACTGCTTGCCTAGTAGCTCCTGCAGCTAAGATGATAGCTCCTTCATCTCAGGAAGTGCCAATCAGTATGGCGCCTTGGCAATAAGGGTCGCACCTGGCACATGGTTGATCCTGAACTCGACCTGCCTCTCAAGAGGCACACCGAGTAACTCCTCTGGGAATACATCGGCGAACTCCCTGACAACTGGGAGATCAGCCACTGACACCTGATCCCCAACTCGCGTATCTACCACGTAAGCCAAATAACCAACACACCTATGTTGAATATATTATCGAGCCCTAGCTGCCGAACACAACCTTGAACCCAACCTGGTACCCTCTCCATAAATAACTAGTTCTCCGCCACTCGACGTTCGAACCACCACACACTGACCCTTGCAGTCGATCATGGCACCGAAACGGCTCAGCCAGTCCATACCTACGATCACACAAACATCCCCTGGAATCAGAATCAGAACCAAATCGATCGGAAAGGACACCCCGGAAATCTCTAGACCACATCCCTGATAAACCGATGAAGCAGAAACTCGTGTTGGTTGGTAATAGAAACTCACAACGGACACTCCAACTCTCCCATGGGAAAACAAACTCTCTACTGAAGGATCGAGAAACCAAAGACAGACTCGCACCCGAGTCAAACAACACTATAGGGGGCAAAGATTTCACTAGGAAATTTATCTAATAGAGGTACAAACATATAAGCATAAAACAAGTATAATAAATAAGATAAGGGATAGAAACATACTAGTTACAACATCTGGTGTTGTCCTGGCCTCCTCAGCAGTGAGATGGAAAGTGCGACCTCAAGCCCTAGGGGGCTCCACCCTGCCCTGACTTTCGTTAGTGATCCTTAAAGTAGCCGGCACTGGAGTTTGCACCGACCTGGCAGCGAGCGATGGACAGTTAGCCTTCACATGGCCAACCTGGTCACAATGATAGCAAATGTTAGAACTGAGTCATGGAGCCTGCTAGCAACAATCCATCGCCATGTGACCCTGCCGACCACAATTGTGGCACCCAGAAGATGACCAACAAGTACCATCATGCGCCTTGTTGCACTTTCCACAAGTGCGGCCCTTCCGTTCCCCGGATCTGTCATATGTTGTTTTAAACTTATTTTGGCGTAGGTTGCGACTACATTGGGGCTTGCCTTTGCTCTCTCAATTAGAGCTCTATCTCAAGATCACGCCACCTAGCGGCCTCCTGTAACTCCAACAAAGTATCACACCGTTGAGTAGAAACAACCTATCTAATATCCGTCTTGAGCATGCTCAAGTAACTGGTCATCTGAGCCTACTCTGAAGCAAACTCATGGCAAAACATGGCCCTCTCATTAAACATCCTGCTGATCTCCGTCATCAACTCTGATCTCTACCTTAAATATAAAAACACCTGATCTAACCTTTAACGCTCGACTTGTAGAATATAGCGAGTGCGAAACATCTCCATGAATTGATCCCAAGATAACGCAACCGTCTGCTTGTCAGATTATGATCTAGTAACAAGTCTCTACCAATCCTTCACTTCAGACCTCAGAAGCTTCAGAGCGCACCTGACCTTCTGGTCAGCAGGGCATGAACGAGTGAAGAAACATCCCTCCACATCAGATAGCCACCTTATGGCCACAATCGGATCCTAAACTCTATCGGAATTCGGGGGAATCGTATTATTGAAGTCCCAATACTGAAAGGTTCTCAGTGTCCCAACACCTACAACCACCCCAGCTGTAGAGATTGCAAATGCAACCGTCTTAGCAATGGTTGCATAATGGTCATCAAAGAACTCCATCATCGTGGTCTTGATAGACCCAAACATTTTCGAAATCTGACTCTGGACAATAGCAACCACCTCCTTACGGATGATCTCCCTGACACGGTCCTTTGATAAGGCTGGCTCACCCTAACTTCTAGCTTCTAATCCCGACCCAAATCCGGTCTCGAATCGTCTCGTAACCACGATACTAAAAATACACCAGGAAGATATCAGATAATCCACATTATTAACGGGGAAACAACTCTTAAATAAATCGTATGGGTTGTGACTTCCTTGATACGCGTACGGGTCATGTGCTTTCAGTAGTACGGGTCTATACTACCTTCCACACCTACCCATGTTGTCTCAAGGATCATAACAACACCCAAGCATGAACGAACACATAGTCCTCAATCCTAGAGGAAAACTAAACATATCACTACCAATCGACTGACCCATCACAACTCATCCATGAAACTTCCACCAACCATGCAATACTCGCATATGCTAGCCATACATAACACTTGGCCCTATAGAAATTCGAATATCTGATCCTACCATAAGCCCTTCATCAAACAAGAACATGAAATAAGGCTAAACTAAACATTCTCAGGCTATAAGATCTTAGTTATATATAGTTGTGATGTATATACTAAGCAACTACATTAATGATGTCAAATTCATAAAAGAAAAGGCCCTAGGCTATCAGACATCATATGATTAGACAATTCAATAATGAAACTCCTAAAGATCCCTAACCTAGTACTAGCATGTCGTTCTATCATATCACAATATCAAATAATAGCATGGTATTTTGGGATCGACTTATTGGCTCCGGTTGATCATACACTTCGCATCCTCCTTTAGTATTTTGAAAACCGCTTGAAAAACATTTTGAAAATCCTTTCCTTAGTTTAAGACTGGATTCGAATGAGTGTTCCTCCAATTTACTCAAACCAAGGCTCTGATACCAACTTGTAACATTCATAAAATTCATGAAAATTTTAATTTTTTTTTAAAACAGACCCTATATCATCATTGTTTACAAATTGTTTTAAAATAATTTTCACATCATGGTTTTCTAAAAATCATAAAAACAAAATATGAGGAGGTGCATGATCACGCCTTTAACTTCCCGCGATCCTTTGAAGTAACTGAAACATGACCCAAACCTGTAAGCCCAAACGTTAGTGAGTTCGCCCAAAATACCAATACATAACAAATAGTACAAATATAATATCAGCATGTAATGGGACCACAACTAATAGACTGGATTACCCCTGAGCCCACCGTATAAATCTGGCTTGCCCCTTTAGCCCTCGACTTATGTCTAGGTTTCTCCCCGATCCTCAATACGAGTCTGGCATGCCCTTTGTGTCCCTCATCTCACATATGGAATGCCCATGAGACCTCAGTATGAGTCTGGCATGTCCTTCTAGGCCCTCATCGCATATCTGGTATGCTCCATAGTTTGTTGGCTACCACACAAAGCAGTACAACCTCAGCCCAACCCACACAATATGTTGACATATAACAGATAATATCATAAGCAGATAAACAAGCAATTCACAGGTAGTCCTACAGATCTACCAAACTAGCATAACAAGACTAGCATGTATAACTATATCATATTCTGCATATTAGCAACATGAAGTTATCAAATCAATGGGCCGTCCTTGGTGCCTTCGACCCGAAAGTATAGTGAAGAAGACTCACCTCACAATGTCGAATTGAACTGAAACCTCTAATTGTAGACTCACAGAAAATCCTGAACTATCATAATAAATGAACACTTAATCAATAATTAGAATACAACTCTTGGCTAAGGGACCAAGTATAGGGTAATTTTCCACTTCACCCTTTCCTCAATTGGGCCAAGACCCAAGTCCAAATCTTAGATCCAAATCCCCAATTACTTAAAGGCTCATGATTGGCCCAATTTTCCAAATTGGACCCCAACTCCTTATTGGGCCTTATACTAAGGTCCAACTTTCTAACTGGTCTAACCATCATACTCAGAATGTCCAACAAGGGCCTAAGACGTACTATCCCAAACATAGCCCAAAACCGCAGCCTAACTCAAAAAGGCCCATCAGAAGACGTACGTTGAGCGTACTTCGAAGCTATGTGGGGAGTAATGGAGCCTTACGTTAGCTGGAAACGGGAGTGCTGACCGCCTATGTGGGGCGTACTCCTCACTACGCAGGGCATACCATCGTAGAGTCCAAAACTCCAATAAGTGCTTAATGGCTTAAGCACTTAAGCCCTAACTTCAGATCCATGGTCCAAATGCACCTTAGAGTCATAAAGTTTCCAACTTTACAACTTTAGACGTCCAAAAGTTCTTAATACAAGATCTTAGCCCATTAAGAGCTTTCTGCCAAATTCGGGGGCACTTCCAACCATTATAACTTCATTTTTATCACTTAGAACCCTTCCTAGGGTCTGAAAGGACAACTTAAAATGTCTAAAACATAGCATGCATAATATTAGGACTTTTGGGATAAGAAGAGTACCAAAAAGCTATCAAAACAAGATCTACACAATACAAGCACAAAGGCAAAAGCTTTTTACTTTCTAGAGCTTCTAAATTACAAGATGATCCCAGATCTACAAACTTGCTTCACTCTTCAAACACCTTGATGCAACTTCTTCTTCTTCAACAACACAAGAAACACACTCTTAGCTCACATTCACACAAAAGAGAAGCTAAGGTTGCCGAAAACGATCTCAAGACTTGGAGGCTGAAAGGATGGGGGAAAAGGGTCCATAATGGGGCTTAAATACCTAACAAACCCTAAAAGTTAGGGTTGCACCCAGACATACATACACCATGCATACATATGTGTACGCCCAGCGTACTAGGGCACATCCTAGTATGCCTAGCGTACTCATATGTACGCCTAACATACTCCCTCCTCCTACCAAAATTACCAATTTACCCATCGGGCCTCTTAGGGCTAAATTCAACCAAATTCAAGGACCAACATGACATGTTAATTTCTAGAAAGGAAGAATTTGAAAATATCTGGAAACACGGGATGTTACAAATTACAACTCAAACCTTGTACCTTTAATTATTCTCATTAACCCATAATTAATTCTGATTAATACTTAGTTAATTATTACCATTGATGATTAGTATATTAATCATATAATATATTAATAAATCATTTATCTCCTCCCTTTGATTAATCTAAGCCATTTCCTGGTTATGAGGGCAACCCAAAAAGGACTTTACTTTTATTCATCAACATTATACCAATTTAGTTAGGACCTTAAACACCTTTATCCAACAGTTAAAACTAAATCAGATTTAACAAATGCCCTAAAAGCATATCAAATAGTCATAGATGGCTGAAAGGAAATTCATTGATCCTATCACTCTAGGAACTTTAATCAAAGATAAAAGGAAAAAGTGTGGCAGCAAGCAGTCGTTTGAGATAAGTCCAATGAAGCCACTTTAACCGTCCAAGGACTTAACTGGAGAAGAGCAATCTTAACTTGATATGGCCTTGAAAGAAAGTATATTTTATCAACAGATCAAGGAGCAACCTTATTTTTGTCCCGTAATCACTCCCTTTAATTATCAGAAAAGGATTTTTTTTTCACACTACCTAACATCCCTCAGTACCTATAAACTTCCTACAATGGATTTTGAATAGTTGGATCTCCCAATTTCTCTATTATCTCATTACTACTCAAAAATTTCAGGGTTCTTTCCTAACGCACACGATAATGATCAAATTTTGAATGAAAAGAAAAGAGTTGACCAATTTCATAGTACTCATGGCAAGCCACAACACAAATTTTGGTCAATCAAGAAGATAATTTTCATTTCTAGATGTGGAAAGAAGAACTTTGCGTGTCTATCTCAAAAGCTTTCTTTCATTCTTAGAATATCATCTAAGGTGATTCTACTGTGACCACTGTCTCCAGAGCATACTTTACAATGATTAATCATGCATATATCCTTAGTAATGCCTACAATTTTAAGAGCACGCATTGTTGGGGTGCAAAGCTCTCTATTTGATGATGAATTGAAAGCTTCATCCTTTTTATGACATGTGTGGGAATAGCCTTATGATTTATGGGTTAAGCTTCCCAATATATAGCAGTTCAATATTTTTTGCAGGGTGAGAGAGCTCCCATTATATATATATATATATATATATATATATATATATATATATATATATATAGTAGTTAGAGAGAGAGGGGGGAGAGTATTGTAGTAGCAAGTACATGATACTACATGTTTTGTTCTAACCCATTTTATTTATACAATCATGCTTAAAGTTAATTCGTTTATTCCGATTATGCACTTCTACATTCCGCAATGTTAAATCAAAGGTTCATTTTGTAACAAGTGGTATCAGAGTCAAATCATGAAAATTCAAGTGATTAGTTCATGGAACGGTTCATGATTTGATTACATTCATGCGTAATCAATTCAAGATTAAAAATCTTTGGTGAGTCTCTCCAATTCTCTTAATTGTTTGCATCTTTCTTTGAAATTAATGCTTATAATGATTTTACGATTGGATCTATTTAGATTCAAGCTGAATTTGTTGATCCAATCAACTTTTCTTTGATTGATTTAGCCGAAAACGAATTAAAATTATTTTGATTCGATTTTATTCATTTAAGATCCCAATAAACATTGAATTAGCCCAAACCTTATTGTTGGTAACTGTTCATCAATTTATATCAATTTCAAGCCCAAAAATTATTTATTAATGTTCATCGATCCATTCTTTTTGACATAAATATTCAATCACTTACTATTCATATCCATATTTTGAGCCCAAAATTCATTACATATTGATTTGTACGATTTCTCTTTTCAGTTTACATATCCCGTTTTTATATTTTGATTGCTTAATCTATAAATCAATCTTCTCGTTTGATTTAATTTGTAAAATTGTATTTCCCATCTGAATCCAAATTGTTTTGACATTTGCTTCACATGTCACTTATCGAGAGATTGAATCCATTTGTAATTCTTTTGATCTATTTTACACAATCTCTTTCGATTTGATTTTGTATGCTATCGATTTGTTCTTCAATTCGATTTTGATTTATTTGCTCAATTGATCTTCATCTATTGTACTTCATATGATCATTATTCGTATTTGATTTGAAAACGTTATTGAGCTCATTAATGGAATTTTACATATGTTGGTTTTATGATTTGATATGAATCAATTGATAGTGAATGAGTAAATTGAAGGATTGAATAATCTTTAAATTGTTTTTTTGGATTCCCCTAATGAACACATTCAAGAACTTGATGAAGAACGTTGAAAATGGTGATGTTTTTGGTAGAGTTGGGTATTTGATCTAAAAAGGTTTCATGGTGATGAATTTTGGTGTTACCTAAAGGTTCTATTTTCAAGCCCAATATAGGGAAGGATAAATCTTCAAACATCCACGAGAACTTATCTAATAAGGACTTAAATGTTACCATGGGTGAGGAGAATTCAACATCTGATATCGACACTTCAACTGTTCCATCACCACCACCTTCGTCACCACAACCGACGTCAACTATCATACCAAGAACAGTTCCTGTTGTTTCTCCTACATTCCAAGGTGTCATCAATGAGCCTGTCACTTCCTTATTCTCTTCTCAATCAACATATCAAGAGACACCAAATAACGAAGATGAAGAAGATGATGAAATGGTTGGATTTGTTGAGTCATAGTTTAATCATGAAGAGGATAATGTTGATGACAATGCAATTATGTCATACAAGAAATACAAAATCCTTAACTCTGAACTCAACACCATTCTTCAATTTTTGAAAGATACTAGTAGGAAATCCTCTTTGAATAATGAAGAGGTTGAGTCTCTATTAAAGTCCCAAGAGTCAAGAATAAGGACTTTGATAGATAATGTTGTTACAAGTTTCAAAGAGCGTCTTGCTACTCAGTCTAATTCTTACAAACATGAAGTCCATGAGTTACAAAATGTTTCTTGTGAGTGACATGAAATTTTTGAGATGCTAGTGAACTCTTTAAAAGAGTCCATTAAATTGAAGCTCAAGGATTTGTTGATTCATTTCAACTAAAGTGATGAAGTTGGGTAAGTTTTATGTGGGCATCAAGGATAAATTTGATGTTCTTATAGATGCAACTCGAACCTTGATTGAAGAAATTTATGCCTTCAATAAGGAATATGTTGGCGACTTGAAGCTTAAGAAGGAATTTGATGGAAAATGTCACACCCCCAAACCTGAACGGCGGAAACATTCGGGGGCGGATGACTTCATGTGGTAGCGTAACAAGTGAATACATAGTAAAGAAAGCAATACAACCATCATATATATATATATATATATATATATATATATATATATATATATATATAATTGAAAGTTTACATTTGTCAAACGTTACATGTTCAAAATCAATTACAAATATGATGTCAATGTTGGATAAGGTGTCTAAGTCCATAACTATTTCTGGTATGTACTTGACCCGACCCGGCATGGTCCATTTGGGTTGCATGGCACCATGCAATTGGATAGACTAAATGAGAGAAATAACGCTTGGAGATTATTAATATATTATAAGTTCTAATATATTAATAATAATATTATTTGATTAGTTTGATCAAGAATTAATTTAGAATTAATTAAGTGATCAAAAGATAACTAATTAAATATATGGGTTGATTAAGTAAATCATCCATATCTTGTATAGTGGGCTAAAAGGCTCCATGGATCATCAAGTTGGGTTCCACCCATATGATGCTCCATGGATGCTCCATGGGAGTTACAAACCCATGGGTCATGGAAATGAAGAGTCATGACACATTAGGGTTTAACCCTAGATGTGTCAACACTATATAAGTAATATGATCTCCTCCCAAATCGGTTACACATACACACTAAGAATCAAGAGGGCTTGGCCGATTTTGAAGAAGTGAGTATTCTCTCATAAGTTCTTCCAAGAGCATTTGGTGTTGTGTGAAGCATTTGAGGCATCACACTTGGGGTGCTAGGCTCACAAGGTTTCAAGGAACACAAGCAACAACAAGGTAAGTTATTCTATCTATACTTTATGTTAAAATTGTTCCCCATGTATGCAAGATAGGAATATAACCTTGGAAATCAACTTTGCATGACAAATTAGACAAACATAGATCCAAGGTTATTAGGGTTGCATGTACACTTAGGAAGTGTTAGAATGCTCAAAACCCATCAGTGGTATCAGAGCCTAGGCTTGTTTGTTCTTATTTGTGCTTAAAAGTTGAAAACAGAATCGAAAATTTGCTGTCTGCGAATGGACTCGTCGAGTCTATTGGGGGGACTCGTCGAGTCCATGTGTATCTTCAACCAACTCGGCGAGTCATGTTCATGCACTCGGCGAGTAGGGTCGAATGAGTGCAGAATTTCGATTCAGTTGCTGGAAAATGAATTAGAAACATTACCCTAAACTGTTTTAGTAAATGTAAACTTGTTTTTGGTGGTGTAATGTCTTGCTAATTCATTTACAACAACTAGTTATCAAAAATTACAAAGTTTTATGTAATTTTTTGATTGTGTTCATATTCATGTTCTTGTTCTTATGATGTTTTAGATGATCATAGGAATTATTTGTAACCTATTTGGTAGTTTAATTCTTGATCATAATGTGTTTTAATGGAGTCCATAACTTATCCTTAAGTTATGGAAAACCAAGAGTCACACTTGAGTTAAAACCATTAAGAAAACACAAGAGTTATAAAAATGAAGAGTCTTCATTTTATGACTCTATTAAACTCATAAGTTACAAGAAATGAAAAGTTTTGAAAGTTACAAAACTTGCCCTCAAGTTTTGGAACAAGTAAAGTTAAGTTAAAACTTTAGTTCCAACCCCTAGAATTTTAAAAGTTAAAATTCAACCCTTATACTTATATTATGATAATTTAATAATTATATATATATGTATAAGAATAAAGTCGTCTTACCGCTAGTACGCCTCATTCACGAAGCCGGTCTATAAGGTGGGTATAAGGTTGTTGCCTATAAAATGGTGACTTAATGGGTGAATATTCTCACCCACCGCTTGCTTGACTGGTGGAGGGTCGTTAGCCGAACGGGTAAGACAAGGACTTATAAATTCTCATTCAAAGTATTATGAATATAATAAAGTAACTAAATGCTTATTAAATTCCCAATCTTAGTTACTTTAGGAAAAATGTGAATAAGGTGCTAATCCATGAAATTACACTTTACACTTTGTCTGAGACGTTGGTGGAGCGTGTGTGGTTAACTGGCACACTAACTTGGACTTAACAAGGTAGGTAAAGGGTGACTTAAGGTTTATTATAGTATCGGTGGAGCGTGTGTGGTTTACCGACACATCGATTGAGTGATAAACTTTAAGGGTACCAAGTGATTTGCATGGTTACTTCACACCTCGTTTTGTGATCCTCGACATCCCAGTCACAAAACCTGGAGGGCACTCCCGAGATTGAAACATGCCTTTGAAAAGTTCATTGGATCTCAAAGAATCTAGGAATTTCTAAAACCAATAAAAACTAAATATTTAATGTTTCGGTTTTCGTGGTGGAAATTGGTGAATCGTCATTCTCCTACCTTTCAAATATGGTATAGCTTAGATTACGGCATACCTCTTCTAAGTTATATTATATTGTGATTGGATCCTAGCCTTAATATTACATTTGGGTGTTTTATTAAGGACTCTCTTAAATCTAAACTAAACTTGTTCTTCTTTTTCAGATGTCTTCAACTAATGCTTCTGGCTCGAATCCTAATGGCTCCTTTACTCTTATGAGTCTATGTGGGAAAGTCACCTTTGATGGATCCAACTTCAACAAATGGATCAGAAACATCAGGATGATTACCCGCTACGAGGACAAAGAATATGTCCTTGACAAGGAGCTTAAGGAAATTGACGAGTCCACTGCAACTCCCCAGGAGATCGCTGCCTTTCATACTCATGAGAGAGATGCAACCAAGGTGGCTTGCATCATGTTAGCCACCATGACAGCTGAACTCCAAAAGTCTTATGAAGACTTCTACCCTTATGAAATGCACCAAGATTTGATGGAAAGATACCATCAAAGTGCACGACAAGAGAGGTACGAAGTCATCTGCTCCATGATAACAAACATGATGAAGGACGGAGAGTCCGTCACAAGCCACATGCAGAAAATGCAAAGGTATGTGGATCGTTTGCTGAAGCTCAATGTGAACTTCCCTGAGGAGCTTGCAATAGATATCATTTTGCACTCCTTACGATCGTGCTATGATCAATTCCGCATGACATATCACATGAACAAGGAAGAGGTCACCCTCAGCAAACTTCAGGGACTTCTCAAGAACCGCAGAAACAGGTCTTAAGGGGAAGTCGGTTGCTATCACTCCTACTCCAGACTCAACTCCGGTCTTGGCAATCGGGCAAAGTCGAGGGAGGAAGAGAAAGAGATCTTCAAAGGGTACCAAGGCTCGGACCCTTGATGGCTCTTCTTCAAGTGGAACCAAGAAAGGTTTCATTACTCCTTCTTCTGACCCAAAAGAGGCTGAATGCTTCTATTGCCATGAAAAAGCTCATTGGAAGCGGAACTGCCCAAAGTACCAGCAAGATGTGAAGGATGGGAAAGTCAAACCCAACCATGCAGGTATTTACACTATCATTTCTAATAACTCACCCCATTCGAAATCTTGGGTCCTTGATACCGGTTGTGGTATTCATATTTGTTGTGACTTGCAGGGACTAGGAAGAAGTGAGAATGTTGAGCAAGGAAGAATAAACTTAATCATGGGGAATAGGAAAGTTACACCTGTCACCAAGATTGGAGTTTATACTTTATCGCTAAGTAGTGGGTTAAATTTAGATTTGAATAAATGTTGTTATTCGCCAGAAATGGCAAGAAATATTATTTCCTTTCATGCATTGTACAAACAAGGTTTCACCTTTTCGTTTGATAATGAAGTTGGTTCGATTAATGCTTTCTTTAATAATGTTCTTTATTTTAAAGCATTACCTTGTGATGGTGTGTATGAAGCTGTATCTATTGTAGATAACTTAGGAAATAATGTTTTGTGTATTGATTCTACTAATAATAATAACTTGGATAAAGCATCATTATGGCATTGTCGTCTTGGACATATAAGCAAGAAACGCATAGGCCAACTCCAAAAGGATGGAGTCTTGGAGTCGTTTGACCTAAAGTCAAATGATAGTTACGAATCATGCTTACTTGGAAAAATGACAAAGTCACCCTTCACAGGCTCGTGTGAAAGGGGTGAAGGTTTGTTGGACCTTATACACACGGATGTGTGTGGACCATTCAAACATGCCACAAGGGATGCTAATCGTTATTATTTGACTTTTACCGATGATTACAGTAGATATGGATATGTCTACTTAATCAAGCATAAGTCAGAGACTTTCGAGAAGTTTAAGGAATTTAAACAGGAAGTCGAGAATCAATTGGGCAGGAACATTAAGATGCTTCGATCCGATCGAGGTGGTGAGTATCTTAGTTCAGAGTTCCTCGACTATCTAAAGGAATGTGGGATTGTCTCACAATTGACACCTCCCAGGACACCGCAGTTGAATGGTGTGGCTGAGAGGCGTAATCGAACCTTGTTGGACATGGTTCGTTCCATGATGAGTCGAGCTTCGCTACCAATCTCATTCTGGGGGTATGCCTTAGAGACTGCCGTCCATATCCTCAATCTAGTCCCTACAAAGAAAGTTGCCAAAACTCCTCACGAGATGTGGACTGGTAAAGTACCTAAACTAGACCACATCAAGATTTGGGGCTGCGAGGCTTTCGTGAGACGCGAGACTCATGATAAGCTCGAACCCCGAAGCGAGAGGTGTATTTTCATCGGCTACCCACAACAATCCTTTGGTTACCTCTTCTACAGACCTAGTGACAATGTGGTCTTTGTAGCAAGAAGAGGAGTCTTTCGAGAAAGAGAGTTTATAAGCCAAGGAGACAGTGGGAGGCAAGTTGAACTTGAAGAAATTCAAGAGTCAAGTGGTGAAGTAACTTCAAACTCTAGCCCTCAACTTGAGGAGGAAACTCCTGTTGAGCCAATTGACGAATCTGTACCTCTGAGGCGTTCCACGAGAGTTAGGAGTGCACCTGAGCATTACTATGGATTCCATATTACTGCAGAAGGTGAGACACTTATTAGTGATGAGACACTAGTAAGTCAAGATGACCCTAACAGCTACGAGGAAGCCATGGCAGGCCCCGAGTCTGCCAAATGGAAAGAGGCTATGGATAGCGAGATACAATCCATGTATGACAATAAAGTTTGGAACTTGGTTGAGAATGTACCAGGTCGAAAGACTGTAGGGTGCAAATGGGTTTTCAAGAAGAAGACCGACATGGATGGTAAAGTACACACTTATAAGGCTAGACTGGTTGCAAAGGGCTTCTCTCAAATTCCTGGAGTGGATTATGATGAGACCTTTTCTCCGGTAGCCAAGATTAAGTCTATTCGGGTTCTGTTAGCCATAGCCGCATTTCATGACTATGAAATTTGGCAAATGGATGTCAAAACCGCTTTCCTTAATGGGAAGTTGGCTGAAGATGTTTACATGAGTCAGCCAGAGGGTTTTGTCAGTAACGAGTACCCTAATAGAGTGTGTAAGCTTGAGAAATCCATTTATGGATTAAAGCAAGCACCTCGCAGATGGAATCTTTGCTTTGATGAAAAGGTCAAGGAATTTGGCTTTTCTAGGAGTGAAGATGAATCTTGTGTATATGTCAAGGCTAGTGGGAGTATAGTTAGCTTTTTGGTATTGTATGTGGATGACATACTACTCATAGGAAACGACATTCCAACCCTGCAGGAAGTAAAGTCCTGGCTTGGAAAGTGTTTCGCTATGAAGGACCTTGGTGAAGCTGCCTATATTTTGGGGATAAGGATCTTGAGAGATCAGAGTAAAAGACTAATTGGACTTAGTCAAAGTACCTACTTGGAGAAGATTCTGAAGAGATTCAGAATGCAAGACTCCAAGAAAGGAGAGTTGCCCATCCAGAGTAGCGCCAAGCTGAGTAAGACACAAAGCCCTAGCACTGAGGCTGAGATAGCAGAAATGAGTCGAATACCTTATGCTTCAGCTGTAGGTTCGATCATGTATGCTATGACGTGTACTCGACCTGATGTAGCCTTTTCCTTGAGCATGGTTAGCAGGTTTCAGGGGAACCCTGGCAAGGCACACTGGATTGTGGTAAAGAATATTCTCAAGTACCTACGAAGGACTAAGGATTGGGTCCTTACCCTCGGTGGGAGTGATAACTTGAGAGTTGTAGGGTATAGTGATGCTAGCTTTCAGACTGATAGGGATAACTTCCGCTCTCAGTCGGGCTGGGTCTTTACCCTAAATGGAGGAGCAATTTCTTGGAAGAGTTCCAAGCAAGAGACAGTGGCAGATTCTACTTGTGAATCAGAGTATATTGCAGCTAGCGAAGCGGCAAAGGAGGCGTTATGGCTGAGGAACTTCATTGGAGACCTTGGAGTTGTACCAGCTATTAAAGAGCCGATGGAAATTTTCTGTGATAGTGAAAGTGCTATTGCCTTAGCCAAGGAACCAAGGGATCACGGGAGATCCAGACACATCGACAGAAAATACCATTTCATCAGACATCGGATCGAAGAAGGACTCCTCGTGGCAAAGAGGGTATCATCAGATGAGAATCCGGCAGATCCTCTCACGAAGGGACTGACTCGGATTAAGCATCTCCAGCATGCTCGGAGCATAGGGCTGAAGGATGATATTAGATTTAGTAGTTAGATAATCTCGAAATTTGTAAAGTGTAATTGACATTTGATGATGAATAAAAGTGTTTTATTTATGAGTGAAGTGTTGCTATCTCTTGTCGATCGTTTACTATATTTCTTTTGCATGTTTTGACTTCCAGAATAATTTTGTTTGGAATAAAACATTATTCAAACCTCCACAGTCGGTCATATGTCGAAAGTAGGTATGAATCAAGACTGTCATGTTTGGTTGTAGAAGGTCTGGGACAAGGCTACAACAATCATGAGTGCTCATAAGTTCTGAGCATTGGACTCAACCCACGCTCACTGGAATCACTTCATGGAATTCTATCTCGAGTGATCGTGAGACGGTAATATCATATAAGTCTTTAAACCTAGAGATATGATTTGTTACTTACAAGTTGGTTAGGCATTGATTGTACGAAAAACGCATTGGTAACTCGATGTTATAAAATCGTGCTCTTATGTGTAATTCAATGAGTAGTAGAACAAACATATGAGTCGAAGTTTATCTGTTCCTTCTTGGATTAGAAGCTGATATCTGGGCCCCTCGATGATTTTGTTTTGACCTATGTACCGGGCCCGGTCAGAACTAAATTGATGTGTTCAATGAAGTTCTTTGTCAAACAAATCGGAAATCGGGAAACAAATGTTGGACAATAAGTAAGACATTGTTCCATGTATTTGTCCGACTAATATCTAGAACAGAGGATTATATGATCACTTATCTTAAATGGCATACCATCGTCTTCTCAAGTTTCGAGAAACCTTGTAAAGAGCTACGATTGCCGATCGGTTCCTGAAGTCATACTTGCAGTAATAGTTACTAGACTTATCCAAGTGGGAGACTGTTGGATAAGGTGTCTAAGTCCATAACTATTTCTGGTATGTACTTGACCCGACCCGGCATGGTCCATTTGGGTTGCATGGCACCATGCAATTGGATAGACTAAATGAGAGAAATAACGCTTGGAGATTATTAATATATTATAAGTTCTAATATATTAATAATAATATTATTTGATTAGTTTGATCAAGAATTAATTTAGAATTAATTAAGTGATCAAAAGATAACTAATTAAATATATGGGTTGATTAAGTAAATCATCCATATCTTGTATAGTGGGCTAAAAGGCTCCATGGATCATCAAGTTGGGTTCCACCCATATGATGCTCCATGGATGCTCCATGGGAGTTACAAACCCATGGGTCATGGAAATGAAGAGTCATGACACATTAGGGTTTAACCCTAGATGTGTCAACACTATATAAGTAATATGATCTCCTCCCAAATCGGTTACACATACACACTAAGAATCAAGAGGGCTTGGCCGATTTTGAAGAAGTGAGTATTCTCTCATAAGTTCTTCCAAGAGCACTTGGTGTTGTGTGAAGCATTTGAGGCATCACACTTGGGGTGCTAGGCTCATAAGGTTTCAAGGAACACAAGCAACAACAAGGTAAGTTATTCTATCTATACTTTATGTTAAAATTGTTCCCCATGTATGCTAGATAGGAATATAACCTTGGAAATCAACTTTGCATGACAAATTAGACAAACATAGATCCAAGGTTATTAGGGTTGCATGTACACTTAGGAAGTGTTAGAATGCTCAAAACCCATCAGTCAAAATATGAGATTAAACTGGCGCTGCAGCATCTCTTCATTAAAATCATAATGATACCTGTAGTTACTGAATCCCTGGGACATACAAGAAATTTTGAAGGAGTAGATCAACATTTAAGCTGGTGAGTTTCATAAGTATTTAATGAAAATGTTTGTATGAAATGAAATATCTTGTCCTTGTTTGTTTGTGTTTAGAAAATCCTGTATTTTCTACTATTATAAAAGTAGTCTTCCTTCTAGACCAAAGTTTGTTTCCAAAATGTTTGTAAGTGTAAAAGTAACCAATATGTTTGAAAACACCGTAAATCAATGTATTTTTAATACCTCCTATGAGCTTTATAACCATACTATTGACTCGGATTGCCTATACACAACGTTCTTCAGGCGTTGGAATGTTATGACGTTTGTCACCCCAAACGGTGGACTGTAGCTAACAGTCAGGGCGCGGGTTGTCAAGCCCGTATAGATCTATACACAAACACCATGCTCCTCCTCCAAGGGATTCTGGTATATAATACAGGACTTGAAATGTGTACTCGAACATACGCGAAGTAAATGTCTCATAGAACCGTAGTATAAAAACAGATTTACGTGTTGAAATGTTAGTTTGTTATTGTACATGAAAGTGATTTCTCGAAAATCGTGTTTCTAGTATGTAAAAGTTAGCAATATCCTCATAAAACTATACCTCTTATAGTATTCTAAAAGTGTGCCTCGTTTTTTTTTAGAATATCTAGAAAAGAAACACTTGTTATGAAAGCATAGATTTTTGTAGCGTCTAAGATAGACACAACATACTTTAAATCTAAGAAAATGTTTAGTTTACACATGCATTACAACCATTTATAGTTTTTAAAGATAGAATGCTATTGTCATATATTTTTGTATACGGGAGTTCCCTATAAAGTTTATAAATCACACATGATTCCACTTAATAAAAGTGTATAATAATCTTTATATATAACACCCGATAGTAGTCGTGTGTTTTACTTTTATTCCCCCCCCCCTAGAAAGCATATAAAAGCGTTTAGAATATTAAAAGGGTTAATTAAGGGGTATGAACTCACTTGAAAGTTTGAAGATAGTGAGATGGAAAACCGGGCAGAGTTTCGTCTCGGGAAACGGATTTTTCTCGGGATTCTCGGGAATCTCGTGAGTAAAATCGACCTTCAGGAGTTGCACAAAATGACCAGGGCTTCGGGGTAGTGGGGGCACGGAAAACGAGGTAAAACGCAAGAAAAGTGAGAAAGAATGTGCAAATTTTCCAGGAACCCTCGCATCCTACTTATAGGAGTATGGAACCGCCTCCGTACGCGGGGCGTACGCGTACGTCACGCATGATCGAGTCCTCGACTGCCTCGGACTTCGGATGGGACAGGATAGCTTTGCATAGACCGGGACGTGGATGATCCGAGGCCTTGGCCTTGAGTACGCGGGGCGTACGAGGGTACGCGACGCGTACCTCGGCCCTAGGTGTTGACTCCTTCGGATAATACCAAGAATTTATAATTAAATAAATATATAATTTATTTAATAAACTTCAAAAATTCATATCTTCTTCATACGAACTCCGTTTTCGACGTTCTTTATATCCCCGCGAAGGTGAGACTACGCTCTACAACTGTCGTTTAGATTCCATCGGCAAATTCCGAAATCCTTTTTATTATTTATTTATTAAAATGACGTGATTAAGGAATTTCTTTAAAAATTCATAACTTCTTTATCTGACGTCGGTTCTTGCCAAACTTTTTACCGCTGAATTACCATTGTCGAGACCTTCGATTCTCGTTTAGGTCATTCCGGCCAAAAGTCACTCGATCTCCGATTCGAGTTTTTAGCTGTCTGATGCTAAGCCGAAATTGGAAAAATCTTAATTTCAATATACGAAGCCGGGTTTGGGCATTCTTTTTACGTACGATCCCGGTTTAATGATATAAAACATAGTGGGTAGTTAAATAGAAACTTTTTGGACATTTTATTATCAACGTTAATTTTTATTAACTCAAAAATGGTTACAATACTTGACCTATTAGGCCATTACAAAGAGTTGAAATATCGGGTTGTCACATCATCCCCCCGTTAGAGGGAATTTCGTCCCGAAATTTAAAGTAGTAAGGACACTAGTGAACATGAATGAGATGAGGGTACTTTTATTTCATCTGATCTTCGCGTTCCCATGTGAATTCAGGTCCCCGCTTGCGTTCCAGCGAACCTTCACGATGGGTATGTGACTTTGTTTTGTTTGTTTGACCTCTCGGTCCATGATTTCTACTGGTTCTTCCACAAAGTTGAGACTCTTGTTGATCTCGATTTCATCGAGTGGAATAACAAGAGTCTCATCGGACAGACACTTTTTCAAGGTTGAGACGTGGAAGGTTGGATGTATGTTACTAAGTTCACGCGGTAGGTTAAGCTTGTAAGCCACAGGGCCGATTCTGGCAAGAATCTCGAAAGGCCCTATGTATCTTGGATTTAGTTTCCCCCGCTTTCCAAAGCGTATTAAACCCTTCCACGGTGAGACCTTTAATAAAACGTGGTCTCCTACCTGGAATTCCAAAGGTTTCCTCCTTTGTTCAGCGTAGCTTTTCTGTCGGTCTCTAGAGGCTTTCAATCGTTCTCGAATCTGAACGATCTTCTTTGTTGTTTCTCGTATGATTTCCGGACCGGTGAGAGTGCTTTCAGGAACTCTTCCTTTATCTAACTGGGTATCGCCAACTTCAGTCCAGCACAGAGGGGATATGCACTTTCGACCATAGAGGGATTCGAACGAAGCAGCCTTTATGCTTGTATGATAACTATTGTTGTATGAAAATTCGACAAGGGGTAAATGGATATCCTATGCCTTTCCAAAGTCAATCACACAGGCTCTCAGCATATCTTCTAAAGTCTGTATCGTTCTCTCACTCTGCCCGTCTATTTGTGGGTGGTAGGCTGTACTCATGTCTAGCTTAGTCCCCAGGGAACCTTGTAGTGACTTCCAGAATCTTGAAGTGAATCTACTATCTCGGTCGGAGATAATGGATATCGGAATACCATGCAGTCGCACTACTTCCCTTAAGTAAGTTCTTGTAAGCTTTTCCATTTTGTCAGTCTCATTGATGGGTAGGAAATGCGCGGATTTGGTCAACCTGTCGACGATGACCCATATGGTATCGAGTCCACTCGTCGTCTTGGGCAACTTGGTTAAGAAGTCCATAGTAATCCGTTCCTATTTCCATTCTGGTATCTCCAGTTGTTGTAGTAATACTGAAGGTTTCTGATACTCGACCTTAACCTTAGTGCCAGTAAGGCATTTACTTACGAAGGTAGCAATTTCTGCTTTCATGTTAGGCCACCAATACAAGTTCTTAAGATCCAAATACATCTTATCTGAACCCGGGTGAACGGAATACCTCGTGTTGTGTGCTTCATGATGGGTTTTGGTCATAAGACATCCTATGTGCTCATATAAACCGTAATGCTTGGATCTAGGTTTCTCTATTGTACATGCTTTGAATCCAAGACTATAAACCCTAATTATAGCATATAGAAATCAATATTAACATATAACTAGGTTTAAGATATTACCTTGATTGTTATGTAGCAATAACAATCCTAATTCCTCCTTGAATTAACTTTGGAAGGCTTAGAGTCACAAGTGTCACTCCTCTAATGGCTTACAAACACCAAGAGCAAATGGAGAAGGTATAAAGAGAGAGGAGAGGTATAAGAATTCATCTCTAGGACCTCTTGGGAAGGGATACACGAATTTATGAGCCTTAGGGGGTTTATATAGGTGTAAAGATTAGGGTTTTAGTCCTTATCCTTATCTAGTTGCTTGCCCACCAAGTAACCATAAGATAAGTCTTAGAAACCCTTATCCTAGTCGAATTCTAAGGCATTATCTCCTTAAATTCGTTCACCCTACATATAAGATAATCCTTACCTTATTTTGTAACTATCACATAATTACAAATCAACCCCTCTAGTTTAATTAATTACACTTGATCACAAAATTAATTCCTAATTAATTATTGACCAATATTAATTAAACAAATATGATTTCTCCTTTAATATATTATTCTTATAACATATTAATAAATCATAATAACCTCTCTCTCTTTATTTATTTCTCCAATCAAGTTGCTTTGGTGAAGGCAACCCAAAAGGACCACGCACCATCGGGTCAAGTACATACCAAAATAGTTATGGACTTAGACACTAATCCAACAGTCTCCCACTTGGATAAGTCTAATAACTATTATGTGTATGACTTCAGATCCTAATCTGCAATCGTAGCTTTCCAAAGCCGCTGTCAACTCTGATCCTATCAGATACGCGTGTCCTTAAGATAAGGGATCATATATTCCTCCATTCTAGATATCGTATGAGATATGATTTCAAATCATTCTCTTTGTACTATATCTCGATTTCTGATTTATGACGACTGACTAATTGAACAAATCAAATTAGCCCTAGCCCAATCGAGCATTTACGTTTGTCATCACTAAACCATCGAGGGGCCCAAAGATATCGCTTTTATCCTTCTTTGGATAAAAGGAAAGGATAAACTTTGATACAATGCTTGCTTGCACTCACTCACCGAATAACACACAACAATATGTTTTATAGCACCAAGTTACTAGTGCGTTTACATATTATCAATGTGCAACCGATTCGCAAGATACAACTCACAAATCTCAGTTTCAAGAATATAAGATGTTATCGTCTCACCAATCACTCGTAATACAATTCATGGAGTGATCCAAGTGAGCGTGGGTTTAATCAAATGCTCAAATCATATTCATAAGCACTCATGAATGTTGCAGCAAACATTTGCTTATGTCTAATACTTTTCTAGACAATCCACACACCAATTCATGACAGTCATCATTCATATCTACTTCCAACATATGAACGACTGTGGCCCGTTTGAATGATTCGATTATTCTTAATAAACTCAATTATTCTGGAAGTCAAAACATGCAAGGTGAAACACAAGAATAATACTAATCCCATATGGCCTCAAACGTTTGAGTATAAATGAAACTCCTTTTATTTATCACCATACCGATTACTCATTATTTGTCGTTTCGGGTAATCAACTTCTTACTTGAATTATTACACTTGTCCCATGCTCCTAGCATGCACACAATGTTTACCTATGGTTCTTACTTTGTGAAATAGACCAAATTGAATACATTTCCAATCATTCTCATTTCACAACTCCAAATCCTTTTCATAAGTGTAAGAATATCAAATTCTCGCTACTTATAGAATATGCCAGATTCTAACACTTTATGCAACGATCCTTTCGTAATGTCACTGCACCAAAGTCACAAAGACTATCGCCATTGATATTACAAAGTCCTCTATTGGAGATTGTTACAAGACAATTCCTTAGATATGATGTCTCTCTCTCAAAGTACATTCCTTTGAACATCCTTTTGCATAAAAGTTTCTAATCTAGACATAGATTTTCAATATTTACTTCCTAATATGAACACGCTTCCATATTTTCCTCATGACAACTCATTCTTAATAGAATCTTTTCTATTTGTAATGATGTCGATATGGTCCATCCAATATGGAAACATTTCCATATTTTCCAATACTATACTTCCAACTACTCACAAGCGACCAATCCCGTCGAACTTTGGATTGTCCTTTGATAGTTGTTTAATTATTTTAGTCAAAACCAATTCTAGTCCCTTTTCCCTCTAAATGCGCTAGACATTTGGAAAATTTTAGAATGGTCAAACATTAAAGCATTTGCAATCGATCCTATACCTGAAGCGTATGGGATACGATGCACAATGTTTTATTTGCTATGTTTTCAAAATTCGAATTGTGAAGAGGAATGTCGTAATCATAATCGAGATTTTAAGAACACACTATGTACCTTTGACTAAATCTATTAACGTTTCACAACCTAATCCTTTAGATTTGAAATGAAGCATAATATTCTCTCCCTTAATTATAGCAAAACAACTTTACAACCCTTACGACTTTGCAAGGTATAACTCTTGTTTTTCTATAATTAATATTGCCAACTTGCAATACTTTCCATAATAATCATACAATCATAACTTTTATGCTCCCACTATCATGATGATTACTATAAAACATAACACTTATGCTCCCATTAGCTTTGACTTGTATTCATAAACATCTTAACTTTCAGAAAGACAATACCTATTGAATTTCTTAAGTCCATGTTTCTAATACTTAGTGCTTTGATAATCTTTTATCAAGGCTTCTTGAGCTTATACACCTTTGCCTTAGATAGTTCATATGTGTGTCTTAACAATTAAGACTAATTGCCAAACCTCACAATTCAAATTATGGAAAGGGATACCGTAACCATGATCGAATTCGAGAATGCAATTTTACAATCACTATCTTCTTAAAATCTTTCTTAGTGAAAGCATTTCCTCAAAATAATTTTCATGAAGAAGGAAATCTTATGACACTTAGATTTAAATGGTGTATGTGTTTCTATCCATGTGAATTTGTTAAAACCAAAGTTTACGAAAAATTCAAACTCATATGGACCGAACTTTCTTAATCCTGATTTCTTGCCTTTATGTTAGCACAGCTGCCCACCACGTCTTCCAAGTAGTTAAGCAGCTCATCCTTTCCTATCAATGTACCTTTCATTGATTAAGGTGCTTTGCCTTTTATGCATTCAAAATGAGAACTCATAGGACTCACATGCATAATTAACTCAATTGGAACAACACAAAATCAAAATATTCTCAACACGATAGGTTGTAAGCCTCAACTCGTGTGCTAGTGATGATCGATAAGGTTTATTTGATTTGTTCTTGAAACCTTTCAAGACCATTAAGACTCCCACTGACTCCTTGACATATAAGATTCTCTTGTCAATAAAGATTTCTTGACAAACAATTATTCAAGAGTTAGTGTAGCTTTTATCAAAACACTTCATAAATTGGTCCTAGTTGGCCTTTGTCTTATCCAAGACATCACAACTTTCCACATGTGATGAATGTTATAAACCTTTAATACTTTTCACTCATTGTCACAATCTTAACTTTAAGACTTGTTATTGGAACGAAGTATGATAGACTTCTTGATTTAACCATTTCTTCAATCCTTGATTCCTCTTCTTAAACATACAATTGTGCTAAACTCACTTAGAGGATCAATTGAGATATGGTTTTTAATCATTAAGACCTATCATAAAGCATAAAAGCTACTCTCCCTTCTTCTTAGAATGGAGAAACTTTTATTTTTCTGCCTACTTGATTCTTCTTATTCGTTCTACTATTGATCTAAACATTTTCAATCAATTCAGAATTACACTTAATCTTATAAGCATAATCATATTTACTAAACCTTTAGTAAATCATGACGAATGTCTTTGTTACTCTTATGGTGGACTTTGATCAACACGCAACTTTGTGTACTTGATCTCCTAGTCCTTCACTTGACACTTTGTCAATGAATTAGTCTAATTTCCAAAATATGAAATTTCTCATTCATCGTGCAACCAAGTTGCATGATTCCAAGTTTCAGTCCAATTGAAACTTGGGCGACGAGAAACTCTCCCTATTTGGTAAATTCTTGACTTTCCATAACACAATAAGAAACAAATCTATTATTGCTAATAATTTTAACATCAATTTTTTATACACGCTATTGTAAGGATAAATAAATAAAATTTAAAATCAAAATTTATTTTATTGCGGAAAAATTTGTCCTTACAATGCAACTCATTGAAAAACTTACGCTAATACATCTTTCATAGCAATCTAATTCTAACTCTAAGTAGTAGCTCAAGAATCTAATCTTCGAGAAACGCGATCGAAATCCATTCCTTCACGGCTAGATTCTGCTGACTTCTTCCCTTAAGCTTCTTTTCTTTTCTTCGATCCTTCAAAACATCAATTGTAATCTTATCACATTATGTATTCAGAATCTAGAATGAAGCTTAAAAGAGTTAGTCAATGGATTTTACCTAAATTAGAGCCATACGTTTCGACTCTCCCATCTCTTAGGTAAATAGGGAAGCTTCGTCTCCAATGCCCCTTCTCCTGGAAATAAAAGCAAATTGACTCTTTTTGGAACAGGACATGGAACTACTTTAGACATTGCCTTTCTCTTATGATCAATCTTTTCTAGCATTGCATGTCTTTCGTTGCCATTGTCTATATCCATAGAGGTCTCGAAGGCAGATTCACCAATCAACTTTGCTTTTCTATTGCTCCAAACCATTGCTGATTCAGCAGCAATAAGCATATTGGTGAGATCTATAAGGGTCACGTCGCGGTTCATCATATAGTACTCTCTTACGAACTCACTATATGAGTTAGGAAGTGACAGAAGAACCCAATCAACAGCCATTTCCTCGGATCCCAACACTCTTAACCTATTAATGTGTGACTTCATCCCTAGGACGTGTGCACACACCAACTTTCCTTCTATATGTTCACTTGCCAAAAGGGCTTGAGTGATCTTGAACTTTTCAAGCCTTTGAACTTGTGGGTTAGGGAGAATAATTGGAGGAGGAGGAGGAAGTGAAGCATGATCTCTTGTTCCTCGATCGAATCGTGGAATATCATCTTCCTGTTGAATGCTTGTTCCACGGGATTTGGGAAGACCATAGTTGTCGAACTTTGACATCTACAAAATGGGAGAAAAACGAATTCAAGTTAGTTGATAGATTGAGTCCTTAGTAAATCACCCAAATGAAATACTAAGGCTAGGACCCAACACAATATTCTACAACTCGGGAGAGGGATGCCGTAACCCAAATTGCAGAATATTTGAAGGTAAGTGAATGATGATTCACTAATTTCCACCACGAAAAACGAAAAAGAAATTTAAGTTTTAAATCTATGAAAACTCCTAGATCCTTTGAGATTCATTGAACTTTCAATGGCATGTTTAAATCTCGATATGCCCCTCTTGTTTGTGACTGGGATGTCGAGGATCACAAAGCGGGTGTGAATAACCATGCAAACTTACATGGTGCCCTCACATGTTACAGTCACCTATTCGATGTGCCGGTAAACCACACACGCTCCACCGAACTATGAAAAACATTGAGTCACCCTTTGCTACCTTTGCTTAGAACCATTTAGTGTGCCGGTAAACCACACACGCTCCACTAACGTCTTTGCAAGGGAACAAAGTGTAATTTCATGGAATTGCATCAATTCACTTTGCCTAAGTAACTAAGATTGGGAATTTGTAAAACATTTAGTTACTTTGTATTTCATTATACTTATAATGGAAGGTTTCGTCCTATCCTACCCGTTCGGCTAACGACCCTCCACTAGTCAAGAGTGCGGTGGGTAAGAGTGGATACCCATTCAATCGCCATTTTATAGACAATTTCCTTAAACACCCCTTATAGACCAGCTTCGTGAATGAGGCTTACTAACGGTAAGACTGACTTTTACTCATACATATATATATATATATATATATATATATATATATATATATATATAATGTAAGACTTTTAATGTTATATATATATATATATATATATATATATATATATATATAGGGTGCATTTTACACTTTTAAAATATTAGGTGGTCAACTTTAACAATTACACTTTTAATTCAATTAAATGGTTAACCTACACTTTTATGGATTTATTAAGTCTTTTTTAATTATACTCCTTAATTAATTAATAAAACCATAAGGGTGTATTTAAACTTTTCAAAACATTTCTAGGGTTTTAGAATTTAACATTCCTAATTAACTTTTAATCAACTTTTAAATTCCAAAAACATTAGGGTTTCAACTATTTAAATATCAAAACAACAAAACTTTTGGGTTCAAATTTAAACTATAAAACCTAAAGGGCAAAATATGAAACTTTTCATAACAACAAGGATCAAATAAAAAATAATCTAAACTAACAACTAATTACATAACTATCCATATTTCATTTGTTTAATGATTTCTTGCAAAACAATTTATCAATTTACTCAAAATAATTAATCAATTATCTTATAAGGAAACAATTATCTTATTAATTGATAAATATCTTCAATTAGATCAAAAATATAGTCAAATATATCATATAATCGGATTAATATTGATCTAACATGATAAGGTAACTATCCATATGCAAAAACAGCAAGAAATCTCGAGATAAGCACTATCTGACGAGTTGACTCGTCGAGTCACGCGTGGACTCGTCGAGTCACCCTGGACTCGGCGAGTTCAGCTATGGACTCGGCGAGTCCAGCCTCTAGAACACCAAAAATTGAATTTTTAAGATATACAATACATCAATACAATTGAAACCATCCTAGGCTCTGATACCACTGATGGGTTTTGGTCATAAGACATCCTATGTGCTCATATAACCCTAATGCTTGGATCTAGGTTTCTCTATTGTACATGCTTTGAATCCAAGACTATAAACCCTAATTCTAGCATATAGAAATCGATATTAACATATAACTAGGTTTAAGATATTACCTTGATTGTTATGTAGCAATAACAATCCTAATTCCTCCTTGAATTAACTTTGGAAGGCTTAGAGTCACAAGTGTCACTCCTCTAATGGCTTACAAACACCAAGAGCAAATGGAGAAGGTATAAAGAGAGAGGAGAGGTATAAGAATTCGTCTCTAGGACCTCTTGGGAAGGGATACACGAATTCATGAGCCTTAGGGGGTTTATATAGGTGTAAAGATTAGGGTTTTAGTCCTTATCCTTATCTAGTTGCTTGCCCACCAAGTAACCATAAGATAAGTCTTAGAAACCCTTATCCTAGTCGAATTCTAAGGCATTATCTCCTTAAATTCGTTCACCCTACATATAAGATAATCCTTACCTTATTTTGTAACTATCACATAATTACAAATCAGCCCCTGTAGTTTAATTAATTACACTTGATCACAAAATTAATTCCTAATTAATTATTGACCAATATTAATTAAACAAATATGATTTCTCCTTTAATATATTATTCTTATAACATATTAATAAATCATAATAACCTCTCTCTCTTTATTTATTTCTCCAATCAAGTTGTTTTGGTGAAGGCAACCCAAAAGGACCATGCACCATCGGGTCAAGTACATACCAAAATAGTTATGGACTTAGACACTAATCCAACACTTCAGTCATTACTACGTCTCTGAACCCGCCATGTTTCGGCGTCCAGATTCGGTCCATAAGATAATATGCTCCGCCACCCTTGACTTCTAGATTCTTTTCCATTCCCCGCAGGGATTCACCCGCCACATTTTCAGGTCGCAAAGCTTCCATTTGTGCCTCTTTAATTTGTGTGGATAAGTGGGAATGGATAGTCATAGTGAGAGATCTGACCCTCCGACCAGTGTTATCCTTTCGACTGAGGGCGTCAGCTACCACGTTGGCCTTGCCAGGATGATAACGAATTTCTCATTCGTAGTCATTTAGTAACTCAACCCATCGTCGTTGTCGCATGTTGAGTTCCTTCTGATCGAAAATGTGTTGAAGGCTCTTGTGATCAGTGAAAATAGTACTCTTTGTTCCGTATAAGTAGTGCCTCCAGATCTTCAGGGCAAATACCACTGCTCCTAACTCAAGATCGTGTGTCGTATAGTTCACTTCGTGTGTCTTAAGCTGTCGGGAGGCATAAGCAATAACTTTCCCTCTCTGCATAAGAACACAACCAAGTCCTTGATTTGACGCATCGCAATACACTACGAAGTCTTCTATCCCTTCGGGGAGGGATAGTATCGGTGTGGTGCACAAGGCCTGTTTCAGTGTTTGGAACACATTCTCTTGTTTTGCTTCCCAGTCAAAGTCCACGTCTTTCTGGGTTAATGTAGTAAGAGGTTTCGCAATGCTAGAGAAGTTCTTTATGAATCTGCGATAGTAGCCAGCGAGACCTAGAAATTGACGAATTTCTGTAGGTGTCTTTGGTGCCGACCAGTTCTCGATGGCCTTGATTTTGGAGGGGTCCACGTGTATCCCTTTCTTGCTAACCACGTGACCCAAAAATTCAACTCTTCGAATCCAAAATTCGCATTTAGAGAACTTCGCATAGAGTTTCTCCGATCGCAGTGTTTCTAAGACTTTTCGTAGGTGTTGACTATGCTCTTCCTTACTTCGAGAGTAGATAAGTATATCATCGATAAAGACGATGACGAACTGATCTATGTAGGGATGGCATACCCTATTCATTAGGTCCATAAATACTGCTGGTGCATTGGTTAATCCAAATGGCATTACTACAAATTCGTAGTGCCCATAATGAGTTCGGAAAGCTGTCTTAGGAATATCCCCCTCAAGTACCCGTAATTGGTGATATCTGGATCGTAGATCTATCTTCGAGAAGTAGTTTGCTCCTTGAAGTTGATCAAAAAAATCATTAATGCGGGGTAGAGGATAACGGTTCTTGACAGTAAGTTTGTTCAGCTCTCTGTAGTCGATGCACATACGGAACGATCCGTCCTTCTTCTTTACGAACAAGACCGATGCTCCCCAAGGTGAGAAACTTGGTCTTATGAATCCTTTTTGCAGGAGTTCATTAAGTTGACTGGAAAGTTCTTGCATCTCTGCTGGTGCTAGACGATAAGGCGATTTCGCTACTGGGGTAGCACCTGGAGCTAAGTCGATTCTGAATTCGACTTGGCGTTGTGGTGGTAATCCTGGTAGTTCTTCTGGAAAGATATCGGGAAAGTTGCGTACTTCTGGAATGTTCTTGATGTCTTTCAGTTCCTGGCTTGTATCGACGATGTGCGCTAGGAATGCTCGACAATCCTTCTGTAAACACTTTCGAGCTTGGATGCACGAAATGATACGAAGGTTCGTACTTGATTTGTCGCCATAAATCACATATGTTTCATTGTTAGGGAGATTAAGGCGAACTGCTTTTTTAAAACATATAATGTCGGCACGAAGAAGACTTAACCAATCCATACCGACTATGACGTCAAAACTTTTAATAGGAACCAGCATGAGATTGATTGGGAAAGAATGACCGTCTAAAGTTAACGTACAACCCTTGTATATGTAGTTAGTGTTTTCGGTTTTTCCGTTGGCCATCTCTATAGTGAGTGATTTTTCTAGTTTGCTAGGTTTAGGTTTAAGTAAGTGAATAAAGCTTTGGCTCACGAAGCTTCTCTCTACTCCACTATTGAATAATATGCATGCATATGAATTATTGAGGAGGAACGTACTAGCAACTACAGTTGGGTCTGCTATAGCTTCGTCGTGGCCTATAGTCAAAACTCATCCCACACCGCCGGTGCCTGCTGCCTTAGGGCAGTTCCTCCTGTAGTAGGCCACCTCGCCACAACCGTAGCAAGTCTGGCCTATACCTGCACTGGGAACTTGAGTGATCGGCTTTACGGGCTCCTTGCAGAAACAGGCTGTGTGTCCCTTTCAATTGCAGTTGGCGCACTGCATTTCCCGACAAGGTCCATGGTGGTGGTAAGTGCATTTGGTGCACTTTGGACGGTTACCTTCATAAGGCTTTGTTGGGTAGGTATTTGTAGGAGCTGTAGTAGGTACCGTGGCAGCATTAATTTGTTTCTTTGCGGATTCTTGGGAAGACCCACCCTTTCCTTTATTCCATACTCTCTTCCTGTTGTTGTTGTTGTTGTTGTTGTTGTTGTTTCCTCTCTGTGGTTCTGGTGCAGAAACGGTTGAGTTCTGATCGCCTCCGTAGTCAATCAGAGATTGTGCCAGTTCCTTAGCACTTTCAAAGGTGTTAGGTTTGGAAGCTAACACGCTTGATCGTATTTGGGTCGTCAGTCCCCATATGTACCTCTCTATTTTCTTGCTCTCAGGAGCAATCATATCTGGGCAAAGGATTGCTAGCTCGCAGAATCTGTTGGTATATGTTGCGATGTCGGTACCAACCATACCGAGAGTCCAGAGTTCATGTTCGAGCTTTTGAATCTCTCCCCGTGGGCAGTATTCTCTCATCATCATGGTTTTGAGGCTCTCCCAGCTAATGGAGTTTTACACTATTAGTGTAAGTACTTTAACATGGCCGTTCCACCATGTTAAAGCTCTATCAATGAGTGTGAAGGTTGCAAATTTGACCTTGCTGTGCTCGGGGCAGGAGCAGATTTCAAAGGCTGATTCTGTCCTTTCAATCCACTATCTCAGAGCCATCACACCACCAGTTCCATAAAACATACGGGGCTTGGCATTAGTAAAGTCCTTATAAGTGCATTCTCGGGGTTGCCCATAACTCTCGCCATGGTTGGATAGGTGTGTGCCAGTTCTCGAGTCATTAATACCCGAGTTATTTAGCTGTGACATGGCAGCTGCTACCGCTGCGGTGACTGCTGCTTGGAACCTGACAACATCAAATTGAGGAGGTGAAGGTGGTGGTGGTATCGGTGTTTCATTGATAGGGTTACATCTTGTATTCCTGTGTGGCGGCATCTTTAACTATACGTTTAAAAGATGATCATATGGATAAGAATAAGTGACAAATGAATGTGTCTCATGAACCAAATCGCCATGGTTCAACAACAGATGATAGCATAAAAAAATGAAAGTTATTTGTAAGACTAAAAGTATGAAACAAGTATTTGGTTTCTCGATGACTTTTCAAGGTTTGAACGAAATACTCAACGTAGTTATAATAGTGTCACTTATATTAATATAAAAGTTGATACAACGATCATGAAAATTTGACCCTTATAAGGGTCTCCGATTACAAAGTTCGAGAAATTTAAAGACTTTTAGCTGAGGTCCTAAGTTATAACAAAATTTGAGGTTTTCACAAGTACTACTTGCGACGTGTGTTGTGCTTGGAGCTCGATTCTGCATCTGATTGCTTTGACTCCATAAGATGCCTATCAAGGGCGAATTGTTGTTCCCTCAATTCTGCGAAGGCTGCATTCGCCTGTGCTTGGAATACTTCGGCGCGGATGTGGATGTTGTTCTACAACATCTCTAGGCGGTTGATATCGGCCATGTGGATTTGTACTTCCACGTTAACCTCTCGGATTCGGTTTACTTGAACCCCCGATTGGTAGGACTGATTGGCGAGTTTGCCCACCATAACCGGGAGTGCCCGATCGGCTAAACCTCCACCTCAGACATCGTAGAAATCTCGGCACATGCCGTAGGGAGAGCGTATACTTTGTTGTTGGCTCCGGTGGATGAGGTGACTTCCCCAGATGGGAGTCGGTCCTCGAAAGTTCCTCTTAATGGGTGGAGGGTTGACTATTTCTGGTTCTGAGTCTGTCCCGGAGTCGTCCCCGCCATCCAACTCAATGGGCTCTTCGTTCTCCTCCGGATCCTTTTCAATCCATCCTCCGTTGCCTTGTTGTGGGTAGTAGGGGTCTCCATGCGGGTGAAATCCAACCATTTGACTATACGAGAATAGGGTTATAAGATTTGAATAAAACTTGAGACATGTAATACTAATTAATCTAGCGTATGCACCAAATAATCCAATAGTATTTAAATTCTTGTGTTCAATATTTGTGATGTTTTTGGTAAGTTTTGACTTATTGGTCACTACGAGCGTTCCTCGATATACATTGGTCCGATTTTGGGCAAATATAGTTGATCACGCTATATTTGTCCCAAATCTGATTACATATATCGAGTCTTAATCATAGTGTCCAACTTGTCTAAATACTTGTTGTATAGTTAATAAGCATGAAAATAATGTGTTGTATGCATGTATTTGTACTCGAATGATCTTACATTTTTAAGTTATACAAAACGCGGCTTAGGCGTAAATAAAATCATTTTGTCAGAGAGTATTAGTCCCTTAAGCATTTATAGTTTGTATATCTTATGTGGTTCGATATACTTAGTTCACTATAAACATTGCTCTGATACCAATCTGTCACACCCCCAAACCTGAACGGCGAAAACGTTCGGGGGCGGATGACTTCATGTGGTAGTGTAACAAGTGAATACATAGTAAAGAAAGCAATACAACCATCATATATATATATATATATATATATACATATATATATACATACATATATATATATATATATATATATATATATATATATAATTGAAAGTTTACATTTGTCAAACGTTACATGTTCAAAATCAATTACAAATATGATGTCAAAATATGAGATTAAACTGGCGCCGCAACATCTCCTCATCAAAAGCATAATGATACCTGTAGTTACTGAATCCCTGGGACATACAAGAAATTTTGAAGGAGTAGATCAGCATTTAAGCTGGTGAGTTTCATAAGTATTTAATGACAATGTTTGTATGAAACGAAATATCTTGTCCTTGTTTGTTTGTGTTTAGAAAATCCTGTATTTTCTACTAGTATAAAAGTAGTCTTCCTTCCAGACCAAAGTTTGTTTCGAAAATGTTTTTAAGTGTAAAAGTAACCAATATGTTTGAAAACCTCGTAAATCAATGTATTTTTAATACCTCCTGTGAGCTTTATAACCATACTATTGACTCGGATTGCCTATACACAACGTTCTTCAGGCGTTGGAATGTTATGACGTTTGTCACCCCAAACGGTGGATTGTAGCTAATAGTCAGGATGCGGGTTGTCAAGCCCGTATAGATCTATACACAAACACCATGCTCCCCCTCCAAGGGATTCTGGTATATAATACAGGACTTGAAATGTGTACTCGAACGTACACGAAGTAAATGTCTCACAGAACCGTAGTATAAAAACAGATTTACGTGTTGAAATGTTATTTTGTTATTGTACACGAAAGTGATTTCACGAAAATCGTGTTTCTAGTATGTAAAAGTTAGCAATATCCTCATAAAACTATACCTATTATAGTTTTCTAAAAGTGTGCCTCGTTTGTTTTTAGAATATCTAGAAAAGAATCACTTGTTATGAAAGCATAGATTTTTGTAGCGTCTAAGATAGACACAACATACTTTAAATCTAAGAAAATGTTTAGTTTATACATGCATTACAACCATTTATAGTTTTTAAAGATAGAATGCTATTGTAATATATTTTTGAATACGGGAGTTCCCTATAAAGTTTATAAATCACACATGATTCCACTTAATAAAAGTGTATAATAATCTTTATATATAACACCCGATAGTAGTCGTGTGTTTTACTTGTATTTCCCCCCCTAGAAAGCATATAAAAGCGTTTAGAATATTAAAAGGGTTAATTAAGGGGTATGAACTCACTTGAAAGTTTGAAGATAGCGAGATGGAAAATCGGGCAGAGTTTCGTCTCGGGAAACGGATTTTTCTCGGGATTCTCGGAAATCTCGGGAGTAAAATCGACCTTCGGGACTTGCACAAAATAACCAGGGCTTCGGGGTAGTGCGGGCACGGAAAACGAGGTAAAACGCAAGAAAAGTGAGAGAGAGAGAATGAGCAAGTTTTCCGGGAACCCTCGCATCCTATTTATAGGAGGCTGGAACCGCCTCCGTACGTGGGGCGTACGCTCGTACGCGGGGCGTACGCGTACGTCACGCATGACCTAGTCCTCGACTGCCTCGGACTTCGGATGGGACAGGCTAGCTTCGCATAGACTGGGACGTGGACGATCCAAGGCCTTGGCCTTGAGTACGTGGGGCGTACGAGGGTACGCGGCGCGTACCTCGGCCCTAGGTGCTGACTCCTTTGGATAATACCAAGAATTTATAATTAAATAAATATATAATTTATTTAATAAACTTCAAAAATTCATATCTTCTTCATACGAACTCCGTTTTCGACGTTCTTTATATCACCACGAAGGTGAGACTACACTCTACAACTTTCATTTAGATTCCGTCGGCAAATTCCGAAATCATTTTTATTATTTATTTATTAAAATGACGTGATTAAGGAATTTCTTTAAAAATTCATAACTTCTTTATCTGACGTCGGTTCTTGCCAGACTTTTTACCGCTGAATTACCATTGTCGAGACCTTCGATTCTCGTTTAAGTCATTCCGGCCAAAAGTCGCTCGATCTCCGATTTGAGTTTTTAGCTGTCTGATGCTAAGCCGAAATTGGAAAAATCTTAATTTCAATATACGAAGCCGGGTTTGGGCATTCTTTTTAAGTACGATCCCGGTTTAATGATATAAAACATAGTGGGTAGTTAAATAGAAACTTTTTGGACATTTTATTATCAACGTTAATTTTTATTAACTCAAAAATGGTTACAATACTTGACCTATTAGGCCATTACAAAGAGTTGAAATATCGGGTTGTCACAGAAAAGCTTTTACAACAACCAAGAACTCGCTTAATATTTTCATGAAACATTATTGAAGTTTGATTTTACATCAACAACTTCGATATCTCAAGAGCAAATTTCCTTTATGGTTTCGTCATTGGAATCAAGTTTCAAATCTCAACTTGCTCTGATATTTGATCTACTTCTTCATGTAACATCCTGTTTCCTGTCATTTCTTATTTTAGGGTCATGGGCCAGAAGTTGATTGTGTAAAGGCTTTGGGCTTTAAAGAGGTAAAGTTTATTCCTTGTGGATGTGGTAGTTAAGAGTTTTAACCCTTGAAATGTGTATTAGGCCGAAGGGTAGAAATGGGAAAGTCATATGCCGGGTTCTTGCATGAAATATGGATTTTTGTTCAAGACGTTTTTAGTCCAAGATATCTAGATAATATTTTTAGGCTATTCAAAAGCTTTCCGTGGATATAAAGATCATCGAAAATGGAGTTAGAATGATGAAGTTATGACCATTTGAAGTTAGGAAGGTTTTGGGCGTAAAAGGTGTACGTTGGGCGTAAAAGGTGTACATTGGGCGTACTAGGCAAGGATAATTGTGGAGATTTAACCTGGTACTCTGAGCGTACGTGATCAAAACCTAAACCTTAATTTCAGGGTTTTAAGCCCTATTTAAGCTCCTTAACTTCCCCAAACCCTTACCATTCTCAGCCTCCTCCTCTCCAACGTCCTCCCTTGAAACCCTAACCCTAGTTTGAGCCTTGTGAGCTAAAGAAGATGATTTTTAGTGCTTAGGAGTGTTCTTGGTGCATCTTGGAGAAGAAGGACCTCATTGGTGAAGTTTTCGGTGCATGGGAGCTTGTAGATCCAAACCTTGTTCACCTTGACCTTTCTTTTGGAGGTATAATGCCCAAATCTTGATGATGTATTTGCTAGATCTAGCTAGTTTTGATTATTATGAGCTTTTGGTCACTTTAGTTCATAAAGTTTAGATCTTGAAAGTTTGTGACCTTGTTATGGATAAAGTTGGAAACTTTATCCATCTAATCATCATATTGATTTAGATTTGAAGGTTAAAGACTTTGACTTAATGGATTAAGTTGATAAAGATGCACTTTTGATCCCTTTGAAACTTAAAGACTAGATCTTGGTTGTTTGGACCATCCTAGTGGATAAAGTTGGAAACTTTATCCATTATGGAGCTATTAGGAGCTATAAAAATGCGATCTTGGAGTTGTGATGTCTTAATGGACTATTAAGTTAGGGTTTTAGCTTTATGGACCTTTCTAGCCATGGAAAGTTAGAAAGGTGGAAACTTTATGATTTAAGTCGATGTTTTGAGTCTAGATCTGAGCTATAGATAAAATGTCGTAATGGATAAAATGCTTAATTACGGAGTGGGATTAATGGATAAAAGGCCTTCGAATTTGACTTTTGTTTACTTCTATTGATTGTTGACTTTTTGTCCAAGATTTACTTTGGCACAAACTTGAGGATTTTGGGGTATTGATTAAGATTCTATTTGGTTCTGGTGATAGTGGATTTTTAGGTGCAAGCAGTGTAGAAAAGGGATCGTATCGCAGTGTTTCAGAGTTCTTCGATTTAGGTGAGTATTCCTCATTGTACATGTGGGTTGAAGGCACCAATATCGGCACACTAGGTTCTATATCCTGGTATATAGGATGTTGTTATGATGTGGTGATCTGTAAGATCTGTATCTTGGTATATAAGATGTTGTTGTGTTATAGTGATATGTTAGATCTATGTATACCCTTATGTGATAGGATGTTGTAGTTGTGGTATACTGATTACCATTTAGTTGAGTGCCCTAGGAGTTTTATGTAGTTATGTAGGATAGCCTGAGAATTCTTGATCTAGGCTTTGTATCTTGTTCCTTGTTTGGTTGTGGATCTAGAACAGGATCATCTGTTCGGGTGGCTATCTCACCTATGGTTACTTATGGTTACGCATTTCATGGAGGTTAGCTGGTAGTGAGACAATGTGTTGTGAGAGGTCAAATAGGAGGTAGTGAGCTATATGATTGATGTTTGTATGTATTATGTTCCTACGTGATCAGTGGTTGTTTATATGTCAACATATGGTGGTAGTGGGTAAAGGTGATCCTGCTTTGTGCTGTAGGCCAAGATACCCAACGCGAGCCAACTGTAAGTAATAGGCACAGAGGCTCGGGAAGAGCATTTAAGTTGAGGAGGTAAGCCAACAAGCCCTGGGTATTCCATCTTGATGGCTTATTGGACCTGTTGCATGTTGCCATTCCAGTCCGATGACTGATTGGGCCTGCGCATTCTAATATGATGATTGTGGGCCGTTACGTATCGGACGGGGTATTTTGGGGTAACTCACAAAGCTTTGTGCTTACCTAGTTGTCTATGTTTTTTCTCCAGGTTTTATCGGTGATCGTGGGAAGGTAAAGGCGGGATTGTACAAACTCATCAGCAACATTGAGGATTCCACGTTTCTTATATTACTCTGATTTTTAATAAATATATTTTGGAATAAATGGTTTTCTTACTAATGGGTTTATAAGTAGGAAGTTTTAATTTAATAAAATGAATTTTTTTTATTGTGAAAATGGGATGTTATAAGTCGGTATTAGAGCCCTGGTTTGAGTGAATTGGAGGAACATTTGTGTTAATCCACTCGCAAGGATCTGAGAATTTTCACAAAAATGTTTTTTAAAAAAAGAACTTATAATAAAAGGGTTGGGTTAGGGACATGGGGTCGATCTATTGTCATGTTCTTGCTTGATTTTTCGCTTCGGATCGGGAACGTGGACCTTGACTTAACTTTGGTTACACGAATATATGGTGTGTACATTCAACCAAACCCTGAAGAGGAGATTGGTTCCAAAAACACCCTTTCCTTTTATATGTGATGAGTTTTGACTTTGTTGATATCTGAACTATTAGAAAAGCATGCTAGTGGATAATCTAGGTTTCTTATAGGGACCATTGGATAGAAGTGCTTGATTTTGGTGATGCCTTATGATATAGGGAATTGATTGCTATATGTTACTTGATTGTGTGATTGTTGTGTGTATGTTGATTAGTTGTATAAAGTTGGAATTAAATAGCCTTACAATAATCGATTTAGCCTTACTTCATGTTCCTTGTTTGGTTGTGGACTTAGGGCAGATTCAATTATTTGACAGTCTATTAGACCCCGTATTGTGTACAACAAGCATACACAAAAGAAACTAGTGGTGCTGGAGCTGTTGGATTAAGTGTCAAAGTTCATAACTATTTCTGGAATGTACTTGACCCGGTTGGCATGGTTCATTTGGGTTGCATGGCATTGCAACACTTGGATAGACTAAATGAGAGAAAGGACACTTAAGGTTTATTAATATATTATAAGTTCTAATATATTAATAATATTATTTAATTTATATTGATCAAGAATTAATCTGGAATTAATTAAGTGGTCAAAAAGAGACTAATTAAATATATGGGGTTGATTGTGTAAATCTTCCATTCTGTATAGTGGGCTAATGATCCATTGTTTATTTAATTGGGCTAAAAGCCATAAGGTGCTCCATGGATAGTCCATGGAGGTTATGAACCCATGGATCATGGAATATGAAAAGCCATGCACATTAGGGTTTACATGGAGTAACCCTACATGTGGCACACTATATAAGAAGCTCCATGGTTAGAAAAATCGGTCACTAAGTGAAGAACAAGAGGGCTAGCCGATTTTGACTGTTAGTGAGCTTCTCTCAAAGTTATTCCAAGGGTTCTAGAGTTGTGTGAGACATTTGAGGCATCACACTTGAGGTGCTAGGCTCACAAGGTTCTCAAGGAATCCAAGCAACAAAAAGGTATGTTCTTCTACTAGGTATTACGTTTCAAAGTTCCCCATGTCATTCTAGTTAGGTTAAGAACCTTGTAAAATCAAATTTGCATGTATCTTAGTCAAACATAGATCCAAGGTTTCTAGGGTTACATGTACACCTTAGGAGTGTTAGAATGCTCAAAACCCTTCAGGAGAAAGGATAATCCTAGGAAGAGTGCCTTGAAAGTTAGTTGTAGCTTGTAGGAGAAGTAGGTCTTAACCCACCTAGGAGTGGTCTAGTTCATTGCCTTAGGACCTTGGGATGAATTTTGAATAGACTACGGATAGATGTGGAAGGTAGTATGGGCCCGTACTACTGAAAGCACGGGATCCATCTAAGATTCGGGAGGAACCTTGAGGATACTAAGGAGCTAATAGGATGGTAGCTTGGTGTGTTGAGCACTGTGTTTAATGTATGATATTTCCACAATGTATTTTTCAGTATGGCGGCTTTTGATGATTTGGGATCAGAAGTTGGTGGCACTAAGGGAGCAGGTATGAGTGAGGAGGAGATATGTAGGATCATAGCTACCAGTATGGTCGAGGCGATCAGGGAGGAGATTCCAGAGTTGTTTGGGTCAGTCAAGACCATATTGATCGAAGATTTTGATACGCGCTATGCCGTCGTCATGCATATAGTTGTTGTTGCAGCCACAACAGTCGTCATCATTGCATGATCTCAGAGACGCGTGGCGATGCGATACCGAGAGTTGAGTTATATGAAGCCTCTGGAGTTCAGAGGAGACAGGGACCCGATCAAAGCTTCGAGATGGATTTCTGACGTGGATGGATGTTTGTTCACGTGTTCATGTCCCGAGGGACAGAAGGAGAATTTGTGGTGACTTGGGAGAAATTTTTGGATATGTTCCAAGTTTATTATGTTCCTCTTGTGGAGCGGGGGCGATTGGAACAATAGTTCTTGTCGCTCAAGCAGATGTCATAGTCGGTGACAGAAATCACCAAGATGTTTACTGAGAGAGCATTTTCTGCCCTATTTATGCCATTTCAGAGAAGGTGAAGTTTACACTAAATCTTTTTCACTGGGGCACGAAGGATTGGTGGGAGTTTGTGATCGAGGGCTTTTCATAGACCGAGCGAGTCATAGTGACTTGGGATCTGTTTCTGGATATGTTCCAAGTGGATTATGTTCCTTTTGTGGGGTGGGAGTGATTGGAACAAGAGTACTTGTCACTCAAGCAGAAGTTATAGTCGGTGACGGAAATCACCAAGTTGTTTACAGAGAGAGCATTTTTTTGCCCTGAGTATGCATTTCAAAGCAGGTGCATATGTCGCGATAATTGAGTATCCTCAAGAAAGAGATTCGAGAGTTTTTATTTTCTCAGCAGTACGAAACCTTTACTAAGATAAAATTAAGCACCGGGAGGAGGGATATTGAGTTGGAGATTCAACAAGGATGATGGAACAACTTCAGGACAGTATCATCCAGTGGCCAAGCAGGTAAAGTCCGCCGACCCGTGTTCAAGATTAGCCAAGGGGAGGAGCTCCAAGTATGGCAGGTGTGGGAAGTTTCATGGTGGAAGGTATCAACCTGTTGTATATCGCAGGTGTGGTGAGGAGGGTCCTTCTGGTAGAGGTTGCAGGCGTATTTCGCAGGTTTGTTTCCATTACGGCCAAGAGGGCTACATCAGAGCTCGTTTTTTATTTCTCATTTTCAGTAAGGTGTTGGATGCTACACCCCCTAGCTTGGCATTTGCCCGACGGTCATCATGGGACGGCCGGAGTCCCGAAGAATGAGGTTTGAGTTATCAGTTCCTTTATTTAGTCGATTGTTGCGTTGTTGGTATTCATCAGTAATTCTCGTTTGTGTTTCAAACTTTATTTGTAATTTTGGATGACCAGTAAAAGGGAATTATCTTATTTAGATTTGGTTAATTAAATTTATTGTTATGAATGGATTAAGTATCTTGGTCCTCGGTTGTATGTGTAGTGGAATTTATAAATGTTGTGTAGGTTCAGGTTCACCTGTGTATTTAGATATCAATGATGGGGATCAAGTGGTAGAGTTCAAGTTAGTCTGAGTATCGAAGGATTGTGAAGTTGTTAGATTCTAGCATATCTCAAGTGGAGGGGGGGGGGGAATAGAACCTCGTAACAGGAAGAACTTGTGCCAAGGTTCGGTTCTTAGTCGGATTTCTCCAAGTTCAAGACTTCCGCGGAACTGCTGAATCTTCTGATTTTGCGTCAAGATCATCGTCAGCTACTAGATTCATCATACTTTTAGTCAAGCTCAGCCTATCCTAATTAGTATTAGCTTCTTTCCGCTTACAATTTGCAACTGGAAAGTCAAGGCCATCAAACCTTGAACACTAGCCTTAAGAGCTTTAACTAGTAGGATGAGTCGGCACTTGATCTTTTGAGTTAGGTAGTTGTTGTTAGTCCTTTAAAGCCTATGTTCGTTTCTATAGTAAGTTGCTACAACCACTGATTAAATAGAAGGGCCATAAGGAGTGTAGCGAAGTGATTCTCCTAAGAGTGAGAGTGGGACGGGTAGAATCCTTCTAAAGTAAAGTCAAGTAAACACCCGCTCTAAACTTGTACTTATATGCAATACCGATGGAATTCCTCTCTAGTAGTCAACTTCGACAGCAAGGACCATTTCACTTTTCTATATGGCCACATCTAAACTTGTACTTATATGCAATACCGAAATAAGTCGGGTAGTGCCCAAGATGGACTTTCCTTTCCCTTCGAGTCGTATTAGTTTTAGTTGCGATAGCATCTATAGGGCGTGCTTGTGCTTTAGAGTCTAGGGTGTTAGGATCCTAGGTTAAGGGGTGTGATGAGGGGTTCCTTGTCTGTTCTTGTGTGATTGGGGCTTATAGGTATAAGTTACAGCCCGAACATCTGGTAGGATCAGTTAAGTCTTGTTGAGCCCGAGCGTTGTTATTGGTTAGTGGATCAGGGGTAGGCTTGAGTGTTGTTGTTAGTCAGTGGATCAGGAGTAGTCCCAAGTGATGTTTTTTGTTAGTGGATAGGGGTAGGACTAAGTGTTATTGTTGGTTAGTGGATCGGGGATACGCTTGAGTGATGTTGTTGGTTAGTGGATCGAGGGTAGGCTCGAGTGCTGATGGTTAGTCGATCAGGGTAAGCCTGAGTATTGTCAGTGGATAGCTAAGTTGGGTTGTCAGAGCCGAGTAGAAGCGTGGCCTAGTTTAGAATGGGACCGGTTGGTTTTTGTCGCGATGATGCATTTATGTGCGGGATTAGAATGTAAAACTTTAGTTGAGAAGGTTTTGTATCGATCAAATATGTGGATTTGGGTCGGTTTGGTTGAGGCGAGGGTTGCTTCAAATTTTGGGATCTGCAAGCACCAAGTAAGGAAGTGGGGTTCCTTTTGTCATGATTTAAGGAAATTATTTGAAGACAATTCCTTCAGGCTGCATGGTATCACCACAATTTCTGGGCTGGCAGAATTTTTGAGAAGTGGAAGCAAGAACTAACTTTGAGGATGAAATCTAAATTAAATAGGGGAGAATTATAACATCTTGTTTCCTATCATTTCTTATTTCAGGGTAGTGGGCTGGAATTCGATCATGTAAAGGCTTTGGGCTTAAAGAGGTAAAGTTTAGTCCTTGTAGGACGATCATGTAAAGGATTTAGTCCTTGTAGGTAATGATGGTTAAGAGATTTAACTCTTGAACTGTGTACTGGGCCGAATAGTAGAAAGGGGAAAGTCATAGGCCAGGTTTTTGCAAGAAATATGGATTTTTGTTCGAGAATATTTTAGTCCAATATATCTACATAATATTGTGGATCTCTTCAATACCTTTCTGTCGATATAAAGATCATCAAAAATGGAGTTGGAACGAAGAAGTTATGATCGTTTGAAGTTACGAAGGTTTTAGGTTCAGCCTAGTATGGTTGGTGTACAGGGTGTAAGATGGGCATACCAGGCATGGAGGATCACTAAGATTCAACCTAGTATGTTGGGTATACTATGAGTACGTTGGGCATACACGATCAGAACCTAAACCCTAATTTTGGGTTTTTGAGCCCTATTTAAGCTCCTTAACTTCCCCCAAACCCTTACCATTTTCAGCCTCCACCTCTCCAACATCCTTCCTTGAAACCCTAACCCTAGTTTGAGACTTTTGATCTAAAAAAGGTCCTTTTGAGTGATTTAGAGTGTTCTTGGTGCATCTTGGAGAAGAAGGAGCTCATTGGAGAAGGTTTGGTTGCATGGGAGCTTGTAGATCCAGAACTTGTTCACCTTGATCTTTCTTATGGACATATAAAGCTTGAATCATGATGACGCATTTGTTAGATCTAGCTATTTTTGAGTATTATGAGCTTTTGGTCACTTTATTTTATAAATTTTTGACATTGTTATGAATAAAGATGGAAAATTTATCCATCTAATCATCATATTTAGTTGGAGACTTGGACTTAATGGATTAATTTGAGAATGATGCACTTTTGGTCTCTTTGAGACTTAAAGACTAGATGTTGGTTGTTTAGACCATCCTAATGGATAAAGTTGGAAACGTTATCCATTATGGAGCTATTAGGAACCACAAAAATGTGATCTTGGTCCTTTTATCCCTTTCATGCAAGATTTGTGATGTCTTAATGGATTAATAAGTTAGGGCTTTAGTTTTTTGGACCTTTCTAGCCATGGAAAGTCATAAAGGTGGAAACTTTATGATTTAAGTCGATGTTTTGAGTATAGATCTGAGCTCCAGACAAAAGGCCTTAATGGATAAAGTGCTTAATGAAGGAGTGGGATCAGGCTGCATACGTTGGGCGTACGTTGAGTGCGTGGGTGTACTCAGTAGCCTTGGACTTTGACTTTTGTTGACTTTCGTTGACCTTTGACTTTGGTTACCAAGTTTGAATTTGGGTCAAACTTGAGGATTTTAGGCTATTGATTAAGATTCTATCTGGTTCTGGTGTTAGTGGATTTGCGGGTGCTAGCAGTTCTTCGATTCATATGAGTTCTCCTTATTGTACATATGGGTCGAAAGCACCAATGTTGGCCCACTAGGTTATGTATCCGAGTATACAGGATGTTGTTATGATGTGGTGATCTTTTAGATTTGTATCCTGGTATATAGGATGTTGTTGTGTTACAGTGATTTGCTAGATCTGTATATATCCTTATATGATAGGATGTTATAGTAGTGGTATACTGGTTTAACATCTAGTGGAGTGCACTAGGAGTTGTATGTAGTCATGTAGGATAGCCTGAGAACTCTTGATCTAGGTTTCTTTCATATTCCTTGTTTAGTTGTGGCTCCAGAGTAGGATCACTTGTTCGGGTGGCTATCTCACCTCTGGTTACTTATGGTTACGCATTTCATGGAGGTTAGCGAGTAGCCAGACACTGTGTTATGAAAGGACTAGTAGGCGGTAGTGAGCTATATGATTGATGTTTGCCTATATTATATGCATATACTTTGATCATCAATTGTTTATATGTCAACATATGGTGGTAGTGGGTAAAGGCAGTCCTGCTTTGTGCTGTAGGCTAAGATACTCAATACGGGTAGGCTGTAAGCTGTAGGTATGAAGGATCAGGAAGAGTGGTTGGGTTGTGGTGGTAGGGCAACAAACCTTGGGTATTCAAGTCTAATGGCTGATTGGACTCGTTGCATGTTGGCATTCCAATTCGAGGACTGATTGGGAATGGGCATCCCAATCTGATGATTGTTGGCCATTTTACATGTTTGTATGTTTATCGTATGGGGTATTTTGGGGGAATTCACTAAGCTTTGGGTTTATCCAGTTGTCTATGTTTTTTTCCAGGTTTTTATCGGTGATCGTGGGAAGGTAAAGGCGAGATTGTACACACTCATCAGTAATATTGAGGATTCCATGTTTCTTATATTACTCTGATTTTTAATAAATGTATTTTTGAATAAATGGTTTTTTTTAATAATTGAATTATAAGTAGGAAGTTTTACTTTAATAAAATGAAAATTTTCGGTTGTGAAAATGGGACGCTACACTTCGATTACCCACTAATGTTCCACGTCCGTCTACGAACGTGTCACAAGGGGGGGGGGGGAAGAGGGTTGGGTCATCGAAAGACACTGGGGAAGATAGAGGAAATGTAGTTGGGAAGTTGATTTCTACTCAAATTTCAACTTCTCTACCAATGAAAACTATCATGACTACTTCGACAACAATTGCTACACCAAATGTTGAAGTGGATATGTCAAAGCTACAATCGAAGAAAGGATTGAGCATAAGCGAAGGATGTTCATTTTCTACAACATTTAAACCTGTTTCTACTTATGATCCAAAAGATAAAGGTAAAAGTGTTCATATGGAACCTACAGGCGAGGAAAATAAAAAGCTATAAGAGCTTAGGTTTTAAAGAATGAAGCAGGTGAACAACATCATGCGAATAAGAGTGAATAACCCACCTGGTCTGTAACATCATATTTCCTATCATTTCTTATTTAAGGGTCATGGGCCTTAATTCGATTTTGTAAAGGCTTTGGGCCTTAAGGAGGTCATGTTTAGACTTTTTTGAAGGAGGCAATGATGGTTGTGTTGGGCTTTAGTTCAAAAAATAGTTTCCTAAACTAGACAAATATGGCAACGAAAGACTTAAAATTTTGAACATAACATAACATTTTATACCTACCAAGGATCTCCTTGCAAGTTATGGAAAGATACAATACCAACGATAGAAAGGATGAAGAAATAACAACCATTGTTGTTATTTTTATCCTCTTGGGAGGCTTGGAAGTTGATGAAGAAGATAGCACCTTTGAGACACCAACAATGACTCAACTTGATGTAGATGCTAGTCCATAAACTCTTAATCGCTTAATATTTAACTTCATAACCAATATGAACTTAAAGAAGGCATGTAAAATTAAGTAATCTTCAAGAAAAGATGAAGAAGAGAGGGAGAGAGAGAGAGAGAGAGAGAGAGAGAGAGAGAGAGAGAGAGAGAGAGAGAAGAGAGAGAGAGAGAGAGAGAGAGAGAGAGAGAGAGAGAGAAAGTAACCTCCTCTAAGGAGGTTATGGTTTTAGAGAGCTAGAATGAATCAACCATTTCAAAAATTCAAGCCTCAAATTTATACTGTCATAAAGTGAAATCTTTAACCATAAGGTCCTTCCACTTTAGACAAGCATGACCCCAAAGCCTACATGTCTACCATGCATGCACCATGCTTCATTTCTTTTGAATAAACTAATTGGAAATCCATCCCACCTTTTGACTAACTCATTTTCAGCCATCATGGAGAAAAAGAGAAGAAGAGTTTTATATTTTATAAACTCAAAGTTTATATTTTATAAACTTTGTTTTTGCTAAAAGACATAAAGCTTACCTAGTCCAAAATGTTGTACATGACTTATTAATTCATACATTATAAAATAACATGTTATATTACTTGATAATGAAAATTATTATTTCCATGAAATAAAAAAAATCCACTTTAATTATATGAGTTTTATTGAATATTTATTAAAATAAATTTCTAATAAATAATCAATTATATCAAGTTGGTTTTAGTGATATTTGCATATTTAGCTATATTTTTATGTTGGATTTTTATCATTTATTGGCTAATTAATTGCATATTATGGACAAAAGATACTTAATATTGTTCAAATTATATTTTTGGTCCAAAAGAGAAGCTCGGAAGCAAGAGGAAGCAGGAGATATGAACGAAAGCTCGTGAACGAAGGAAAGAAGAAAAAAGGCTTAATTCTGAAGCTACTCGGCGAGTAGGGACATCTACTCGATAAGTAGATGTGAAGGTCCGCGAAGCAATACATGGAATCCTTGCCGTACACGGGTTTTAAGTGATGAAATCACCGAGTAGGTCGTTGGACTCGGCGAGTAGACCCTGTTTTGAGAAAACTATAAATATACTTCACAAACCTGAATTGAGTACTTCTCTGGAACCCTAGGAAGCTGATAAACGATTAGAGGTACTGCTAGGTCGTGAGGAGCTGCGGAATCAACCTTATATTCAATTGTGACGAGAATCAAGACAATTTTGGTTTATTCTTAATAACCTTTTGATTTGAATCATGTTTACATACTTTGATTTCGTTTTTAAGTCTATGTTTATTGCAATCATGAGCTAAAACTCATAACTTCTGTTTAGGGTAGATGAGTTTGTGAACATGTATTGATTATTTGATTAGGATTAATTTTAATTGGTGATTATGTTTTTTTTAAACTTGTTAAAGAACCTTATGTGTTAACAATAATTATTCTTTTGTTAATAAATTAGTAATTAAGTTGTATGAACACAATGTTTTAAAACCCGGGTTGACCCGGCCGGTTCAACCGGTTGGACCGTGACCCGGGATAGAAGGCGGGTCAATTGAGACCGGATTTTTGTAAAAATACGAACCGGATCGAACTGGCTGGGTTTTCCCTAAACCGCGGTTCAACCGCTTATGTCAAACCGGTTAATACCGGATTGACCCGTTTTAATAGGGTTTGGATAGTTGGAAACAAGTAGCGAACGCCAAAACAACGAGCCGTTTACGGTTTCTTCAATGTTTTTCAATGCTTTTAAATATTTAAACTTTGTGGACATTAAATTATTGGTTTTATATATTTATACATTATGCATGAATGTAAAAATACATAAAAATAGAAAAAGACCATAAATCGGGTTGACCCGGCGGTTCAACTGGTTGAACCGTGAACCGGTCATCATACCGGGTCAACCAAAAACCCGGGTTTTAAAACATTGTATGAACATCTCTTAGTTATTAATTTCATATGATTTATTGTGACCACATAGTTGTATGTCTAGGAATAGCGAACGTGAAACTAGAATTAACTAGAAGATAGTAAGTTATGTGTGAGCTTGTTTGATGAACATCAACAAGAGGTTAATTGAAGGGTCACTTTAATTAATCATTACAAGTCTTATTTAACCCGAATCAATAACTAGGAAATCCATTAATTTAGGTAACTCCACTGCTTGAGTTAATTTGTTTTCTAAGGATTAGTAATAGCGAACGTGAATATAATCATCTTAGTCGGTAGCCAATGAAGAATTAATCTGATACATTGAAATCATCCATGGGAACAAATGAGTCGAACCTAAACAAAAGTCCTCTTTATTATTGAATTTAGTTGGTAATTCCTTGTTTTAGTTGTTAGTTAGTTAATTTGAGTGTTAGCTATTCTAATTAAGTTTCTATTCTTGTAAAAGTAGAGAAAACCCTTCGTTTATTACTTATTTTTAGATAATATTAGTTTTTAGTTTTAATTTTCCGTTCCCTGTGTTCGATACCCTACTTATTTAACTACACCACAATTGATAGGTCCACTACCTTTGTGTGTCAATTTTATAATTAAAAGTAGGATTAAAACTAGTTGAGTTTACCCACATCAAGTTTTGGGCACTATTGTCGGGGAACGGTTCAAAAATTAGCACTAATTTCTAGTTTTATCGATCCTTTGTGTGAGACTTATCATGCACAAAGTTATTTCTTAGGTAATTTAGTTATTAGGATTTGTTTTAATAGTTATATGATTTATAAACTTGATTAGGATTTTTTCTGTTTCCGCATTGAACTCGCTGAGTGCAGTCGAAGTGACTCGGCGAGTCCATAGTTGTTTCACAGTTTTTAGTTTTATTTTATTTTTGTTCTTTTTACGCGTTTTTCTTGTTTTGTTTTCAGGATTTTCATGACAAGAGGATCCAACACATCCTTGGTTCCTCCTTTTGAAGACCCAAAATCCTCTTTGAGGAAAAACAAAGGCAATGACATTGAAAGCTCGAATACACCTAAGAAGTCACCTTTGACCAACTTGAAGACGGTTTTTGGGAAGAAAAAAAACAAGAAGCTAGGAGAGACCAATAGTCGAAAGAGCGAAGAAAGAAAGTTAGAGGATATTGAAGACAATCCAAAAGAATCCGAATTCGAATACGACTACGAAACCAAATATGAAGAGGAAAGCGATCAAGAAGGTGACTTTGACAACACCATGGAGAACATCGATGAAGTTCCCATGGGCGAATGGAAGAAGAGAATACGAGATGATACTGGCCCGGGACATGTGCAACCCGCAATTCCCGCGACTGCCACTTTTGAGCTTAAGGGTCACATACTTGCTCAACTCAAGGAGATCCCCTTCTACGGAAAAGACCATGAAGATGCCTATAAACACTTGGATGAAGTCAATGATGTAGCTGATTATTTTAATTTTCCAAATGTGCCTCACGAAATCCAACTTTTTTGTATGCTTCTAGTTACATTCAAGGGTGCTGCAAAGGATTGGCTCAAGTCACTTCTCCCCGGATCCATCATTACATTGGCTAAGATGAAGGAAGAATTTATTGACCAGTTTTGCCCACCCTTAAAGATAGCCATGTTGAAGAAAGCTATAGCCAACTTCGAACAACAAGTTAGAGAGTCCCTTTATGAGGCATGGGAGAGATACAAAAGTCTACTAAGGAATTGCCCACATCATGATCTTAATAGCCAACAATAAGTCTCCATCTTTTATGATGGGGTCAATGTGACAAGGCAGCTTCTTGACTTGCAAGGACCGCTCACCAAGAAGCCACCCCCAGTGATCAAGGAATTAATTGAGGAATTATCTAAACACACTAGAGAATACCATAACCCATGAAATGAAGTAAGTAGGGGGTAGTGAATACTGTTAACGATAGCATGGCGGCAATGATGGCTAAACTAGATAGCTTGGATTGGATAATGCCTAAGATGGATTAAACAATTCATGCTATTCGAGTTGGATGTGAGAATTGTAATGGACCTCATCTTAATAAAGATTGTGATTTAGATGAGAATGGAAACAAGAAGGCTCAAGTATTTTATTCAAGTGGCGATAGATTTGATGATAATTGGCAGAAACCGAAGAAGGAATGGCTCCCATATGACGAATACAAAAAAGCAAAGAGAGGTGTTTATATCAAAAGGAGGAACCGGTTATTGAAAAAAGGGCTGATTTGGAGGAGATGTTCACAAGGTTTGTAGCTGTGTCCAATCAGAGGCACAATGATACCGATAATGAATTGAAGGAGCAACGATAAATGCTTAAATATCATCAAGCTATGATGAAAGATCAACAAAACTTACTTAGGAATCAGAAAGCTTCCATTCATAACATTGAAAAACAGATTGGTCAGCTGGCACAACAAATCAATCAAAGAACACTTAGTGGACTTCCTATCAATACCGAACAAAATCCAAAAATGGCGCATATAAATGTGATAGCCACCGATTCTGACAAAATCTTCACTCCTTTGACCACTATCCAGAAGAACCCCAATAAGGAGAAAGCAGAAGAAACGAATCAAGGCAAATCAAGAGAATCCATCTCGACTCGCCGAGTCGGGTACATGGACTCGATGAGTCCGAGACCTGAAGCAAAAAACAGTTCTCTTTCAAAACCATACAGGCCCCCTTTGCCATTTCCGATCCGAGCCATACCAAATGACCAGATTCAACGGTATCAAAGATTTATGGAGCATGTGAAGACCCTCCAAGTGAATATACCATTTGTGGAAACGATACTTCAAATGCCTAACTATGCAACTTTTCTTGAAAATATTATTTCTACTAGACAAAACATGGAAGAAGTTGCTAAAGTATTACTGAATGAACTACCAGAAAAGAGGGGTGATCCAGGAACCATAATCATGCCTTGCCAATTTGGCAACACAATGACTACTCGAGCATTGGCCGATTCAAGGGCAAGTATTAATCTTATGCCTTATTCCTTTTTTCAAAAGTTGAACCTCCCGAACCCGAAGCCTATTCATATGAAGATCCACTTGGTCGACAAAACTATAATATATCCAATGGGAGTGTGTGAAAACCTTTTGATTAAAGTTGATAAGCTAATCTTTCCGGTCGACTTCATAATATTAGACATGAAGGAGGATCTTAAAGTGCCAATAATCCTTGGGCGACCATTCTCAAATACCACTTGTGCTTTGGTAGACATGCACGAATCTACACTAACTTTATGAGTGGGAGATGAGTCTGTGGTTTTTGGAGCTAAGCAAGAAGATAATCAAAACTAGTCGCAAAAAATGAAGGTGTTGCCGCTAGACTTGGATGATGATTTACTAGAGAAGGAACTTACATATTTACAAGAAAGTAATCAAAATCAATTCATGTTGTCTTTGGAGGATAGTTTTGATGCCATTGGTAATTTAGAAGAGATAGAGAGGCTGATCATGGAAGTTGATGATCAAGAAAGTAAAAACAAATTGTTCCAGGTTTACTGACTCGTCGAGTCGTGCTTAATGACTCGACGAGTCCAGTCGAAAAAGTTCAAACTGGTGAAACTTTTACTCTGCAACCCATTAGTACCTCTGGTCGCTTTGAGGACCTTTTTGAAGAAAAAGAACCTGTTAAAGACTTTTCCAGTCTTAGAATTGAGCATTTGGCAATTCTTGAAACAATTATGGGAGAAAACGATAATGGAAATTTAGAAGATGAAGGAGATCTAAAAGCTTGGACTAATGACAACCATCACTCTTCAACTAAAGCACCCATGTTAGATCAAGAAGAAGTGCCAAAAAAAAGGAGAAGGACCAAGCCTCGTGCCATTGTCTCTACTAAGTTTGAAGTGTTAACTTTCAAGCCATTAGATTCTATAATGAACAACAGACAAGCGAGGAAGGAATGGAGCAAAAGCATGGTAAATGGATAAAACGTAAAGCTGAAGGAAGTGTTGCAAGGAAACAGATGCAAGATTGAAAAAGGACTTATAAAAGGAAAATCCATCTCTACAAAACGAAGTATAAAGTGAAAAAGTTAAAGAAGGAGACCCTCCTAGAAGAAGCAGCAGCAACGTAAGCGAGATGGAGTCGAGCTAAAGACTCCTCAAAGAGAAGCGCTTAGCGGGAGGCACCCCGTCAAAAGAGTTTGCTTTTCTATTCTTTTTAGTTTTTGTTTTGTAGGCTTTAATTAGGATTTTTCAATCATCTTCTGTGTTTAAAATGATTGCTTGCGGACAAGCAGTGTTTAAGTGTGGGGTGGCATACATTTTATTTTCAAAACTCTACTCAAAATTTTCACATAATGAAAACTCGACGAGTCGATAAGTATACTCGGCGAGTCCATTTCAGAAATCCTAAAAAATCGTTGAATCAGGCATCTACTCACTGAGTAGGTTCGCCTACTCGACAAGTACATATATTTACCCAAAAAAAATTATTTTTATTACATTTTGTAAAAGAAGGGGTTTTACCCTAATTTGCAAACACTCAGCCATTCATACGAGCCGCTTCCCCACAATAAAGGTTGAAATTGAGCGCCCTTGCTTAAGCATGTAGGTTTTGAGTGAAAAAAAGTGAGTTACATGTGACAAAAAAAGAGAGAGAATTACAAGCAAATTTGTAGGAATTTTGGAGCAGTTGAAGTAAAGATCAAAAGATAAAAATTCCAAAAGTTCAAAAGTTGAAGATACCCAAGAATCAAAGAAAATAAAAAAGGTGGCAAATTTGAAGAATTCAAAGAAATCACAGTTTAAATTATCGACAAAGTGAAGAATTTCAAAAAGCTCCATAGTCGTATCAAAGAATTGTAATTTTTAGAATATGTATGTTTGGGTTGCTAAACCAAAAACACCTTGAGACTAGGAGGTTTTATGTGGATGGATTCGGAGGGATGCATAAAATGAGCATTGTTCGGAAAAAGTGGGTGAGTGTTTATGAGTATTGTGAGTATTTAGAATCAAGGGGGGTCCTTAGGAAAATCATTTAGACACAAATGCATGTGTTACGGTCTTGACATAATGGCTGGGTTGGATTGGGATTGTCTATGTAATATTAGTGTGCTTAGTTTCAGTTTTGCTTGGGGGCAAGCAAAAGTCAAGTGTGGGGTATTTTGATATTTGCATATTTAGCTATATTTTTATGTTGGATTTTTATCATTTATTGGCTAATTAATTGCATATTATGGACAAAAGATACTTAATATTGTTCAAATTATATTTTCAGTCCAAAAAAGAAGCTCGGAAGCAAAAGGAAGCAGGAGATATGAACGAAAGCTTGGGAACGAAAGAAAGAAGAAAAAAGGCTTCATTCTGAAGCTACTCGGCGTGTAGGGTCGTCTACTCGACGAGTAGATGTGAAGGTACGCGAAGCAATACATGGAATCCTTGTCGTACACGGGTTTTAAGTGATAAACTCGCCGAGTAGGTCACTGGACTCGGCGAGTAGACCCCGTTTTGAGAAAACTATAAATAGACTTCACAAACCCGAATTGAGGACTTCTCTGGAACCATAGGAGGCTGATAAACGATTAGAGGTATTACTAGGTCGTGAGGAGCTGCGGAATCAAACCTATATTCAATTGTGAAGAGAATCAAGACAATTTTGGTTTATTCTTAATAACCTTTTGATTTGAATCATGTCTACATAGTTTGATTCCGTTTTTAAGTCTATGTTTATTGGAATCAAGAGCTAAAACTCATAACTTCTGTTTAGGGTAGACGAATTTGTGAACATGGATTGATTATTTGATTAGGATTAATTTTAATTGGTGATTATGTTTTATTAAGCTTTTTAAAGAACCTTATGTTTTAACAATAACTATTCTTTTGTTAATAAATCAGTAATTAGGTTGTATGAACATCTCTTAGTTATTAATTTCATATGATTTATTGTGACCACATAGTTGTATGTGTAGGAATAGCGAACGTGAAACTAGAATTAACTAGAAGATAGTAAGTTAATGTGTGAGTTTGTTTGATGAACATCGACAAGAGGTTAATTGAAGGGCCAATTTAATTAACCATTACAAGTCTTATTTAACTTGAATCAATGACTAGGAAATTCGTTAATTTAGGTAACTGGCCATTGCTTGAGTTAATTTGTTTTCTAAGGATTAGTAATAGCGAACGTGAATATAATCATCTTAGTCGGTAGCCAATGATGAATTAATCCGATACATTGAAATCATCCATGGGAACAAATGAGTCGAACCTAAACACAAGTCGTCTTTATTATTGAATTTAGTTGGTAATTATGTGTTTTAGTTGTTAGTTAATTTGAGTGTTAGCTATTCTAATTAAGTTTCTAGTCTTGTAAAACTAGAGAAAACCCTTCGTTTATTACTTATTTTTAGATAATATGAGTTTTTAGTTTTAATTTTCCGTTCCCTGTGTTCGATGCCCTATTTATTTAACTACACCACAAATGATAGGTCCACTACCTTTGTGTGTCAATTTTATAATTAAAAGTATGATTAAAACTAGTTGAGTTTACACACATCAGTTAGTGTGACCCATTAATATCACTTGTTAATTAGCAATATCACTTTAATATGACTCTTAAGCATACTAAACATTTTAGGTTGCGCGATCCTAACCTTTAAATTTTGTTTTGGGCCAAAGGGTAGAAAGGAGAAACTCATAAGGTGGGTTCTTGCATGAAATATGGATTTTTGTCTGAGAAGATTTTATTCCAAATATCTAGATAATATTGTGGGGATTTTCAATACCTTTCCATTGATATAAACATTGTCAAAAAAGGAGTTAGAACGAAGAAGTTATGATCGTTAGAAGTTAGGAAGTTTTGGGTTTAGTCTAGTACGCTAGGTATACAGGGTCTACTATGGGCGTACTACACATAGATGATCGCAAAGATTCAACCTAGTATGATAAAAGAGTACGTTGGGCGTATGCGATCAAAGCCCAAACCCTAATTTTGGGTTTTGAGCCCCATTTAAGCTCATTTACTTCCCTAAACCCTTTCTATTCTCACCCTCTACCTCTCTAACGTCCCCTTTTGAAACCCTAACCCTATTTTGAGCTTTGTGAGCAAAAGAATGTCTTTTTGAGTGTTCTTGGTGCATCTTTGAGAAGAAGGAACTCTCTGGAGAAGTGTTGTTTGCATTAGAGCTTGTAGATCTAGACCTTGTTCACCTTGATCTTTCTTTTGGAGGTATAAATCTTGAATCTTGATGATGCATTTGTTAGATCTAGCTAGTTTTGAGTATTATGAGCTTTTAGTCACTTTAGTGCATAAATTTTAGATCTTGAAAGTTTGTGACCTTGTTATGGATATAGTTGGAAACTTTATCCATCTAATCATAATATTGATTCAGATCTGAAGGTTAGAGATTTGGGCTTAATGGATTAAGTTGACAAAGATGCACTTTTGGTCCCTTTGAGACTTAAATACTAGATCTTGGTTGTTTGGACCATCATAATAGATAAAGTTGGAAACTTTATCCATTATAGAGCTATTAGAAACCATAAAAATGTGATATTGGTCCTTCTATCCCTTCCATGCAAGAGTTGTGATATCTTTATGGATTAATAAGTTAGGGTTTTAGCTTTTTGGACCTTTCTAGACTTGGAAAGTTATGAAGGTGGAAACTTTATGGTTTAATTCAATGTTTCGAGTCTAGATCTGAGACCTGGAGAAAAGGCCTTAATAGATAAAGTGCTTAATGGAGGAGTGAGAACAAGCCATGTATGTTTGATGTATTCAGCAGCCTTGGACTTTGACTTTCATTGACCGTTGAATTTTTTCCCAGTTTTGACTTTAGGTCAAACTTGAGGATTTTGGGCTCTTGATTAAGATTCTATTTGATTGTGGTGTTAGTAAATTCGCAGGTGCAAGTAGTGCAGAAAAAGGATCGTGTTGCTGTGTTTCAGAGTTCATCGATTTAGGTGTGTTTTCGTCACTGTACTTTTGGGTCAAAGGCACTAATGCCAGCCTACTAGGTTATGTATCCTGGTATATAGGATATTGTTACACTGTGGTAATCTATTAGATCTATATCATTCTATATAGGATGTTGTTGTGCTATAGTGATATGCTAGATCTGTGTATACATACCTATATGACAGGATGTTGTAGTAGTGGTATAATAGTTATCATCTAGTGGAGTGTCATAAGGGTTGTATGTAGTCATGTAGGATAGCCAAATAACTCTTAATCTAGGCTTTCTTGCATATTCATTGTTTGGTTGTGGCTCTAGAGTAGGATCATCTTTTCGGGTGGCTATCTCATATTTGGTTACTTATGGTTATGTATTTCATGGAGGTTAGTTGGTAGTGGGATATTATGTTGTCAGAGGACTAATAGGCAGTAGTGGGATGTATGATTGATGTTTTCTTGTATTATGTGCCTACTTGATCCTTGATTATTTATATGTCGACATATGGTGGTAGTGGGTTGAGGCGGTCCTGTTTTGTGCTGTAGACCAAGATACCCGGTGTAGGTCGGCTATAAGTTGTATACACGAAGGTTCGGGAATAGCGGGTTGGTTGAGGTGCCAGGCCAATAAACCCTGGGTATTCTAGTCCAAGGAATGATTGGGCCTGGGCATTCCAGTTCGATGATTGTGGACCATTATACATGCTTGTATGTTTATCGTATGGGGTATTTTTAGGGAACTCACTAAGCTTTGTGGTTACCCTTTTGTTTATGTTATTTTAGGTTTTATCGGTGATCGTGGGAAGGAGAAGGTGGGATTGTACACACTCATCATCAGCATTGAGGATTCCGCGTTTCTTATATTACTCTGATTTTTAATAAATGTATTTTGGAATAAAAGCTTTTCTTAATAATGGATTTATAATTGGGAACAATTACTTTAATAAAATGAAAATTTTTGGTTATGAAAATAGGACGTTACAAGTTGGTATCAGAGCCCTGGTTTAAGCGACTTAGAGGAACACTTGTGTGAATCCAGTCTCAAACTATTATCTGATAATTTTCACAAAAATGGTTTAAAAAAAAGAACTTGTAATAAAAGGGATGGGTTTGGGACATGTGCTTGATATCTTATCATGTTCTTGTTTGATTTTTGGCTTGGGAGTGGGAACATGTACCTTGACTTAACTTTGGTTTTAGAGGAATACGTGGTATGTACAGTCAGCTAGAGCCTAAACATGAGAGTGGTTCCCAAAATACCCATACTTGTTATATGTGTTGAGTTTTAACTTTTTTTTATATGTGAACTATTAGAAAAGCATGATAGTGGATAATCAAGGGTTCTTCTATGGACCATTAGATAGACGTGCCTGATTTTGGTGATGCCTTATGATATAGGGAATTGCTTCATATATGTTACTTGATTGTGTGATTGTTGTGTATATTTTGTGTAACATCCCAAAAATTGTAAGGTAAAATTTTCATTTTTAATTCAACGATTAAAACACCATTTAGTATTACCGATAATCATTTAAAAGTATAGTAATCTAAAAACAGTTATCATAGTACAATCCCAAAATCATAAGGTTGCAGAAACGTTGGTGGTTGCAGTGCACGCACGTCGATCCATTCTCTTTTGTACCAGAAGTACCTGAAACCATAAACAATTAACCGTAAGCACAAAGCATAGTGAGTTCCCCCAAAATACCACATACCATACAAACATACAGTCAAGCATATTTGGGTGCTTGCATTCCCCTTCGATCTATTTCAACCACCTACTGTCAAACATATATGGGTGCTTGCATTCCCCTTCGGTCTCTTTCAACCGGATACTGTCAAGCATATTCGGGTGCTTGTATTCCCCTTCAGTCTATTTTAACTAGCAACTGTAAAGCAAATCTGGGTGCTTGCATTCCCATTCGGTCTATTTCAACCGGATATCGGGTCTATTTCACCCCCTATCACTACCACATAATATTGTTGCAAAAGAATCACAGAGACATCAAACAATACATGCATAACAAATGATTATCACGACGACCATCATCACACTACAAGCATAAACTAGTGGGCTGACATTAGTGCCTTCGACCCACAAATATAGTGAAGGAAACTCACCTCAAGCTGCAGAATATCTCAGATAAAAGCTCGGATTGCCGATCCAGAAAAATCCCCACGCTAACATCATCAATTAATACCTAATTAATAATTAGCCTATCTAGAATCCTAGTCGGATAGTCCAACACTCAGTTTAAAAGTCCATTTTACCCTTTCCTTACTCGACCCATAAATCTGAGACCCAAACCAATAACATCAAAAGCCCAAAATGGCCTAACTTCCTAATTAGGCCCAAAACACATCATGGTCCTAATCCAAGAAGGCCCAACTTCCTAAAAGACACCTAAAAATCCAAGTGGTACTAAGAAAAAGAAGGCCCATTGACATAAAACTAGGTCCTAACAAGGTCCAAACGCCCAAAATCACATCTGACGTCTGACCAGTCCTTGTTCACGTTTTGGGAGATCACTCGATCAGATCCCAACTCATCTTGACTCAATCTAGCCAACTCAATAAAGGAATAACACCTTATCTAATCTCATGACATGGGCAACCTATCCTCATGTCGTGAGCCTCAACAAGCTCATTAGAAACGAGACCAAACGCTCCTCATATCGTGAGACCTTGTGTCTCACGTCATGAGAATAGTCTGAGGCTAAAAATCAAACTCAAGTCCTTAATCCATAAAGCCTTGAACTCTAACTTTATAGAAGGTCTTATTGTTGGATAAGGTGTCTAAGTCCATAACTTATTTGGTATATACTTGACCCGACCCGACATGGTCCATTTGGGTTGCATTTCATCCAAACTATTTATGGATAATTTTATGAGAGTTATACACATATGTTTATTAATATATTGTAAGTTATAATATATTAATATGAAGTTATTTAGTTAGTGTTAGTCTTAAATTAATTATGAATGAATTTAGAGATTAAAAGGAAGACTAATTAAATTGTGGGCTATTATATTATATATAGTGTGGGCTAATACTCATTTGTTAATGGGCTAAGCTAATATGGAAGTCCATGGATGATCCATGGAGCTTTTAACCCATGGATCCTTGGAAAGGAAAAGACATGGGTTATTAGGGTTTCACCCTAACCATGCACACTATATAAGCATGCTTATGTTGCATGAAATAGCCACTAGTGTCACTAGTGTGTGTGTGTTTGTGTGTGGCCTATCTATAAGTGTGTATACACTCTCTCAAAGTTTTCCAAGAGTTTGTGGTGATTTGTGATTCCATTTGAGGCATTCACACTATTGGTGTTTGGCCCTCAAACTCCTTAGGAATCAAACTCATCATCAAAAGGTATGTAATCTCATCTAATTCTTTTATGTTTAAAAGTACCCCATGCCATGTTAGATAGGTTATGAACCTTGGAAAAATTATTATTTTGCATGTATTTAGACAAACATAGATCCAAGGTTTATTAGGGTTGCACGCACACTTCGGAAGTGTTAGATTGCTCAAAACCCAACACTTATAACCTCATAATTCACTAGAAATTCGATGGTTTTAAGACATATATGTCCAATATATGTCTAGATCTCATTTAGGTCCAACGTTGAAGAAAAGACATCCAACTTTCATACAATGCTCTAAAAACTCAACCATTTTCAAGGTCTTAACTCCAAGACATCCCTAAGGCCCTCATAACTCATAAAGTTGCCAACTTTATGGTTTCTATTCACTCAGTATGCTTAAACAAGAAGAAAAGTGGGACAAAACATAGTTCTAGCCGTAAATAACCATAAAGGTAGAAGCTTTAACACTTACAATGGTCTAGGAACAATGTAAGGTGATGTTGATGATGATTATTTTGCATGCCACAACACAAGACCACCTTCTTCTTCTTATTTCCTCCTTCTTCCAAGCCATGAAAAGCTTCAAACCCACCAAAGATCAAGCTACGATAGGCTCTAGGGGTTTTATAAGGTGAAAGAGGGTTTAAGGCTGATAAGAAACCCTAAAATGGGGTTAGATATGCTTAAATACGAAGGAAACCCTATAATATCATGGGCTTGGACTACATCGCTCCACACGTCGTGAGCTCTTATTGTTCACATCACGAGCTTAGTTCCGGACAAAATCTTCATGCAGCCCATCTCACTCTGTGAGACTGTATGTGTTAGATGCATTTTACATGCATATTTTAGCACAATTTCCTTAGTGTTTTATTAAAAAAAGTTAACTAACTCTTGATTATTCTTATGTATTATGTGTTTCGTGGTTATTTTATAGAATGCTCGTACTGCTCATGTTTGCTATGATTTTTCAGGGCAATTTGGAGCACATGGATGATTACGTGAGTTCGGGATGGGTTAGTGGATGCTTTGGAGCTTAATTGGCATCTAGATTGTGGAAGGATGCCAAGGAATGAACAAGAACAACTTGGAATGAGGAACGACAATAAAAAAGAGACAAAAATGAAGACTTGCGATCGCATACCTTATACATGCGATCCCAACTTTGACCATGCGATCGCATGTTTGTTCGTAGTTCGACTTCAGAGACTTTTAATGCCAAAAATTCACATGGATGAGAAAAGACACTTTATGTAATTGTAGCTTCATACCATGCGATCACAACTTTCTTACTTGCGATTGTAACTCGGCCAACATATCTCGAAATAGTAGCGTACTTCATTTAAAAGGCCCGATATGCGTTTTCAACAATACATGCGATCGCAACTTCCGTACATACGATCACATGGGCATCATTTTTACAGTTGGATATATAAATAGAGTCGCATACTTGTCCAGTAACCCTAATTGGCAATTCCTGATGATTCTAAGGCGATTTTTAGAGACTTTCAAGTGAAGAACGTGGAACCGGAGGAGACGATTCAATTTCTTTTCATTTTTAGTAATATTTATCGTTTAGATTCCGTTCATATTGTTTGTAATCCGATTTTAGCCATGTCAGGCTAATAACTTAGATTTTAGTTTTGCAAGACGTAACCTTTTCGTGTGATTAATCATTAGGCATGATGTTTGACTGTGATTATTGCTTTGTTTGATCAATTCTATGTTTAATTGAATGTTTGATTTTGATTTTGATTTCAATTTCTGTTCGCCACTTTAATTGTTTGTAAATCATTCTAGTTATCTGATTGTTTAGATCCGTAATTGTCTATATTAATTAGTAAAAAGTAACAAGTATTAGATTAATTATGTGTTTAGGATTAACTCTAATATGAATTGATCAAACAAGTTTTTATGCCTCCGGTCTTATGAGACGTATTGGACTTTACTGGGAAATTACACTGTGTCTAATGCAACTTTTCTTTGTTAATCAAGAGCTTGTTTGGTTAATTTGGTAAAAAGTTAGTTTTAATTCAAAGAACTTATTTTGATTAAATGATTTTAGTAATAGAGGTCATTAGATTTTGTTAATGAACTTTAGTACCAATTTTAATAAGTGCAAAGACAATTATTATGTTGAAAGTTAATTACATTATTAGGGGAGTGACCGCGGAACTGGAATTGTTTTCTATTTATTGAATTTTCCCAACCTTTAAATTGTGTTATTCTTTTATGATTTTTAATTTTTATTAGTTTAGATTTTCAGAAATAATCCCCCCCCCCCTCTTTATGTTTTGTTCAGTTGTCAATAATTAGTTAATGCCTTACGCAAAGAGGCATAGACTTTAGGACGTGTCCTTGAGGATTCGACATTGCTTACCTCTACTACCTGTTAGTTTAATAAAGCAGTCTAATTTATATTTTTATTTGTTTAAATCATGCATGACATCGGTTTTAACAGTATACCTCACGTCGTGAGGACCCTTTTTCTCCAAAATCCAACCTTTTGACTCCTTGTAACCCTAATTCGATTGCATAAGTTTTAAACTGTATCAATTGCATAAGTTTTAAACTTGTTGAAACCCTTTTGACTCGTTGAACTGTATCAATTGCATATGTTTTAAACTTGTTGAAATCCTTTTGTTTTAGTTCACAAAATCATTTGTGTTTGGCTTGTATTCCCCCCTGAAAACGTTAAAAATCATAAAAGCATAAGGGTATGAACTCACTGTTGGTTGCGTGGAATGTCGAACAATGAAACAGGAAATGAAGACCCTCGGGTTGATGTACGCGGCACTCAACGGGATCCTAATCAACAACTAATTACATAATTGTATTTTATTAGTGAAACCATTTATTATAGTGTTCGAAAACACTTGTTATTGGTTTATGAATGTTACTGGGATTCGATCGAGGTGGAAAAGTGGGTTCGCAGCCAAGATTCTTGGTGTGAAGGAGTTTGCGGTCGTGAAGGGGGGCTTACGGTCGTGAATTGTTTATGCTCTTTGAAGATTTAAAGATTTGAAGGGTGTACGACCGTAAACTCAAGAACAATGATGTTGGATTTGGTGAAAACGCATTTTAGATGCTCCAAAACAACCTCCAAAGGTAATTTCTTGATGATTTTCGGAAGAAATGAGGGTGTTTTGGGGTTTACGGTCGAGATGTAGAGAGAGAGAGAGAATGAGAGATTTTTAAGCTAAGAAGGTTCAAATGAAGGTGGGGGTACCATATATATAGTCTGGGGATATGGTCGGTGGTGGGGACCACGTGGCACTAGCCGTAAACGGGTTTACGTTCGTGAACTCCAGTCAGGCCATGAAATGTTGTTTTGTTCGAAGGAAAACTCAAAATTTCACATGGTTTTGGTCCCGATTCTTATACAAAGTTCAATCATATAACTAAATGATTTTCCAAAGCAAAGGAATCTGACGGAACTCAATAAAATTCAAATTTTATTAACGGAAATCAGCTAATGGTAACGGAAAAAGGTTCGGGTTGTCACATTATCCCCCTATTAGATGGAATTTTGTCCCGAAATTCAAACATAGAATACAAAAAATGGACTCGGAAAAAGATGAGGATGTTTCTGTTTCATTTGATCTTTGTGCTCCCAAGTGAATTCAGGTCCTCGCTTGGCATTCCAGCGGACCTTCACTATCGGTATGCGACTTTGTTTCATTCGTTTGATTTCCCGATCCATGATTTCTACTGGTTCTTCCACGAAGTTAAGGTTTTCGTTGATCTCGATCTCATCAAGAGGGATCATAAGGATTTCATCGAATAAACACTTTTTAAGATTCGACACGTGGAAGACGAGATAAATGTTGCTAAGTTCCTGGGATAGACGAGGTTTGTATGCTACGGGACCTATCCTAGCAAGGATCTCGAATGGTCCTATGTATATTGGATACAGATTTCCACGCTTTCCAAAGCGTATCATGCCTTTCCAGGGTGAGACCTTCAATGGAACACGGTCGCCAACTTGGAACTCCAAGGGTTTTGCTCTTTTGTCTATCTCTTGAAGCTTTTAGTCGTTCTCGGATATGCACGATCTTTTCTATAGTTTCACGGATGATTTATGGGCCAGTGAAAGTGCTTTCAGGGACTTGACCTTTAACTAGATGTGTGTCGCCCACCTCAGCCCAGCACAGAGGGGATCTACACTTACAGCCATAAAGGGCTTCAAACAGTGCAGCCTTGATACTGGTATGATAACTTTTGTTGTAGGAGAACTCAACCAAGGAAAAATGGGTGTCCCACGACTTGCCAAAATCTATAACACATGCTCTCAACATGTCTTCTAATGTCTGAATAGTCCTCTCACTCTGCCTATCTGTTTGTGGATGGTAATTTGTGCTCATATCCAACTTAGTTCCAAGAGCCTTCTACAGTGGCTGCCAAAATCTCGAGTTGAATCTGCTATCCTGATCATAGATAATGGACATAGGTACACCATGTAGACAAACTATCTCTTAGATGTGGATTCGTGTAAGTCTCTCCATCTTGAATATCTCTTTGATTAGCAGGAAGTGGGCGGATTTAGTCAGTCGATCGACAATTACCCAGATGGTATCGTACCCACTCGGAGACTTGGGCAACTTAGTGATGAAATCTATCATAATCATTTCCTACTTCCACTCAGGTATTTTTGTCTACTGAAGTAGACTTGAGGGCTTTTATATTCCACCTTCACCTTGGCACAAGTCAGGCACTTGCCCACGAAGGTAGTGATCTCTGCTTTCATTTTGGCCACCAATAGAGCTTTTTGAGATCTAGGTACATTTTATCCGAACATGTGAATGGAGTATCTAGTCTTGTGAGCTTCGTTCATGACAACCTCCCTGTAACCACCGAGCTTTGGGTTCCATATCCGGTTCATGAAATAGTAAACTCCATCTCCTCTGGTCTCCAAGTTCTTTTCCATTCCCCTCAAGGCTTCATCTGGCATGTTCTTTGGTTTCATGGCTTCCAGCTGAGCCTCTCTGATTTGAGCGGACAAATGGGAATGGATGGTCATTGTTAGTGCCTTCATGCTACGACTTGAATACTCTTTCCGACTGCGGGCATCCGCTACCACATTCGCCTTGCCGGGATGGTAGCGTATTTCACACTCATAATCACTAAGTAGCTCTACCCACAGTCGTTGCCTCATGTTCAATTCTTTCTGATCAAAGATATGTTGTCGGCTCTTATGGTCGGTGAAGACATTACACTTGGTTCCGTAGAGATAATGTCTCCAAATCTTTATCGCAAAGACCACTACTCCCAACTCCAAATCGTGAGTTGTATAGTTGACCTCGTGTGTTTTTAGCTGTCTTGAGACATAGGAAATAACCTTTGCTCGCTGCATGAGCACACAACCTAGGCCCTGATTGGATATATCAAAGTAGACCACGAAGTCCTCCGTCTCTTTAGGTAGAGACAAGATATAGGGCCTGCTTTAATGTTTGAAACGCAGTGTCTTGCTTTTCTCCCCAATAAAGGGTACACCTTTCTGAGTTAGGGTGGTTAAAGGCTTAGCAATCCTAGAGAAATTCTGGATAAATCTGCGATAGTAGCCAGCGAGACCCAAGAATTGACGAATTTCTGTGGGCGTCTTCGGTGATGACCAATTCTCAATCGCTTTCATTTTGGAAGGTTCCATGTGTATGCCTTCCTCTCTAACCACGTGACCAAGGAAAGTTACCTTTTAAATCCAGAATTCGCACTTATAGAATTTCACATATAGCTTCTCCGCCCTTGGTGTTTCTAACACTAGCATCAAGTGTTGTCTATGTTCTTCCTCACTCCGAGAGTAGACAAGTATATCATCAATGAACACGATTATGAACTTGTCTAGGAAAGGGTGGCACACCCGATTCATTAGTTCCATGAATACCATCAGTGCGTTGGTTAGACCAAAGGGCATTACCACAAACTCGTAATGACCATATCGAGTCCAAAATGTTGTCTTAGGAACATCACCGTCATGGATTCGTAGCTGATGGTACCCTGATCTTACGTCTATTTTTGCGAAGCAGCTGGCTCCCTAAAGTTGATCGAAGAGGTCATCGATTCGGGGAAGAGGATAACGATTTTTGATAGTAAGCTTGTTCAATTCGTGATAATCAATGCACATCCGAAAGAATTCATCCTTCTTTTTCACTAATAAGACCGGGAGCTCCCCAGGGAGAGGAACTCGGTCTGATGAATCCCTTGTTGAGTAGCTTATTGAGATGGCTGGATAACTCTTGCATTTCTATTGGCGCTAGACGGTATGGGGATTCAGCTACGGGCGTAGCTCTGGGAATTAAGTCGATACAGAATTCGACTTGGCGCTCGGGAGGGATTCAGGGAAGATCTTCGGGTAAGACATCCGGGAGGTTGCAGACTTCGGGGATGCTCTCGAGATCTTTAGCTTCCTGCATATTGTTAACAACATGGGCTAGGAATGCATGGCACTCCTTTAGTAGATATTTCTGGGCTTTGATGCATGAAATGATACGGAGGTTTAAGCTGAGTTTATCACCATAAATAATGAGGGCTTCGCCAGATGGCAGATTGAGGGGAATGGATTTTTCATAACAAAGGATATCAGCATGATTGGGGCTCAATCGATCCATGCTAATGATGACGTCGAAGCTTTTTATGGAAACCGGCATAAGGTTGATTGGAAAGGAATGGTCGTTTAGGGTAAGGGTACAACTGATGAATATGTTGTTAGTGCTCTCTTTCTTTCCATTCTCCATCTCAATGGTGAATGTTTCGGTTAAAGGTTGGGATTTATGCTTCAAAAGATGCTTGAATGCATGATTAACAAAACTTCTCTCCGCACCAGAATCGAAAATAATGCATGCATAAGAGTTGTCAAGGAGGAACGTACCCGTAACAACGATGGGATCAACAACTACATCCTCCTGACCCACAACTAGCACTCTCCCTGCATTGCAAGTTGTTGTTGTTTTGGGACAATTTCTTTTGAAGTGCCTGATCTCCCCACAGCCATAACAAGCTTGACCAATGCCCGCTCTAGGAGCCTAATTGGTTGGTTAGGCTGGTGTCTTGCAAGATCGAGTTGTGTGCCCCTTCTTACCACAATTGTTGCATTGAAAATCACGGTAGAGTCTGTGATGATGAAAATTGCACTTGTCGCACCTTGGTAGGTGCTTGAGCTGTAGGAATAGCAGAAGGAGTGGTAGCAGCATGAACTGCCACTACTTGTTGTTTCTTGGAGGGCTCCTGTGAAGACTGGCCCTTACGCTTATTCCAAAACTTGTTCTTCCCACCACTCGCCTTATGTTGTTCGGGAACGGTTGCCATTGCATCAAGATCAACCTCATGATCTATGAGAGTTTGCACTAAACACTTGGCGCTGTTAAATGTCAGAGGTTTAGTAACCAAAACATTTCCTTAAGTTGGTGGCCTCAATCTCCAAATGTACCTCTCTATCTTCTTGCTTTCTGGGGTGACCATTCCCGAACTAAGAAGAGCCAGATCGCAAAATCTAGTTGTATAGGTGGCAATGTCAGAATCCTTCATCTTTAGATTCCAAAGCTTGTGCTCCAACTTCTGCATCTCACCATTGGGCAGTACTCAGCAAGCATAAGTTCCTTTAAACTCTCCCAACCCATGGCGTTTGCTACTGGCAGAGTTAGGGATTTGACCCAACTATTCCACCAAGTCAATGCTCTATCGGTGAAGGTGCAGGCAGAAAAATTCACCTTTCTGGCCTCAGAACAAGCACAAATCTTGAAAATCGATTCGATCTTCTCGAACCACCGGGTTAGGGAAATGACACCTCCATTGTCGTCGAAGGATTTGAGCTTTGCATTCATGAAATATTCGTAGGAACACTCCCTTTGATGTCCCTGACCACCATCAAGATTATGAGGATGGGTACCACTTCCCGACCTGCTAGAGCCGCCAGAATTGATCTGCGACATTGCGGCAGCCACAACAGTCGTGACTGTTGCTTGGAACATGATCGGGTTGAACTAAGGGGTGGTGGTGTTTGATCCGTTGGGGGATTGTTGTTCTTTCTATTTGGTCTTTTCTTCGGATGCATCTTGTTCTAAAAATAATCAAGAAGAAGAGGATGGTAAGTCCCCTAGATTTTTGAATCAAGAGATATGAAACAAGATATATGTCAGCCTGATAGATAAAGTGTTCTATTAAGCGATAAACAGAGAAAAGTTACCAAAAAAAGTAAACTATAGCTAGGAAGAAATTAGTAGCAACACTTGGAATGAATCTCTACAATGTATTCGACTTTAGCTAAAATACTCCTACAGTATTTTAAGTCTTATGCTATGTTCCATCGATATCTTGTTGTATATAGCTTGGTAAGTTTTAGGCCTACTACAACACCACAGTCACTCCTAAACACATGTTGGTCATGTCTCAAATAAATATAGTTGATCAGGCTATATTGACCTCAACCATGATTTAAATATTCAGGTTTAACCGCAATGTTCAACATCCAAATACTTTTGTTATATTCTACTCATGATACCATTTCTGGTACGTATGTATACTTGTATACTTCTTATAAAATACTTATATTTTAAAAGTATACTTTTTAGTTCAGAGAATTTCGGCCCCCTTAGCGTTTATAGTTGTATACCATGTAAGGTTCAGTATACTTAGTTCACTATAAACAATAGCTCTAATACCAATCTGTCACACCCCCAAAGCGGAACGGTAGAAATGTTCGGGGGTGGATGACTTCATGTATAGTATCACAACAATTGCATCATAGTAATCAAAGTAAACACAACCATTACATTAAGATATGAATATTTACATCTGTTTGATTCATTGTTTGATTACATCAAAAGTATGACAAAATATTAAGGTGTGACTCTATATGCCCCATCTTCTCAAAATGTTGTGGGAGTACCTATCTAGTGGTTCCCTGAGAATACAAGAGATTTTGAAAGAGTATCAACATCAAGCTGGTGAGTTCATAAGAATGTTTTTAGTAATGAAAAATCATGTCAATGAATCTGCAAAAATGTATGCATGTTTCCCAAGAAAATCCAATATTTTCTAACATGTAAGTTTTGTTTAAAAACCATGGCTACCACCAGTATGTATAGTATGTTCTATTTGAAAACTCTAGCTACCACCAGTATGTATAGTATGTTCCATTTGAAAACCCTGGCTACCACCAGTATGTATAGTATGTTCTATTGGAAAACCCTGGCTACCACCAGTATGCATAGTATGTTCCGTTTGAAAACACTGGCTACCACCAGTATGTATAGTAGTTTTATTATTTAGAATAAAACCAAGTATTGTATCCCTGGAATCCTCCAGTGTAATGTATGGTAGTTCTATTAATTAAAATAAAACTAATGAAGAATGAAATCCCCTAGAGAAATGTCAGTTTATACTATTGTGAGTTCATATAACCATGCTTGATATAACCGATGACCTCAGCGACGTTCTGCCGGCGTCGTACGGTATGATATATGTTACCCTAGGCATGTCTGCCTAACTATAGCTGGAAGTTTAGGTGTGGGATTGTCAGTCCCAAATAGATTTATTCACAAATCTCACGCTCTCTCTCCAGGAGACTCTGGTTACACTAAATGTTAAGGATTTTACCAGTACCCAGAAGGCTACAATTGAAGAGATGTCTCACAATCATGTATTAACTAGTTTACGTGTAGTTCTGTATCGTTTTCTCGTAATTGAAACCGTTTGTATACTTGGTAAGTATTAATAATTATACTTAAATAATTATTTAGTGTTATACTCTTTATATTTGAACGTAGTAGTGAATATCCTAAACTAAAATCGTCATAGTTTATTTGTTTGCCCACGTATATAGTCTGAATTGGTAAAAACTGTGCAATGAATTCCCCAAACTATATCCATTATAGTTTTCCTGAAATGTTATGTACTTGGTTTGTGAATCGGTCTGAAAACTATGCAATTATGTTTTCAAGTTGAAAGTGTCCCTTATGATCCGCATATTACAAAAGGGATAAAATATTTATATATTTAATAAAAAGATGTGGAAATCGTTGAACTGTATCAATTGCATAAGTTTTAAACTTGTTGAAATCCTTTTGTTTTAGTTCACAAAATCATTTGTCTTTAGCTTGTATTCCCCCTGAAAACGTTAAAAATCGTAAAAGCGTAAGGGTATGAGCTCACTGTTGGTTACGTGGAATGTCGAACAATGAAACAGGAAATGAAGACCCTCGGGTTGATGTACGCGGCACTCAACGGGATCCTAATAAACAATTAATTACATAATTGTATTTTATTAGTGAAACCATTTATTATAGTGTTGGAAAACACTTTTTATTGGTTTAGGAATGTTATCAAGACTCGATCGAGGTGGAAAAGTGGGTTCACAACCAAGATTCACTGTGTGAAGGAGTTTGCGGTCGTGAAGGGGGGCTTACGGTTGTGAACTGTTTACGGCCATGAACAATCTCTTGAAGGGTTTACGGTCGTGAACTGTTTACGGTCTTTGAAGATTTGAAGATTTGAAGGGTGTACAACTGTAAACTCAAGAACAATGATGTTGGATTTGGTGAAAGCGCGTTTTAGATGCTCCAAAACAACCTCCAAAGGTGATTTCTTGCTGATTTTCAGAAGAAATGAGGCTGTTTCGGCGTTTACGGTCGAGACGTAGAGAGAGAGAGAAAGAGAGAGAATGAGAGAGTTTGCGGACAAGAAAGTTCAATGAAGGTGGGGGTCCCATATATATAGTATGGGCGTATGTTTGGTGGTGGGGCCACCTGGCACCTGTCGTAAACGAGTTTACGTTCGTAAATGGGTTTACGGTCGTGAACTCCAGTCAGGCCTTGAACTGTTGTTTTGTTCTAATGAAAACTCGAAATTTTGCGTGGTTTTGGTCCCGACTCTTATGTAAAGTTCAATCATATAACTAAATGATTTTCCAAACCAAAGGAATCTGACGGGACTCAATAAAATTCAAATTTTATCAATGAAAATCGGCTAATGGTTATGGAAAAAGGTTTAGGTTGTCACACAGTGTTAGCTAACAATGGGGTCCCTGATCCCAAAAAATCCTGGTGTTCCACACGCCTTGACTCCAGGAATGAGGGAGTTCGGGCCCCGACCTGGCCTCTTGCAATCTCGGCTCTAAATGCCCGGAGCCTCTCCTCCAAGATCTCCATGATACCCTCCTTGAATGCCCCAAAGATAAATTGTGTAGTGTCAAGGATACCCCTTGTAACCTCGGTTGTGATGAACTCAAGCAGCCTCTCGTCGATGGGCTCGATACTATCGCCTGACCCAGATCCAGATCCTAATTCTAATCCCCCAGCTCCATGTCGTGTCACCGCCATACTGTACTATAATACCAAAAAACATAATGGTCAGGATGTCTATAGATGGGATCCTTCTGTTGGATAAGGTGTCTAAGTCCATAACTATTTCTATTATGTACTTGACCCGACCCGGCATGGTCCATTTGGGTTGCATGGCACCATGCAATTGGATAGACTAAATGAGAGAAATAACGCTTGGAGATAATTAATATATTATAAGTTCTAATATATTAATAATATTATTTGATTAGTTTGATCAAGAATTAATTTAGAATTAATTAAGTGATCAAAAGATAACTAATTAAATATATGGGTTGATTAAGTAAATCATCCATATCTTGTATAGTGGGCTAAAAGGCTCCATGGATCATCAAGTTGGGTTCCACCCATAGGATGCTCCATGGATGCTCCATGGGAGTTACAAACCCATGGGTCATGGAAATGAAGAGTCATGACACATTAGGGTTTAACCCTAGATGTGTCAACACTATATAAGTAATATGATCTCCTCCCAAATCGGTTACACACACATACACACTAAGAATATAGAGGGCTTGGCCGATTTGTGAAGTGAGTATTCTCTCATAAGTTCTTCCAAGAGCATTTGGTGTTGTGTGAAGCATTTGAGGCATCACACTTGGGGTGCTAGGCTCACAAGGTTTCAAGGAACACAAGCAACAACAAGGTAAGTTATTCTATCTATACTTTATGTTAAAATTGTTCCCCATGTATGCTAGATAGGAATATAACCTTGGAAATCAACTTTGCATGACAAATTAGACAAACATAGATCCAAGGTTATTAGGGTTGCATGTACACTTAGGAAGTGTTAGAATGCTCAAAACCCATCACCTTCCACATAGGTCCTCCTTAGAGCTTCTAGGTCTAACATTGGTTCAGGAACAGGTCTTGTGCTTTCAGTAGTATGGGCCCAATACTACCTAACTATACCATCCCCAAGGCTTTACCTGATAACTCCAATTCGTCCCAAAATAAATCATATCCTACAGACTACTGCATATCTCGAAAATTTGTGCTTAAAAGTTGAAAACAGAATCGAAAATTTGCTGTCTGCGAATGGACTCGTCGAGTCTATTGGGGGGACTCGTCGAGTCCATGTGTATCTTCAACCAACTCGGTGAGTCATGTTCTTGCACTCGGCGAGTAGGGTCGAATGAGTGCAGAATTTCGATTCACTTGCTGGAAAATGAATTAGAAACATTACCTTAAACTGTTTTAGTAAATGTAAACTTGTTTTGGTGGTGTAATGACTTGCTAATTCATTTACAACAACTAGTTATCAAAATTACAAAGTTTTATGTAATTTTTGATTGTGTTCATATTCATGTTCTTGTTCTTATGATGTTTTAGATGATCATAGGAATTATTTGTAACCTATTTGGTAGTTTAATTCTTGATCATAATGTGTTTTAATGGAGTCCATAACTTATCCTTAAGTTATGGAAAACCAAGATTCACACTTGAATTAAAACCATTAAGAAAACACAAGAGTTATAAAAATGAAGAGTCTTCATTTTATGACTCTATTAAACTCATAAGTTACAAGAAATGAAAAGTTTTGAAAGTTACAAAACTTGCCCTCAAGTTTTGGAACAAGTAAAGTTAAGTTAAAACTTTAGTTCCAACCCCTAGAATTTTAAAAGTTAAAATTCAACCCTTATACTTATATTATGATAATTTAATAATTATATATATATGTATAAGAACAAGTCGTCTTACCGCTAGTACGCCTCATTCACGAAGCCGGTCAATAAGGTGGGTATAAGGTTGTTGCCTATAAAATGGTGACTTAATGGGTGTATATTCTCACTCACCGCTTGCTTAACTGGTGGAGGGTCGTTAGCCGAACGGGTAAGACAAGGACTTATAAATTCTCATTCAAAGTATGATGAATATAATAAAGTAACTAAACGTTTTATTAAATTCCCAATCTTAGTTACTTTAGGAAAATGTGAATAAGGTGCTAATCCATGAAATTACACTTTACACTTTGTCTAAGTCGTTGGTGGAGCGTGTGTGGTTAACCGGCACACTAACTTGGACTTAACAAGGTAGGTAAAGGGTGACTTAAGGTTTATTATAGTATCGGTGGAGCGTGTGTGGTTTACCGGCACATCGATTGAGTGATAAACTTTAAGGGTACCAAGTGATTTGCATGGTTACTTCACACCTCGTTTTGTGATCCTCGGCAACCCAGTCACAAAACCTGGAGGGCACTCCCGAGATTGAAACATGCCTTTGAAAAGTTCATTGGATCTCAAAGAATCTAGGAATTTCTAAAACCAATAAAAACTAAATATTTAATATTTCGGTTTTCGTGGTGGAAATTGGTGAATCGTCATTCACCTACCTTTCAAATATGGTATAGCTTAGATTACGGCATACCTCTTCTAAGTTATATTATATTGTGATTGGATCCTAGCCTTAATATTACATTTGGGTGTTTTATTAAGGACTCTCTTAAATCTAAACTAAACTTGTTCTTCTTTTTCAAATGTCTTCAACTAATGCTTCTGGCTCGAATCCTAATGGCTCCTTTACTCTTATGAGTCTATGTGGGAAAGTCACCTTTGATGGATCCAACTTCAACAAATGGATCAGAAACATCAGGATGATTACCCGCTACGAGGACAAAGAATATGTCCTTGACAAGGAGCTTAAGGAAATTGACGAGTCCACTGCAACTCCCCAGGAGATCGCTGACTTTCATGCTCATGAAAGAGATGCAACCAAGGTGGCTTGCATCATGTTAGCCACCATGACAGCTGAACTCCAAAAGTCTTATGAAGACTTCTACCTTATGAAATGCACCAAGATTTGATGGAAAGATACCATCAAAGTGCACGACAAGAGAGGTACGAAGTCATCTGCTCCATGATAACAACCATGATGAAGGACGGAGAGTCCATCACGAGCCACATGCAGAAAATGCAAAGGTATGTGGATCGGTTGCTGAAGCTCAATGTGAACTTCCCTGAGGAGCTTGCAATAGATATCATTTTGCACTCCTTACCATCGTGCTATGATCAATTCCGCATGACATATCACATGAACAAGGAAGAGGTCACCCTCAGCAAACCTCAGGGACTTCTCAAGACCGCAGAAATAGGTCTTAAGGGGAAGTCGGTTGCTATCACTCCTACTCCAGACTCAACTCCGGTCTTGGCAATCGGGCAAAGTCGAGGGAAGAAGAGAAAGAGATCTTCAAAGGGTACCAAGGCTCGGACCCTTGATGGCTCTTCTTCAAGTGGAACCAAGAAAGGTTTCATTACTCCTTCTTCTGACCCAAAAGAGGCTGAATGCTTCTATTGCCACGAAAAAGCTCATTGGAAGCGGAACTGCCCAAAGTACCAGCAAGATGTGAAGGATGGGAAAGTCAAACCCAACCATGCAGGTATTTACACTATCATTTCTAATAACTCACCCCATTCGAAATCTTGGGTCCTTGATACAGGTTGCGGTATTCATATTTGTTGTGACTTGCAGGGACTAGGAAGAAGTGAGAATGTGGAGCAAGGAAGAATAAACTTAATCATGGGGAATAGGAAAGTTACACCTGTCACCAAGATTGGAGTTTATACTTTATCGCTAAGTAGTGGGTTAAATTTAGATTTGAATAAATGTTGTTATTCGCCAGAAATGGCAAGAAATATTATTTCCTTTCATGCATTGTACAAACAAGGTTTCACCTTTTCGTTTGATAATGAAGTTGGTTCGATTAATGCTTTCTTTAATAATGTACTTTATTTTAAAGCATTACCTTGTGATGGTGTGTATGAAGCTGTATCTATTGTAGATAACTTAGGAAATAATGTTTTGTGTATTGATTCTACTAATAATAATAACTTGGATAAAGCATCATTATGGCATTGTCGTCTTGGACATATAAGCAAGAAACGCATAGGCCAACTCCAAAAGGATGGAGTCTTGGAGTCGTTTGACCTAAAGTCAAATGATAGTTGCGAATCATGCTTACTTGGAAAAATGACAAAGTCACCCTTCACAGGCTCATGTGAAAGGGGTGAAGGTTTGTTGGACCTTATACACACGGATGTGTGTGGACCATTCAAACATGCCACAAGGGATGCTAATCGTTATTATTTGACTTTTACCGATGATTACAGTAGATATGGATATGTCTACTTAATCAAGCATAAGTCAGAGACTTTCGAGAAGTTTAAGGAATTTAAACAGGAAGTCGAGAATCAATTGGGCAGGAACATTAAGATGCTTCGATCCGTTCGAGGTGGTGAGTATCTTAGTTCAGAGTTCCTCGACTATCTTAAGGAATGTGGGATTGTCTCACAATTGACACCTCCCAGGACACCGCAGTTGAATGGTGTGGCTGAGAGGCGTAATCGAACCTTGTTGGACATGGTTCGTTCCATGATGAGTCGAGCTTCGCTACCAATCTCATTCTGGGGGTATGCCTTAGAGACTGCCGCCCATATCCTTAATCTAGTCCCTACAAAGAAAGTTGCCAAAACTCCTCACGAGATGTGGACTGGTAAAGTACCTAAACTAGACCACATCAAGATTTGGGGCTGCGAGGCTTTCGTGAGACGCGAGACTCATGATAAGCTCGAACCCCGAAGCGAGAGGTGTATTTTTATCGGCTACCCACAACAATCCTTTGGTTACCTCTTCTACAGACCTAGTGATAATGTGGTCTTTGTAGCAAGAAGATGAGTCTTTCGAGAAAGAGAGTTTATAAGCCAAGGAGACAGTGGGAGGCAAGTTGATCTTGAAGAAATTCAAGAGTCAAGTGGTGAAGGAACTTCAAACTCTAGCCCTCAACTTGAGGAGGAAACTCCTGTTGAGCCAATTGACGAATCTATACCTCTGAGGCGTTCCACGAGAGTTAGGAGTGCACCTGAGCATTACTATGGATTTCATATTACTGTAGAAGGTGAGACACTTATTAGTGATGCGACACTAGTAAGTCAAGATGACCCTAACAGCTACGAGGAAGCCATGGCGGGCCCCGAGTCTGCCAAATGGAAAGAGGCTATGGATAGCGAGATACAATCCATGTATGACAATCAAGTTTGGAACTTGGTTGAGAATGTACCAGGTCGAAAGACTGTAGGGTGCAAATGGGTCTTCAAAAAGAAGACCGACATGGATGGTAAAGTACACACTTATAAGGCTAGACTGGTTGCAAAGGGTTTCTCAAATTCCTGGAGTGGACTATGATGAGACCTTTTCTCCGGTAGCCAAGATTAAGTCTATTCGGGTTTTGTTAGCCATAGCCGCATTTCATGACTATGAAATTTGGCAAATGGATGTCAAAACCGCTTTCCTTAATGGAAAGTTGGCTGAAGATGTTTACATGAGTCAGCCAGAGGGTTTTGTCAGTAACGAGTACCCTAATAGAGTGTGTAAGCTTGAGAAATCCATTTATGTATTAAAGCAAGCACCTCGCAGATGGAATCTTTGCTTTGATGAAAAGGTCAAGGAATTTGGCTTTTCTAGGAGTGAAGATGAATCTTGTGTATATGTCAAGGCTAGTGGGAGTATAGTTAGCTTTTTGGTATTGTATGTGGATGACATACTACTCATAGGAAACGACATTCCAACCTTGCAGGAAGTAAAGTCCTGGCTTGGAAAGTGTTTCGCTATGAAGGACCTTGGTGAAGCTGCCTATATTTTGGGGATAAGGATCTTGAGAGATCGGAGTAAAAGACTAATTGGACTTAGTCAAAGTACCTACTTGGAGAAGATTCTGAAGATATTCAGAATGCAAGACTCCAAGAAAGGAGAGTTGCCCATCCAGAGTAGCGCCAAGCTGAGTAAGACACAAAGCCCTAGCACTGAGGCTGAGATAGCACAAATGAGTCGAATACCTTATGCTTCGGCTGTAGGTTCGATCATGTATGCTATGACGTGTACTCGACCTGATGTAGCCTTTGCCTTGAGCATGGTTAGCAGGTTTCAGGGGAACCCTGGCAAGGCACACTGGACTGCGGTAAAGACTATTCTCAAGTACCTACGAAGGACTAAGGACTGGGTCCTTACCCTCGGTGGGAGTAATGACTTGAGAGTTGTAGGGTATAGTGATGCTAGCTTCCATACTGATAGGGATAACTTCTGCTCTCAGTCGGGTTGGGTCTTTACCCTAAATGGAGGAGCAATTTCTTGGAAGAGTTCCAAGCAAGAGACAGTGGTAGATTCTACTTGTGAATCAGAGTATATTGCAGCTAGCGAAGCGGCAAAGGAGGCGTCATGGCTGAAGAACTTCATTGGAGACCTTGGAGTTGTACCAGCTATTAAAGAGCCGATGGAAATTTTCTGTGATAGTGAAAGTGCTGTTGCCTTAGCCAAGGAACCAAGGGATCACGGGAGATCCAGACACATCGACAGAAAATACCATTTCATCAGACATCGGATCGAAGAAGGACTCCTCGTGGCAAAGAGGGTATCATCGGATGAGAACCCAGCAGATCCCCTCACGAAGGGACTGACTCGGGTTAAGCATCTCCAGCATGCTCGGAGCATAGGGCTGAAGGATGATATTAGATTTAGTAGTTAGATAATCTCGAAATTTGTAAAGTGTAATTGACATTTGATGATGAATAAAAGTGTTTTATTTATGAGTAAAGTGTTGCTATCTCTTGTCGATCGTTTACTATATTTCTTTTGCATGTTTTGACTTCCAGAATAATTTTGTTTGGTATAACATATTATTCAAACCTCCACAGTCGGTCATATGTCGGAAGTAGGTATGAATCAAGACTGTCATGATTGGTTGTAGAGGTCTGGGACAAGGCTACAACAATCATGAGTGCTCATAAGTTCTGAGCATTGGACTCAACCCACGCTCACTGGAATCACTTCATGGAATTCTATCTCGAGTGATCGTGAGACAGTAATATCATATAAGTCTTTAAACCTAGAGATATGATTTGTTACTTACGAGTTGGTTATGCATTGATTGTACGAAAAACGCATTGGTAACTCGATGTTATAAAATCGTGCTCTTGTGTGTAATTCAATGAGTAGTAGAACAAACATATGAGTCGAAGTTTATCTGTTCCTTCTTGGATTAGAAGCTGATATCTGGGCCCCTCGATGATTTTGTTTTGACCTATGTACCGGGCCCGGTCAGAACTGAATTGATGTGTTCAATGAAGTTCTTTGTCAAACAAATCGGAAATCGGGAAACAAATGTTGGACAATAAGTAAGACATTGTTCCATGTATTTGTCCGACTGATATCTAGAACAGAGGATTATATGATCACTTATCTTAAATGGCGTACCATCATCTTCTCAAGTTTCGAGAAACCTTGTAAAGAGCTACGATTGCCGATCGGTTCCTAAAGTCATACTTGCAGTAATAGTTACTAGACTTATCCAAGTGGGAGACTGTTGGATAAGGTGTCTAAGTCCATAACTATTTCTGGTATGTACTTGACCCGACCCGGCATGGTCCATTTGGGTTGCATGGCACCATGCAATTGGATAGACTAAATGAGAGAAATAACGCTTGGAGATAATTAATATATTATAAGTTCTAATATATTAATAATATTATTTGATTAGTTTGATCAAGAATTAATTTAGAATTAATTAAGTGATCAAAAGATAACTAATTAAATATATGGGTTGATTAAGTAAATCATCCATATCTTGTATAGTGGGCTAAAAGGCTCCATGGATCATCAAGTTGGGTTCCACCCATAGGATGCTCCATGGATGCTCCATGGGAGTTACAAACCCATGGGTCATGGAAATGAAGAGTCATGACACATTAGGGTTTAACCCTAGATGTGTCAACACTATATAAGTAATATGATCTCCTCCCAAATCGGTTACACACACATACACACTAAGAATATAGAGGGCTTGGCCGATTTTGTGAAGTGAGTATTCTCTCATAAGTTCTTCCAAGAGCATTTGGTGTTGTGTGAAGCATTTGAGGCATCACACTTGGGGTGCTAGGCTCACAAGGTTTCAAGGAACACAAGCAACAACAAGGTAAGTTATTCTATCTATACTTTATGTTAAAATTGTTCCCCATGTATGCTAGATAGGAATATAACCTTGGAAATCAACTTTGCATGACAAATTAGACAAACATAGATCCAAGGTTATTAGGGTTGCATGTACACTTAGGAAGTGTTAGAATGCTCAAAACCCATCACCTTCCACACAGGTCCTCCATAGAGCTTCTAGGTCTAACATTGGTTCAGGAACAGGTCTTGTGCTTTCAGTAGTATGGGCCCAATACTACCTAACTATACCATCCCCAAGGCTTTACCTGATAACTCCAATTCGTCCCAAAATAAATCATATCCTACAGACTACTGCATATCTCGAATCCTAGGTGACCCTAAGATTTTCTCTACCCACATCAATCATACCAATCATAACAGGTTGCCTTTATGCATGCAAATTATACACATAAAAGGATCAAATAGACTTTCGAATAAGAGAGTCTACCATAGGACCACAACCAAATGAGGAATAGGAAATAACGCAAAATCAATCATTCTAAGGCTATAAACTCCTAACCGTATATAGTTTTAAATACATACACATAGAAAGATCCATACGATTATCATAGCTCAAATATCAGTATACCATGGCTAACATATTAAGGAATTACTTACTTGGCTCGGCCGATCACGCGCGTTGCACTCTCCACTTTTCCATTCTTTGAAAGTCTTAACTATTATTTTTGAGAAAAAAAAACACTTTGCCATTACCTTAGTTTGAGTCCCAACACACCCAAAGGTGTGCATGAATCCCTCAAACCAAAGATCTGATGCCAACTTGTAACGACCGAAATTTCAAAAGAAAATTTTCATTTTTGATTAGCCAAAATACTTTCCACAAACCATGAAATCCTAAATATAATTGTTTTCAAAATTCATATCAAATACAATTTTATTTCAAATCATCAGAGTGTCCCATAAAAAACTTGAGAGAGAGTGCACGTCGTACCATCAAGCTTTGCCTTTGCCCTTGGGCTCAGATGTACCTGAAACAAATCCACAAACTATAAGCTAATGCTTATTGAGTTCCCCAGAGCATACCAGACACACAATCCATATAACATATATCACATAAGCCATGTATACAAACATATAAGGATGTCGCAGGCTTATCCCAGGGTCTTATACCTACTTGCCATGGGCTCCCCCACATAGTCTTTACCTAGGAATGTCATGAGCTCCCCCACATGGTCTTATTTCCAGCTGCCACAGGCTCCCCTCGGGGTCTTCCATGCAAATAACATAATAGTCAACTAGCCTATCATATATCAAAAAAATATCTATCATACTACATATCTCATACATAAACATATAAGGATGTTGTGGACTCCCTGCAAGGTCTTACATAAACATTATTCTTTCTATCAAACTTTCTTTAGAATTTCACTTCATAATACATTGTAGAAAAGAAATGGTACTTGAATTTCTAAAGGGAAATGAAAATAAAATGATGAAGTTTTGAATGTATGTTTCTATTCAAAATTTCTTTAATGTGTGTTTGAAGATTTGAATGGGTATTAGTTGGATCTAGAATTTTAAGAGAGCAGGGGGGTAGTTTAGTAAATAATCATGTTTGCTGAACAATTAGATTTTTTTTCTTGAAAATTTTAATATTTTGGTTTAAATGGTGTTGGATAAAAGTTGGAGGGAATTATTTCTACTATGGAAATACTGTTATAAAAAACTAATGCAAGAGGGAGGAAAATAGTAACTATGTAATTAAAAACCAAAGGGTCAGAGTGCTTTAATTTGAAAAGTGGGATAATAGACTTATTGTGTCCTTTTTCAAGCCTATCCAATGAACCATATGCCATTTATTGTTTTGGGTGGTGGTAACGGGACAAAGATAGAAATAAATTATTGGCATTTTGGAAGGCATGTTAAAAGAAAAGGTTGGCTGAAGAAAGAGGATTATTAGGTGATGGTCAATACTACAATTTGTGTTGAGTTTATTTGTGTTGCGTCATGGGCTTTATATTTTGTATCCGGATTGGGCCTGTACATCCATGTTTATCTAGTAGGGTTTTACCACTATTGTAAAAATCCCGACTAGGTCCCGTTTAATCTCCGATTAATCCCTAGGCGCTACTCGGCCGATTAGAGGGCGCCTAGCGATTAATCCTTGCATACATAATGAGTGAAACATTATAAAACGATGAAATTTTAACATTTTGAAGGAATTTTATCTCAATGGAAACTATTTGAGGCATGATTAGTGTTGTATTAATCATATTAACCTATTTTGTTATCATATTAGTGGTATTTACGAACTTTGATATGACATTAGTCATATTCTTTTTTCTAAAATTCAAAAAAATTAGCAATTAATGGTACCCGATTAATCCCCCGATTAATCTCCGCCTAGCCGATTAATCCCTTGACCTCAGTCCACCGACTAGCTAACGTCGAGCGATTTTTGCAACCTTGGGTTTTACTATAAGTATGCATGCATGTATGCATTATACGCAGTCGATCATTACATTTATTATTTTGTAACCCTAAACACCTCTACAGTCGAAGTTCTTAATCGAGCTCTTCTGAGGTGTTTAAGTATTAATCATAAGACATATTCAAAGCCATATTCGTGTTCATATTTACGTTCATAATTGTTTTCTTGCATAGAATCTAACAATCCTAATTGAACTTGGTTCTATCAATTGGTATCAGAGCAGGAGATTGTGTAATCAATACACATTCCTTCTGTATTCATAATTCCTTAGGGTTTCTGCTTTTATCGTATAAATAGAATCCATCTTCTTAGTATCAACGGCAAATATAGTTTCAAATAAAACCTTAATCTCAAGTTTATAGGTTTGATTCTAGCAGCCCACCATGTCTCACGAAGATTCGCAAACAAATCCCATCAACATCTCAAACAACATTGGATCTACAACCAGGATACCCATTCTTTACACTCAAGACTATGAAGTATGGGCATATCACTTTGAAGACTATCTGGTTTGATCGGAAGATAATGGCTATCTCATCTAGGAAGCTATCACACATGGGTCGTTTGTTCACTCAGGAATGAACACAACTGTTAAGTCTCAAAAGGAATATAACAAGCTGGTGGCGGATGTAGATAAGATGCCACATGACGAGAAAGACAAGTTGCTGTGTAATGTGAAGGCTATAAGAATGATCTGATTCGCCTTACAATCTAACACTTTTTGGTTGGTAGGTTCATGTACGAGTGCCAAAGAAATCTGGGATAGGTTGAAAGAACTTTATTCAACTAATGAAGATCAAGAACACTCCATTCAAACCTTGATGCTGTCAGAATTTGGATTTTTCTAACAGAAAACGGAGGAGAAACTCATACAAACTTTCGATCGGTTCAATCATCTCCTAAGTAAGATGATAAAGCATGGAATAGAAAGAAAGTTGATCGGGAAGAAGGTGACCTTCATGAACGGACTCAGACCAGAATGGATGGTTGTGGTTTCAACCGTGAAAGCACACGACCAGTTCAAGTCTTACTCACTAGCGAAACTTGTGGGAATACTTAAGTCCCATGAGAGTGTAATAAAGAAGTCAAGGTAGTTTCTGGTGTAGGATCGATGGCCCTTGTCTCAAAAGGAAAAAGCATTTCAGAAGAAGAAGAAGAGTCTGATATGTCTGAGTGTGATCTTACAAGTGAAGAGTACGCTTTGATGGTCACCAATCCAAAGAAGTTTGCGCGAAGAAAAGTTCCTATCAACAAGAACTGAAACTGGCAAGGAAGTTATAGTTCTAAGAAGATGAAGGATGAAGCGAAAATCTCTTCTCAAAAGGATGAAGACAAGAAGGAGAGCAAGCTTGCAGGAGACTCTAGGTTCGATTGCAATTACTATCACGGCAAGAACCACTTTGCCAAAGATTGCATGCTAAGGAAAATGGCTGAGAAAACAGATGGTGAAGATGATGAGGTGTACTATATGCGCAAGTTGGAAGAGATCAATAAAAAGAAGGCAACTAACAGTTCTATGAATGCCTTGATTGTACAGGAGAATGCAGATGAAGAAGAGTTCGGTGGTGTTGAAATTTGGTCAACCGACTCTGAAGATGAAGAGGTAAGAAAACCCACTCATGGAAAGGCTTATGTGGCAAAGGAATTAGGTTTGGCTGGAAAGTGTTTAATTATCACAGCTGGTTCATCAATCGAAAGTGAAAATGAGGAACCGAACCTGACTGAGGACAAGTGTTTTGCAGCAAAGCCTATTAGTGAGAAGATCAACGATTGCGTTCGTTTGATCAAAAAGGTACAATCCATCATTAAATCAAATAAAGTTCCAATAACAAATTATGAAGAAGAATTAAATGAATTAAAATTCAAATTTTCTAACTTAAGTGGTAGTCTCATGCAAACTCGCTTAGCGAATTCTAACCTAACTGACCAACTCAGCAGGGTGTCTTCAAAGAGTGAGGAGAGAAGGATGTGGATTGAACTGAAGGAGGCGGAGTTAATTAAGGCTAGGGATGAAAGTGTTATTTGCAAAGAGATGATTTAAAGTTTTTAAAACAAATGAATGTTTTTTGTTTAATTGCTAAGCATTTATACACTAATATTGCTCAGTTACATTTAAGATGTGAGATAGGAAAGAAAATTCATAAAATGATTTTCCCCTTGCTTGAATTCAAGGAGGATGAGGTCGTAGCAGAATGTGAATCAGTAGTATCATCAAAAGAGACATCCATGTCTTACAAAATTGGACTGGACAAGATAGAAACCTTCAATGATTTTAGGAACATAAACGTATGCTAAAAGATATTTTAGATGAAAACAATAGGTTGAAAATTAAGTCTGACACTATTCAATCATTTAACATGTCTAATGCCAAATTAACTCCAGAAAATAAAATGAACTTAGAAAATACATCTGAATTTGATGAGGAAAGTGAGATGAGTGAAATCTCAGTAGCAGACATAGTTGATTGCTCTAAGTTTATGAAGAGCGAAACCGAGAATGAGAAACCCCTCATTTCTGAAAATTCGGTTGAATTCGCTCGCATGTCAAAAGACAAGCAACAAAAACTCAAAGAAAAAGCTATGGTTTATCAAAAGGTTCAAACTGTTCCAAATCAGGACTATGCAGTTACAGTGGTCGTTACAAAACAAACGGCAGAATTAAGAGTCTTGGTTAACAAAGATAATGCTGAAGGATGCGACGATCACTTCTGGTCTTCCCCTATTGACAAATCTGACAAAACCGTAAGCTTATCTAAGAAAACTTCATGGAGGGTTAAAGGAAGATATGTTGCTGAACCCATCAACAAACCCTCAAGTTTCGACAAACCAAGCACTAGTGGAACTAAAGAAATCCTTGAAGAACCGATGACAGAATCAAATGTTCCAACAAATACAACCGAAAGTCAAAAGTAGAAGCCAAAGGCTAGCTTCAATATCCACAAATCACAGAAGGAGTTAGCGAAACAGAAACACTTAAGAAATGAAAGATACGCAAAGAACCTGAACGAGCGTAAACGTCACTGGGAATCTCAAAATCCCAACTACGTTCCTCCTAAGAAAGAATCAATGCATAAAGGGAAGGAAAAACTGATAGGAAAAGAAAATTTCAGCCCAAATTCCTAGTATTTCAAATGTTCAAACCGAACCTCTACTCTCGGTTCCCAAACAAGCGTATCAAACCAAAAATTAAGTTTCAGTCCCCACATCAGCTCTCAGAACCGAAAGTCAAGTTTCGGTCCCAAGTCTAGTTTCGGTCCTTCTAACTCACAATGCAAAATAAATTTTGTGAAGGACATCAAAGGAAAGGGAAAGCTAGCATCAGATTCTGAGTTCCATAATAAGAAAAACTCAGCTAACCCTAGGATTCAAAAGAAAAATCCTAGACCATCTAACAACACACCAACTAATGCACCAAAAATTAAACAAGATAAAACTAAAATCAGGGTGTATACCATTAAAAGAAAAGATCAAACCACTCTAGTAAAAAGAACATATTTGGTTGATATTTCTTCTGTAATTCCTTTTTCTATGAAAGACTTACCAAGACCTAAGAAACTTTGGGTTCCTAAATCTGTTTGAATTTGCTAGTAATTAGTGATCAGCAGTTCGATGATGAATGGTATATAGATAGTAGCTGCTCGCGTCACATGACAGGAAGGAAGGAAGATCTGAGGGAGTTTTGGTCCCTAAAAGATGGTGGGTGTGTAAAGTATGGAAACAACTCCTATGGAACAATCAAGGGATACAGTATGATAACCAATGGAGATTTCTCGATTCAAAAAGTGGCGTATGTGGAAGGATTGCAGCATAACCTCATCAATGTGTCACAATTAGTTATGGGAACAGCTCTGAAAGTATTATTTGATGATGAGGGATCTGAAATAATTGAAAAGCAATCAAAAAAGGTTCTGCTAAAATCTGAACGCAAGGGAGAGATGTATCCTTCAAATCTCAACCCAATACGAGGAAAACCAGCAATATGTCTGTTGTCAGACACAAACACAGATGAAAGATGGATGTGGCATCGATGACTATCGCATCTGAACTTCAAAGATATTAATAAGTTGGTGCTTGGTGATCCTGTTCGAGGCCTCCCTCTTCTCAAGTTTGACAAGGAGCATATGTGTGCAACGTGTGAGATGGGCAAACAGAGCAAAAAGAGACACCCTACACGAGTCAATACAAAGATTATTAAAGCTCTTGAACTATTGCATATTGACTTATGTAAACCTTCGACTATCGAAAGCATCGGTGGTAAGTACATTCTTGTCATTGTAGATGATTTTTAACGCTTCACCTAGGTTTTCTTTCTTAAACAGAAATCAGGCGCAACTCCCAAGTTGAAGACATTTATTAAGCAAGTAAAAGTTCAACTGAGAAAGACGGTGCGAAATATTAGGAGTGACAATAGGCTGGAATTCAAGAATAAATATTTTAAGGATTTTCTGGCTGATAAGGGGATAACTCACAACTTTTCGGCCCCTTATACACCACAACAGAATGGGATTGTTGAAAGATGAAACCATTCTTTATGTGAGGCAGCCAGGACGATGCTCAGTTTCACTTCTCTTCAGTTATACTTCGGGGCTGATGCTGTTGCAACCGCATGCTACACTCAGAATCGTTCCTTCCTTAACAAAAGATTCTCAATCACTCCATATGAGATCTTAAATAATCGAAAGCCTAATGTTAAATTTTTCCACGTGTTTGGTTCAAGATGTTTCATCTTTAACTCAAAGGAAAACCGAAACAAGTTCGACGTCAAGGCAGATGAGGGAATCTTTCTTGGTTATTCACTATCTTCAAAAGCTTACAGAGTTTTGAATAAACGATCCAAACAGATTGAAGAAAAATATTATGTAACCTATGATGATAATTACATGAAGAAAGTTCAAAGGAGCGAAAGTAACTTAGGGGAATTGTGTTTTTGAACCATTAGAGGAGTGACATTTGTGACTCTAAGCTTTCTAAAGTCAATACAAGGAGGAATTGGGTTGTTATTGCTACATAACAATCAAGGTAATGTCTTAAACCTATTCTCATATTAATATGATTACTTGAATGCTAGAATTAGGGTTTATAGTCTTGGATAACTTGCATGTACAATAGAGAAACCTAGATCCAAGCATTAGGGTTTGTATGAGCACATAGGATGTTCTTATGACCAAAACCCATCACAAGGACCATCCCAAAGCAGAAATTATTGGTAAATCTTCTGAGAAAGTTCTTACTCGTTCTCAATTGAAAGCGAAACAAACTGCATTATTTTCTAAAGTTGAATTCTGTATGTTTAACTCGTTCATCTCCAAAATCGAACCAAAAATAGTTAATGCTGCATTTGATCATTCTGATTGGGTTCAAGCAATGCAAGCTGAGATCCATGAGTTCGAACGTAACCGAGTTTGGAGGTTGATTCCCACACCAAAGGATGCTTCTGTGGTCGACTTGAAATGGGTCTTTAGAATTAAATTAGACAAAGAGGGGAACGTCATTCGCAACAAGGCTCAGTTAGTGGTGAAAGGATATTGCCAAGAGGAAGGGATAGATTATGAGGAAACCTTCGCTCCAATAGCCAGATTGGAATCAGTTAGAATCTTCCTGACATATGATTCTCATAAAAACTTCGAAAGTTTCCAAATGGATGTCAAATGTGCTTTCTTGAATGGAGAACTAGAAGAAACATTGTATGTTTAACAACCTCCCGGGTTTGTGAACGAGAAATTTCCTAATCATTGCTATGTATTGGATAAAGCGGTTTATGGTTTGAAGCAAGCACCGAGAGCCTGGTATGAAACTTTAACTCGTTTTCTGAAAATGTTGAAATTTAAGCAAGGTTCGGTTGACCCAACCTTCTTTCGAAAGAAAGAAGGCGAACATCTAATGATAGTTCAGATTTATGTTGATGATATCATCTTCGGCTCTATGAATCCTAGCTTAACAGTTGAATTCAGAAAGTTAATGGAGACTAAATTTGAAATGAGCGCAATGGGTCCAATTAATTTTTTCCTTGGTTTAAATATTAGATAGGGACCAGAAGGTATCTTTATCAACCAGGAGGCGTACACAAAGAACCTGTTAACAAAATTTGGCATGACAGGAGACTATAAAGTGAAGGTGCCTATAGCATTTGGCACTAAGTTAACACCATCTCTGGAAAAACCTGCTATTGACATAACACTATATCGCCAAATGATAGGGTCCCTTATGTATCTAACAACTAGTAGATCGAACATTATGTTTTCCAGTTTGTTATTATGCTAGATTTCAAGCTAATCCAAAAGAACCTCACATGGTGGCAGTGAAGAATATCTTTCATTACCTAAAGCGAACCTCAACTCTCAGTCTCTGGTATCTGGCTAAATCTTGATTCTTTATTCAAGCTTTTTCTTATGCTGATCTTGAAGGATGTGGCCTGGACCGAAAGACCACTACAGGTGGGTGCCAATTTCTTGACGGAAAACTTGTTAGTTGGCAGTCCAAGAAGCAAACATGTGTGTTACTTTCAATGGCAAAAGCTGAGTACATAGTTGCAACATCTTGTACTTCTCAAGTAATATGGATTCAAAGTCAACTAAAAGATTACAGGCTGTGTATGAAGAAGATTCCTCTCTATTGTGACTCAGAAAGTGCAATAAGGATTTGTCAAAATCCAGTGCAACACTCAAAAACTAAGCACATTACACTTAGATATCATTTCATCAAGGATCATGTAGAAGATGGGAACGTGGAAGTGCATTTTGTTCGATCCTTTGATTAACTGGCTTACATATTCACTAAAGCCTTACCTGAAGCATGCTTCAATAAAATTTTACAATGTCTGGGAATGATGGAAGCAAAGTTGGTGCGGAATCCTCAAATCTTGCACTAAAAATAAGACAGGCGAAATGGAGCGAACGCTCAGTCTATTTCGGCTCCATAATTTTCGAGAACCAAAATGAACCGACCGCTTGGTCTATTTCGGCTCTGGAATTTTGAAGGAACCAAAATGAACCAATCGCTCGGTCCATTTTGCTTCACTCAATAAAGATAAGGTTTCGGTTGTATATTCCATATATTATATTATCTCCATTCTTTTTATTTATTTATTTATTTTCTTTTTTGCAGAAAACTTAAAAAATCCAAAAATATTTTTTTCTGTTTTTTTTATTATTTTTCTGAAAACTTCACAAATCCAAAAATATTTTCTCTTTCTGTTTTTATTTAGAAAATATCAAAACCTCAAAATTGTTTTTGTTCAGTTTGTTCGTTTTGTTTGTGTTGTGTGTTTGTTTGCTCATTCTTCTAAATAGGTTCCAAGTATACCAGTACAACCGAATATGGAGCTGAGGCAGGTATGATTAATCTTTTATGAACTAGTTAAGGGTTCCTAGAAGCATGTTGATGCATGTTGACCAACGCCTCTACGACTTAGAGCAAGACCTTAATGATTCGATCTATACCTATCGTTTCTTCCAAATCAGGCTGTTAAAATCAACTTGGTCTAGAGCTACCTTACTCTTCTCATATGAGTTAAGAGTATTTCTGCTTAGTCACATCTTTATTGCAGAAGGTACTTTCGGTTCGTTAGCCATCCTCTTTACATTCTCCATCAACTTTCGGTTCACCACTATAACCCTTGAGACTCTCGGTTATTACTACTGAGGTTTATGGTTGCATAAAATCTGTGTTTGTGATCTTAGATACGTATACCACATGCTGAATGAAACCCAAATTCAACACCTATAATGAATTGATGGTGAATTATTATATTCAAGATATTACTGGTTACCTACTGAAATCTCTTTTTTTATTTTTGAGTGATCTTTTATGAATTTGTCTAACACCAAGGCTTTTCTTCCCACAAAGATCGAGTTTATTTTTGTTTTTGAGATTTCTATAACTGCTTTAGTCATTATAAAATATATCCTACCTACTTTTTCAACAGACCACATCGGTCTCACAAGTATTTCTTCCAATGTTCGGTCTTACATTAAGAATTGACGTTCGGTTGAAGATAAGGCTTTTCTCATAATGATTTTTCTCTCTCCTGGAAACGGTATATAAAGGGTTTCTACTTTCATTGGTCTTTTACCAGCAACAAAGTCTCTCAAATTACAAGGCAAGTTCAAACTGTTCATCTCCCATCTTCGATGAACAATGGCGACTTCTTCATCAGTTCACAATCAGACTGCTTTGTCCACATTGCTTTCGATCAAGCCAAATCAGAATATGATCCTCGAACTCAAACCATTTCTGTATGATTCATATATGTTGCACGTAGTTGAATGTTTGAAGTATTCACCGCTGGATCTAGCCCTACCACAGGTGGAAGCCGTCTCGATGTCACTCTTATCCCAGGTTTACTCTATTGCCATGTATGACAAGAACAAAGAACGAATCTACTTTCAAATGCATTCTAAAAAGGCGTCTATTTCAAAAGGGAGATTTTGATCGTTGTTGCATCTAGCCGTATATTCATATGTTATCTCCATAGACTTCATCACCACTACTCAATTGATTTCGATGCTTTATGAGATGGGTTATACGGATGTGCTCACCATAGTTACAAAGGTTAAGAAGTCTTGTTTACCATCTCATTGGAATGGATTGCTTGCTCTTCTCATCAAGAGTTTGGCAGAGAGGAGTGCTGGATCTCATGGCACCAGCAAGGGTTTCCTGACCCTTCTCTATGGCCTTTACAATGGTCTCAATCTTGATTATGGGACAATTATCTTGTCTCAAGTGGTGCAGAGCCTCAATACTTCTACAAGACATTCAGAAATTTCATGTGGTTGGTTCTGGATTCTTATTACACGAAGGGCGATTGATACTCTGGATATTCTTGTAAAGAAGGATGCCCCAATTGCGTCAATTGCTTCGTTTCACACCAAGAAGATCATCCTTTCTGATCCAACAAAGTTCCCTCACAATGGCTCTATTCTGGAGTCTATGTATCGATGTGTCTCAGACAAGAGTCATGTTATGGTTGATTACCGCAAACTTACTCCTAAGGAACCGAGAGTCCTATCTCCGGAACAACAGGCTGCCCTAGAGGTTGTAGACAAGCCTGACAACCAAGGGAAAATGGGCTAAAACCACGAAGGAGCTACCGAGGAGGCTAGGTCTAAGTCTTCTAAGTCAAAGAAGCACAAGTCAAAAAAAGGGGATTCTTCTAAACCTAAGAAGATTAAAAATATGGTGAAAAAGTCCAAGAGTCCTACTCCTCCTAGCTCACAAAATCACGAGGAAGATGAAGAAGAGGAAAATCGTCATGACTCACCAAAAGATAATACTCCTCCCGGATCTCCTACTCCAACCGAATCTCCTCATAATAAACTTCCAACCCCACCTCCATCTCCGAAACAGACAGTTCCAGTTTCGGTTCCTCCACCTACCACATCCCAAACAACAACTTCTTTTCCACCACCACCACCAGTTTCTTCCATTCCTATTTCTACAACTCCCTTACCACCTCCTGTAATTTCCCAATCCACCACCACTACTATTCCTGAACCGATAGTAGGTGCCAACATATCTGAAACGGGGGTAACTACTGAAACCAAACCTCCTGTCATCACTACACCTCTTTCACCATCACACTCAACCGATTATGGAGCCACTCTCAATGGTGCTAATGATGAGTATGACTCTACATACTTCAGTCCCTATCGGCTTCCTACTGATGAGGATGATGATGCTCCAATCACCAGCCAACACTTGCAGAGCATTCATGAAAAGTTGGATAAATTACTTGCTGATAACAAGTCCTATAGTGGTGTTGTGCTAAAAGCCTTTGTGGAAACTGCCATTCAGCAATTCATTGACTCCATCGAAAAATCAACTAAGGATGTTAATGAATTTACTTCTTCCTGTCAAAAGGCCTCTGCTGATGTTGCGGATGTTGTTCATACTACTCAAATTTTTCTCGACTCTCTTAAAGGGCATGCTGATACAAATGCAGCCAGGGTGCAAGCCTTTGTGGATTCATTTTCGAAGTCCCTTCAAGAAGATCATACCAAGTTTGAAGATGTTCGTTCTTCCATTAAATCTGAGAACATGTCACTTCTTAGTTCAGTGTCTTCTCGGCTAGAATCTCTTCACGCTGATCTTGCCAAAGAGTGTGCTCTGCAAAAAGAACTTGCACGACAAGCCTCCACGATTGAAGTTCAGAAGGTTCAGGTAGCTCAAGCTAAAAAAGAAATTGGTTTGTTAAAGATTGAGAGAGCTATTTTTCGTAGCTGTGCAGGGGATGTAACAAATATGCTCACCAACATTCTTGGTGCTCATGATCCTATACTCACTTTAACCATTCGGAATCATCTCACTACCAAACTTCTTCCTGCCCTTACATTGTTACATGAGATGAAGGGTGTTTAAGAGAGATTTATTTCTCCAAAACAAAGGGGAGAGGGTGCTCATCAACCGAAGGTTAACATTGAAACTGATAAAGTTACAACCGAACTGAAGGATAATGTAGCTTCAAGTTCTGGTTCATAAGCTAAGCGAAAGGAGATTGAAAATGATAGTGATAATGATGTTGAGGAAACCATTGCTGAGGCTCACAAAAGAAAGAAGAGAGACCGAGAGTTGCATGAAACTCTAAAAATTTCAAGGGAAGCATAGGAGAGGGAAAGGATAAACAAGGACGAAGAAGAAGCCTTGAACTGCAAGAAGGCCTTGTTTCCCTTATGGACAAAAGAGGCACTTATCAATCAAGTGATAGAGTTTCCAAGTGTTTATTGGTAATAACTTGTTGCTTCGTTTGATTGTGACAATTCCAAGGACTCGCAGTTTGACATATCGATAACACGAAAGGCATTCACATTTCACTACTATGATTCGACTGTCGAGGTTCCTTTTCCTCATCTAAAGGTTGACCAAGAGCTTATTGATTTCTATTTAAAGTATGTACAACCTCAGTACTTGACATGGAGCACACAAAAGATAACTACTGTCAAGGTATTGAAACCTACGACTGCTGGGAAATTTGTAAATGTCAATTTCAAAATCACACGAGGTTCTGCAAACTCGGTGTCTATTATCTCCCTAGAAAATCTTCTAAGTCCAAATCCTCATGACTGGATTCTTTTGTTTAATATTCTGCTCACAAATTTGAGGGAATATGAGCCGATATTGGACAGTTGAAGAGGATGTTGGCTTCTTATATCTATGAGGTTGCTGCTATGGATCAAGAGATAGTGAAGTGATGAATAGGAAACCGACCATCAAGACAACACTGAAACCAAGAGATGTAAATAAGATGAAGATGGGCCAAATAGATTTAACACATCTCATTGTGATGTTTACCAAAGGCGAAGCTCACATATTTTTATTTTCTCTTGTTGATAAACATTTATTTTCAACTGACTGCTTGGAGCACATCATCAACATTATTCATCAGTGCAAGCAAAACTTAGAAGTAGACAAAAAGAACTTCATGGACATGCTTCAGTGGTACATAACTTTCCGTCATCATATTTTGGCTATCATTCCGAAGGTGTTCAAAACCATAAAGAAGTCTTCTGTAGTTTAACCAAAGTGAGCTTTCGGTTCCATTAACGTAAAGGGGGAAGATTGTTGAGTTTATTTGTGTTGGATCATGGGCTTTATATTTTGTATCCTTATTGGGCCTATCCATCCGTGTTTATCTAGTAGGGTTTTACTATAAGTATGCATGCATGTATGCATTATATGCAGTTGATCATTACGTTTATTATTTTGCAACCCTAAACACCTCTACAGTCGAAGTTCTTAATCGAGCTCTTCTGATCTGTTGAAGTATTAATCATACGACATATTCAAATCCATACTCGTGTTCATATTTACGTTCATAATTGTTTGCTTGAATAGAATCTAACGATCCTAATTGAACTTAGTTCTATCAATTTGTCTAAAAAAATGAATAAATTGAAATAAGAAACAAGCTTTTATTTTCTACAAAAGACTTCGAAAACTATTGAGGAATTATTCCTTATAATTGCGCATAATTTACTGTAAGTTATGAATCAACATATCTTGAATTCGGAATACTTGAAAGTTCCTGATGTGTAAACTTTAAATGTATCCTTTTTCCTCTCTACTTCAGATTTTTATACATTGGGCTAAATGTAAGAAATAGCAATACACTTTCATCTATTTGTGTAATACCTAGTCCAACTTTCGTATTACTCTAGTGCACCAATATACTTCTAGTTTCTTTTTGATTCCAAACTTTACTCTATTTCATATTTATATAATATATCATCAAACTTTCATATTATGATTATTGTATTTTTATAGTTATTTGGTTAAATCTAGTAACAACCCAAAAATCATGATAAATTTTTTCATTGAAAGACTATTAATTTCATTCATTAAATTGTTTCAAAACCATCACCAAATATAATATTCAAAATATCAGAGTAAAATTATTGAAAAATGAGAAAATCATGAGGGAGGAGGTTGTATTATCATGTTGGGCCCTTCCGTTTCGAACCGGAAGTACCTGAAACCATAAACATAAATTGAAAGCATAAAGCTTAGTGAGTTTCCCTAAAGTACATATAACAATTATACAAATGGGCTTAACCCTAGGGTGTGTTCCAACTTGATACACATATATGGGCCCAGTCCTGCAGCCTCACCCTAAGAGTGTATTTCAACCTGATCAACACATTCGGACCCTAGGGCCGGTCCAAACGGTGGGCAACCCGAGCGACCTCCCAAGGCCCACGTCTCCAGGAACCCAAATTTTCTGGGCTATATAGCGTCATATATATATATATATATATATATATATATATATATATATATATATATATATATATATATATATATATATATATATATATATATATAAAATAATAATAATAATAATAATTGTCTAAATGATTGTTAGGGCCTAAAGTTGGTTCAAACTTAAATTAGCTCAAAAGATAAACAATTTGGATTGCTTGTTATTGCTATTTGAACACGTCTATAATGAAGAATAAATGATATTTTTTTTTTTGAATCTTTATTATATTTGTCTTTAAGGGGCCTTTTTTTTCATCTTCTCCCCAGGTCCCATATATGTTTGGACGACCCTGATGGTCCCCACCCTGGTGCCTCTCCTTAGGGTATCTTTCACCCCAATCATACAATAGTAGGCCCCGCCTTAGGGTCTATTTCAACCCGAACATGCTATAGTGGGACCCGACTTGGGGTTTGTTTCAACCAAACCATGCAACACATATAAGTTACATAACAACTATCATCCTACGTAACACAGTAATGGGCCGGCATCGGTGCCTTCTATCCATGGATAAATTGAGAAAACTCAACTCACAAATGAATAATAAGTTGAAACCACATGCTGCTCCGAAACCAACTTTACCAGTCACCTTTACAAATAACAATGACCAAAACTCAGGTTGTCACACCCCCGAACCAGACGGCGAAAACGTCCGAGGGCTATTGTGACTTAATTGAATACCATCACAATGAATATACATTAATCATAACATCATTCATCACCATGCATTGAAATATTATAACCATCAGTGTTTACATTCAGTACATTGTTTTAAAACATTACATTTCCAAAACATAAACCGTTCGATATTAATTAAACAAAACATCATGATATCACTGGATACATTTTCTTCGATTTACCTGTTACCTGAGAATACAAGTATTTTGGAAAAACGTCAACATATGAAATGGTGGTGAGTTCATAAGTAATGTTTGAAAAGTAATGATTTGTGTTATTTTGAAAACCACCAGAAAATCCGATATTTTCTTAAAAGATTATTGTAAGTAAGAAAAAGTGTGAAGATCCGTAAGTATGCTTGTTGATTTCTGTAAGTGTGAATAATTGTTCGACTTTGTATGCATCACATAGGTGAAAGTGTTGAATTCCCTATGAAAACCCGATGTTTTCCTAATACATCAATTTACGTGGCTTAGTTAGTATTATTCCGATACGACGTTGTATTCTATAGTTCCAGGTGACATTGGATTAATTATGGGTTGTGAGTCGTTATAAGCACGCATTAATGAAAATGACTAGTTTACAACTTTACAAACGATCCCTTAGGCGTCGTCCGTACTACTCACTTAATCCAACCACCCTGACTTCTCATAGCCCCACGACCGAGGAGAAAAGAGGGTGCGAAGCCCCCGTTATTTCCATAAGTTGTTCAAGGCTATCGTGAATGCGAAAGGCACTTGGTCCGAATCGCATTTGACTTCTCGACTTTGCTATCAGTACCAAAGGACCCGTGGGGCCCAACAGCACAATAAGGCTATTGAAAGTCCTTTTACAAGGAATTAGGTCATGTAAGACCCAATAACATGTAAGCGTGTTCCCTTCGGGCCTAAAGATCATGTCATTGGGCTAGCTAGGCCCAACAAGCACGATTTGAAACTTTTGAGCCCAAAGAATGTGTATTGACTTCTCGTATATTACCGCATGTGTATTGTAGTACCATTATATATTGATTTTTGATTCGTTATTGATTCGAGACCGAATCAACTCGTTTGGTAACGATTTTGGTGTTGAATGTGTATTTATTATCACATTTCGCTGGTAGACGTAGTACTCGTACTTTTATTTCAAGGGATTTATTGTTTTAAGAATGTGAGCTTATCTTCTTAAGCCCTTCCTCGGATAAAATTTACACTTTTAACCGTTTGTGTATAAAAGAATTTCCGGTTTAGTCCGTAAACTATTTTTCTTGACACTTTAGTATCAAAACTTATTGGAAAGACATTTTTAGCACAAATTTACTTGAAAAACAGCTTAAGTCCCTCAAAATGAAATTTTCTCGGTTGAAACCCCCATTTCACAACTTTTACAATTTTGGCCCAAAATGGAAATTTTTTACATTTTTAGTCCCTTTTTAATTTGAAAATATTTTTGACCCTTGAAATAGTTTTATTACACTAGTCATCCCCTGTTTTTCATAAATGTGTAGTTTCAGCCCCTGTATTTCCGGATTTTCGCAATTTGGGGCTTATTGGGCTGAAAAGCCCATTTTTAGCCCATTAGGTTTAAAATTCAGATTTTAAGCCCCTCCAAAGTGGTTTTATTCAGAAAAATTATCTTAAAAACTGTTTGGACTTGTTTCAACCTCCAGAAATTATGTTTTGTCATTTTGGGCCCCTTAGTTTTGTATTTTTGACATTTTGGGCCCAAATATGGGTTTTCTGTCCAAAAATGTTCATCCTAACTAAATAAATCATTTTGATTGACTTGATTAGTGTAGAATGGTATAAGCTATGTTTATTTCATTCTTCATGTTGTATATCTCGGTTTTTATGTATTGTTAGCTAGCATAATCATCACATAACACAAAAAACCATAGATACGTGAACTCTTAGATCTACACATTTGCTTGTATTCTCCCCCACAAAAACTTATAAAACAGAAAAATAGTGGGTATGAAGCTCACCTTTGGGTGTGGTTTTGGTTTTGGAAGAAAATGAGAAGAAAATTCGGCCTTAGTACCCCTCCGTGGAAGATCTCGAACTTAAAGGGTCTCTAAGAGAGTGATCATGATTTTTACATGGATTAGAAGAAGATTTTGATAAAACAAAGAACTTATATCATAGATCCAAACTTTATCTTACCTTAGATGAAGAATTTGTGTAAGAATCCCCCTTGAATCCTTCTTAGATCTCGAAATTATGGAGGGGGTATGAGGGAGTTTTCTTGAGAGAAAAGTGAGTGAAATGTGTGTGTGTGTGTGTGTGTTTGGAATCGGCCGAGAATGAGAGAGAAAGAGAGAGAAAGAGAGAGAAAGAAAGAGAGAGAGAGAGAGAGAGAGAGAAAGAGAAGTACTTGCATGGGAGGATGAGATTGCATGCATGTTTGAAGTGCAAAAGCTTAGATATCCTCCATATAAAAATGAGGTGGAAAGCAAAGTCAACCCTTTCCTCTTGGGTTTGTAGTTTGGGCTGAGAGATAGAGAAGAGAGATGGATATTTGGGCCTTTTATGTTTAAGTCCATAATATGGAGTCTAAGTTAATGGTTTTCTCCCCGTGGGCCCTTTTAGGGTAATTCACGGCCCAAATAAATACAAATATGATTCTTATGGCCCATTAGGGCTAATTAGGTTGGTTATGGCCCAATGAGGTCCATTAAGGTGTTTTATTTCATTCTAGGCCCAATATGGCCGAAAATATTGAATTAAATGGAAATGGGTCCAATGAGAGCCCATTTAAGAGTTCTAAGCCCAAGATAGCCAAATTGGAAGCTTATTGGTCCTTTGGGCCCAATAAAGAAGTCCTAGTCCAAAAATGGACTTAAATAAGAACTTCTAGGGTTTCCAATTGTTTAACGACTATTTGTTTGCATGGGGTGTTTGATTGAAACTTTTGTTGTCATAGAGTAAGCATCATACATGCTCTTATGTTTTTGATTCATAATTTGACTTAAGTGTTGTAGTTACAAGGCACAAAATTCCTGATTGTGACATTATCCCCCCGTTAGAGGGAATTTCGTCCCGAAATTTTTTTGAAAGCTAGATTTGAGCATGCTAGAATAGGTGAGGGTACTTTTGCTTCATTTGATCCTCGTTTTCCCATGTGAATTCTGGCCCACGCTTCGCGTTCCACCGTACTTTCACGATCGGGATGCGACTTTGCTTAGTACGCTTCACCTCCCTGTCCATGATTTCGACTGGTTCCTCAATGAACAGGAGATTCTCGTTGATCTCAATCTCATCAAGGGGAATGATGAGTGTTTCATCTGATAGGCACTTCTTAAGATTGGAGACATGGAACACGGGGTGTACGTTGTTTAGCTTCGCGGGTAGCTGCAGTTTGTATGCCACTGGATCTATTCGGGCAATGATTTCGAAAGGTCCAATGTATCGTGGGTTCAGTTTTCCTCGTTTTCCGAAACGAATGACTCCTTTCCAAGGTGAAACTTTTAACACCACTCAATCTCCAAGCTGAAACTCTAAGGGCTTTCGCCGTTTAACAACGTAGCTCTTTTGTCGGTCACGCGACGCTTGTAGTCGAGCTCTAATTTGAACTATCTTTTCTGTGGTTTCACAAATGATTTCCGGTCCCGTTAACGCCTTGTCTGATGCGAGTGCTTTTGCTAGTTGGGTGTCACCCACCTCAGCCCAACACAATGGTGATCTACACTTACGTCCATATAGTGCTTCGAAAGGAGCGACTTTGATGCTCGAATGGTAATTGTTGTTATAAGAGAATTCCACTAAGGGCAAGTGGATGTCCCAAGACTTCACAAAGTCTATCACACATACGGGGAGCATGTCTTTGAGCGTCTAAATGGTTCGTTCGCTTTGACCGTCTGTTTGTGGGTGATAAGCGGTGCTCATGTCAAGATGGGTTCCACATGCTTTCTGAAGTGATTTCCAAAAACGTGAAGTGAATCTACTATCTCTATCCGAGATAATAGACACTGGTACTCCATGGAGTCTCACGATTTCTCGAATGTATAATCGTGTCAGTTTCTCCATCTTGTAGGATTCTTTTATCGGCAGGAAATGAGCGGATTTCGTCAGTCGGTCAACTACTACCCATATGGTTTCTAGTCTATCTGAAGTCTTGGGTAGTTTGGTCACAAAATCCATAGAAATTCCTTCCCATTTCCACTTGGGAATCACCGGTTGCTGCAATAACCCCGAGGGCTTCTGGTACTCCATCTTTACTTTGGCACAAGTAAGGCATTTACTGACATAGGTGGCAATCTTTGCCTTCATGTTAGGCCACCAATATTGTGTTTGATATCCAAGTACATCTTGTCCGAACCGGGATGGATGGAGTATCGCGTTTTGTGAGCTTCATTCATGACTACCTTCCTCAATCCTCCGAGTTTAGGGACCCAAATATGGTTCATGAAGTAGTATACTCCGTCCTCTTTTACTTCTAGATTCTCTTCCATTCCGTGTAATGCTTCGCTGGCTCTGTTTTCCGTCTTCATTGCATTTTACTGGGCTACCCCGATCTGAGTGGTTAGGTGAGATTGGATGGTTATTGAGAGAGTTTTCGCACGATAATTAGAGTACCCCTTCCGGCTCAATGCATCAGCTACCACGTTGGCCTTGCCCGGGTGGTACTTGATTTCACACTCGTAATCGTTTAATAATTCAACCCATCTTCGTTGCCTCATATTCAGCTCTTTCTGGTTCAAGATATGCTGGAGACTTTTGTGGTCCGTGAAGATGGTGCACTTCGTACCATAAAGGTAATGCCTCCAAATCTTCAGAGCAAAGACCACCGCTCCCAAATTCAGATCATGGGTTGTATAATTCACTTCGTCTGTCTTTAGTTGGCGGGATGCGTAAGCTATCACTCTTCCACGCTGCATGAGGACGCAACCTAAGCCCTGATTTGACGCGTCACAATAGACCACAAAATCTTACGTTCCCTCCGGTAGAGATAGTACCGGGGCACTACAGAGGGCTTGCTTCAGGGTTCGAAATGCAACTTCTTGTTTTTCCACCCATTTGAATGGTACGGCTTTTTGTGTGAGTGGGGTAAGTGGCTTAGCGATCTTAGAGAAGTTTTGAATGAATCCCCTGTAGTAGCCTGCTAGGCCTAAGAATTGGCGGACTTCTGTGGGTGTTGTCAGGACTCCACATCCTTCGACGACTTTGACCTTAGAAGGATCCACATGAATTCCTTCCCGACTAACAACATGACCTAAGAAATTCACGCTACGGAGCCATAACTCACACTTAGAAAGTTTTACGTATAGCTTTTCCGTTCGCAGGGTTTCTAGGATTTGTCAGAGATGTCGGCCATGCTCTTCTTCACTTCGGGAATAGATGAGAATATCGTCAATGAAGACGATGACAAAGTTGTCGAGGAATGGTCGACAGATTCGGTTCATCAGGTCCATAAATTCGGCAGGGACATTTGTTAGACCGAAGGGCATTACGACAAATTCATAATGTCCGTAACGAGTTCAGAAAGCTGTTTTGGGAATATCTTCTTCTCGGACATTAAGTTGATGGTATCCGGACCGTAGATCGATCTTAGAGAAGTAACTAGCCCCTTGGAGCTGGTTAAATAGATCGTCGATTCGTGGGAGTGGGTAGCGATTCTTGACAGTGAGTTTGTTTAGATTCCTGTAATCGATACACATCCTAAAAGATCCGTCTTTCATTTTGACAAAGAGTATCGGAGCTCCCCATGGCGAGTAACTAGGTCGGATGAATCCCTTTCCCAGGATTTCGCTGAGTTGACTGGACAATTCCTGCATTTCAGCAGGAGCTAGCTAGTAGGGCGATTTAGCGAGAGGGGTTGCTCCTAGAACGAGGTCAATTCGGAACTCAACTTGTCTCTCTGGGGGTACTCCAGGAAGATCTTCAGGAAATACGTCTGGGAATTCACGTGCTACTGGAATGTCTTGAATGTTAGTCTTTTCCTTGGTTTTATCCACTATGTGAGCCAGAAATGTCAGATCTTTCTTTCGCAGATGTTTCTATGCCTGGACGTACGAGATGATGCGATGGTTCGTGCTAGGTTTGTCTCCATAAATAACTAGGGTTTTGTGATTGGGAAGATGAAGGCGAACGGCCTTCTCATGACACATAATTTCAACATGGTGGGGGCTTAACCAGTCCATGCCAATAATCACATCGAAACTCCTAATGGAAATAGGCATCAAGTCTATTTGAAAGACGTGTTGATTTAGAGTTTGGGTACATCCAATGTAGATTTCCCCAGTGGATTCGGTTTTCCCATTGGCCATTTCCACCGTAAAGGTTTCATTGAGCTTCTGGGGTTGTTGTTTTAACAAATGTTTAAACTTATTACTTGTCAAATAGGATGCATGCATATGTGTAGTTTAGGGGAAACGTACCAGTAACAACAGCGGGATCCTGAATTACCTCCCCCTGACCCATGGCCAGCACTCTTCCGGTTCCTCCATTTCCGGGATTGTTGTTGTTAGGGCAATCGCGATGAAAATGCCCAGTCCTTCCACACCCATAGCATGTGTGGCTAGGTCCGGTGTTGTTGCCGCCAGCGTTGGTGTTGTTGTTGTTGCGGTTGTTGTTGTTGTTGCTTCTCTGGTGTTGACTCTGAGGAGGGTAAGTCCTGCAGTACCTTGTCGTGTGTCCCTTCCGATTGCAACTGGTGCACTGTAGCTCCTTGCATTCTCCATTGTGATGGAAACCACATTTGTTACACTTGGGAAGATTACTGGAATAAGGTCTAAGAGCATTTGGAGCAGCTGAGGATGGAGCATGTGGTGTAGCTGGAACTTGCGCGGTGGCAGCATTAACCGTCACTATTTGCTACTTCTTGGAAGTCTCGGAGCCTTGACGCCCCTTTCTTTTGTTGCTCTTCCCCTTCTTGCCACCACTTTCCTTCTTGGCCTCAGTCTCCGCTGGCCTCTCACCTTTCTTGTTGTTGTGGTCATACAGATTCTTCGCCAATCTCTTGGCACTGTCGAAAGTTTCGGGATTTGCAGCTATCATGTTTCCTTGGATCGAAGAGGTTAGTCCCTAGATGAATCGCTCGATCTTCTTTCCATCTGAGGTGATCATGCCCGGAAATAACAGAGATAGTTCACTAAATCTTGATATGTAGGCATCGATATCAACATTCCGTACAATGAGGTTTCACATCTCTTGCTCCATTTTCTGAATCTCACCACGAGGGCAGTATTCAGCCATCAACATTTCTTTCATTTCTGCCCACGGCATGGAGTTGGCTACGGGGAGTGTCATGGCTTCCACGTGTTCGTTCCACCAAGTGAGCGCTTGGTCAACAAAAGTGCATGCTGCAAACTTCACCTTCATCTCCTCAGGACAATCTCATATCTCGAATACCGATTCCACCTTCTCGATCCATCGTTTCAGAGTGATCACCCCTCCAGTGCCATTAAAGGTTCATGGTTTGGCGTTTGTGAAGTCCTTGTAGGTACATGTTTTGGTGGGTCCTTGATTCGTTCCGTTGTTCGAACTTCCGGCCCCTTTCCCGTTGACTTCTCCATTGTTTCCTTGATGAATTTGTGCCATTGCTGCGGTGACCGCATCAGATACAGCTGCCTAGAATGCGGCTGAGTTAACTTCGGGTGGGGTTGGTCCAGGGTTTCCGCGAGTAGGTCGGTGAGGCATCTTTCTGTTATGAAACGGAAAGATGTTGAGTGTATGTGGGTTCTGTGAGGTTGTGATCCTACTGACTAGGTGCATGGTACGAACTTAAGTACTTCTACTATTTAGCATACAATCATAGATTTGCAACACATAGCAATTTGTAATGTCATAATAAAACAGGTAAAAGTTTTACTAATATTATCCGCATTTGATACATGAAAATTTTGCTCGTGAGAGCATACATGAGTGATACTAGTTCAACAGCATAACGGCTCTATGAGTAGTGTAGTCACTTAAACATAGAGTCGAGGTACATAGCATAGATCCTAATGACCTAGTAAGATAAGTCTATCCCTAACACTTCATGGTACGTCTTAATATAGCGGTGGGATCATATGATAAAGTGTTGAGCCAACAGCTGAGCCATCTCAGTCATGTCTCCAATGACCTCATCCCTCTCATGCTCAGCTTGCACTGCACGTGCTTCCATGGCAAACAGTTGTTACCGCAGGGTGGCAATCTCAGCTTCGGGAGAGCGATTCTCCCTTCCGGGTTCACTGGTGGGGCGGGGTGGTCTTGCTGCACCTCGCTTACAGGATATGCGGCACGATCTTTGCCCGAGTCTTGTTCTTCCTCCATGTCATCATCGGTCTCCTCGAACTCGTAGTCGGTGTCCGTGTACTCGTCAGGTCCGACGTCGTGTGCTCCCTCTTGATTCCCTTCTGGTTCATCTTCAAGCATCCCGTGAGCCACTAGGACTTGATGAAACTGAACGCCCTGCTGCTCTCGTTCCATGAAGACTGGGAGAAGGTATACGAATAAGCTATCGTTATCCTATGACTCTACCACTATTGCATATACTAAACATATGTTCTCTTTTTGGTGCTAAAGGGGTATATATTTAGGTTCCCTAGCTATCATGATCTCATCAGAACGTGTGATAGTTATACCTTGGAGGGAATGTAGTTGATCAGGCTACATCCACTCCTGATACCACTATGGACAGCCCTGAATTAACCAGGATACTAGCATTATCTTGTTTGATTCGATGTTAGGTTCTTTGCTCCTAATACAAGCAAGGGTGTTTTATTGTTATGTTTTACTTGTTTTGTTCAGAGTTGTTGTTAGTCCCTCTTTTGGTTTATAGTTGCATATCAATGTGTGGTTAGATATGCTAGTTCACTATAAACAAAGCTCTGATACCAACCTGTCACACCCCCGAACCAGACGGCGGAAACGTCCGAGGGCTATTGTGACTTAATTGAATACCATCACAATGAATATACATGAATCATAACATCACTCATCACCATGCATTGAAATATTACAACCATCAGTGTTTACATTCAGTACATTGTTTTAAAACATTACATTTCCAAAACATAAACCGTTCGATATTAATTAAACAAAACATCATGATATCACTGGATACATTTTCTTCGATTTACCTGTTATCTGAGAATACAAGTATTTTGGAAAAACGTCAACATATGAAATGTTGGTGAGTTCATAAGTAATGTTTGAAAAGTAATGATTTGTGTTATTTTGAAAACCACCAGAAAATCCGATATTTTTTGAAAAGATTATTGTAAGTAAGAAAAAGTGTGAAGATCTGTAAGTATGCTTGTTGATTTTTGTAAGTGTGAATAATTGTTCGACTTTGTATGCATCACATAGGTAAAAGTGTTGAATTCCCTAGGAAAACCCGATGTTTTCCTAATACATCAATTTACGTGGCTTAGTTAGTATTATTCTGATACGACGTTGTATTCTATAGTTCCAAGTGACATTGGATTAATTATGGGTTGTGAGTCGTTATAAGCACGCATTAATGAAAATGACTAGTTTACAACTTTACAAACGATCCCTTAGGCGTCGTCCGTACCACTCACTTAATCCAACCACCCTGACTTCTCATAGCCCCACGACCGAGGAGAAAAGAGGGTGCGAAGCCCCCATTATTTCCATAAGTTGTTCAAGGCTATCGTGAATGCAAAAGGCACTTGGTCCGACTCGCATTTGACTTCTCGACTTTGCTAGCAGTACCAAAGGACCCTTGGGGCCCAACAGCACAATAAGGCTATTGAAAGTCTTTTTACAATGAATTAGGTCATGTAAGACCCAATAACATGTAAGCGTGTTCCCTTTGGGCCTAAAGATCATGTCATTGGGATAGCTAGGCCCAACAAGCACGATTTGAAACTTTTGAGCCCAAAGAATGTGTATTGACTTCTCGTATATTATCGCGTGTGTATTGTAGTACCGTTGTATATTGATTTTTGATTTGTTATTGATTCGAGACCGAATCAACTCGTTTGGTAACGATTTTGGTGTTGAATGTCTATTTATTATCACATTTCGCTGGTAGACGTAGTACTCGTACTTTTATTCAAGGGATCTATTGTTTTAAGAATGTGAGCTTATCTTCTTAAGCCCTTCCTCGGATAAAATTTACACTTTTAACCGTTTGTGTACAAAAGAATTTCCGGTTTAGTCCGTAAACTATTTTTCTTGACACTTTAGTATCAAAACTTATTGGAAAGACATTTTTAGCACAAATTTACTTGAAAAATAGCTTAAGTCCCTCAAAATAAAATTTTCTCGGTTGAAACCCCCATTTCACAACTTTTACAATTTTGGCCCAAAATGGAAATTTTTTACATTTTTAGTCCCTTTTTAATTTGAAAATATTTTTGACCCTTGAAATAGTTTTATTACACTAGTAATCCCCTGTTTTTCATAAATGTGTAGTTTCAGCCCCTGTATTTCCGGATTTTCGCAATTTGGGGCTTATTGGGCTGAAAAGCCCATTTTTAGCCCATTAGGTTTAAAATTCAGATTTTAAGCCCCTCCAAAGTGGTTTTATTCAGAAAAATTATCTTAAAAACTGTTTGGACTTGTTTCAACCTCCAGAAATTATGTTTTGTCATTTGGGCCCCTTAGTTTTGTATTTTTGACATTTTGGGCCCAAAAATGGGTTTTGTGTCCAAAAATGTTCATCCTAACTAAATAAATCATTTTTATTGACTTGATTAGTGTAGAATGGTATAAGCTATGTTTATTTCATTCTTCATGTTGTATATCTTGGTTTTTATGTATTTTTAGCTAGCATAATCATCACATAACACATAAAAAACCATACATGCATGCATAAAATCACACAAGACATACATGAACTCATAGATCTACACATTTGCTTGTATTCTCCCCCACAAAAACTTATAAAACAGAAAAATAGGGGGTATGAAGCTCACCTTTGGGTGTGGTTTCGGTTTTTGGAAGAAAATGAGAAGAAAATTCGGCCTTAGTACCCCTCCTTGGAAGATCTCGAACTTAGAGGGTCTCTAAGAGAGTGATCATGATTTTTACATGGATTAGAAGGAGATTTTGATAAAACAAAGAGCTTATATCATAGATCCAAACTTTATCTTACCTTAGATGAAGAATTTGTGTAAGAATTCCCCTTGAATCCTTCTTAGATCTCGAAATAATGGAGGGGATATGAGGGAATTTTCTTGAGAGGAAAGTGAGTGAAATGTGTGTGAGTGTTTGGAATCGGTCGAGAATGAGAGAGAGAGAGAGAGAGAAAAAAAAAAAAAAGAGAAGTGCTTGCATGGGAGGATGAGATTGCATGGATGTTTGAAGTGCAAAAGCTTAGATATCTTCCATATAAAAATGAGGTGGCAAGCATAATCAACCCTTTCCTCTTGGGTTTGTAGTTTGGGCAGAAAGATAGAGAAAAGAGATGGAGATTTGGGCCTTTTATTTTTAAGTCCATAATATGGAGTCCAAGTTAATGGTTTTCGACCCCTTGGCCCTTTTAGGGTAATTCACGGCCCAAATAAATACAAATATGATTCTTATGGCCCATTAGGGCTAATTAGGTTAGTTATGGCCCAATGAGGTCCATTAAGGTGTTTTATTTCATTCTAGGCCCAATATGGCCGAAAATATTGAATTAAATGGAAATGGGTCCAATTAGAGCCCATTTAAGCGTTCTAAGCCCAAGATAGCCAAATTGGAAGCTTATTGATCCTTTGGGCCTAATAAAGAAGTCTTAGTCCAAAAATGGACTTAAATAAGAACTTCTAGGGTTTCCAATTGTTTAACGACTATTGGTTTGCATGGGGTGTTTGATTGAAACTTTTGTTGTCATAGAGTAAGCATCATACATGCTCTTATGTTTTTGATTCATAATTTGACTTAAGTGTTGTAGTTACAAGGCACAAAATTCCTGATTGTGATACAGGTTATAACTCAAAATACTCAAAATACCCCTAAGTCAAACTTGGTTAAAATCATGATCAAGGTCAAAAGTCAACTAAGTCAAATCTATTGGACAAAACCCTAACATATGGGTCTCACGTCGTGACCAGTCCTTGGTCACGTCGTTAGAGTCGACCAGGTTGTGACAACCGTCAATTTCCGGTCAATTCAAAGACAAATAAAGTCAACAAGTCAAACCGATCAACTCATTTAATCCTTGTATATTAGGGTTTACATTATGTTACTATTGTACAACTCTCTATTTTGATAAGGAGTCATCACTTGGAAAGTTTGTATGTTCAGAAATTCTAAACCTTAATTGGGGTAAGTGATGAAACCACTCGATAAAACATTACTCCATACCCCTCGGAGGCGTATAACAATCATAACGAGGCTTGTTGGAGTGTACAAACCTTGTGTTGCGAACATAAACATCCAAAAAGGTCACAAACGAAGTCTCTCTCAATCTCTCTTTATCAATCTCTCTCTATCTCCCAAATCTCTCTCATAACCTCCCTCAACTTTTCATAATCATTTAGGGGCATCCCGACCCTTAACTTAGTCAAAAACCACGCGAAATGGGAAGATTATTAGTGAAACAACTCTATAGAAGCGAAACCCTCTTAGAGGCGAAACCCTAAGAAGCCTCTTGGACCGAAACCCCCTAGCGAGGATCGAAGGTAGCCCTTAGAACCGAACCACGAGGACCGAAACTACCTAGACCAAAACTACTATGTGGACCGAACTCACCCTTCGGTTCGGATGACCCTTCGGGCCCGAGACTGCCTTTGCTCCATTTCGCTTCCCACATAGTACCTTCGCGTGCGAGACTTCTTGGATCAGCCTTATCTCGGTTCTCAGGGACCGAACCCTCCTCTAGGTTCTCATTAGACAAGCAAACCTACATTCGGTTCTAATGGCTAGGACTGAACCTCCGACCCTGACTTCGCAGACTTCAACCCTTTTCCCGGTTTTCGACCCCGACTTTGTTTTAAGCTCGTTTTTTCGTGATTTTGATGTGAGATTTTCACCCAAACTCATATTGTCAACATATAAGACCCTATATATTCATAATTTAAACACAATTTAAGGGAAATCATTGTGACAACCCTATATTTTTCCAAATCAATGTAACACACAAAAGTCAAATACAATGAACTATTTGGAATCAACGAAATTAACTTCAAAAATAAAGTGTTCTAAAATCTAAATTTGGGATGCATCAAATGTTAGATATCGTGCCAAGGTTTCCAAAAACATAAAGAACATTCAAAACCGAGTTATAAAAAAAAGGTTATGACCACTCAAAAATCCACGACACACCCGGTAAAATATTGTTAAACGTAAAAAGTGAAATTCCAATAAGATGCATTTTAGCCTTAGTTATCTAAACGAAAGTCGTAGATTACATTAAACCGTGAACGTGCATAAAAAGAATGCCCAAATTGGACTTCGTATGAAGAAGTTACGAATTTTCTAAGTTTCGTAACAGCGGTAAAGAGCTAAAAACTCGAATTAAAGATCAAACTATTTTTAGCTAACACAACCTAAACGAGAATTGAAGGTCTCCACAACAGGAGTACGATGGTAAAAAGTCAGACGAAAACAGACGCCGGATAAAGAAGTTATGGATTTTTAACGGATTTTAGCAGTCCCAGCCTACTAAAAATATACTATTAAAAACAAAGTCAAAACTACCCAACAGAGTCTAAATGAAAGTTGTAGATCATAGTCTCACCTACGTGTGGATATAAAGAATGCAAAAGACAGAGCTCGTATGCGAAAGTTGCAGAATTTAGAAGTTGGGAATACGAATTACGCCCAGCGTAATTTAAAGTACGCCCATCGTACTCAGATGCAGTGTCACATCCCATCGGCTAACAGACTAGCTAGGCTCGAGTCGTAAGAGATGACAACTCTGGAGTACGCCCAACGTACCCATAGAGTACGCCCAAGGTACATGGTGTTTCAACACTATAAATAGAGTGCATGAGCCCCAGGTTTTGGCACACAATTCTCAACTTCCCTCTCACTCTTGCACTCTCCTAAGCTCTAGAGGCTATCCCGACACCCTTGATTCCATACCCGAGCCCCGACGAAGGTTTTACGCTACCGAGATCCCCGAAGAGTCCGAAGACGCGGCTTTCCGCAGTCAAGATTCTACTCGATTCTAGTCTCACTCTCTTCAAACCAAACAAGTGAGTTCATACCCCTACTTTTCACGTCTTTTTCATGTTTTAGAGGGGGGATACAAGTGCAATACGAGAAAACATATCGCTTTATATAGATTTAAATACAACTTCTATATTATTAAAATGCTTCGATATCAACATTTTACTTTGCATGAAAGTTAGTATTTCATTGAGTTATTATCACCAAATGGAACCCACTTTTGGAAAAACTATAATGGGAATAGATTATGGGTTATTCATTACATTCTTACGTAAACATTGTGAAAAATGAAATACTTTCATTTGAAATGAAATAAAGACTTTCTTTGTGTAAATCTATTTATACTAAGTGTTGTGAGATATTCAACTTCAACGTACTCTCAAGTATGCATTTCAAGTCTTGTATTATAAATCATAATCTCTTGGAGGGAGAGTGTGATACTTGTGTATAAATGTATACGGAATTAACAATCCCGCACCTAAATTGTTAGCAACAGTTAGATCGGCAGGTCTGGGGTGATAAATGTTATAACACTACAACACCTGAAGAACGTTGTTACAGGCAGTCTGTGTCAATAACATGGTTATAAAACTCCCACGGAAGTATAAAAATAAGTTTGATTTACGAGACTCATGAATGCATTCAATATTTACATTATTTTGAGTATAAATTCACCTTCATCATTTGAGCACGAAAGATACTAACGCCCTCTAACTTTTGGGACTTTTTCAAACTATACGTAGAAAATATTGGATTTTTTGGAAATCTTATTCATCTATTTTCTTCTAAAAGACATACATTTTTCAGTACAAAAACGCTTATGAACTCACCAACTTTATTGTTGACACTTTTTCAAAACTACTTGTATTTCTCAGGGAATCAGTAATACAGGTAACTACCAGCTTTTGAAGAAGGAACGCTAAGGCGTCTATTATTAAAACATTTTAAATCATCATATTTGTAATATTCTTTTGAAACATGTATTACGCAACAATGTACGTTTTGTTATATATATGATGGTTGTGTTACTTTCTTTACGATATTCAACTGTTATGGTACTACGTGAAGTCACCCAGCCCCGAATGTTTCCGACATTCTGGTTTGGGGGTGTGACAGATTGGTATCAGAGCATTGTTTATAGTGAACTAAGTATATCGAACCCCATAAGATATACAAACTATAAATGCAAAAGGGACCAAAAACCCTCTGATAAAACGTTTTCATAAACGATATGTTTAATAAATTAAAGTGATATACATTTTTACACGCATGCATTGGTCTCGCATCATAGCAAAGTTTTATAAAAATTATTAAGGCAAGTTGCGACACTACGACTGAGCCTCGGGGTATGTAATCAAATCGAGAATAAATGTAGCCTGATCAACTATATTTATCCTGGATGTGACCAACGTATGTCGAGGAATGGTCGTAGTGGGCAACAAGTCAAAAACATACAAAATAATAAAAAAAAATACTAAACATACAAATTTGAAATACTATAGGAGTGTTTCAAAAACATAAGGACAACAATAATCATGCAAACCTCAAGATTTGGTTAAATTTAGGAAGTCGTCGAATAAATTTTATTTTATTTTTTACTCCCAAATTTTTATAAAATTTTCATACCTCTATTCTAGTACAGACAAAATGGTCGGATTCCATATACCGGGAGATCCCCACTACCCGAACCAAGGTAATGATGGATGATTAGAAGAAGATCCGGAAGAAGACCCAGAGGAAATCGAAGAGGAAGTCGAAGAGGAAGAAGAGCCTATGGAGGAGGAAGAGGAAAGTACGGATGGAACAGATTCAGAGCCGAAAATAATCAACCCACTAGCTCCCCGTTCTCCCACAATTAGAATGGGCTACCAAGGTCCCACCCTCGTTTGGGGAAGCCATATCCACCATTGGAGCCAGCAACAGGGTGTACGCCCTCCCTATGGGATGTGTCGGGAGTTCTACGACGTTAGTGGTGGAGGTTCAGCCGATCGAGCACTTCCCATCCTTGTGGGCAAAATAGCCAACTAGACCTACCAATCAGGAGTTCAAGCGGTCCGAATTCTTGAGATCAATGCTGCTGTACAGGGTAACGCTGCAGATATTCATCGTTTGGACGGACTACACGAAGATACCCAACTCCACACAGGGACACTTCAAAGCCAAATGGAGGCAGCACTTGCAGAAATAAGAGAGATGAAGGAACAACAAGTGGTCTTAGAAAGACGTTTAATAGGAGTCAAACAATCGGACATGGAGGCTAGCTCCAAACGCACAACACGCAGCAAGTAGGACTTGCCCAACTCCAACAATTTTGATATAGAATAGGACATCGGATAAAGTTTTTACCTTCCTTAAACTTGTAATCGGAGAACTTTAGATAAGTCAAATTTTCCTAACCACAAAGAAAAATGTAACGCACCATATGTTTGACATATATATATATATATATATATATATATATATATATATATATATATATATATATATATATATATATATATATATATATATATATATATGAAGTATTTCTTTACATACCTCTCGAAATTCATCGGATTATCTAAATTGCTATATCAACTTCGAAACCATTAACTAAGGTCAAAACAAATTACAGATAGAACTAACCCTCTAATGCAAGAATGTCAAATCACTAAAAACTTATAGTCTTCATTGTTATTTCTTTACCAGAACATGTCTCCCCGTAGATCAGCACGCAGAAACACAGCTCCAACACCACCTCCACCACCCCCTCCAACTATGAATGCAACTATTTTTCAGGCTGTTGTAACAGCCACCGTAACCGTAGCAATGGAAAAAATGAGTAACAACGGGTCGGGAGGAGGAATAAACAACTTTACAAATGGCCAAAGCCAAGGCCGTTCTGGGGAATGTACTTACAAAGACTTCTCCAACAGCAAACCCATCCCCTTTAACAGGACTGGGGGAGTGATGGCTCTATCCCAATGGATAGAGAAAACGGAAGTTGTGTTAGAAATATATGTGTGCCCAGAAGAAAGCAAAGTAAAATTTGCCGCCAGTACTTTCTCCGAACGAGCCCTAACGTGGTGGAACGGCCACATCAAGTCACTAACCTTGGTGGTGGCGAACTCTATGGCTTGGGAAAACCTGAAACGAATGCTACTACGAGAGTACTGCCCAAGAGGCGAGATTCAGAAGCTCGAACAGGAGCTTTGGGGCCTTACGATGGTGGGCTTGGACATCACAGGCTATACAAATAAATTCAGTGACTTGATAGTACTTTGCCCAGGAATGATGATTTTGGAAAGCCAAAAAGTGGAAAGGTATATCTGGGGATTGTCACCCCAGCTTCGAGAAAGTGTGCTAGCCTCCAAACCCACAACGTTCGACAGCGCCAAGGAACTGGCGTAATCTCTGGTTGACCATGGGGTCTGCCAAAGTGTCACAACCGTCATCCCCAAACTAACCAAAGGAAGAAACAACAATGACAACAATGCCAACAACAAAAAGAAGTTCTGGAACAAGAGAAAAGGTCAAACTTTGCAAGAACCTTCAAAGAAACAAATGGTGGCGGTCCATGCCGCTACTGCCCCCACTGCAATTCCCGCTACCCCCGCACCAACGAAGCAATATGCTGGGAACCTGCCAAAGTGCAACAAATGCAATTACCATCACGACGGTAATTTCCGAGAAATGCACTGTAAAAACTGCGATAGGAAAGGGCACACTGCCCGTTTCTGTAAGGCACCGGCATGACCAATCACCCAAGTTTCTGGTACTGGAGTAAGCCATGCATGTTATGGGTGTAGAGAAACTGGGTACTTCAAGAGGGATTGCCCCAAGACAAAGAATATTGGCGGTGTAGGAAGAGTGCTGGCAATAGGGCAGAACAAAGCAATAGCTGACCCCACGGTGGTTACGGGTACGTTTCACCTCGACGACATTTATGCATGCATACTCTTTGATTGCGGTGCGGAGAGAAGTTTTGTGAGTCATAAATTCAAACACTTACTTAATCAAAAACCCCAACTAGGGCTGTAAACGAACCAAACGAACACGAACAGAGGCTTGTTCGTGTTCGTTTGTTTAACTTTAACCGAACAACAAACGAACACGAACAACTAAACGAACTAACTTTTTATGTTCATGTTCGTTAATCAATTTAGGGTGTTCGTGTTCGTTTATGTTCGTTCGTTTAGTTGATAAACGAACACAAACGAACATAAATGAACACAAACGAACATAAACAAACACAAACGAACATAAACGAACACAAAGTCAAACAAACTTAAACGAACATATATGAACGAACACAAGCAAACTTAAACGAACATAGATAAACAACCATGAACTTAAATGAAAACAAACACGTCTTCAATATTTCCATACAATAATAACATTCTACTTAGTTGTTCACCAAAAACATAACACTACAATAAAGTTTTACTTAGTTGTTTTCCATTCCATACAAAAATAACCAAATAATACTTCAAAAAGACCAAAAAACCATTTCCCTTCTAGCCGATCCTTCAATCCAACATCCATCCTTTCAATTCAACATCCATTCTACTAACAAAAAAACATAAAACATATCAAAATTATTAAAGTTATATCAAAAAGTAAAAAAGTAATTAGCGTTAAAGTATAAACAATTTATTTACATTTACCATCAAGAACATCAATTATCATCTTCCTCCTCAAGGTAGTTCAATAGTTACAATATCCTCATTTTTCTATTTCACACCAAAAAGTTATTAGCTCAATAAATCCATAATATTAAAAAATTAATAATAAGAAATATACCTTGTTTTTCTTTCTCTCTAACCCATAATAATGTCTATACCAATCAGCTCAACAAATAAGCATATCTACCATGTTTCTTCCTAAAGAACAATGATGTGGATCAATAACCCTCCCACCAGCACTAAAAGCAGACTCAGATGCCACAGTAGTGACCGGAATTGCCAAGATATCGGCAGCCATTTTGGAAAGAATTCTAAACTTCAAATTGTTCTCTTTCCACCATGCCAATGCATCAAAATCTGCACCTGGTTCACCAATGTAAACTCCATCTTCCAAATAAGTATCAAGTTCTGATTTTGAAGCAGTAAAACTATCGACACTTCTAATATGTTGATCATATTTAGCTGTCCCAGTTTTAAGACCTCTACCCAATCGTCCGGTTAACGAAGCAAAACTACTCTTGGGAGCGGCAACACCACTGTTTGTTCCACTACTTGATGAAGCAACAACCGATGCTTTATGGGCATCAACATACTCTTCGAATAATAGATACAAAGTATCCCGAACTATTTGCATTTGTCGAGGAGCCTCATTGTCAGAATATATGGCCTTAAAAGAGAAGTCGATCAATTTCATTTTATACCTGGTACAAAAAGAGTAACAATTAAAATTAAAAAAAACATCAAATAAAACCAAATAACCCAACTAAATTCATTTTATACCTTGGGTCCAATGCCGCACCAATTGAGATCAACAAATTACAATCACCCCAATATTTGTCAAATTTTGTCTTCATTTTAATGGCCATTGATTTCATATATTCACTTCCATCTAAAGCTTCTGCATCCAAAGCTTCCTTTATTCCAAACAACTCGCTAAGAAATAAGTTGGATGTAGGATATTCAGAACCTATAAAAAATAAACTTACATATATGCATCAGATTGTTTTTTAGTCAAAATAAACATAGATGTATGATATAGGCATCAGATTAGTTTTTAATCTAAAAGTGATAATTAAACCAAAACATATAAAAATAAATAATACCTGAAATGATTTTTGTAGTTTCCTCAAAAAGTGCTAGAAAAGAGCAAACATCTTCAACTTTCTTCCAATCTTCATCACTTGGCAAATTTTTATATGTGGACTCTCGATCGGCATAATTTACAAACACTTCTTTGAACTCCAAAGCATTAGACAACATAGCATATGTAGCATTCCATCGAGTAGAAACATCTTGAATCAAATGCTTCTTTGACATTGAAAGTTGTTTAGCTAGCTCACTAAAGATATGCAATCGACCCGGGGACGCATTCACATGTTTCACACTTTCACGAACATTGTGAATAATAGGTTCAATTTCTGCTAGACCATCTTGAACAAGCAAATTGAGTATATGCGCACAACATCGTACATGGAACAACGTTCCACCAAGAACAAGTTTTTCTTGAAGATTCAAGTTTTCCCTCAACTTCTTAGCCACTACATCATTAGTTCTAGCATTATCCACCATTAACGTAACAACCTTTGTTTCAATATTCCACTCTTTTAGACACTTAAAGAGAGAATCATATATACATACTCTGGAATAAGGTGGAGGCACATCAACAAAACTCAAGATATTTTTATGAAGCTTAAAATCAGAATCTACAAAATGACATGTCACTACCATGTAATGAACATTTTGACATGATGTCCACATATCAGTAGTGATGCTCACTCGGTTGACATTATTCAACAACTTCTAAACTCTTTTTTTTGCAATTCCATAACTAGAAATACAATCTTCTCTAATTGATGCACGCGATATCTTGTTAAACGCGGGATTAGCTTCTTTCATTACCACATTAAACAAATCATACTCAACAAAGTTAAAAGGCAACTCATGGATCATAAGCATATGAGAAATAACCTCTCCCATCCTAGCATTATCAAATTTCCAAGTTCTAACCATTGATGAAGCATCCGACTTTCCTGGAAACATCTTTAAATTTAACTGACCTTGTACTTCTCGTTTTCGTTTTAAAATCGGGCAATCTTTCGCAACATGCCTAAGCAATGGTGTGGTTGTTCCTTCTTTAAGTTTCTTTATTTTTTCTTTACAGTGGATACATTCACACATTTCTGTTCCATCCTCCAACTTAATATCACGAAAATGTTCCCAAACTTCTGAAGTCTTTTTCCGTTTTCTTTTAGTAAATGGAATTTGTTCTTCATTGTTAGCTGCATTTGCTTGTTCTGTACCACCAACAAGGTCATCCATTGCTGCAGCTGTATCGACATCTCCATCATCAGCTGTAATAACAATAACTTCAGGACAAGGAGTGTCTTCCATCACTAGAGTGTTTGTACTTGATTCAAATTCTGTCGATTCGAATGGCGAGTGTGAGTCTAAATATTGATCATCATCAAAAAGAGGCGGTCGATTACAAGAAACATCGGACATCTACCATGCAATAATAATCAAATCTTATCATGGAAGTGTTAAAAAAATAACCAACATAATTATACATCTTAAAAAGCTTCAGTAGATGTTTACCTGCTGATGAAACTGCCTATGTCTGAGTAGAAGTCGAAAACAGAGTACGAGACGATGGTCTATGATAGATGCTCACAAGAAGTCCAAAAGCGGCGTGACCTGAAGTCTGATGGTCTCGTGACGAAGTTCTATCGTTTGAGGTGTAGACGGCTTGAAGACAAATCTGATCGTCTCGTCTGAGGCGGAGACGGCGTGTGAGGAAGCAAACCCTAACGAATTTGACGAAGACAAAAGAGCGTAATGAATATTTTGAATATTTTCACCTGCTTCTTTTAATCAAAATTAGCCACGTTACTTTTAAACACTTGTAACCAATGGTCCCTTAACTTAGACACTTTTACAAAAAAATCATTTTTCTTTTTCAAACCTATAACTAATTCACTAGAGTACTTTATTGCATGTACACAAATTTACATAATCAATATTTGATTTTATATATATATATATATATATATATATATATATATATATATATATATATATATAATTGAATAATCATGAATAGACAAACGAACATAAACAAACGAACGTAAACAAACATAAATAAACGAATGTAAACAAACATAAATAAACGAACGTGAAGGAACGAACGTAAACGAACGTTCACGAACGTAAACAAACGAACAAGAGCATTGTTCGTGTTCGTTCGTTTAACTAAACGAACCAGATATCTTGTTCATGTTCGTTCGTTTATTAAATAAACGAACATAAACGAACTTCCCGCCGAACGGTTCATGAACTGTTCACCGAACGTTCAGTTCGTTTACAGCCCTAACCCCAACCACTCAAAAAAAATATTCACTATAGAAATGGCAAACGGTAAAACGGAAAGCGCAAACGATATATACATAGGATGTACATTAAATTTAAACGAGCACTTGTTTCAAATCAATCTTATGCCAATTTCAATAAGAAGTTTTGATGTGATCATCGGTAAGGATTGGTTAATCCTTCACCATGCTGATATACTTTGTCACGAAAGGGCCGTTTGCCTCAATCTTCCAAGCGGCAAAACTCTTGTCATTTATGGTGACAAACCTAGTACAAATTTACAAATCATCTCCTGCATCAAATCTCAAAAATATATTCTCAAGGAATATCATGCCTTTCTAGCCCACATGGTAGACAAGAAACGAGAATCGAAAGACATTAAAGACATTCCGGAAGTCTGCAACTTTCTAAACGTCTTCCCAAAAGATCTTCCGGGAGTCCCACCAGAACGCCAAGTCGAGTTCAGGATCGACTTGATTCCCGGAGCTACCCCACTAGCAAAATCGCCATACCGTCTAGCCCTAGCCAAGATGTAGGAACTATCCAGTCAACTAAACGATTTGCTGAGAAAATGCTTCATCAGACCGAGCTTCTCACCATGGGGAGCACCAGTCCTGTTCGTAATGAAAAAGGATAGATCTTTTCGCATGTGCATCGATTACCGGGAACTGAACAAACTCACGATCAAGAACCGATATCCCCTACTGTGCATAGATGATTTGTTTGACCAACTACAAGGAGCAAGCTACTTCTCAAAGATCGATCTAACATCTGGTTATCACCAACTGCGAGTTCTGGAAGGAGACATCCCCAAAACGGCGTTCTGAACTCGCTATGGTCACTAAAAGTTTGTAGTGATGCCCTTTGGATTGACAAATGCACCAGCAGTATTCATGGACTTGATGAACCGAGTATGTCGTCCCTTTCTGGATAAATTTGTGATTGTGTTCATAGATGATATACTCATCTATTCGAGAAGCAAGGAAGAACATAGCCAACACCTCCACCAAGTTTTGGAAACATTAAGGGCAGAGAAGCTATACGCAAAATTTTCAAAGTGCGAATTTTGGATTCGGGAAGTAGATTTCCTAGGTCATGTAGTCAGCAAAGAGGGGATACACGTGGATCCTTCCAAGATCAAGGCAATCAAGAATTGGACGACTCCAAAGACTCCAACGGAAATCCGACAATTCTTGGGACTCGTCGGGTATTACCGAAGGTTCATACAAAACTTCTCGAAGATTGCTAAGCCACTTACCACCCTAACTCAGAAGAGTGTGACCTTTGACTGGGGAGAAAAACAAGACATCGCATTTCAAACACTAAAGCAAGCCTTGTGCAGTGCGCCCATTTTAACCTTACCAGACGCAACAGAAGACTTTGTGGTCTATTGTGATGCGTCAAACCAAGGACTTGGATGTGTTCTGATGCAGCGGGGGAAGGTCATCGCCTACGCCTGAAGACAACTAAAGACGCACGAAGTAAACTACATGACACACGATCTCGAGCTAGGAGCAGTCATTTTTGCTCTAAAGATCTGGAGACACTATCTTTACGACACGAAAGATACAATCTTCACCGATCATAAAAGCCTCCAGCATATCCTCAACCAGAAGGAACTCAACATGAGTCAAAGACAGTGGGTAGAACTACTAAATGATTACGAATGTGAAATTCGATATCATCCCGGAAAGGCTAACGTGGTGGCGGATGCACTCAGCCGAAAGGAATACTCGGGCGGCCGAGTGAAATCTCTAACTATGACAATCCATTCACACCTATCCACATAAATCAAGGAAGCCCAAATAGAAGCCTTGAGTTCCAAAAATTTGGCAGGTGAAGCCTTAAGGGGAATGGATAAGAATCTTGAAGTCAAGGATGACAGAGTTCCTTACTTCATGAATCGGATCTGGACGCCGAAGTTTGGCGGATTCAGAGAAGTCATCATGAACGAAGCCCATAAGACACGATACTCCACACATCCCAGTTCCGATAAGATGTATTTGGACCTCAAGAAACTGTATTGGTGGCCGAATATGAAAGTCGAAATTGCTACCTACATGAGCAAATGTATGACATGCGCCAAAGTCAAGGTGAAATACCAAAAGCCCTCGGGATTGTTACAACAACCGGAAATACCCGAATGGAAGTGGGAATAGATAACCATGGACTTCATAACCAAGCTACCCAAGATGGCAAGCGGACTTGACACTGTCTGGGTGATCGTCGACATGTTAACTAAATACGCGCACTTCCTGCCAATCAAAGAAACGGATAAACTGGATAAGCTAACTAGAACCTACATCAGGGAGATTGTACGACTGCATGGTGTGCCAATATACATTATCTCGAACCGAGATAGTAGATTCACCTCGAGGTTCTGGCAATCGCTACAAAGATCTCTAAGAACGAGGTTGGATATGAGTACCGCTTATCACCCACAAACCGACGGCCAGAGTGAGAGAACCATACAAACCCTAGAAGATACGCTGAGAGCTTGCGTAATCGGTTTTGGCAAAGCATGGGACACCCATTTACCATTGGTCGAGTTTTCGTACAACAATAGCTACCACACTAGCATCAAGGTTGCCCCGTTCGAAGCCCTCTACGGCTGTAAGTGCAGCTTACCTCTGTGCTGGGCTGAAGTGGGTGACACACAGCTAGCAAGAGGACAAGCAATGGACAACACTCTCATTGGTCCACAATTCATAAGACAAACTACGGAGAAGATTATTCAGATGCGGGAGCGTCTGAAGGCTTCAAGAGACAGACAAAAGAGTTATGTGGATAAAAGACGGAAACCCTTGGAATTCCAGGTTGGAGATAGTGTCCTACTAAAAGTCTCGCCCTGGAAGGGATTAATACGTTTCGGAAAGCGTGGGAAGCTGAACCCAAGGTACATCAGACCATTCGAGATCCTTGCCAGGATCGGTCCGGTGTCTTACAAACTTCGATTAACATAGGAACTCAACAATGTACACCCTACCTTTCATGTATCAAACCTAAAGAAGTGCTTGTCCGATGAGACCCTCGTCGTCCCTCTGGATGAAATCGCAATAAATGAGAATCTCCAATTCGTAGAAGAACCAGTAGATATCATGGATCGGGAAATTAAAATAACTAAACAAAGTCACATACTTATTGTGAAGGTCCGCTGGAACGCCAAGCGAGGACCTGAATACACCTGGGAACGCGAGGATCAGACAAAAGTACCTGCATCTTTTTCCTAACCCATAAACCTTATCTTAGATTAAATTTCGGAACGACGTTCCCTCTAACGGGGCGATGATGTGACAACCCTATATTTTTCCAAATCAATGTAACACTCAAAAGTCAAATACAACGAACTATTTGGAATCAACAAAATTAACTTCAAAAATAAAGTGTTCTAAAATTTAAATTTGGGATGCATCAAATCTTAGATATCATGCCAAGGTTTCCAAAAACATAAAGAACATTAAAAACCGAGTTATAACGAAAAGGTTATGACCACTCAAAAATCCATGACACACCCGGTAAAACATTATTAAACGTAAAAAGTGAAATTCCAATAAGATGCATTTTAGCCTTAGGTATCTAAACGAAAGTTGTAGATTACGTTAAACCATGAACATGCATAAAAAAGAATGCCCAAATTGGACTTCGTATGAAGAAGTTACGAATTTTCTAAGTTTCGTAATAGCGGTAGAGAGCTAAAAACTCGAATTAAAGATCGAACGATTTTTAGCTAACGCAACCTAAACGAGAATAGAAGGTCTCCACAACAGGAGTACGATGGTAAAAAGACAGACGAAAACAGACGTCGGATAAAGAAGTTACGAATTTTTAACAGACTTTAGCAGTCCCGGCCTACTAAAAATATACTATTAAAAATAAAGTCAAAACTAGTTGACGAAGTCTAAATGAAAGTTGTAGAACATAGTCTCACCTACGCGTGGATATAAAGAATGCGAAAAACGGAGCTGGTACACGAAAGTTACGAAATTTAGAACTTGGTAATACGAATTACACCCAGCGTAATTTAGAGTACGCTCAGTGTACTCAGACATAGTGTCGCGTCCCATCGGCTAACAGGCTAGCTAGGCTCGAGTCGTAAGAGATGACGACTCTGGAGTACGCCCAGCGTACCCATAGAGTACGCCCAACGTACAGGGTGTTTCAGCACTATAAATAGAGTGCATGAGCCCCGTGTTTTGGCACACAATTCTCAACTTCCCTCTCACTCTTGCACTCTCCTATGCTCCAGAGGCTATCCCGACACCCTCGATTCCATACCCGAGCCCCGATGAAGGTTTTACGCTACCGAGATCCCCGAAGAGTCCGAAGACGCAGCTTTCCGCAGTCAAGATTCTGCTCGATTCTAGTCTCACTCTCTTCAAACCAAACAAGTGAGTTCATACCCCTACTTTTCACATCTTTTTCATGTTTTAGAGGGGGGATAAAAGTGCAATACGAGAAAACATATCGCTTTATATAGATTTAAATACAACTTCTATATTATTAAAATGCTTCAATATCAACATTTTACTTTGCATGAAAAGTTAGTATTTCATTGAGTTATTATCACCAAATGGAACCCACTTTTGGAAAAACTATAATGGGAATAGATTATGGGTTATTCATTACATTCTTACGTAAACATTGTGAAAAATGAAATACTTTCATTTGAAATGAAATAAAGACTTTCTTTGTGTAAATCTATTTATACTAGGTGTTGTGAGATATTCAACTTCAACGAACTCTCAAGTATGCATTTCAAGTCATGTATTATAAATCATAATCTCTTGGAGGGAGAGTGTGATACTTGTGTATAAATGTATACGGGATTGACAATCCCGTACCTAAATTGTTAGCAACAGTTAGATCGGCAGGTCTGGGGTGATAAATGTTATAACACTACAACACCTGAAGAACGTTGTTACAGGCAGTCTGTGTCAATAACATGGTTATAAAACTCCCACGGAAGTATAAAAATAAGTTTGATTTACGAGACTCATGAATGCATTTAGTATTTACATTATTTTGAGTATAAATTCACCTTCATCATTTGAGCACGAAAGATACTAACGCCCTCTAACTTTTGGGACTTTTTCAAACTATACGTAGAAAATATTGGATTTTTTGGAAATCACATTCATCTATCTTCTTCTAAAAGACATACATTTTTCAGTACAAAAACGCTTATGAACTCACCAACTTTATTGTTGACACTTTTTCAAAACTACTTGTATTTCTCAGGGAATCAGTAATACAGGTAACTACCAACTTTTAAAAAAGGAACGCTAAGGCATCTATTATTAAAACATTTTAAATCATCATATTTGTAATATTCTTTTGAAACATGTATTATGCAACAATGTACGTTTTGTTATATATATGATGGTTGTGTTACTTTCTTTACGATATTCAATTGTTATGGTACTACATGAAGTCAACCACTCCCGAATGTTTCCGCCATTTTGGTTTGGGGGTGTGACAATATTTTTCTAGGAATAATATCTGGTGGATAAGATATGAAGGTACAGTGTTGACTTATATGACACAAGCAACCTTCCATACCCACTCCATATCACTATTCATGCTTTAAGTCACCAATACCATCATCCCTAGTCTATTCCTTGTCCCCTCACACCCTTCCCCAACAAGTTATCTTGCACAAGGGCTGGGAATTCCTTATCTCACCTCCACGAAGTCCTTCCTTTCAAATTAAGCTAAACACTTTTCTCTCACCACTTCTCTCCAAGATTTCGAGATTCATGGGTTCCTTACCCAAATATCATCATAATTGTTGCTAGATCTTCGAATCTTCAAGCATCTCCCAAGTGTTCTTGACTTGGAAACTTCTTCTGTTCATCATCCAACCTAATAAATCACTCAAGGTGAGTTCATATCCCCACCTTTTCATGTTTTCTTTAAGTTTTAGGGGGTGAATACAAGTTAAAACACCAACAACTTAACTAAACTCAACACCAGCTTTCATCAGGAAAGTTTAGTTCCATTCACGGACTGTTTTGAACATCTTAAACTTTTTAGTTTTCAAAACTGTATTGAGTGCAAATATTTCAGGTTTATACCTTTAAAATGACTACGTTCACATGTTTACACGATTTTTCTACAATTTATGGTGATTTTTATAAAACTGTCTATCACTGTAGCTACGAATTTGGACCACTCTATGAATATGGACATTTTCACACAAGTTAGAGACTTCTAAAAATCGTAATAAAAATTATGAACAAACTAGACACATTTTCTAAACTCTCAGAGTTTACGGATTTAGCTTTCGACTTAGTATGATTTTTTTGTGATTTTTCTAAAATAGTGCAGAAATGGTAAAAACAAATTAACAGTTTACAACTTTCATAACACTTTGATACATGTTGAGCAAAGTGTAAATCTTTGATGACTTCATATTTTGCATGTGTTTTCTGTTGTGATATAATTATATAACAAAAAACATTCACTTATTTGTAAGAGTTCTTTATCATTTCAAATAATACAAGATAAGGCATGATATACATAGATATGTTTTTGCTATACATTTGACTTACACATAAAAGGTTTCATTTACATTACACACATTTTGGGTAAACTATAATAGGTATACTTTATGTTTCATATACATTAAAAACAATTATGATAAACTACAATAGGTATAGTTTATGCTTCATATACATTACAAACAATCTTGATAAACTATAGTAAGTATAGTTATATTTCATACGTTACAAACAATTATGTTAAGCTACAATAGGTATAATTTATGTTTCATTTACATTTCGAACTCATTATAAAAGGTTTTCAGCTAGTATAAATGGGGTACAGATACAAAGCACCAGGTTTATACAAAAAGAGGTTTTCATTTCAATTTACGTAAATATGTTAATGAATAAATTTGTGAGACATTCACTTCGCGTTACTTCCAACGTAACAAAGTCAAAAGTCTTGTAAATTGTAACCAGAGTCTCTTGTAGGGAGAGCGTGATAGTTATGTATAGATCTATATTGGGTCTGACAAACCCACACATGAGTTGCATGCAATAGCTAGACCAGCAGGTCTGAAGTGACAAATGTCATTTAACTTTGCAATGCCTGAAGAACGTCGTATACAAGGCCGACTGGGTCATAGCATGGTTATAATAACTCACATGGGGTATTAACAAAACATGATATTTACGGGTTTTACTTTCAATTTAAATGCATTTATGTCGATTTAAACTTGCATAAATTTCTTTAAGTATAGAAAATTTTCTTGTACATTTTGGTCTTGACATTTAAGACTATGGTGTTGTTTGTTTTTTTTGAGGAAAAATGTCTGCAGTCTGCGGACCACATCTGAAGTAGAAGAGGTGGACCAAACGTCTGCAGTCTGAAAAAAGAAGTCTGTTTATTTTTTTAACATTTGCGGGCTACTAAAATAAACTGATTTTTTTTAAACTTCAAAGTGACTTATTAATATTTTTATCACTTTGTTATAAATAAGTAACGAATCTAGATCAACTTTTATGTATTATTGTATAAAAAATAAAAATAAAAATGGTATGAATTAACGTATATATTTGATAAAAACCAACAACTTTGGTTGCAAAATTATAACTAAACATTCTAATTAGTGATCAAAAAATTTGATACATAAATGAATGGAAATAAACTTCGATTTTTTCAATTAAATCCATTAAAAACGTACCGTAAGTATTTTCTTGAGAAATTGACGATACTGTATTAAATAATGTTTTATAAAATTTGGAGAAAACATATACGCATATATTATGATTTTTTTTTCATATGTATATAAACAACTTCAACGACTATTATTGTAATAAATCTTTATTTATAAATTTGTCAAAAAAAATCATGTTTGTATCGTCAAACCTTTTTTTAAGTTTTGTAATTTATTTTTTCAAACTGTTTATCATTAATAAAGTTAGAAAAATTATAAATTAAAAAAACTTAAAAAAATATATATATATATATATATATATTTTTAGGCTAGAAGATGTCTAAAGATGTTAGAAGACTCTGGTTCACATCTGCACCAAGAAGAGGGCGGACAAACATTTTTAAGTCTACAGTCTTCAAAAAAACAAACAATCTGCGAAGGTTAATGTCTGCACGTGGTCTACATGGCGCAGACAGAAGAGGCCACCCAGATCTGCAGACAAAAAACAAACACTACCAACAATATATTTTAAAAAGGGAAATATTGGATTTTCTGGAACAAACATTACTTTTACGGGGAAAAAATTTCAAACACCACATACAAAAGCTTATGAACTAACCAACTTAATTGTTGACACTTTTTCGAAACTATTTGTATTCTCAGGAAATCAGTGAACCAGATAAACAACAACTTTTGAGGATGGGATGCTCAGACGTCAAACATTTCATTTTATTATCATAATGTAATTGATTTTGAAATATGTGACACATACTATGATGTAACTTTTTCAGTTATATTTATGATGGTTGTAATTGCTTTGAGCACTAGTATACTCGTTGTTATGATACTACACATGAAGTCCTCCACCCCTGGACGTTTCCGCCATCCTTGGTTTGGGGTGTGATACAAGTCGGATCCTACAACTCGTCCTTGACTTAGACAACCCAACCAAGAATTCTTACTGAAATGACCTCACGATGTGAGAATCACAAAGTCATGTTGTGAGTTCCATGAACTCAATGATATACGGGGTTAATCTTTGGTCGCGTCGTAAGACCTTATGTTCCACGTTGTAACTACGATCTGAAGCCAAAAGTTAAGATTTTAAGTCCTTATTCTGTTAAGCCCTTAACACCATATCATCCAGAAGCTAAAGAGGACCCCTAAGGTCCATAAAAGTGTTTGCTTTATGTTCATGCTTGCACCATGCATGACCCAACCCATTCTATGTCAAAAAGTGGAAAATATGCATTAAACTATCATGCATGGCTCTTATACTTCACAAACTTCCAGATATAGACAATATGTTGATCAAGGAACCCTTAGAATCTATAAAGTTTCTAAATTTATGGATTTACTTCACTCATCCATGCTTAACATGAAGAAATATGGACAAAATCCTAGATCTAACCATAATATGCAATAAAGTTTGAACATTTGATACTTACAAGGGTCCAACAATAAGAAAAGATGATGATGATGATACTTTTCCCAATCCACCACTAGAGCACTTCTTTCCTCTTATTCTCTCCTTATTCAAGCTAGAAAATGGACCAAAAATGACTAAGGGCTTCAAGAATGATTGATATCAGGGTTTCTGGAGGCTTAGAGTGTGAGGGAGGATAAGGGTGAACAACCCTAGACCTTTCATTCCATTAAATACCAAAAAATTAGGGTTTTTGGTCATCAGACCACTCTCACGTTGTGACCAACAAGGGCTCACGTTGTGAGACTCAAGGAATGCAGGTCAACAAGTTAACCATGACTCACGACGTGAGAGACATTGCTCACTCGTGACTTCGCCCAAATGCTAAAGAAAACCTCAAAATCATGCTCCTTAAAACTGATTGATACAAATTTAAATAATCACCATGTTATTAGTTTGTTTAAATAAATAAATATATTTTTTTGGTTATGCAAAATTAATATTTTTAAAAATCCTATTAAACCGAACACACTAAACTAAAACACACATATTGACAATGTTTAAAAACTATTTGTTAAGTTTTTTTTGTAGTACCTTTACATTTCTTTTGTGGCTAACCATTAAACTAAAACTAACAACTAGCTAGCTTGCCTGCCTTCAATAAGATTATGTAACATCCATAAAACTCATACCAAATTTAAACTTTTTAAAATCATTCAAAACCAACAGTTGTTACAATTTTGTTTTCAAAATAGTATAATATCAGAGTATCCCATAAACAAAGTCATGAAAATATGAGGAGTTGTACGATCATCTAAGGTACCTGAAACAAAAACTGAAATTGTAAGCCTAAAGCTTAGTGAGTTCCTCCAAAATACTGATACACAGTAAATAGAACATATACAAATAACAACATGTAATGGGTCCACAACTTTATAGACTGGATTACCCCTGGGCCCACAGTGTGAGTCTGGCTTGCCTTCCGGGCCCACAACTCACATCTGGCTTGCAACTTAGCCCATAATATGAGTTTGGTATGCCCTGCCTGGCCCTCAGCTCGTATCTGGAATGCTCCTGAGCCTACAGTACGAGTGTGTCATGCCCTACCCGACCCTCAGCTCGCATCTAGAATGCTCCTCAATCCTCAGTATGAGTCTGGCAAGCGCTGCTCGGCCCTCAGCTCATATTTGGAATACTCTAAGGTTTGTTGGCTACCACACAGAGCAGTACAACCTCAACCCATCCCACATAACATGTCGACATATAACATAATTAATGCACATACAGATAATCAGATAAAAATACATGTAACCCTACAGATCTACCAAACTGGCATAACAACTAGCATGCATAACTAACTCATACTCAACATATCAGCAACTACTAGGATAATAGATCCAATGGGCCTACATTGGTGCCTTCGACCCCTTAGTATAGTGAGGATAACTCACCTCAAAATTGTCAAACTGAAGTGATAAGATCAAACTCTCGAATCACAGCCACAAACTCCACCACTTATATATACCATAAGACAATTTCCATAAATTTCCAATATACCAAAATACCCCAGAAGTTAAACTAGTCAACCCTTGGTCAAATTCAAAGTCAATGGTTAAGGTTAACAGTCCATGTTGACCCTGTTGGGTTATGAGCATTCTAACACTCCTAAGTGTACATGCAACCCTAAATACCTTGGATCTATGTTTTCTCTATTATACATGCAAATATGAATATCCAAGATATTATCCTAAACTAGCATACAAAACTATCAATATAACAAGATAGAATACATACCTCTTTGATGGTGCTTGTCTTCATGAAGCTTGAGTGCCTAGTGCCCCAAGTGTGACACCTCAAATGGTTCACAATCATCAAAACACTTAGAATAGCTTGAGAGAATTCTACACTTCATGAAATCGGCTAGCCCTTTCTTATTCTCACTAGTGGCCGATTTTTCCTCAAGAATAAGATGCTTATATAGTTATACAATTAGGGTAAACCCTAATTGTCATGACTTTCCATTTCCTTGGATCCATGGGTTCAAATACACCATGGAGCATCCATGGAGCATCATATGGGTTTTGGCCCAACTAGATAATCCATGGAGCATTAGCCCACTATACAAGTATGGATGATTTACACAATCAACCCATATATTTAATTAGTCTTCTTTTGATCACTCAATTAATGCTAGATTAATTCTTGATCAATACTAATTAAATAATCTCATTATTCTTATTATTAATATACTAGAACTTATAATATATTAATAACCATAAGTGTCTTATTTCTCTCATTTAGTCTATCCAAGTGCATGATGGTATGCAACCCAAATGGACCATGCCGGGTCGGGTCAAGTCTTACCAATTATAGTTATGGACTTAGACATTAATCCAACAGTCTCCCACTTGGATAAGTCTAAAACTATTATTGCGTATGACTTCAGGAACCAACTGGCAATCGTAGCTCTCAAAAGCTTCTGTCGAACTCTGACCTTGTAGATGAACTCTGATCTTGTCAATGACTTGTCCATTAGATAAGGGATCATATATTCCTCTATTCTAGATATCATATGGACTGAGACATGGATTATAATCATTCTCTCTGTCCATTAGTTGTTTCCCGATTTCCGATTTATGACGACTGACTAATTGAACAAATCAAATCAGTCCTGACCCGGCCGAGCACTTCCATTTATCATCATCAAATCATCGAGGGGCCCACAGATATCGCTTTTATCCCGAAGGTAAAAGGAATGGATAAAATTCGACTCATATGGCTTGTTCTACTACTTGTTGAATCATACACAAATGCACGTTTTATAGCATCGAGTTACCAAATGTAGTTTCGTGCAATCAATGTACAACCAACTCATAGTAACAACTCATATCTCTAGGTTTGAAGAATATAAGATATTATCGTCTCATGATCACTCGTGATAAAACCCATGAAGTGATTCCAATGAGCGCGGGTTGAATCCAATACTCAGAACTTATGAGCACTCATGAGTGTTGTAGCCCTTTGTCCAACACCTTAGACCTCTACAAGCCAACCCATGACAGTCTTAATTCATATCTACTTCCAACATATGACCGACTGTGGATGGTTTGAATAACTTAGTCATTCTGGAAGAATAACCTAGTTTATTCAGGAAGTCAAAACATGCAAAGTGAAACACAATAATAATTGAATCCAATATGGTCTCAGAACTTATGAATATAAATAAAACACCTTTTATTTATCACCATATGATTACACATTATTCATTGTATGTTGTTTCAGCTATCAACTTTATTCTTGAATTTAAAACAATAGTTGTCCCATGCTCCAAGCATGTACACTATGTTTTTCTAAACACTAGTCATGCCATACACCAAGTATGCATACTATGTTTGTCTATGATCTTTACTTTGTAAACTAAATCAATTGAACATAACTTCAATGATTCTCTTTTCACACTCCTAAATCCTTATTGTAAATACAAGAATTCCAAATTCATGTCATTTACTGAAATCTGTTAGATTCTAAACTTATATGCATTGATCCTCTTGTAATGATTATGCACAAAGTCAGAAAGACTTGGCAACAATCATTACAGAGTATTCCAAAGGAGATCAGCTCCTTAGAAACATCCTTCTTGCATTAAGTTTCCTAATCTTAAACAGATTGGAAAAATTCTAACTTTGAAACATTTCCAGATTCCATTTTGACTATCACTTCTGAACAAGAGTTGCCTCCTTACAGATTATGTCAATATGGTCCTTCCAGAATTATCACTACACTTCCAACTGTCCTTGAGCAACCAATCTTTGGTAAACCTTAGATTGTCCTCGACAATTGTTTAATCCTTTTAGTCATATCCAGTTCTAAACCTTTTCCCTTCATAATGCCCTAGGCATTTGGAAAATTTTAGAAAGGATGAATATAGCACATGTAATCGAGCCTATATCCGAGGCATATGGGACACGATTCATGATGTCTCACATAAAGACTAAACCAGTCTTTTGCTATAACATTTCCATTTCTATTTGCCAAGTTCTCATAATTCAGATTATAAAAAGGGATGCCGTAATCATAATCGAATTTTAGAACGCAAATAATGGACCCATATACAGAATTTCCTTATGTTGAGCCATTCCAACATGAATTCATATATATCCTTGACTAAATGATTAAAACCTCACGATCTAAGCTTATAGATTTGAGATGAAGTATAATTTCCTCTCCCTTAATTATAGCAAAACAACTTTTTCCCAATTGAAACCTTTTGTTTTCTATAATTAACATTGCTAACTTGCAATACTTATCATAATTATCATGCTCCCACTAACATGATGATTATTAGCATAACACTTATGCTCCCACTAGCTTTGACATGTACTCAGAAATCAGCTGGACTTCTAGAAATCAATACTTTATTGACTTTCTTACCAAAGTTCAGATTTCTGATACTGGATTGTTTTGATAGAACTTTATCAAAATCATACACCTTCCCTTAGATAGCACACTTATGTGTCTAAACAATTATGAAGAGGGATGCCGTAATCATAATGGTTAGACCTTTTTGCCACTTCTCACAAGTTCAGGTTAGTGTGCCGGTAAACCACACACGCTCCACTAACGACTTTGAGAATGCAAATATCACAATTGCTATCTAACTAAAATCTACTTAGTGAAAGTGTTTCCTCACCATCATTTTCATGAATCGGAGAGAAACCTTATGACACTTAGATTTAATGGTGTATGTGTTCTTATCCATGTGAATTGTCAAAACCATAGTCACAAGACAAGGATAATGACAAATCCAAACTCATATGGACTGAACTCAATCTTAATTTCTTGCCACCTGGTAGCTCAAGGGCCTGCCATTGCTTCCAAGTTGTTGTGCAACCAATTGAGAACTCTAAGAACTCAACTTTAACTGGAATGGTCATAGACTATGTCAACACGATAGGTTATAAACCTCAAGGCGTGTGCTAGTGAAGAACTTCAGGTTTTATTCTTGATTAGTTCTTGAGACTTTCAAGACCTTTAAGACTCCCACTGTCCTCTTGACCTATAAGACTCCCTTGTCAAACATCCAAGAGATAGTGTGGATTCTAACCAAGACAAACACTTCACACAATTGGCCTAAGTTGGTCTTTGTTTTATCCAAAACATCACAACTTACCAACTTAAAATGAACAAAAGTAGGACACTTTTACTCTTACATTTGACACGTGTTTTAAACCTTCTTAAAGACATGTCACTCAAATCACAATCTTGGAGTATGACTCTAAGACTTGTATTGGAACGAATTATGACTCATCTTCTTGATTTAACCATTTCAACAATTCAAGATCCCTTCTTCTTAGTCATAAGAATGCACTAAGACTTCCTTAGAGAACTAATTTTGATATGGATTCTTAATCATTAAGATGATCACAAAGCTGATACTAAAGTACTCTCCTATCTTTTCAGATTTGAGAAACTTTTATCCTTCTGCCTAATTTGATTCTTCTTATTCGCTCTGCCTTACATTGGAACCTTTTCCAATGTCTCAGAGTTACACTTAAGCTTGTAAGTATAATCATATTTACTGAGCTTTAGTAAACTATGACGAATAGTCTTATCAATCTTTTGTGGTGGACTTAATCAGTGCACATGACTATGTACTCAACGCCTTAGTCCATTACTTGACTCACATATCCATGTGAATAAGTAATCAGTCTTAATTTTCCAATACTTGAAAGTTCTCATTCATCATGCTATAGAACTTGCATGAATCCAAGTCCCGGTCCACTTGAGACTTGGGTGATGAGAATCTTTCCTTATTTGGTAAATTTAGACATTACCACAAATGAAAGAATCAATTTCATATTTCCACTCTTGCTATTAATGGAATTATATAAGCAACAATTTTTCCTCAAATGCCATTGTAAGGATATTTTAAAATAAATAAAATCAAAATTTTCTTTTATTTAAAAAATTATGCGGAAAAATTTATCCTTACAATCCATATGAAAACTTGTTGTTATCTGTTCCTTAGCAATATCTCATAACTCCTAAGAAGTAGCTCAAGAATCTAATTTTCAAACTACGCGATAGAAATCCATCTATGCGATCAGATTCAACATATTCTTTCTTTAAGTTCCTTTACTTTTATTTGATTCTTAAAACATTACCATGTGACCCAGTCACATTATGTATCAGGAATTTCATAATAGAAACTTAACAGAGTTAGATTAGTGGACTTTACCTGAAGTAGAGTCAACCTTATTGACTTTAACATCCTTAGGTAAATTTGGCAGCTTCGCAACTAATAACCCTTCCTTTGGCAATATAACCATATGGACCCTTTGATAATGGTACACGGGACTATTACAGACTTAGCCTTTTCTCTTTACCATTTGGTCAACCTTGTTGACTATGGTTAATCCCTTTCCTTGGGAAGAGAGTGCTTTTTCTGTATTTCCAGTGTCACCATTGTCAATGTCCATAGAGTTTCAGGAAGTTGATCTTAGCAAATAGACAAGATCATTAATGGTCTTGTCATAGTCTATTTCATAGGTGTCCCAAAGGAACTCACTATGTGACTTAGAAAGTGATTGAACCACCAACTTTCTCAAGACTTTGACACCCAACTCTCCCGGCTTGTCACTATGTGACTACATCTCCAAGATGTGATCACACCTAGACCTTGCCTTGCCAATTGGGCTTGAGTGACTTTTAAACTTTTCAAGAACTTGTGGGGTAGGGAGAATAATTGGAGGAGGTGAAAGAAGTATGATTTCCATTGGAATATCATCTTCATTTAGGAAAGCTAGTTTCAAGAGATTTGGGAAGATCATAAATGTCTAAACCAGACATGTTTTGGGAGATATTCAAGATAGTTGATCTTAAAGTCCTTAATATGACACCCAATATGAAATATTAAGGCTAGGACCCAACAAACTATTTTATAACTTAGAAGAGGTATGCCGTAATCCAAGCTATAAAACAATTTGATGGTAGGTGAATGATGATTCACCAATTTCCACCAAGATAAACGAAATGTATTATTAGGTTTTAATTGGTTTTTGAAACTCCTAGATCTTTTGAGATTCATTGAACTGTTCAATGGCATGTTTCAATCTCGAGTGTGCCCTTCAGGTTTTGTGACTGGGATGCCGAGGATCACAAAACAAGGTGTGAAGTAACCATGCAAATTACTTGGTACCCTTAAGTGTTTACCCCTCAATCGATGTGCCGGTTAACCACACACGCTCCATCGATACTATGATAAACATTAAGTCACCCTTTGCCTACCTTGTTAAATACGAGTTAGTGTGCCGGTTAACCACACACGCTCCACTAACCGACTTAAACAAAGTGCAAAGTGTAATTTCATGGATTAGCACCTTCTTCACATTTTCCTAAGTAACTAAGATTGGGAATTATTAAGAGTTTAGTTACTTAGTATTTATCATTAATACTTTTAATGAAGGGAGAATTATAGTCCTGTCAAACCCGTTCGGCTAACGACCCTCCACCAGTCAAGCAAGCGGTGGGTGAGAGTGAACACCCATTAAGTTGCCATTTTATAGGCAACAACCTTATACCCACCTTATAGACCGGCTTCGTGAATGAGGCGTACTAGCGGTAAGACCGACTTTAATCTTATACATATATATATATATATATATATATATATATATATATATATATATATATATATATGATTAACTTATAATATTATAAAGTATAATGGTTGAATTTTAACTTTTAAAATTCTAAGGGCTAACTTGGAATTAAAGTATTCATATGAGAAAACTTTACGAATTCCAAAACTTGAGGGCAAGTTTTGAAACTATTCAAAACTAATTAATTCCATAACTTATGTGTTTAAAGTAGTTTTAATCCAAAAACTCTTCAAGTTCCATAACTTATGGAAGACTTTAAACTAATAAAAGAATTAACTTTTCTTTATTTTTATAACTTATGGAATTAATTAAGGTTACATTTTTTTTATTTATTTATTTTATTTATTTAATGAAGAGACTCTTGGTCCTCCATAACTTGAAGACAAACTATGGAGTCATAACTCCAATTAATTAGAACTAGACTCTTCATTTTTTTTTTGTAACCTTTGCCAATTTTATGAGTTTTATGAGTCTTTAATGTGACTCTTCATGTAACTTGAGGACAAGTTACACAAACACATTTTATACTCAACTCTTAGATTAAAATGGATTGAAAACAACTATTTCAATTAACTTTTCTATTAATCTAAGCAACTCATAAGAACAAGATAATTCAAATCAAACTTTTTCATGTAATTAGTCTAACCTTTAAACTAATACAAAACATGAATCTATTGACAAGTATCTTTGAAATTGGATTAGCATGAACATTACCACAACAAAAACAAGTTTATAAGTTCAAAAACAACTTAGGGTAATGTTCCTAGTCCATATCTAGCCAAAAAACCTCGAAAATATGCTGTCTGGGGTCCAACTCGTCGAGTGCATGAACACAACTCAGCGAGTTGGATGCATTTTGCCTTGGACTCGTCGAGTCCCTTCATGGACTCGGCGAGTCTGCTGGGCTGACAGCATCAAAACTCGATTTTTCAGCTTCTATTGCAGGTATAACAAGAAAACAAGCCTAGGCTCTGATACCACCGTTGGGTTATGAGCATTCTAACACTCCTAAGTGTACATGCAACCCTAAATACCTTGGATCTATGTTTTCTCTATTATACATGCAAATATGAATATCCAAGGTATTATCCTAAACTAGCATACAAAACTATCAATATAACAAGATAGAATACATACCTCTTTGATGGTGCTTGTCTTCATGAAGCTTGAGTGCCTAGTGCCCCAAGTGTGACACCTCAAATGGTTCACAATCATCAAAACACTTAGAATAGCTTGAGAGAATTCTACACTTCATGAAATCGGCTAGCCCTTTCTTATTCTCACTAGTGGCCGATTTTTCCTCAAGAATAAGATGCTTATATAGTTATACAATTAGGGTAAACCCTAATTGTCATGACTTTCCATTTCCTTGGATCCATGGGTTCAAATACACCATGGAGCATCCATGGAGCATCATATGGGTTTTGGCCCAACTAGATAATCCATGGAGCATTAGCCCACTATACAAGTATGGATGATTTACACAATCAACCCATATATTTAATTAGTCTTCTTTTGATCACTCAATTAATGCTAGATTAATTCTTGATCAATACTAATTAAATAATCTCATTATTCTTATTATTAATATACTAGAACTTATAATATATTAATAACCATAAGTGTCTTATTTCTCTCATTTAGTCTATCCAAGTGCATGATGGTATGCAACCCAAATGGACCATGCCGGGTCGGGTCAAGTCTTACCAATTATAGTTATGGACTTAGACATTAATCCAACAGACCCAACTCGTCAAGTGCAGCTCACTAACTCATAGAGTCCTTCCAGAACTTGAGAAGTCATGAAACCCCCCAATTGACTCGTCGAGTTTCCAGACAACTCGTCGAGTCCATGCGTGTTCACAATCAAGAAAACCCTAACTTACTTGTCGAGTCATCTTACTAAATCGCTGAGTTCATGCAGAAACCCTTAAGGCTGATCTTCATCAGACTCGCCAAGTTGGCCATGCAACTCGTTGAGTCCCTTCAGTCCTTTCTCCATTTAGATGCTTATAAGCCACCACAAAGCTCCATATTGCATATCTAAGCTCCTAAGGCATACTTCATCGGTAAAGTTTCAAACTTTACGTACATTCAAGGTGTTAAGGGCCAGATCAAGCTAAAGGAGAAGTTTTAGGTGAAGAAAAGGAATTATCTTGCTAAAGGTTGAAGCTTTATGACTATAAGACCCAAGATGAGCCTAGATCTGAAGTTGAAACTTCAGATCTTGCCCGATACCCAAAATACATCACCAATCATGTTAAAATGGCCCTAATCTCAAACATGAAGAAATCTAGATAGAAGGAAGTTCAAGGTAACGACTTGTTACCTTCAAGTGATACTAAAATGGAGTAGAGTTTAGATTTACAACTTTTCCTTGCTCTAAGTTCCTTTGTCTTCAAGTACTTCTCACCAAGATCCACCTTCCATGCTTAATAACACAAAAATTCAGAGAGAATACACAATTTAGGGTTTCTGAGCTCAAAGGGGGTTGTAATGGAGGCTAATGACCCATTAAATAGGGTGCAAAACCCCGAAAATTAGGGTTTCGTCCTCCAGCTCCAGCTCCAATTCATCGAGTCGTGTCCTCCAACTCATCAAGTTGGCCAATTAAAATATGCGGCCAAATCTGTTCCAACTTGATGAGTTAGGGCATCCAACTCGTCGAGTCGATCTTTAAAATGGAAATATAATGTTGTAAAGTTTATACCTGAGAGTCGGGGTGTTATAGATTACATGGTACAAACAACTATATAAAAAGTTAATTTATTTATACGATGAGTGGTAAACTAACATTATTAAATTATATGTTCGTTAGACTTTGAGATATTATTTTTATAATCCAAAAATACTTTTTTCCAATAAATTCCATGTGAGACCTTCATATCATTAGAAGCTAATGAAACCCAGACATGTATATATATATATATATATATATATATATATATATATATATATATATATATATATATATATATATATATATATATATATATATATATATAAACACATATAAACACATATAAAGTTCCCTTAGGAACAATACTTTGTTCCTATTAGACCTTTTTTTAAATAAAAAAGACCCCAAGGCTATGTCTTATGTTTATGTTATTCCCTGATCATTCCACGCTTCCTCCACTGACTCAATTCACCGCCTCAAAAGCTATATACCTTTTAAACAAATCCGGCTAATTTGAGGGTATTACCCAGTTCCTCCGGACGACTATGCAACACCATATCCGACGTTGGTCCTCACTTCTCTTGAAAGAGAGGGTGAAGGTTACTTTTCTAAGCCGAATCCTTCTCCTCAGTTGTTTTAATCGCTAGTAGGGCTGACAATTCTCGATACGACACGCGACACAACCCACGACACGACACGAAATAAATGGGTTTGGGTTGAGTTTTTCAACCCGTCAACCCGCCAACCTGTTTATTAAACGGGTCATATATGGGTTTCTCAAAAAATAAACGGGTTGACCCGCCAACCCGTTTATATACTTAATAAAAAAATTATTTTATTTTTAAATGTATTTATGTATCAAGTATGAATATTTAATAAGTATTATATAATATATATACCATTGATTAATAGACAATTTGACTGTTTTGACATTTTGAGTCGTAGTGAATAGTCTAAGGTCGTAATCGTAACCTATAAGGCTAAGTCTGTAACATGTTTCTATGAATGTTTATAATTTTCATTTGGATGTTTAAGACTTAAATGTCTAAAATTCGGACCCACGAACCCAAATTTGACCGACAAACCAGCCAACCTATGAACCCGTATAAATAAATGGGTTGGCGGGTCATATATGGGTTTATGTTCCAAACCCGTCAACACGTGACCCGCCAACCCGTGACCTGTATATTTAAATGGGTCGTGTTTGGGTTGGCATATTTTGACCCGCCAACCCGTCAACCCGCGACACGCCAACCCGAACATGACACGATTGTCAGGCCTAATCGCTAGTGGTTTGGAGCCGATGACCATTCTCTATCTTCCTGTATCATCCACCGCTTCTTCGACCTCTACCTAACACTCTACCGCTATCGCCAATAATTTTCTTTTATCTGCCACCACCAGATCACTTACCCTAACCATCAGACCTTTCATTCTTCTCTGCCATCTCGATCATTATTTCACACCACCACCATGGCTTATTTCAATTTATGAATCGATCCGGTCCTGATGTATGTCGTTTTTCAGGTTTCAAAGAATTTGATGGGGCTTCAAGAGGTTAGCCTTATCCGTTTCCCTCCCAACCAATTTTCCTTCTTGCATCATCTTCCCTTTCTAGGTTACAATTTCTACCCCTTTCCTTAAAACTTAAGAAATTAGAAAAACATAACCCATTTATATGAAGTTTGGACTACTTCATTCCTCTAATCTGCCTATGACATTTTCCGATTCATCTTGCTGCCTCTCTATTGTATCCTTCAGGTTTCTGGTGGTAATCGCTTCGCCGATTTTATGTTGTGTTGCTTTCTGTCAGATTCTTGGTAAGTTCTTTTTCTCACTTTTTTCTTTCATTAGTTTTTTTTTATTTCTATGTCTTCAAGTTTCTGTTTTTATTTTATGTTTTCGTTCTTCTCTGTATTTTTATTTTTCTCTTTCATTTTGTGTTTCATTTACTGCAATATGTTTTGATTCTTATTTGATTAGTGTACATGAGGAAGTGGGAGTAGGAAGTCTAATAATGTCATTTTCATTTTATTTGTTTCTTTTGTGTTTTTGCTATTTGATTATCTGAAATTTCATAGTAATGGCTTCAAATAAGGGCGATGGCGATGGTGTTAATGCTAATTTCCCTCCGACTCGATTTTATTAAACGAGGTTGAACAATTTGAAGGTGAATGTTCTTATGCTTTAAATGATTGAACCATAAGTTTTTTGAAAATAAAAATTATGGACTGCTTATTATTTTTTGTATTTATATGATCTGTTTTTTCTTATTAGCGATTTTTTTAATGTTGTATACATATATTTTTGTTAATGTTGTATTTTTCTTCTTTTGTTCTTTTGTAATGTTATAAGGAAATGTCTCTTGCAGGATGTTCATGAAGGAGAAATTCTTTCCTTTGAATTTCAACTTACCAGTTAAAAACACAAACAACTCTACTTAAGATTTTGAAAGCTATTGTTTTCTTGCTTCAGGGGGGAATGATAAAATTATACATCTTTTTGATGTAAACAGGTTTGAATTGTGTCACTTTTACCCTTGATAGATTTCCAACTTCCATTCATCAATCTGAATCTTTATATGCTTTCTCTGTTTCTTATATCTTAGGAGTTTTGATCTGATTACAAGTGTTGGTGATCATTCATTTGTTGTGACTTCAGTACAACTCATTGGACATGGGAGCAAACTTAGTAGTTGTACTTATGATATGTGACTTTCTAATTTCTACTATGTATTATACCTTATAGTTTTTTTGGAGTGTTTTACTTTTGAATTTAATGTATTTTTCATTATGAATGTTTTTAATCTTATGTGATGTTGCTGGAAGTGGAAATGATTATAATATTTCTCATTCACATCAACAAAAGGCATATCATGGAACTGTTTAAACTACTTATGATTATTTCGACTCAATTCTGAACCATCTGAACATTTGTTGGAAATTTGAAAACGATGATATATTTTGGATTTCCTAACGTGAACAAGTGATGTGATGAATTTTAATGTTTATTGTGTTTGTCCTGTAATTTTTATTTGCAGGTTCTACTGAAGCAAAGACTAAATGATGCTATATGTTTATTATGAAGTCATATTTAATGATGACAAGATGTCAAAATCTGTGTAGAATCTCAAATTTTTCCATGCTAATATTTGAGATTATGGTTAACTTGATTTTGTTCAAGTCACTTTCATGGCAGATATGTGAATTTGCTCTGCTATCAATGTATTTTATGTAACTTAGATTGGGTTTTTTGAGTACTTACATGTATCCTTTCTTCAGGTAAAGACAGGGATGGCGATGACAAAAAATATTTTCTTAAACTTCTTAAAAGCCCATCAGATCCCCAGTGAGAATGTTTGGGTCAAGGTTGTAACTTTCATGGCCTATGATGTTTGTGGCCCTAGTGCTATAGGAGACTTAAAGAAATAATTTGGCAACAATAGTAATATACATATCTACTTATGTTTGTACATATTACCTTTTTTAAATATGGATCAGATGACCTAATCCCTTATTTTTATGATTAGTGCTTATATAAATGAATTTGGATGTTTGAGTTTATGGATCGCAACAAGATTGTCATTATACCTGACGATACCACTATATATTCACATGTGATGAAACTGCAAACAAAAATGTTGATATCATAAGGGGATTCTCGAACGAACAAAACATAAAGTATTTCGTACTAATTTCAAGGTATATAGTTACCTCTTTTTTCCAAAGATTTTTTTTTTCAATAGATATTAAAAAATAACCATAATATTACAGGATAATCCTTATTATAAAGGCGTATGCCCTATTACTATTCCACAAGAAGGCCATTGCAGACCTCGAGATTTGTGATGGATGGTGAAATGTAAGATTATCTGCTTGCAAGGGATTTGATCCTATACACTATTTATATGTAACAAGGCTAAATGCATACTATTATGATATATATAAAAATTCATGGTTGACTAACCTTATTGAAAATAATAGTGAAATATCTGTATCCGGTGCAACATATAAAACGATAGAGTGCGTTGACACCTCTATAGAAAGTGTAAGTGTAAGTTTTAACATAGTTATCAATAGGGCTAGATTATAATGTGGATGAACAATTATTGTACAGACGTGTGGACAATGCAATTCTACGAGAATTACTAAGAGAATAAGTTATTTAGTCATGTAAATACGTTTAACCTCGCAGAACTATCGTCATTTCATGCATTTTCATTAATTATTATTCATTTTTGTTCTCACGTATCGTTTTTCACTCATTTTCATTCTTACAGAATACAACTCAACAAACATTCTGACAGAATGAGAATAATAAAAAAAAAGTCTATAATAACCTTATAGACGATTTAATTATTGAGAATATGCGATATTAACAATAATTATGTAAGACTGAACGTATTCACATTATCAAACAACATATTTTCTTTTTCATTCTCACATAATAACACTGTTTACACGTTTACACAATAGATATCAATCCCCATTTGAAAATAGTTCTATATAAACACATATATTTATAACTTATAAGGCGTTGTGCCAGTGGAACTTGCCAAAAGACCAAAAGAAGTTCTTACGGACCCATGTGAAGCATGGTCCCTTCCCTAGTTTATTATATATCTTTTTGTCCATATATAAAACCTTAGTAATAAACTTTAATGAATTATTTTTTACTTTATTTTAATCAATAGATGGAACATAATAACATCAAATACTTTACCTAATGATAATGTTTTGATTAGATAAGACCATATAAAAATGAAAATCTTAACTGCTAAAAAAATAGATCAGTATTTTTTAATAATAAGGGATTTTTGTTTGAAATATAAACTCAAAATGTGTATATACATTATACATTACATATATACTTTAATAGTAATGATTATTGTTATTGATTGTTCACTGACAACATTCCACGATACACTCTCATTTTGGTAGGCTTTTAAATCTTAATCTATATAATGAAACAACCAAGAATTGAAATTATTGATTTTAGATAATCATGATAACTAGTAAAGAGGCCGCGGCTACGCCATTTTTGGGGTAATACGGGAAAAATCGGCAAACTTTAAAAGATATGTGCTGAAATTGTAAATCACCACAAATAAGGGAGAAAGTCGACAACCCCTAAAATTGAATGTCAAAAGTGTACAACCAAAAGAATGAATACTGCCGGAGAAAATTAAAAAATATTGTGACAATAATGTTAAAGTTGCAAAAGTTGGAAAAATATGGTGACAAAATTCAAAAGGAGAGTTTATTTTTTCTTTTTTATGTCAAAATGTAAAATTTTTTAATACAAGGATAAAAAGTGTCAAATTCATAAAAGATTTGTGGAAAAACATAAAAAATATAAAATTTTTGACTGTAATGACTAAAAGTGTCAAACTCACAAAAAATTTGTTGCAAAAACCAAAAGGCAGAAAAATTCAATCAAAACACAAAAATATAAAAGTTTTAAATTTAAAAACAAAAAGTATTAAATACATCAAAAATTTGTGGTAACAATCTAAAACCCAAAAAGATACTATTCCTAATTTTTATTTCTTTTATTTATATATATATATATATATATATATATATATATATATTAATTTGATCGATAAAACTTTCAATATTATATATAAAAAAGTGTTTTAAAATATATGTTAAAATATGATGTTTATTTTACTTATCATATTAATTCAAGTTATTTATAATCCAAAGGCTTATTTTTAGTTAATATTTAACATTTTTTTTGTCAATATAATAACTTTAAACCCGTAATTTTTATAAGTTATAACCTAATATAAAATACAAATAAATATTTAATTATTAATCTAAAACAAAATATAATGAAGATAGAAAACTTTCAAAATGTACCCCACTCCCCCGAAATCCAAACACCCCTATATCTATGAGATATAAATCGGAAAACTCTTACCAGTATTCATCGCCTGAAAAATAGACCCACCGACCACATAAATAGCACGGGTTCTTTAGCTGTGGACTACTGTCTCTGCTTTCTCTCTAGGGTTTCCTTCAATTTTCAACTTAGCTTCTACCTATCTCTCTAAAATCGCATACTAAACTCAAATGTATAGCGGTTCCAGTGATGGGGAAGGTCTTGATGCATCATCGGTGGCGTCCAGGAAGATTCCGCCGGCTTCTTCGATGCTGTGGGTCCGTAACCTCCGCCGTTTCATCGGATCCGGTGCTGGTCTTGGCTCTGAAGCTTTAATGGGTAAAATTAATCAGTTTCCCCCAAATCTGCCTCTTCTATCACTGTTCATTTTTGAACGCGTTTGTGTGCTTACTTATCTGTAGTTTGCATTCGAGATTCCGTAGGCATTTTGTAACTCGTGTTCGTGTGCTTTGCAATGAGTTAGTATGTTTACATCTTGGTTGTTTATGAGTGATAATTTTTATGCTCCATGTGCTTCGCAAGTATATCCAGTTATGAGATTGAATAAACAAGTTCTTTTGAGTTGTAAACTTAGGACATTTTCATTGTACGCTTTGTTAGACTTTTACTTTGTAAGAACGAGCTTCTGCAAACTGGAGTCTAGGTTTGTGAATTTGAGGCAACTTCTCGAGTTCATATTAGGGCCAGATAAAGCATGTTTGAATATCATATCGAACTTGCTTGCATCATCCTCATGAATCAGGATCCAATTATAGTGATTATGTAATTAGCAAATTCAGAGTTTTGGAATAGTTAGAGGGTAGTTTCTATGATCCAATGTCTAAATGTCTGTATGAAGAGTGATTGATGATTTAACTAAAAGGTTTAGGCTTATAGAAGGAAACAGTTCCTACATATTTAGGAGTCAAAACTTTTGTTTTCCATGTTATCCAACTTTTCATTAATTGCGTGACAACGTTAATGTTTGGTAATATATAATCTTGATTTGGGTTTATGTTGGTAAATTTGGGAATTTTTTATAGTTACATTTTTTATTTTCCTTCCCTAGCTATCTAACTTGCATCTATACCTTGTTTTGCAGAGCTTGAAACAAAAAGAATCTTGCTTGATATCTTTAAAGAGAAGCAACAAAAGAGTGCTGAAGCTGGCACAATCCCAAGTTTCTATAAGAAGGTCTTCTTGATGATTGTTTTTGTTCTTATTGAATATGTAGTCTTTAATGTTATGACATTTATTTAGAATATTTCATTTTCCAGTTTCTAACTTTTTTTCTCATCAGAAACCTGAAGATGGTTCCATTAGTTCTAGAGTCCAGAGGTTGGCAAAGTTTCGTTTTTTAAAGGTACCCAAATCCACTTTTTTGCAATTATTATAACCTTCAAGGATTCTTTTTCCTAATTCGAATAATAAATTTGTTGATTCATTTTCTTTACTTAGAAACAATCTGATCTTTTGCTGAATGCTGATGACCTGGATGCCATGTGGGTTTGCTTAAGAGAAAATTGTGTCATTGATGATGCCACTGGTGCAGAAAAGGTATCCATATTCCATCCACCTTACAAAAAATTCTCATTTATTTGATTGTTTTCTCAATGCCAATGTTTAAACATTAATGTTATGCTGATGTTTCTCTTTCTGTAGATGAACTATGAAGATTTTTGCCACATTGCCTCTGTATGCACAGAGCAAATAGGCCCAAAATGTCGCCGATTTTTTAGCCCATCAAATTTTATGAAATTTGAAAAAGATGAATCAGGAAGGATTGCTATTCTGCCTTTTTATCTCTATGTAATGCGCACGGTGAGTTTTCTTCTTTGAGCTCAAAACGGAATTGGAATTAGAGATTCCATTCCAATTCCATGATGTGGAATTTGTTTCTGTGGATTCTTTATATTCCATGTTTGACTGATTTTGTCATTTCAGTGATGGGTTTAAAGAATTTGATCCTATCCTTTTTTATTAAAAGACCAAAATACCCCTAGTATATATGTAATGTATATATTGAAATAAATATAAGTTAGCAACTCAAAAGAGTAAATTACAAAAATGATCCCTGAGTAATAATTTTTTTTGGTCCTTCTTGGTGGTTTTTGTAATCTTTTTTTTTGACCCTGTTCTGAGTAAATTGACTATGTTACCCTTACTGATATTTTTACTTCCAATTCTTTTGACAGATTTCATTCCTTTCAAAAACATTCTGCAAGTCTTTTTAGTAATATTTAATTCTTCATGTTCAGGTTTCTCTTACTCAAGCAAGAATTGATATGAGTGAGCTTGATGAGGATTCTGATGGTTTTCTTCTACCTCATGTATGTACCTTGTTATTTTAATACCAAAAATAAAAAAAGAAAGAAAATGAAAGTAGAATACTATAAAAAACAAATAAATGTATTACTTTCTTTTCCCTATTAACCTTTTTTGTTTTTAATATTGTTAAAAAAGGAAATGGAAGCTTATATTCGAGGTCTTATTCCTAATTTGGCTCAATTGCGTGATATGCCTGGAGCTTTTGTTCAAATGTATTGCCGAATTGCTGCACCCAAATTCTTTTTCTTTTGTGATCCCAATAGACGAGGTTTTTTTTTTTTTTTTTCAAATAACTAAAAAATAGTTTTTTGATTATCATTTTATTCTTGTGATCTCATTTCTCTATACCTTTTCTCAGGGAAGGCATGCATAAAGAAGGTGCTGCTTAGTAACTGTCTTCAAGAGCTAATGGAACTGCACCAGGTAATTTCAGTTTTTTCCTTAATTTTATTTTTTTTAAGTTAATCCTTCAATATTTTCTGTTAATTGGAATAAAAATTGTTGCTTTAACGATGATAGGAAAGTGAAGAAGAAGTTACAGACACCGAACAGGCTGAAAACTGGTTTTCCATGACATCTGCACAGCGTGTATGTGGTAAGCATATCCTTTCCAGTCTCCAAAAGACCAAAATACCCTCGCTTTATACTTAATGAAACAAAAATTTAAATTTCACTTTTGATGGATTTCATCTATCCTAATGGGAGGAAGAGGATGGAATTTGATTCTATATAAAAAGACGAAACTACCCTCATCATATTTTCATGTACACTACAGATATGTTCCTTGCACTTGATAAAGATATGAACGGAACACTGAGCAAGCAAGAGCTTCGAGAATACGCAGATGGGACACTCACAGATATTTTTATCGAGAGGGGTAAGTAACAATTACTAAGTTTTTTTTTTTTTTTTTTTTTTTTAAAAATCTGATAAATTATATGTTTTTTTGAATGACTTATGATATTAATTTCTCCAATAGCTTTTGATGAGCATGTGCGTAGGGGTAAAACGGGAAGAGGAAATGCTCGGGAGATGGACTTTGAGAGTTTCCTTGACTTTGTTCTAGCCCTTGAAAACAAAGACACTCCAGAGGGAATTACATATCTTTTCCGATGTTTAGATCTTAATGGAAGAGGCTTCCTTACAACAGCTGATATTCACACCCTTTTCAGGTATAACTAATTATTTATTATTAGGAAATAGGAAATTGAAAAATGGAAGTAAAGAAGGGGAGCATTTAAAGTTTAAATGTTGCCTGATATACCCTTCCTACAAAAAAAAAATAAAAAAATCTCTGCTTTTCCTACTTGTTGCACGTGTGATACGTATGCAAGCCTCTTGACTCTGAGATACATATATTTTAGATACATATTTTCACCATATATTAGTAATAAAAAATAAAATAAAAAATTGATTGGTACACTACAGGGATGTGCACCAAAAATGGATAGAGGGTGGAAATTATGAGTTATGCATAGAAGACGTACGGGATGAAATATGGGACATGGTGAAGCCGGCGGACCCACTGAGAATCACACTGTCGGATTTGTTGTCATGCAAACAAGGTGGAACGGTTTGCAGTATGCTTATAGATGTACGTGGTTTTTGGGCACATGATAACAGAGAAAACCTTCTACAAGAAGAGGAAGAACCAGAAGAAGAATCATAATCATTAACTATGTCACAGTTATAATAATAACCATATATGTTAACATATCTTGATGCGCTGCTTTTTAGGACAATCTCTCTATTTGTGTGTGTGTGTATCTTATGTAAAAATGACATGATTACAATCTGGATTTTCAGATGTGGACTTTGTATATTTGTGTGAGGGAAAACTTGTGATTCCATCTTTTGAGATTTTCATTTCGTAATTTATGAATGGGTGGTTAACTTTGAATAAAGGTAAATCAGGTTCTCTCATCGAAGCATATATATATATATATATATATATATATATATATATATATATATATATATATATATATATATATATATATATATAAAAGTGAATATACCCTTAAGGGTATATAACCTTAGGCATCCAAACCCATCATAATATATTATTTTGTTTAATATATTTATTATAATGTTCTTAAAATTCAATCACTAATTTAATTTACTTTTAATATTTTCGAAATTTCACAGTTATCATTCTCTTACATCACATATTTGTGTCGAACATCTACTAGGCTGCATATATAATAGTTGAAAATGAAAATTATGTAAAAGAAAGATAAATGTGAAATTTATAAAAATCTTAGAAATAAATCAAATTAGGAGTTAAATTATAAGAATATTAGACAATCACAATGTATATATATATGATATAAAACGACGTAGTATGGTGAGTTTGAGTACTTGAGCTTATATACCTTTAAGGGTATATTCACTTTTCCCACATATATATATATATATATATATATATATATATATATATATATATATATATATATATATATATATATATATACCTTCAACCCTATTTACATCTCATCTTATTTTATCTATTCCATTTTATTTAAATAAATTAAAAAACCAAGGGTAAAATAGTATTTTTCGGTAAGATAGAGATCAAACATGCAACAAAAACAAATTGTAAGGATCTTTCGAATTAAAAAAATAAGTTAAGGATCAAACGTACAAATTCCTCGAAATTATAGTGACCATTGGTTTAACGATGAAAAAAAAAAAAAAAAAAAAGTTTATACTAAAATTTTAACTTGACACTGTTTTTTGTTGTTTTAAATTTGATACTGCGTTTTCCAATTTATTATAATTTTGATTACTTGACCGGTCAACCAGGTTATATGCTGACGTGATATGATGATGCGTCAGTTTTTTATGACGTGACATGCAGAGATGATATGCTGACGTGTCAAAATTGATTTTTTTTTCCACAAGAAACACTAAGTTTTCACAATTTTTCGATTTTGAAACTTAGTTTAATTTTTTTCCTTTCAATGGTCTTTATTCCGATTACATGTAAACCTTGTAAGTTTGCAAACACCAAATGCAAATATGTGGTATAAATCAGGCAACGAATAATACTTGCGTACTTAAATTCAGCGATAACTCTACCATTATTCTCATCTAACTTGCATGATGTTTCATATCGGATATTTGCTTCTTTAATTTGTAATTGTGGGAACTTATTAACAATAATGTAATGATATTGATTTAACATGTAACCCCCACTATGCCTTTGTGTTTTAGTGCCCGATATAGTTATCGATATGCGGTGTTTGACTATGTATGTTGACCCTCAACAAATTATTTTTGAAGATGTACATTTTAACAACACCTTTAAAATAATGCAAAAATACTTGCATTATAAATCAACACCACTTTCATGTCTCCTTAAAACAAAGCAAGAAATGCCACCTTACCAACTGATAAATACTATCCTACAACATCATATTAGCCAATCAACTTAACAACCGGGTATTACTTCAAATGTAATTTTCATCATTTACTTTATACACTTTTCATCTCTTTCTAATACAAGATAATTTTACCTTTACAAAAAGACAACAATTGATAAACATATTACATCGTTAAACAACTCTTTTGCTTAATAATATGATGTAAGAGTGGCTGCTACATGGTCATCTTCATCTTCATCATCCGATCATACAAATATATTTCAATTTGAGCACTTTACATATTCAACTACTGTGTCATATGTTTCCATATTGAATGAGCTTTCTGCAAAACATCTATACACAAAAAAAAAAAAAAAAAAAAAAACTTAGCTATATGAAAGAGATTATTATTTAACATTCAATGAATAATAATATATATATTTAATGACAACTATAAACACCATACCTGAGTTCATGCCAGAATATACTCGTTTTTTCCAATAGAAAAGGCTGCAAAGGTTGAAGATGGTTGTTGTGCATTTTTTCAAGGGTTGAGATAAAGAGTGAGGTCACCACATGAACGAGCATAACTGGATCTGGATCCCCAAGAATAGCATGGAGTTCCCTGTGTATCCATGGTTCTATTCTTTCTACTAATCTTTCCTTGTTACTGTTTCTTCCCATAAAACCCTAAAAAGGTTAAAAACTTTAGGCATTGGTTTGATCAAGTTAAGGTTAAATATGATAGAATGTTTCATAAAATGTATACCTGCTCAAGCGACCTTCTTGTAGGACAAGGAACAGCACGCAAGTTCTGTTCATAAATGCTGCAAGTACAAAATTATATCATAAATTGTTACAATCACATAGACTAATCTCCAAAGCATCGGCTTTTATTTACTATACCTTAAACGCCACTGCAGAATTCTCTGTTTAGTAACACCAGGAGGCAAAATTTTAGATTGCCCAAATGACCTCTGCCTTGGTAATGGCCTTGATCTTCTGTTAACGACGTTTAATTCCTCTCTTGAAATCCCAACAGCCCTGAAATCAAAATTAAAGGTAAAAATGAAATCAGTTGCATAGATGAGATTCACAACAGATTTGGAGTACCAAATCCTATTTACTTTATATATTCGTAGAAGAAGTGATGAAAGAGGTTCACCTTCGTTGAGCCATGAAATCTCTTTGCCTGACATTTGAATGTCCAATACTATTGAGAAAAGCGATTTGACACGACTTACGGTGTCACACCCCCAAACCAAGGATGGCGGAAACGTCTCGGGGTGGAGGACTTCATGTACAGTATCACAACAACGTGTATAATAGTGCTCAAAGTAAAAACAACCACCATATATATAATTGCAAAAGTTACACCAAAATATATGTTTATATGTTTCAAAAGCAATTACATTATGATGTCAAAATAAATTGTTGACGGTTTAACGTCCCATCCTCAAAGCGATGAAGTTTTCCTGTCTCACTGATTTCCTGAGAATACAAGTAGTTTTAAAAAGTATCAACACAAAGGTTGGTGAGTTCATAAGAGTTTTGTTTGAAGTAGAAACCGTTTTTCCTTGTAAGATCGATATAGTTTGATTTCCAGAAAATCCAATATTTTCTTAGTTAAGTGTGCATAGAAATATTCCTATATGATGCATTAATGAGCCCTAGAATGACCCGTAGAGTTCCTCTATAAACGTCCAGTGTATATAAGTTATATAAGATTTTAATTAGATAAAACGTTGAATATAGTGGGTCTGCCCTAGGTCCACAACCCAACGAGGAACAGGAGATGAGGCGGGCACCACCAATTCTAGGCCAACCAAGACTAAATTCTTATATGACTCAAACATATACGCTCAGGTAGACTCATTAGGAAGTATTTGAACAAAGAGTGTCATGGAATTCATCTGACTGAGAACGTCATTGATGTTTAAGATATAGCAAATTGGGGATAGTTGACCTTGGAGAGGGTCTTACATCACATCCGGAGTAGGAGAGTTTTGGCCGCCTAAAGGCCTAACTAAAAGTACTTACAGTACAAGATGGTTTCATATAGAATGCCACATAGGACATAGATAGGGAAAAGAAAAAAAAAATTCTTGTTAATAGGGAAAGGAAGTAAGGCATCTACTACTAGCGGCGATCATCCCTTTGGTGAACCCTCAGTTCAGCTAGTTGCCACTCCATATCAGGCGGGTGCCTTTTGTATACCCTCTGGCGTACTCAGAGTTCTATAACTTCGGTTCGTGTTTCAGCCTGTGCTCGCAGCAAGGTTATAGGGTCTCTCTTAGACAATTCACGAGTGTGTTCAAGGCGATTGGTGCGGATCGTATGTATTCTTGCATTTCTATCAACCTTTGCGATACTATAGAGAGTTGTTCTACCCTGAATCTCGTTTCGGGCAACTCTATGGACCAGGATTGGAAAAATTGTATATGCTGAGCTTCCTTCGTTTATGTTGTAGAAACTTCGTTCTCTATTAAACGACATATGTTGGTCTTGTTCTTCGCTCCAGGTTTCCAAGCACTCTACCCAAGGAGGCGTCGGGCCTTGAAAAGTTGAACAAGGGTTAGGATTCGGAACAAGAGTCATCGGGGTTAAGTTCTCCACTTCAGGGTCGAAGTCAGAACCATCAGCATAGCCTTCAGCTTGGTGACCATCTACAGGGGTTGGGTAATCATTCTCTGGCTCCTCTCCGAGCCATTTGGTATTGTCGTGGTTAGGGTAGTACGGGTCATCGTGTGGATGGAAATCTAGCCATGATATCTTCGCGAGAAATGGGGATATAAGAAATAACTAAGCAAACGTACTAATTAGCTAATTATACGATGATCTTTATCAGGTACTTCAACATATTTTTTAGTGCATACTAGTTATATGTATTCGGGACAGGATAGACCTTCGAATAAGCGACCCTAACTCTAAATCCCCAATCCAACGAGAACAGGAAGTAGAGCAAAGATTCACAGATTCTAAGTCTATGATGTCCTGGATGCATAAAATTTTAATGTATCCACTAAGCAACTATTGACCTATTGATAAAGATCTATTTAGTTCTCACATATGTAATTATAATGATGCCAAAATACCCTTATGGTATTTCATTGTGGTAGTGTTGGTAAGTTTTTAGACTTGTTGCCACATCACAACCATTCTTGGGCATATGCTAATCACTCCTCGGACCAGCATAGTTGATCAGGCTATGCCACTCCCAAGACTGACCATACATCCCCAGGCTTACCTGTGATATCCAACAATCATTACTTTTGTTTTGTCCTAAAATGATGCTGACCTTAGTATGTATGCATGCCTGTATACTTTTAACAAAAGCTATTTATTCCTAAAGGTATAGTGGTTTTGAAATCTTAAAATCAGAGACCTTAGTCCCAATGTATTTATAGTTTGTATATCTTATGTGGTTCGATATACTTAGCTCACTATAAACAATGCTCTGATACCAATCTGTCACACCCCCAAACCAAGGATGGCGGAAACGTCTGGGGGTGGAGGACTTCATGTACAGTATCACAACAACGTGTATAATAGTGCTCAAAGTAAAAACAACCACCATATATATAATTGCAAAAGTTACACCAAAGTATATGTTTATATGTTTCAAAAGCAATTACATTATGATGTCAAAATAAATTGTTGACGGTTTAACGTCCCATCCTCAAAGCGATGAAGTTTTCCTGTCTCACTGATTTCCTGAGAATACAAGTAGTTTTAAAAAGTATCAACACAAAGGTTGGTGAGTTCATAAGAGTTTTGTTTGAAGTAGAAACCGTTTTTCCTTGTAAGATCGATATAGTTTGATTTCCAGAAAATCCAATATTTTCTTAGTTAAGTGTGCATAGAAATATTCCTATATGATGCATTAATGAGCCCTAGAATGACCCGTAGAGTTCCTCTATAAACGTCCAGTGTATATAAGTTATATAAGATTTAAATTAGATAAAACGTTGAATATAGTGGGTCTGCCCTAGGTCCACAACCCAACGAGGAACAGGAGATGAGGCGGGCACCACCAATTCTAGGCCAACCAAGACTAAATTCTTATATGACTCAAACATATACGCTCAGCGACTATAGTTGAAGTCTAACAATTCTAGAGGAAGTATAGTTTTAATATCAGAATAACTTTGTATAGAGACCCGACACTTTGTATTTGTACCCCTTTTTGTATAGAGACCCGGTACTTTGTATATACGTAGTCCTAAATTAGAGGACTGAGAAATAACAAGTATTGTCCATACTTAAAAGTATAAATGTGGTTTCAAATGATGTGTAGTCGTAACTACCAAAACCAAAAGTGTACAGTAATATTTGTACTCATAGAGATAAAAAGTGATTTTAAATCGACATAAAACTCATTTAGGTTTTAAAAATAAAATCCCGTAAACTTATGGATTGTTCCCTATGTGAGTCGCTATAATCATACTATGACTATGTGAACCTGCCACGACGTTCTCAGTGTCGCGAAAAATGAAATGACATTTGTCACCCGTAGACCTGCAGGTCCAACTGTAGCTAGCAGCAAGGTGTGGGGTGTCAATCCCAATATAGATCTATATACAAGTATCACGTTCTCCCTCAAGGAGATTCTGATTATAACTACCAGGAATTATATCCCGCACTCGGACGTACGGGTAGAGAGAGAGAGAGTCTCACAATATAGGTTAACAAGTTTACGTGAAATGTGTGTGAATATAAATATTTCTTGTATGAATGTACCCTTCTTGTACGAGTGCGTTGAGTGATGTATCATAAACTATACCTATTATAGTTTATCTAAAATGTATGTAATATGTATGAACTCTTTTATGGAAATGTATTAGTGTTATAAATATATTCAAACTATACTTTTTATAGTTAAATAATACGTGTTCCAAAATGAATGAATAATATTTAATATGAATGTCTTAGTTTCAGTTCATAATGATAAACTAACAAGGAAACACATTCAAATATTAAAACTTATGATTATACACTTTGCTCAACATAATACAAAGTGTTATGATATTTACATGCTGTTGGCTAACTTTAGCCATTCTGCCCCGTTTTTGCAAAAATCATAGAAAAATCATACGAAGTCAAAAACTAGATCCGTAAATTCTGAGAGTTCACAAAATGTGTCTAGTTTACTCATAATTTTTATCACAATTTTTAATGACCTCCAAATTGGGTGAAAAAGTCCAAAATCACAGACTGGTCCGGATTGTTGTTTGAAATGATAGGCAGTTTTGTAAAAATCACCATAAATTGTAGAAAAATCGTATGGAGATGTGCAAGTAGCCATTTTAAAGCTAAAAACTTGAACTATTTGCACCTTGTACAGTTTTGAAAACAAAAATGTTTAAGATGCCCAAAACAGTCCGTGAATGGAGTTGAACTTTTCTGATGAAGGCTGTTAGAAAAATTTAGTTATGTTCTTAGTGTTTTAACTTGTATTCCCCCCCTGAAAACTTGAGAAAACATGAAAATGTAGGGGTATGAACTCACCTTGAGTGATTTCAGTAGGTAAGTGTTGAAGAAGAGAAGTGTTCAACCCAAGAACACTTGAAGAATCACTTGAAGATTCGAAGCTCTAACGCTAATATGATGGAGTTTGTGTAAGATATTCATGATTTGAGTAGAATGAAGTGAAATAATCATAAGGAGGATGAATTATACTTACTAAGAGTGGAAGAACACGTGAAGATCAACCTTGAATCTCGAGTTTGGAGTGGGAAAAGTTTGAGAGAAAGTGGTGTTTGATACTTAGTGAAATGAGGGCAAATGAGAGAAAATGAGGAGAGAGGATGTTTGTTCCAGCTCCAAAAACGTGGGAATGAGTGTAAATTGAGTGGAAATGACATTGATGTGACCTAGGTAAGGTGGGGAGGTGTGGTTAGTCAAAGAGTGGGTGTGGGGTGGTTGCTTGTGACATTGGATAAGGGAAAGTCAACACTCCACCTTTAATAATTCACCCATTTGATTTTTATTATTTAAATAATGATTTTCATCAAAATATGTTTAAATTATGAATATTTAGAGTTTATTATGTTAAAATATAATTTCTGGAGAAAATCCCGCTTTAAAATCATGAAAAACGGGCTTAAAATGTTAAAAATATCAAAAATGGGCTAAAAGTGGCAAATATGCGAATTCTGGCCGAGGCTCGGCCTTCTGGTGCTGAACCGAGAGAGAGAGAGGCAGAAACCGAGAGGGAGGAAGAGAGAAGGAAGGAACCGAGAGGGAGAGAGAGAGAACAGAGGGAAACGAAGGGGCGAGGAGGTGAGAAACGAGAAGGCGCGAACCGGAAGGTGAGAGGCGAGGGCGAGGGTTCGGTCCGGCGATGAAAGGCGAGAAGTCAGAACCGAACGAACTGTAGTGAACAGTACCTTCGGTTCGGTTCTTCCAGGGCGAGGTTCGGTTTCGGTTAGTGGTGAACAGTACCTTCGGTTCGGTTCTTCCAGGGCGAGGTTCGGTTTCGGTTAGTGGTGAACAGTACCTTCGGTTTCGGTTCGGCTCAGGAGGGTTCGGTTCGGTTTCGGTTCCTTGCTCTCGGGTTCGGTTCCTCCTGGGCGAGGTTCGGCCCTGAGAGGACCTTCGGCTCAGGAGGGTTCGGCTCCTCCTTGCACTTGGTCCCTAAGAGGACCTTCGGGTCCTAAGAGGCTTCTCTCTTGGTTTCGGTTCCTAAAGCCTATTTTTCTCGTTTTCGCCACGTTTTGAGCCGTTTTTGACCCGGTTAAGGGTCGGAATGACCCGAATGATTCCAAAAAGTTACGGGAAGCTTTTGAGAGAGATTTGGGAGAGATTTCTCACACTTGGAGAGATTTGACATTCTTGGAGAGATTTCTCATACAAAGAGATATTTGAGAGAGGTTTCACATACTTGGAGAGATTTGGGAGAGATTTGACATTCTTGGAGAGATTTCTCATACAAAGAGATATTTGAGAGAGGTTTCACATACTTGGAGAGATTTGGGAGAGATTTGACATTCTTGGAGAGATTTCTCATACAGAGAGATATTTGAGAGAGATTTCACATACTTGGAGAGATTTGGGAGAGATTTGACATTGAGAGAGATAGAGTGAAAACGATTGAGAGAGGTTCCGTGTGGGACAGTTGTAAGTGTCCGGCATTGCAATGCATGGTTCGTAACCCTGTTAAGCCTCGTTTAAGGATCTTACACACTCCCGATGAGTAAGCATCATTGTTTTATCGGTTTGGCTCGCCACGTACTACAGTTTTTAGGTTAAAGAGATCTAGTTGTAACTACTTTTCGATTTATGTTTTCTTATCAGAATAGCGAGTTGTTTAGTAAATACTGAACGTAAGTCCAAGTACACAAGGGTTAGTTGAGCTGATCGGTTTGACTTGTTGACTTTATTTGACTTTGAATTGACAAGAATTTGACGGTTGTCACATCATCCCCCCGTTAAAGGGAATTTCGTCCCGAAATTTGCACTTCGAATGGGGATCCAGGGATTTAGGGGAAAGATGGGGATAACTTTTCGTAGTATAAGAATTTGATTATGGTGAGGAATAACTCGCCTGATGTCACATGATTACTACTATGCATGCTTTAATCGATGCTAGATTTAGCATATAAAGAAATTCGGGATTTAAATGTCGATGTTAGAAACACGTACTGATATTTGCGGGCAGTTTCGGAGTGGTTTCTCCTGCGGTAGTGATCCTTAGTATCCTCCCGTCTGCACCAGAGTTCTTTATGATTGGACAGTCCTTTCTAAGGTGTCCAATCTCGCCGCATTGATGACATATCTGGCTTGCACTAGCATTGGTGGTGGAAGTGAGGTGTTTAGTTAGAGTTACATGGACACGGGTGCCCTCCTCATTCATCCACTTCGAAACTTTCCTTTTATGGGGTCCGGTTTTCCCATCAACCTTGTGTGTAGGGTTTGTCCCGATACCAGGGATTTGAGGAATTGGTCGTGCTGCTGCTGAAGGGGCAGGAGTTGCCACTTGTTGCTGTTGCATGGCAAGTTTTTGGGATCGTTGACGCTTCTTTTGAGCTCGGCGATTTCGTTTCCTCTTCTCGGTTTTACGACTTTGTATGTCCGAGACTGTTGTCCTTTGTTGGCTTCCAAGATCGATACAACAATCGAAATTTTCAATTCCTTTGTCAGTCGTGATTGCGTCGTTAATGTGGAGGTTTGTAAGGACAGCTGTCACAGCAACTGTTACCGCAGCTTGAAATGTTGCGGCGTCGATATGAAGGTTAGGGGCTTCATTGTTCGGCTGACTATTTCCGGATGATGACATGACTCTGTAATACGAAAGACAAGGAAATTGTGAGTGACTAAGGTTGGCTCTGTATTATTTTGGTTCTGACTAAAGATAAGTTATTATACATGAAAACTTAACATATACACATTATGATATAACCAAGACTGGGCGGATAGTAAAATGTGTGATTCTCCTTTAGTTTCACATCCCAACGAGGAAAAGAAACTAGGTTAGAAATCTCACATTCTATTGTCTACCAAGTCTTCGTTATATATAACTGGGGAATGTATATGTGAGGAAATCATAACAAATAACATTCTTACTAATCCTTCTTGATGAACTAGAATTCCTAGTAAGGGCTATCATTGAACCTAGATGTATTTCGATTGTCCACCTATAGAGTAGAAGTAAGATCAGAGAATGATCTAATGACGTTTGTCGTTCAAACCGGGTTCCATTGGTTGGTGAATAACATGATTCAACCTTTGAAAGAAAATTGGGAATGATCCCGGAGCTAGATTACTCTAGTCCAACAACTTGACTAAAGTGGGCTTCAGGTAGACTCATTAGGAAGTATTTGAACAAAGAGTGTCACGGAATTCATCTGACTGAGAACGTCATTGATGTTTAAGATATAGCAAATTGGGGATAGTTGACCTTGGAGAGGGTCTTACATCACATCCGGAGTAGGAGAGTTTTGGCCGCCTAAAGGCCTAACTAAAAGTACTTACAGTACAAGATGGTTTCATATAGAATGCCACATAGGACATAGATAGGGAAAAGAAAAAAAAAATTCTTGTTAATAGGGAAAGGAAGTAAGGCATCTACTACTAGCGGCGATCATCCCTTTGGTGAACCCTCAGTTCAGCTAGTTGCCACTCCATATCAGGCGGGTGCCTTTTGTATACCCTCTGGCGTACTCAGAGTTCTATAACTTCGGTTCGTGTTTCAGCCTGTGCTCGCAGCAAGGTTATAGGGTCTCTCTTAGACAATTCACGAGTGTGTTCAAGGCGATTGGTGCGGATCGTATGTATTCTTGCATTTCTATCAACCTTTGCGATACTATAGAGAGTTGTTCTACCCTGAATCTCGTTTCGGGCAACTCTATGGACCAGGATTGGAAAAATTGTATATGCTGAGCTTCCTTCGTTTATGTTGTAGAAACTTCGTTCTCTATTAAACGACATATGTTGGTCTTGTTCTTCGCTCCAGGTTTCCAAGCACTCTACCCAAGGAGGCGTCGGGCCTTGAAAAGTTGAACAAGGGTTAGGATTCGGAACAAGAGTCATCGGGGTTAAGTTCTCCACTTCAGGGTCGAAGTCAGAACCATCAGCATAGCCTTCAGCTTGGTGACCATCTACAGGGGTTGGGTAATCATTCTCTGGCTCCTCTCCGAGCCATTTGGTATTGTCGTGGTTAGGGTAGTACGGGTCATCGTGTGGATGGAAATCTAGCCATGATATCTTCGCGAGAAATGGGGATATAAGAAATAACTAAGCAAACGTACTAATTAGCTAATTATACGATGATCTTTATCAGGTACTTCAACATATTTTTTAGTGCATACTAGTTATATGTATTCGGGACAGGATAGACCTTCGAATAAGCGACCCTAACTCTAAATCCCCAATCCAACGAGAACAGGAAGTAGAGCAAAGATTCACAGATTCTAAGTCTATGATGTCCTGGATGCATAAAATTTTAATGTATCCACTAAGCAACTATTGACCTATTGATAAAGATCTATTTAGTTCTCACATATGTAATTATAATGATGCCAAAATACCCTTATGGTATTTCATTGTGGTAGTGTTGGTAAGTTTTTAGACTTGTTGCCACATCACAACCATTCTTGGGCATATGCTAATCACTCCTCGGACCAGCATAGTTGATCAGGCTATGCCACTCCCAAGACTGACCATACATCCCCAGGCTTACCTGTGATATCCAACAATCATTACTTTTGTTTTGTCCTAAAATGATGCTGACCTTAGTATGTATGCATGCCTGTATACTTTTAACAAAAGCTATTTATTCCTAAAGGTATAGTGGTTTTGAAATCTTAAAATCAGAGACCTTAGTCCCAATGTATTTATAGTTTGTATATCTTATGTGGTTCGATATACTTAGCTCACTATAAACAATGCTCTGATACCAATCTGTCACACCCCCAAACCAAGGATGGCGGAAACGTCTGGGGGTGGAGGACTTCATGTACAGTATCACAACAACGTGTATAATAGTGCTCAAAGTAAAAACAACCACCATATATATAATTGCAAAAGTTACACCAAAGTATATGTTTATATGTTTCAAAAGCAATTACATTATGATGTCAAAATAAATTGTTGACGGTTTAACGTCCCATCCTCAAAGCGATGAAGTTTTCCTGTCTCACTGATTTCCTGAGAATACAAGTAGTTTTAAAAAGTATCAACACAAAGGTTGGTGAGTTCATAAGAGTTTTGTTTGAAGTAGAAACCGTTTTTCCTTGTAAGATCGATATAGTTTGATTTCCAGAAAATCCAATATTTTCTTAGTTAAGTGTGCATAGAAATATTCCTATATGATGCATTAATGAGCCCTAGAATGACCCGTAGAGTTCCTCTATAAACGTCCAGTGTATATAAGTTATATAAGATTTAAATTAGATAAAACGTTGAATATAGTGGGTCTGCCCTAGGTCCACAACCCAACGAGGAACAGGAGATGAGGCGGGCACCACCAATTCTAGGCCAACCAAGACTAAATTCTTATATGACTCAAACATATACGCTCAGCGACTATAGTTGAAGTCTAACAATTCTAGAGGAAGTATAGTTTTAATATCAGAATAACTTTGTATAGAGACCCGACACTTTGTATTTGTACCCCTTTTTGTATAGAGACCCGGTACTTTGTATATACGTAGTCCTAAATTAGAGGACTGAGAAATAACAAGTATTGTCCATACTTAAAAGTATAAATGTGGTTTCAAATGATGTGTAGTCGTAACTACCAAAACCAAAAGTGTACAGTAATATTTGTACTCATAGAGATAAAAAGTGATTTTAAATCGACATAAAACTCATTTAGGTTTTAAAAATAAAATCCCGTAAACTTATGGATTGTTCCCTATGTGAGTCGCTATAATCATACTATGACTATGTGAACCTGCCACGACGTTCTCAGTGTCGCGAAAAATGAAATGACATTTGTCACCCGTAGACCTGCAGGTCCAACTGTAGCTAGCAGCAAGGTGTGGGGTGTCAATCCCAATATAGATCTATATACAAGTATCACGTTCTCCCTCAAGGAGATTCTGATTATAACTACCAGGAATTATATCCCGCACTCGGACGTACGGGTAGAGAGAGAGAGAGTCTCACAATATAGGTTAACAAGTTTACGTGAAATGTGTGTGAATATAAATATTTCTTGTATGAATGTACCCTTCTTGTACGAGTGCGTTGAGTGATGTATCATAAACTATACCTATTATAGTTTATCTAAAATGTATGTAATATGTATGAACTCTTTTATGGAAATGTATTAGTGTTATAAATATATTCAAACTATACTTTTTATAGTTAAATAATACGTGTTCCAAAATGAATGAATAATATTTAATATGAATGTCTTAGTTTCAGTTCATAATGATAAACTAACAAGGAAACACATTCAAATATTAAAACTTATGATTATACACTTTGCTCAACATAATACAAAGTGTTATGATATTTACATGCTGTTGGCTAACTTTAGCCATTCTGCCCCGTTTTTGCAAAAATCATAGAAAAATCATACGAAGTCAAAAACTAGATCCGTAAATTCTGAAAGTTCACAAAATGTGTCTAGTTTACTCATAATTTTTATCACAATTTTTAATGACCTCCAAATTGGGTGAAAAAGTCCAAAATCACAGACTGGTCCGGATTGTTGTTTGAAATGATAGGCAGTTTTGTAAAAATCACCATAAATTGTAGAAAAATCGTATGGAGATGTGCAAGTAGCCATTTTAAAGCTAAAAACTTGAACTATTTGCACCTTGTACAGTTTTGAAAACAAAAATGTTTAAGATGCCCAAAACAGTCCGTGAATGGAGTTGAACTTTTCTGATGAAGGCTGTTAGAAAAATTTAGTTATGTTCTTAGTGTTTTAACTTGTATTCCCCCCCTGAAAACTTGAGAAAACATGAAAATGTAGGAGTATGAACTCACCTTGAGTGATTTCAGTAGGTAAGTGTTGAAGAAGAGAAGTGTTCAACCCAAGAACACTTGAAGAATCACTTGAAGATTCGAAGCTCTAACGCTAATATGATGGAGTTTGTGTAAGATATTCATGATTTGAGTAGAATGAAGTGAAATAATCATAAGGAGGATGAATTATACTTACTAAGAGTGGAAGAACACGTGAAGATCAGCCTTGAATCTCGAGTTTGGAGTGGGAAAAGTTTGAGAGAAAGTGGTGTTTGATACTTAGTGAAATGAGGGCAAATGAGAGAAAATGAGGAGAGAGGATGTTTGTTCCAGCTCCAAAAACGTGGGAATGAGTGTAAATTGAGTGGAAATGACATTGATGTGACCTAGGTAAGGTGGGGAGGTGTGGTTAGTCAAAGAGTGGGTGTGGGGTGGTTGCTTGTGACATTGGATAAGGCAAAGTCAACACTCCACCTTTAATAATTCACCCATTTGATTTTTATTATTTAAATAATGATTTTCATCAAAATATGTTTAAATTATGAATATTTAGAGTTTATTATGTTAAAATATAATTTCTGGAGAAAATCCCGCTTTAAAATCATGAAAAAAGGGCTTAAAATGTTAAAAATATCAAAAATGGGCTAAAAGTGGCAAATATGCGAATTCTGGCCGAGGCTCGGCCTTCTGGTGCTGAACCGAGAGAGAGAGAGGCAGAAACCGAGAGGGAGGAAGAGAGAAGGAAGGAACCGAGAGGGAGAGAGAGAGAACAGAGGGAAACGAAGGGGCGAGGAGGTGAGAAACGAGAAGGCGCGAACCGGAAGGTGAGAGGCGAGGGCGAGGGTTCGGTCCGGCGATGAAAGGCGAGAAGTCAGAACCGAACGAACTGTAGTGAACAGTACCTTCGGTTCGGTTCTTCCAGGGCGAGGTTCGGTTTCGGTTAGTGGTGAACAGTACCTTCGGTTCGGTTCTTCCAGGGCGAGGTTCGGTTTCGGTTAGTGGTGAACAGTACCTTCGGTTTCGGTTCGGCTCAGGAGGGTTCGGTTCGGTTTCGGTTCCTTGCTCTCGGGTTCGGTTCCTCCTGGGCGAGGTTCGGCCCTGAGAGGACCTTCGGCTCAGGAGGGTTCGGCTCCTCCTTGCACTTGGTCCCTAAGAGGACCTTCGGGTCCTAAGAGGCTTCTCTCTTGGTTTCGGTTCCTAAAGCCTATTTTTCTCGTTTTCGCCACGTTTTGAGCCGTTTTTGACCCGGTTAAGGGTCGGAATGACCCGAATGATTCCAAAAAGTTACGGGAAGCTTTTGAGAGAGATTTGGGAGAGATTTCTCACACTTGGAGAGATTTGGGAGAGATTTGACATTCTTGGAGAGATTTCTCATACAAAGAGATATTTGAGAGAGGTTTCACATACTTGGAGAGATTTGGGAGAGATTTGACATTCTTGGAGAGATTTCTCATACAAAGAGATATTTGAGAGAGGTTTCACATACTTGGAGAGATTTGGGAGAGATTTGACATTCTTGGAGAGATTTCTCATACAGAGAGATATTTGAGAGAGATTTCACATACTTAGAGAGATTTGGGAGAGATTTGACATTGAGAGAGATAGAGTGAAAACGATTGAGAGAGGTTCCGTGTGGGATAGTTGTAAGTGTCCGGCATCGCAATGCATGGTTCGTAACCCTGTTAAGCCTCGTTTAAGGATCTTACACACTCCCGATGAGTAAGCATCATTGTTTTATCGGTTTGGCTCGCCACGTACTACAGTTTTTAGGTTAAAGAGATCTAGTTGTAACTACTTTTCGATTTATGTTTTCTTATCAGAATAGCGAGTTGTTTAGTAAATACTGAACGTAAGTCCAAGTACACAAGGGTTAGTTGAGCTGATCGGTTTGACTTGTTGACTTTATTTGACTTTGAATTGACCAGAATTTGACGGTTGTCACATACGGCATGTTGTGAAGATAAAAAGTGTGAGTGGAGAATCCATGCTTCTCTTACGCAGGATGAGGTTACTTTTAAAGTAAGTATAAAATTTAAGAAATACTACATTTGCTGACATGATTATTTCGTTAACATGAGTATATGTTTTTATGCAATTTTATAGGTTAAGAAATTTGTAGAAACTCATTCTTGTATTCGAAGCAACAAGTGTGGTAACAAACATGCAACTCAAGGATGGATTGGTGATGTTCTAATTGACAAGCTGAAATCTGATGGAGATGTATCTCCCGCCAACTTGAAAAAGTGGCTTATGCAAAGCTACAATGTTGATGTACCATATATGAGAGTCTTTAGAGGAAAAGAACAAGCTTATAGTGATATGTATGGCAAGTGGGATGAATCTTACGTAAATATATATGATTTCAAACAGGAGCTTGAACAAAGAAACCCTGGAAGTGTTGTGGAGATTGATTTGCATACACAGGGTAACAAGAAACATTTCCTACGCTTTTTTATATCACTAACAACATGCTCTAAGGGGTTTCTTTCTGGTTGTCGTCCTTACATTGGGATTGATGCTTGTCATTTGAAATGGAAATTTAATGGTGTACTAGCTGCTGCCACAAGTATCGACGGTAACCATGGCATGTTTCCAGTAGCCTATGGTGTGCTTGAGTCTGAGAATACAAATTCATGTACTTGGTTTCTCAAGTCACTAGAAAAAGCAATCGGTACACCAGACGGTCTTGTTATCTCCTCTGACATGCAAAAAGGGTTGGAAGTAGCTATTACACAGGTTTATCCTAATGTTGAGCATCGCGAATGCATAAGACATTTATATAGCAACTTCAAGAAACATTATCGAGGTGATTATTTCATGACCAAGCTATGGGGTGCTGCAAAGACCTACTCTGTTAGTAAGCATGATAGATTGTTAAATGAAATTGCAAGTGTACGTGAAGATGCAATTTTATATTTAAATGAGAACCATAAGAAGATATGGAGTAGAAGCAAGTTTGGTACAGTTGTCAAGTGTGACTATATTACCAACAATATTTCAGAAACTTTTAACTCCTGGGTAGGTGACATACGTTATAAACCAGTGCTCGATCTCCTTGATGAAATTAAAGAAAAGCTTATGCAACGATTTGACAAAAAAAGAAAAATTGCAAACAAATGGAAAGGAACATTAGTACCAAAAGCAAAGAATTATCTCAAGAGAATCTATAAGGCAAGTTTAATGAATTTCTCATGTATTATCTATTTTTATTTTATTTAGGATTGTGAAAACATGGAAAAAATTCTTCTATAATTTATTCCTGTCTTATTTTCTCATGTAGAACTTAGGTAACTTTGAAGTTTGTAGAAGCAGTGACAATCGAGCACATGTGAACTACAAGGGAAAACGTTGGGAGGTTATACTAGATGAGAAAAAATGTAGTTGTCGAGTTTGGCAAGTTAAAGGCCTACCATGTGTGCATGCGGCTGCATTTATTGCTTTTACGAGGGATCCTGATTGGGACAAATATGTCGATACATATTTCACAGTTGATAAATTTAAAGAAGCATATGCTTTAGAAATCGCTCCAATGCCGGGAAAGGATCAATGGGTGCATATAAAGACAATCGAGAAGATATACCCACCTATTATAAAACGGCCTCCTGGACGACCTAAAAAGAATATAATTGTACCACGTGATGAACCCAAGAAAAGACATAGATGCCCCCATTGTGGTATGTTTGGACACCATCAAAAGACTTGCAAAAATCCCGAACGTCAAGGTTCTGATGATGCATCCACTAGCAAGAATAAAGAACAAAAAAGATCATGAGCTTTTGTTAAGAGTTTGATTAGACTTTAGTACTATAATGCTTGATGAATGGATTGTTTAATTCTTTAGTTTTCTTGTTTGGATGGATTTTTCATGGGATAAAATTGTTATGAATTTGATCAACTATTTATATTTGTTTTCGGACCATTTATGTAATTGTTTTTCTTTATAGGGATCATTTATGTAATCATTTTCTGCCACAGGGTCTATTTATGAAATTATGTTTTGGGACGATTAAGGTAATAGAATCATAAACCACAATGCCTTCCACTTAGCTGATGAAATGCTCCAACTAGATACCGCTCAAAATGTTGAAACAATATTTTAACACAATGTTTGCTTGAAGTATTTTTTTTAGTTTTCAACTATAAATTGTACAATTAAATTATGTTATAACTAAAATGTATTAAATAAGAAAACCAACAGGATGCTTGGAAAGTTACAATACAGAGAAAACAAGAACCTACAAAATTTAGATTAACATAGACAAAAGCCACCAGAAACAAGGTGGAAAAAGACTAAAATAACATACTTATGTTTCCAAAATAGCAATGTACTTCGAAAGCCTTTGTTTGCCTTTTGTTGCTGATCTTTTCGAAAGTAGCAACTTGATATTGGTAATAACTTCTGATAAGACCTTGGAACCTGAGATTGAATAACTAAGAGTGATGTGAATTTCCACAAAATCGTGCATCGAATCAATCGCCTGAATGTTTTACCAACCTAGTAATGAAGAAAAAATAGTTACTTTTACTTCAAGAAATGAAAAGATCAAGATTTTGATTCAAAATCAAGAGAGCTTGCTTACTAGGTAGTATCAGTCCCCATCCAGTTGCTAGAAACGCGAAACAATAAATGATCAAATCCTTACAAATTTCTGATAAAGTGATTATGGTTGCTATAACAGATAGGAAAGAGAAGCTTTGAACAACAAGAATGAAAGGAGATAGTTATCTCCCCACATTTAGAATCTGTGTAAAATATTCCACCTGATTACAACTCTCTTTTGAAACAGGTTGCACTTAAGAATCAACATGTAAACTTCTACATACAACATAGATCCGAAACCAAGTCCATGATCAGAAAATAAAGAACCAAATAATACTGAAAAATTGATGTTTTCTTATCTTTGGTTTCATTAGTCCAAACCAATACCAAATTTCCTGTACAAAAGTTCTAGATGGTGGTGAGTCAGCAGGTAGGAAACATTCCAAACTGATTGCTACTAAAAGTGCTAGGTTGTTTGCTTGGTGTTCTGAGAAGATTAAAGATACCTTGGAAGTCAGATCAATCTGCAATAGAAAATGAGATTCTATCAGGTTCAATCAAAAAGTCGAGCATTCTGTTGTAAAGGTCTACTTGAAGCCATTTGCAAATTGTTTATAGCTGTATTAGAGTTTGGTATCAAAAGTAAAGTCGAGTTCCAACTTGATATCGATCTTAAGCTTTACAAAAAAAAATTACTAACTATACTAAACTTCATAACACTTCATACAGGAATAAAAACATTAGCATGATCAAATCTAAGCTTTTATTGGAACGAATTTTGTACCAATCACCTATGAGCATGATAAATCTACTCGAAGATATGTGTAAATCGGACCTTCAAATCCCAAAATAAGAAAATACCAAGAAGAATTAAGAAATTGCAAAATCAAATCCACATGAAACTTTAAACTATTAAGGGCACCACCGTAGAATAACCCTTGAATAAAAGAAGACGGAAGAGAATCAAACCTTAAATTGTCGGTGAGAAGACAAGGAGGAATTTCTGGGTGACGTCTTTGTTGTGAAAGGAAAGGATATATCTAGGTCACAATAGTGAGGAGTGGCGGTCTACTGGTTTCTCGAAGTAGTGTGGAACGAAGGGGGCATTGTCGTTTACAGGTTGTGGTGTAGGTGAGAAGAAGGTGAGGCAGCCGATGTTTATTAAGCAACTGAATATCAGAGAATTGAAGCAATGAAGAAGAGGACCCATTTTGATGGAATAGATACTCGTTTAATGTCAAAAGGGGTATTTTGGTAAACTTATATGTACTTTTTATTTTTATCTAATTTCCTAAATATAAAAATGATATAATTATAATTAAAAAAATAGATTTGGATATAGATGTAATTTTTATATTTTTAAAAGGATATAGACGTAATATTGAAGTTTATAAGGATATAGAAGTAATATATATAGTTTAGAAGGATATAAATGTAAAAATCCCTTTTATTTTCTTTGATCAATCCGTGTAATACACAGATTTTAAATCTAGTGAAATACAAAAATGCATGTCATACTAAATCACCATTGCATTTCTTTTTATTTTAAAACTATTATTATTAATTAATTAATGACTCACAAACACCACTATACCACCATTGTCGAAGAAGTGATTGTAGGAGAGGTCTAAAGATTTCACATGTGACAACCCGAAGTTCGTTCTGTCGTCATAACCCGATACGTCATTAAAATTCGTCGTCTTAAATTGTTTCCGTTCGTTTCTAAATTAAGTCATTTATTTTAAGTTTGTTATTATGACTTAATAATTGTCCAAACACGTTAGAAATCCATGGAAATGCCTCAATTTATCATTTGGAAGAATAATAATTTTATTCCGTCAAGTTATAAACAAAATAATTAAATCGGTTACAACCAAAAGCCTCACTTGACGACAGTATCGGGTAGAATTCCACCGTATCCCAAACTTTCAGCATATATAAAGTTGAGAGAGCCTCATTTGAAGCCTTTCCACTCTCTCTCTACTTTCTCTCTTTACTCTCTCTCTAAAATCCGATTTTGAGCCAAAAACACCCAAATCAAGCTTCAAAACATCAAGGTAATTATCCTAGCTTCTAGTTTAACATCTTTGGCCTTCAAATTAGAGATTTTTATGAGGATTAGGACCATTAGCATGAGTTTACGGTCCTAGAACATCCCTAGGCCATTAACTCATGAAAATGGGTTTTTGTGCCATAAAACTCCTCCAAAACACTTCTAGGGCTTAGATTCGACTTAGAAACTTGCATGCATGAACCAAGGACCCCAAAATCTTTACATTTGATGTATGAACATGAGTTTACAGCCCAAGAACCTTCTTGGACCGTAAACCCCCATGCATGAACCATAAACTCCTTTTAAGGTGTTAAAAATGCCCTTAAACACCACCACAAGCTTCCAAACGTGTCTAGGACCCTCTACTCCATCGTTTGAAGCACCAAATCATACAAGAAGGGACCAAACATGAGTTTACGGTCCAAGGTAGTAAAATCCCCAAGAACACCTTCATAGACCGTAAACTCCAATCGCAAGGCCATTTCAAGTCCCGATCACTTCCTAAGCCATGGAATCAACCCTAGAACTTTCCCGTGTGCATTGTAAGACTTTGTGGCACCCAAGAACACACCACCAATGAGTTTACAGCCGTAAACTCATGGGGAATGAGTCACTAGAACCGTAAACTCTCTTATGAGTTTACTCTTGAGGAGTAAACTCCTTAACCGAGCCTTATACGTCCCTAGATGTCACCCGGGTCACTCCAAACACTTGATTTGAAGTGTTTTCGCGTCTTGGAGTGTATAATCATATCCAATTAGCGATTTAAAGTCTAATTAGATACATTTGTGTACCATTTCATATTACATAGGAACCTCGTGCATTATCAAGCCCCGAACCGACACATAGCATCTAAATTGACACGTTTCTCGACTGGTGAGTTCATACCCCTACCCCTTTTCAAATGTTTTCAGGGGGGAATTCAAGAAAAAGTACAAGAAAATCTTGTACTCAAACTTATTATTTTCAAATGTCTATATTCTGTATGTTTTTAATATCGAAAACTGTGCTAATCAAATAGTTCGAATTACGAAGTTTGCTTTCAGACAAATCATAGATTTCTTGATAAAGTGTTACGATCTAAATTATATTTCATAATCTATGAATAATTCATATTAATCATCAATTAGAACTAATACGAATACGAATACGAAAGTACAACTAGGAACAGAACGAATAGGAAAATACAACTAAAAATAGAACGAATACGAATACGAATAGGGTTAGGAATAGGAATAGGAATACGAATACGAATGTGAATACGAACGTGAATACGAATACGAATACGAATAAGATTAGGAATAGGATTAGGGATATGAATACGAATGCGAATATGAATGCAAATACGAATACGAATACGAATAGGATTAGTAATAGGATTAGGGATACGAATACGAATGCGAATACAAATATAAAAATACGAATACGAATATGAATAGGAACACAAATATGAATACAAATACAAATATAAAATACGAATGTGAATATGATTAAGAATAGGAATACGAATACGAATACGAAGGTATGCATCTAGGTACATTCAAGTGTAACACAATTAGGATATCAGAATACCTAGCTAATATGACAAGCATGGTAGATAATCAAACATTACATTGGAATTGAATAACTAAACTTACTTTTAGGAAAATATAGGATTTTCCTGGGGTAACAATTGTACATAACCAGATTTGTGTAATAAAACAGTTACTCAAACTTTACATATAAGAAAATATGAGATTTTTCTTGGATAACAAACGTTTTCGGAAAATCAAAGGGAACTTGTACATTTTCAGAAAAAAACATCTTATGAACTCACCAGCTTTATGCTGATTTTCGAACTGCTTGTATTCTTAGGTCCATATTAGACACGTACCCATCGATCCTTTTGGAGAAGACGAAGTGTATAGAAGACTCGTCTCTACTTTTGTTCATATGATATATGTATAACACTTGTAACACTTTACTTTTGAACAATTGTAAATTCTAATATGTAATGTAATAGTTGTTTACTTTGTTTACTATGTACATTGGATTTGATACTCAACGTGGAGTCCGCTCCGGGAATGTTTCCGCCTTGGTTTTCGGGGTGTGACAGATTGGTATCAGAGCCCTTGTTTATAGTAAACCAGTATACCAAACCTTACATGGTATAAGACTATAAACACTAAGGGGCCTAAGTGCTCTGAACTAAAAGTATACCTCAAAATATAAGTATTTTCAAAAGTATACAAGTATACCCAACCGTCGAAATTCGTAACTACAAGTAGAACAAAACATAAGTAAATGGGTGTTGTACGCTGCGGTTAAACCTGGGCAGTTATGTAGTCGTGTCTAGGATCAATATAGCATGGCCAACTATATTCATTTGAGACACAGCCAACATGTGCTTGGGACTGACTGTGGTGTGCGACATGCCTAAAACTTACCCAATACCCACACAATGAGCCAACGTTGCAGCGAGACAAGAAATACTATGGGAGTATTTCTCAAGCCAAATCCGTTATAGAAATCCTTATCTCATCGTTGCTCCTCAATCATTGCTTTAGCGATAATTTATCTGCTTTGATAACTCTTTCCTATTTATCGCTTAATAGAATTATATATCTGTCATAATGAGATATCCCTTGTGTCATATCTCTTGATTCAACTCAGAGGACTTACCATCCTTTCTTTCCTGATCTTTTTAGATCAAGATGCCTCCAAGAAAAAGAGCCAATTCAAAGAATAACAACAGCAACCCTCCGCCACCACCACCTTCTCCTCAAATCGATCTGGTAACACTTCAGGCAGCCATTACTGCTGCAGTGACAGCTGCCAAGTCACAAATAAGCCATGGTAGTTCAGGAGGTGGTCCCCAGCCCCAAAACCTAGATAATAGCCAGAGACACCGAAAAGAGGGTTCTTATAAAGATTTCATGAGTGCGAAACCTACATTCTTCGATGGCACAGGAGGTGTCATTGCTCTAGCTAGGTGGTTAGAGAAAATCGAATCTGTCTTTGAGATCTGTGCTTGTTCAGAATCCGACAAGGTGAAATTTGCCGCCTGCACTCTTACCGATAAAGCTCTGACTTGGTGGAACGGCCGAGTCAAATCCCTAACTCTACCTGTAGCCAATGCTATGGGTTGGGAAGTTATGAAGGAACTTCTGCGCGCGGAGTATTGCCCTCGGGGTGAAATTCAGAAGTTGGAGCATGAACTCTGGAACCTGAAGATGAAAGGTTCCGATATCGCCGCTTACACTTCAAGGTTTGACGACTTGGCACTTCTTTGTCCGGGGATGGTTACCCTGAAAAGAAAAAAGGTAGAGAGGTTCATCTGGGGGTTGACCCAACCAACCAAAGGGAACGTTTTAGCTGCGAAGCCGGATACATACGACAACGCCAAATGCCTAGCGCAAATCTTGATCGACCATAGTGAGGATGTAGAGCAAGCAGCCACCACTCCTGAACCGACAGAAAGAAGTGGTGAGAAAAGAAAGTTTTGGGAGGAAGGGGAGAAATGTCAGCCTTCACATGAGTTCTCGAAGAAACAACAAATAGTGGCAGTCCACGCTGCCACTACTCCTGCCACTGTTTCTATCATCGGTTCTTCAGCTCAAGCACTTATCACCGGATATGCCGGTATTCTTCCGTGGTGTAACCAGTGCAGTTACCACCACCGCATCCCCGGTCCCTAAAGAATATTTTGTAAATAGTTAAAAGTGATAAATTGTATAAAATACTTAAATTGAACAATTTGTATAAAATACTTAAATTGTAAAATTAAATATGACCTACATGATCAACTTTAATATAAATTTTAGTTCAACTTAAACAACCTAAAGAATATTCTGTAAATAGTTAAAAGAGATAAATTGTAGTGTCTTTCTAAAAATGATTATAAGTTGGTTAATAAGGTTAAATAAGTATCAAACCTAAAGTGTAATTATAAATAAACTATATTTCAATATTAAAATAATATTTTTACTTCTACTTATAAAGTTATGTCTTTAACTTTTAACATTACTTAATTTATTAGATTTAATATGTTGTTATATGTAAATCATTAACAATTTAAAGCTACAACTTTTGAACAGTTTGAATTGTTCAAAAGTTGTAGCTTTTGTTACGCACTTGGTCCTTGTCTTACCTAAAAAGACTATTTTTTTCCTTGATTTTCTAATTTATTTAAATAAACACACCCCAACCCCACCCATTGACATTAGCTTACCTATCCCATAATTTTTCCTTATGTAAATAATAGTCTTTTTAGGTAAGATATAAACCACACGTAACAAAAACAAACAATGGGGACAAAACGCGTAACAAAAACAAATAGTAGGGGTCTTTTGAGTTAAAAAAAAATAAGTTAAGGACTACACGCGAAAATCACCCCAAACCATAGGGACCATTCGTGTAATTACTCTTCAAAATAATCAATATATTATATCTCCTTAGTATACTAATTATTATATAAAATTTAACAATAACATTATTGTTATATTTAAAAAAACATGTAAAGATTTCAGTTATATAAATGCTTCTGCGCAACATGCAGGCATTCGCCTAGTTTAGAATAAAGAAGGGTATAGTTGGAATTTCACTTTGACGAAAAATGGTTTGTGGAAGTGCCACGTGTCAAAATTGATTTTTTTTATTAAGATAGAAGATTAAAGAAATGGTCCATGTGGTTGATAATTCTATAGTTTTAGTTCTTGTTTCTTGATTTTGTCAAAAGTCGACCTTATTGTATGTTTGTATTACATTTTTAGTTCATGTTACGGTTAGACGCCTTCTTTTAAGTATGTGTCCTTTTTAATAAATGAAAATCTCTCATCAGTTTTAATACGTGTCATTTTGTAGTATTTTTTTAAAATAAATATTATCCATTTGTTAATTTCGGGTTTATTTCGATTTTTAAAATTAAAAACCACATAATCTTATATTTTTTTTAAATGACAAATACAAATATATATATACACACACACACACACACACACACACACACACAAACACACACACTAAACTACCCATAAATTATTCAACCTATGTCCACAGTAGGAGTTGAACCCTCAACCTCAATAAGGGAGAGCAACATCGGATACAGCTGGGCTAGAAGTCTTTTGATACATAATCTTATACTTATATATATATAAAATATCAAATGTAATAAATATTATAATAAATTGCAATTAATATGTTTCTTCATTCCTTATTTCAAAATTTTATTTTAAAAATACTTATTATTTTACATTTTAATATTTTATTTTCTTTGATCAACCCGTGTAATACACATATTTTACGTCTAGTGAAATATAAAAATGCATGTCATACTAAAACACCATTGCATTTCTTTTTTATTTTAAAACTATTATTATTAATTAATTAATGACTCACAAACACCACCATTCCACCATTGTCGAAGAAGTGATTGTAGGAGAGGTCTAAAGATTCCACACTAGGATGAAATTTCAAACCGGAAAATCAGATCAGAATTTGAATCGGAACCGTTAAAATCAGAATATGTAAAACGGTCCGGGTTTTGGGTTTAAAGAATGACTTTATCTGGGTTTGGGTCGGTCAGGTCCGGGTAAATTAGGTTTAAGAAGCGAAACCAATTTTTGTGAAAAAAAAAATTAAACATGTATATCTTATTCGTTTGAAGTCGGATTGACATGAGTTTTTTTCCAGCATATAGTTTATAGTTTGTATATGATTTTAGGCTATAATTTTTTCATTTTTAGTTTCATATTCATTGAATTACAGTTCTCCAAAATCAGAATATCAATGCTAGAAACTTCCAATTTTTATTTTATTTTTTTATTTTTAAATACATATACAATTTTTTTTGAGTTCAGATTGACATGCAGTGTCTAATGTGTAGCTTAGAGTTTATACATGATTTTAGCCTATAATTTAGTCATTTTTTATTTAGGCTAAGGGGAATTGTGACACTTTTAACACCTTGCCACCTTAGCATTTTAAATGCCACATAATTTTTTTTTTTTTCCTTTTTAACACCTAAACATGATATTTGGTAAGGAGTGATAACACTCCTAGCACTCAATTTTTTTATTTTATTTTTTCTAATTTAATTTAATTACTATATTATAATAAAAAAACATTTTTTATTTAATATTATATAGAAACATTTTTTTATTTAATATTACATCTTAATTAAAAGCTGGTAACTAGAGTACTTGCACAATGAGATCTAGGCATAGAGAAACAAACTGATTAAATATAAACCAATCCCCGACAACAGCACCAAAATTTGGTGGTTGTCAAGGCCAACAAAATTAATACCCTAAATATTACACACTAAAATAGTGTATAGTGGTAAAGGATCGTATCCATGGAGATTGGTTCAATTTAAATCTCTATGTAAATCACTTGTTCAAGTACTTGTAAAACAAAAGTAAAAATAAAATTGGGGGGGGGGGGGTTTAATTCTTTTTTATTGTTTAACAAAATTAAAACTAGCTAGAATGTAAATATTATAAGTAAACAAGTAAAAGATTTGATTAAATTCAATGAAATGAAATTGGTTGATTTTGGGATACACCACATGGATGACATTGTTGACTTATCATTAGTAAAAGGAACAACACTTGTGAATTGGTTTAACTTGGCTATAGCAATTCATAAGAACAAATTACCTCAACTCTTCTTAGATTTTAAAATGGTTAGAGGAGCTCTAACACATTCCCTTAATTAAAGTCACAAAATCAATGAAGCATATAATCTTGTGAAAATCAATTAGCTTTGAGTTCTAAGAGTTACCAAGTACAAAAGATAATCAAATGCTTACATTATCATTATGGAGGAAACATTTCCATGGTCTAAATGAAATGAAAACAAACATATAAACCATTTGTTGGTTACTAATTTGAGGGTCCATTACTTAACCAAGAAATTAGTAACCAAAAATAAGCATTCATTCATCTAAGCTCATGATCAAAGATAAATAAACACAATAAGATGTTTAACTAGAAAATATTTCCTTAAACTTCAAACACAAGACAATAATAAGTCTTCAAAGCAACTAATCATCCATGGGTTAAACCCTCATCAACCAAATGAGAATTTAACCAATGATGGCCAAAATAAAAGAAATACAAGGTAGTTTAGAACTACCAACATTGTTCTAAGTGTAAGATGAAATGAAATAACACCAATCTTCAAAATCTTCAAGTTCTTCCCAAGTGTTCTTGAGAGAAAAAGAGTAGTTCTCCCCAAGTTTTGATGATGAATAATGCTTCAAATCTCCAACAAAAAGTGTTTAATCGCGGATTCAAAATCTCCCCAAAATCCATCCACCAACCTTCTCAGAATAGAGTAAAGAGGTCAAAAATCCAGATTCTTCTCAGTATGATCCACGCGGACCGCGTGGATTCTGCTGAATGGGCTTTTTGGCCCATTTGATTAGAAAACCAACCCAATCTTCTCATTAATGTTTCAGCCCATATGCACAAACTCTTGAGAGCATAATTATGCCTTACAAATTCTTCAAAGACGCTCTAATGCTCCTTTAATCTTAGATAACTCGAGTCCTCACTGCCTCATCATCATTCTTACCCAAAAATTAAAGCTAACTTGATTTCTTGTTTATGCTGACACCAAGCTCAATCGCACCACATCAAGTCCACAAGCAAACCGCAAGCCTCCAAAAGTCCCGCACTCCTTCCATATCTCCAATGAAAAATAGTCTATGGTAAATTCTGCAATTAAGCTCAAAAGACTGGAAAACACCCGATAAAGGAGAAAAATAACAAAAAGAGAAATTATGCATGACGATTAACTAAAATGAGATGGTTTTAACTAAAAATAAACTATGAAAAGAAGTAAATAAAATGAAACTATCTAATCCACCGAATCTTAAACCTTACTTGTCCTCAAGTAAGACAAGACTAAAATGAACTCGGGATGAACTATCCTAAGAAACATAAAACGAATATATAGAACCGTGGAACCTGATCACAGTTAGTCAATATAATCAGAATTGATCTTGCTATCATCTTATTACTTTTCATCCGATGACAATGGGACCATAAACCATAACTAGGACAACTCCTCTAGGTGAGTAAGGAGGGATGATCAGTCGCAGCCCCAATGGAACATGCAAACAATGAAGAACATCTGTAGTAGGGAGAAATCATATAGACGTGCTCGTATGGAGCTCTTCTACATTTTGCGTTATCTCACGTTTGTCGGCCACTCTCAAGTGTGATTAGGTTTTATTGCCGGGGCACCATTGTAGGAATCAATTAACTTAGTGTTGACCCAAACCTCCCATAGTATTGGACTCAACAGTCTCTCTAACATCACCAATTTGCGAAAAGAAACAACTCGATCTATATACAATAAGATAAACCTAAATATATGAATATCAAACGCCGGGTGAACAAAATGTAGGAGAGTGTAATGCCTGTGTTTCTAGGCTAGGCATTAATGATGATGTAATAGTCTAGGTTAACCTTTGTAAACCATTGTGATATAAAAAAAATGTATTATTTTGAGTGTTATGTGTTTTATGCTTAATTGTGTAACTTAAATGAATTAAGAACAAGAATAAGCATAATAATAAAATATTACATAAGCTCAATATCTATGAAGAAAGTTGTAGTGGTCGAGACGAGGATTCCAGATATATAAAGAATGCTAAAATCTGAGTTATAACGAAGAAGTTATGACCTATCGATGTTTCATGACAGAACCGGTACGGCACTGTGTGACGTAAATTATGAATTTACGATAGAGGGATATTTAGCCTTAGTGATCTAAACGAAATTTGTAGAATAAGTTAAACTGAGAGCGTACATAAAATGAATGTCTAAATATGACTTTATATGGGGAAGTTATGATTTTTTGAAGTTTCGAATTAGCAGTATGCAGCCCAAAGTTTGAATATGAGATCAAGTGATGTCTAGCCGGAACAATCTAAACGAGAATCAAAGATTGTGTCGATATTAGTCCAACGGTAAAAAGACAGATGAAAACGGACGTCAGATGGAGGAGTTGTGAATTCCTAACGGAGTTTTCCTGTCCCGACCTACTAAAAATAATATAATAAAAGTTAAAGTCAAAGTTAGTCAAAAAATTCTAAACGAGAGTCGTAGAACATAATCTCACCTACGCATACGTATAAAGAACGTCGAAAACGGAGCTCGTATGCGAAAGATATGCATTTCTGAAGTTCGGGGCACAAACCCTGATACTGTGTCAAAATTCACGACATGAACACAGTGTTCACGACGTGAACTCAGAAGTGATGCCTTACAGAGCAAGTGGACTGATGACGAACACAATGACCTATGCATGACTGAACTCACGACGTGAATTTTGAGATTCACGACGTGAATCCAGAAAAATGGCCCTATAAATAGAAATCGAAGGGCAGCCAACCATGGTTGCTAATTCGTTACCTCTGTCACTCCCGATACCCTCTATAGCTGTCTTGCAGTACGCTCAAAGCCCCGGTATCATCCCGAAACCCGAAGCAAGTCCCGAAGCACCGAAGATCCCGAGAAGAAAAAAGTTTCAAGCCGAAGCTCTACCCTCGAGAAGCCCGATGTGTGAAGATATCACAGTTTCACCGAAGAATACTACTTTAAGAGCCGTAGTGCTGTCCGAGCATCATCTTATCAAGTGAGTGTGTAATTGCTTTGTTCTAACACATAGATATGACTTATTTCTATATAAAATACGTGCTATGTGTTTATATATTATCTGTTATTTGGAATTAGCATTGAATGAGTATATTATACAGGTTTTAAGTTGTGTATGAATGTGTGTGTGTGTATATATATATATATATATATATATATATATATATCTACAAAAATGATGGGTAAAAATGGGTAGATGGTTGATGGATGATGAAATAAAAATGATGAGAGGCCTTGATGTTGTTGTTGATCTAGTCATCTAGCGAAGTATGGATGACGACCACGGACTCTTTCTAGATAGTCTAGTGGAACACTAGCAGGTTCATAATCTATAGGTGTTGTGAACGATGTGTTCACTGGTGTACTCTATCCCCCTCATGGTTGTGTTTAGGACATCTATTGTTGAGGAAACCCCTTTGCAGTAATGTTTATCCCAATGAAAAATCCTAGACTAGGTCCCTTGTGATAGTTGTTGTTTTAGGGACGTAAAGTGAGGATAACGGGAATGGGTAATCGGGTTATTGTTGGTTGGTGAAATTAAATATAATTATATATTGTGGGTTGAAAACCCTATATGCTCACCAGGCTCCCAAGCCTGATCCACTTAGTTTCTTTGTATTATAGGTAGTGGCGCGAGAGCATAAGTTGGACAACTTGTGAAGATATTTTGTTTATAAGCCAGTAGTTGTATATAACTGTTGTAACGCTTATAATGTGCCTTTTATGCTTTTGGTCTATATCTGAACATGACATCCCGAGTTTTGTTATATATGAAAATACATTTCTTTAAGGAATGCTTTGATAAATTTAGTTATCATATTATGTTTTGGGAACAAATTCCACAACTCTTTTAAACTAAAGGATCACTCTAAAAATTATTTTAAAAGCATAAATTAAATTGGTCTTTTTGGGACGTGATTTTGGGGATGTCACAGTTGGTTTCAGAGCATTAGTTTAAGCGAACTAGGAATTTGTAGGATTTCTAGACTTAAACTTAGAATGCTAAGTGAAGATTGTGAGATAAGTGTCTGTTATATTTTAGAAACGAGCACTACTTTATTTTAGGAAAGATGTCTAAAATGCTTTTATGTGCTAAATGTTATATATTTGCCATATATGATATTATTTGTTCAGATCTACGGTTTGTTGCCAACCGGATCTAGAAACCTTATGAGTTTAGGATTCCAAGCGTATGAAGAGAATATTAGAACTAGCATGTAAACTTTTTAGAGTGATTTGGATAATTTAAATATTTATCAAGAATGAGGATCTAAATTCACCTTATTCAGTGTATAGATGAAGAATGGAAAGAACTAGAAGTGGAGTTGGAATCGCGAACGAAGGCAGGAACCAACGACCTGTGATTGAGCGAGTACCTGTTGTAGCAGCAACACATAAGCCAATGACAATGGCTAGGGTACAAGCAATGATCCAAATGATGTTGGATCGTCAAATGGAAGAAAATAGACAGCTGCTTCAGCAAAATCGTGAAGAACCTTCTATTCCAATTGAACAACCCGAATTGAATGAAGGGCATTCGGAAGGAGGAAACTTCAGTGGGACTGTTAGACAAGCCAACCCACCGATTATTAGGCAAATCAAACAGGATGGAGGAAATGATGGGCGTGGGTGCAAGTATAAGGATTTCGTGGCATCCAAGCCACCATGTCTATCTGGAAGCCCGATGCCGGTGGAAGTCATAAACTAGATCTCCGAAATGGAGACAATGTTCGAGAGTTGCGAATGTAGCAACAGACAAAAGACCGCTCTTGTGATCCCTCTGTTAAAATATGGAGTGTTGAGTTGGTGGAAGCTGTTAGCTGACTCGATGCCCAAGGGAGAGGCGAGCAAGAAGTCTTGGGAAGACTTTGTGGTGCAACTCAAATTGCAATACTGCTCCAAGCAGGACCTTCTGGAAATTAATAATGAGTTTTAGAATTTGAAGAAGGGAAAATTGAGCGTTACTAAATACGCTGCTAGTTTCACGGAAAAGATGAAGCTTATTCTATATTTAGTTCCAACTGAACTCTCTAAGGTCAACAAGTTTTCCCTCGGACTACCAGCGGAATTTGGTGCAATGGTTAAGAAAGCAACCACATTGAAAGCCGCAATTTGGGCTGCTAGAAATGCTAAGACCCAGATCAGGGAGAAGGGTCTGGATAGGTCAAAGGTTGGTGAGAAGAGGAAGTTCGACGGAGCCTTGGGGTCTAGCAAAAAGGGAAAATTCTCGAAGTCTAGTTCGAGAGGAGGTGGAGGAGGCGAAGTGAAATGTTGCAACAAATGCGAGAAGAAGCATCATGGGAAATATGGTAGGGAAGCCACATGCTTCAAATGTGGAAAGCCAGGGCACTATGCCAATGATTGCACCCTTACCAAGAAAGTCTGCTATGGGTGTGGTGAGGAGGGGCACATCTCGAGGGATTGTCCAAAAAAGAAGGAGGCAACAAAGCCCAACAATCCACCAAAGCCAAAGGTGAGAGCCTTCTAGATGACATTGGAAGCTGCTAAAGAAGAATATGATGTCGCTTCAGGTACCTTGCTCGTAAACGAATTGCCTGCCCAAATTTTATTTGATTCTGGAGGCAACTAATCCTTTATTTCACATGAATTTGGTAGAAAACTAGCTTTGCTTGTCGATAGACTAGATAATGCTTTATTAGTCGAAGTTGCTAGTAGCAAGTTTGTACCTGTTAGATATATTATGAAAAACATATTCATTGATTTGAATGGGAATAAGTTCCATGAGAAATTATTTCCCGTCGAGCTAAATGGTTTTGACATCGTGCTGGGGATGGATTGGATTAGCGCCAACGATGCTGAAATATTGTGCAGAAAGAAGATAGTAAAAATAAACCTGCCAGGGAAAGAATAATTTATGGTGTATAGGGACAAACGTAGAGTAAGTACTGGAATTATTTACCTAATGAAAGCCTTAAGGTGTTTGGAAAAGGGATGTACATCGTATCTAGCATTCTTGATCGATGCTAAGAAAGAGAAAAAGGGGATGCAGAGCATTCCTATCGTGTGTGATTATCCGGAAGTATTTCTCGAAAATCTTCCTGGATTACCGCCTGATAGACAAGTGGAGTTCAGAATAGACTTGTTACCAGGGATGATGCCAATAGCAAAAGCACCTTACCGATTAGCACCAACAGAGATGAAGGAGATGATGATGCAAATTCAGGAGTTATTGGACAAAGGTTTCATAAGACCTAGTTCATCACCCTGGGGAGCTTCGGTGTTATTCGTAAAAAAAAGGACGGGAGTATGAGAATGTGCATTAATTACAGAGAGCTGAATAAGGCAACGATAAAGAATAACTATCCATTGCCAAGAATTGATGACTTGTTCGATCAACTACAAGGTTCAAGCTACTTTTTAAAGATCAACCTAAGGTTAGGATATCATCAACTGAAGGTGAGAGAGTAGGATATTGAGAAGAATGCATTCAGAACACGATATGGACACTACGAGTTTTTAGTTATGTCGTTTGGACGGACTAATGCTCCAAAAACATTCATGGATTTAATGAACAAGGTTTTTAAACCGTTCCTTGATAAATCTGTGATAGTATACATAGATGACATTATGATTTACTTGAAAATCCAAGAGGAGCATGACAGACACTTGCGAGAAGTGTTGGAAGTCGTGAAGAAAGAGAAGTTGTATGCCAAGTTCTCAAAATGTGATTTTTAGATTCGAGAAGTCCAATTCTTGGGTCACGTGGTCAACCAAGAAGGGATAATGGTTGATCCAACAAAGATTGAAGCTGTGATGAAGTGGGAACAACCAAAAAGTCCCACGGAGATCCAAAGCTTTCTGGGATTAGCTGGATATTACCGAAGGTTTATCCAAGACTTTTCTTTGATCGCTACTCCATTGACAGCTCTGACCAACAAAGGTGTTACTTATACTTGGAGTGATAAGCATAAAGAAGCATTCAAGTTGCTAAAGAAGAAGCTATGTGAGACACCGATTCTTTCTCTACCCGACGGAGTTGAGGACTTCGTTGTCTATAGCGATGCGTTTGGGGTTGGTTTGGGTTGTATTTTGACCCAAAGAGAAAAGGTGATATAATATGCATCTCGATAGATGAAAGAGCATGAAAAGAACTACCCACTCATGATTTGGAGTTGGCAGCGGTAGTATTTGCTCTAAAAATATGGAGGCATTACCTATATGGCTCGAAGTGTAATCATAAGAGTCTACAATATCTCTTTAATCAGAAAGAATTGAATATGAGGCAACGACGCTGGCTAGAGTTACTTAAAGACTACGACTGTGAGATACTTTACCACCCCGGTAAAGCAAATGTTGTTGCTGATGCTCTCAGTCGAAAAGTCAATCTTGAAAGAAAAAGACCAAGAGCGTTGAGAATAGAAGTTGTCTTGACAATTGTGGAGAGTATAAAGAAAGCTCAAGAAGAAGCTTCTGAGAAGAATGACCAAGAAGGAGAACATTTGGGCAAAATGTTAGTGTTCGGTATTAACATATACGGACTGAAGGTATTCCAAGATCGAATTTGGGTGCCTAAGTCAGAAGGAGTAAGAGATCTTCTGATGGAAGAAGCTCACAAAACCATGTACTCGATTCATCCCAGTAGCACTAAAATGTATAGGGACCTAAAACCTTACTACTGGTGGCCGACTATGAAGCTTGATATTGCAAAGTATGTGGCTGAGTGTGTGACTTGTGCAAGAGTTAAGGCACAATATCAGAAACCATATGGGAGTTTAGAACCTTTGCTTGTACCTATGGGTAAATGGGAAGACATTGCTATGGATTTTTTCACTAAACTGCCCAGAAGAAAGAACAGTCACGTCATGATTTGGGTGGCTATTGATCGCTTCACAAAGAGTGTGCATTTCATAGCAGCCAATGAGAGATGGTCTATGGATAAGCTTGTGAATTCTTATGTGAAAGAAATTGTGAGGCTTCATGGTGTTCCGTTAATGATTGTTTCGGATCGTGATAGCTGTTTCACCTTAAGGTTTTGGAGAAGTCTACAAGAGGAATTAGGCACCAAGTTGTGTTTGAGTACAACTTACAATCCACAAATTGATGGTCAGAACGAGAGGAGGATACAAACACTTGAGGATATGCTGAGAGCATGTATCCTGGAATTCCAAGGTAACCGGGATGAACATTTACCTTTGGTAGAATTCTCCTACAATAATAGTTTCTACTCGAACATAAAGATGGCACCTTATCAAGCTATGTACGGACAAAAATATCATACGCCGTCTTGTTGTATTGAGGCTGGGGAAAAGCAGTTTATGGGACTTGAGATCGTCTATCAAACTGCTGAAAAGTTGAAAATAATTAGGGAGAGAATGCTAGCAGGTCAGGATCGTCAAAAGAGCTATGCTGACAACAGGCGAAGACCGATGACTTTTGAAGTTAGAGATTGGTTTTTCTTAAAGTGTCACCGCGGAAGGGACTCATACAGTTTGGAAAAAGAGGAAAGTTAAGTCCAAGGTTTATTGGACCGTTTAAAGTTCTTCAGAGGATTGGGAATCAAGCTTACAAGCTAGAATTACCCGAAGAACTGAATGAAATTCATAACACTTTCCAAGTGTGTTATTTAAGGAAATTCACGGGAGAAGTTCCCGACATAATTCCAAATTATGAATTAAGGATTGATGAAAACAAGAGGTTAATTGAAGAACCAGAGGCAATCGTTGACCGTAAGACTAAGAAGCTACGATGTGATATGGTCGAGTTAGTGCTTGTCCGATGGAAACATGCAAATGGGCGAAATCTCACCTGTGAAACAGAGAGTGACATGATGAGTCGCTATCCACATTTGTTTGTTGATGTGTGATTCCGGGGATGGAATCATCCTAAGGGGGAGAGAATTGTAATGCCCGTGTTTCTAGGCTATGCATTAATGATGATGTAATAATCTAGGTTAACCTTTGTAAACCGTTGTGAAATAATAAAAATGTATTTTTTTTGAGTCTTATGTGTTTTATGATTAATTGTGTAACTTAAATGAATTAAGAACAAGAATAAGCGTAATAATAAAATATTAGATAAGCCCGATATCTATGAAGGAAGTTGTAGTGGTTGTGACGAGGATTCCAGATATATAAAGAATGCCGAAATCCGAGTTATAACGAAGAAGTTATGACCTGTCGAAGTTTCGTGACAGAACCGGTATGACATTGCGTGACGTAAATAGTGAATTTACGTAGATTGATATTTAGCCTTAGTGATCTAAACGAAAGTCATAGAATACGTTAAACTTAGAGCATGCATAAAAAGAACGTCTAAATCTGACTTTGTATGAGGAACTTATGATTTTTCGAAGTTACGACTTAGCGGTATGTAGCTCAAAGTTCGAATATGAGATCAAGTGATTTCTAGCCGAAACAATCTAACTCCACTGTATCGTTGCCAATTAGAGTAGAGCCAAAGGCAACTATCACAATGAATTGTTACAATGTGTGCCCCCTTCTGGGTAAGCGCGCATGCAAGTGTAGGAAGGAAGCTTCTGCACAGCAGACAATGAATCTATGGGACCCATGCCTTGTTAGACGACCCGTGCCTTCATCCAAACATCGTAGGAATTGCCCTTAACTATCCAGAAGTCTGAAACTGCTCTACGAAGGGAAAAGTGAAAGTCTCATTTGACAGCTATATAAGATAGACAACGAGAATCGAAGATCGTGTCGATAGTAGTCCAATGGTAAAAAGACAGGCGAAAACAGACGTCAGATGGAGGAGTTGTGAATTCCTAACGGAGTTTCCTGTCCTAGCCTACTAAAAATAATATAATAAAAGTTAAAGTCAAAATTAGTCAACGGATTCTAAACGAGAGTTGTAGAGCATAATCTCACCTATGCGTACATATAAAGAACGTCAAAAACGGAGCTCGTATGCAAAAGATATGATTTTTTGATATTTGGGGCACAAACCCTGACACTGTGTCAGAATTCACGACGTGAACATAGTGTTCACGATGTGAAATCAGAAGTGATGCCTTACAGAGCAAGTGGACTGATGACGAACACAATGAACTATGCCTGACTGAACTCACGATGTGAATTTTGAGATTCACGACGTGAATCCAGAAAAACGGCCCTATAAATAGAATTGAAGGGTAGCCGACCATGGTTGCTAATTCCTTCACTCTCTCACTCCCGATACCCTATTTAGCTTTCATGAAGTACCCCTGTAGCCCTGGTATCATCCTGACACGTGAAGAAAGTCCCGAAGCACCAAAGATACCGAGAGAAAAAGAGTTTTAAGCTGAAGCTCTGCCCGCGAGAAGCCGGATGTGTGAAGATATCACCGTTTCACCGAAGAATAAGTGTTGTCCGAGCATCGTCTTATCAAGTGAGTGTGTAGTTGCTTTCTTCTAACACATAGATATGAATTATTTCTCTATAAAATACATGCTATGTGTTTATATATTATTTGTTATTTGGAATGAGTACTGAATGAATATATTATACAGGTTTTAAGTTGTATATGAATGTGTGTATGTGTGTGTGTGTATATATATATATATATATATATATATATATATATATATATATATATATATATGTATGTATTTATCTACAAAAATGTTGGGTAAAGCATGGGTAGATAGTTGATGGGTGATGAAATAAAAATGATGAGAGGCCTCGATGTTGTTGATCTAGTCATCTAGCGAAGTATGGATGAAGACCACAGACTCTTTCTAGACAGTCTAGTAGAACGCTGGCAAGTTCATAACCTGTAGGTGTTATGAACGATGTGTTCACTGGTGTACTCTATCCCTCTCGTGGTTGTGTTTAGGACATCTATTGTTGAGGAAACCCCTTTGCAGTAATGTCCATCCTGATGAAAAATCCTAGACTAGGTCCATTGTGATAGTTGTTGTTTTAGGGACATAAAGTGAGGATAACGGGAATGGGTAATCGGGTTATTGATGGTTGGTGAAATTAAATATAATTATTTATTGTGGGTTGAAAACCCTATATGCTCACCAAGCTCCCAAGCCTGACCCACTCAGTTTCTTTGTATTATAGGTAGTGGCGCGAGAGCATAAGTTGGACAATTTGTGAAGATATGTTTTTTATAAGTCAATAGTTGTATATAAATGTTGTAAGGCTTATAATGTGCCGTTTATGCTTTTGGTCTGTATCGGAACATGACATCCCGAGTTTTGTTATATATGAAAATACATTTCTTTAAGGAATGCTTTGATAAATTTTATTCATCATATTTAGTTTTGGGAACAAATTCCACAACTCTTTTAAATCAAAGGATTACTCTGAAAATTATTTTAAAAGCATAAATTAAATCGGTCTTTTCTAGTCGTGATTTGGGGATGTCATAGATAGATAGATAGATAGAGAGAGAGAGGTAGCCTCCCCTTACCCTTTCCCCCTCCCCCCCCAATATGGTGTTTTGGGGTGCGGTTCCCTTTCCCGCTCTCCTTTCTAGCTCCATACCCATTTGTCTAAGTAACTACCAAAACATTTCGGGTTTTCCAGTTCTAGAACTACATTACCCAATTGCACTATACCCACTTTTGACATTTCCGTTTCTAGACCAACTTTGCTCGACACCGTACCCAGAACTGAACCGAAACTGATTCCTATATACCGGTCCGGTTTCTGGTTCTACAAAATCCTGTTAACTGATTTTGGGGCAGGGTCCATCCATTCCGCGTTTGGATCCACTTTCATGCATTCTGGGTCCATCGAAAACCATTTTGTTTGCCAACTTTATCATTCCCATTTTAATATTCTTTATCCTTCAAAGAACTGAAACCCCAAAGAATTTTGGGGCGTACATAATCGTTAATCTCTCCCGAAACTACCTTATTCACCAAAGAAGACACCACCAATGAGGCGTGACCTCTTCGCATGCTTCTTCAAAGTTTTTTTAATATACCCTCTAACAAGTCAACTACAACACACAACACCGTGTCTGATTTGTCTCCTACCCTGAACCACCACATGTGACATGAACATGGTGTCAAAATTCAACAACTCTACATACTCCTTATGTCTCACCGTCTACCGTCTCGACCCAAAAATATCCTCCCCAGCATGTGTGAAAAGTGTTAGGTGCATTTATGCACCTATTTTACATGTTTATTTCCCCTTTTCATTTCATTATACTTCCAAATGCTTGCATTTAGTTAATAGTTAGGGCATTTGTATGTTTTATTTAGAATGTTTGGTACGTCACTGTATTTTGAATGATTTTGTAGGCATTACGGTTATACGAAGCAAGGAGCTATAGAGTCGAGCATGGAGCATGGAGTTTGGATGAGGGAGCACGAAGTATGGAGAAAAGATGGACTGGACGTGTCGCGGAAGAAAACTTGCAAACATAAACCAAGTCGTTGCACTTCATTTTAGAAAAGGACTATGTTTAAAACACGATATGTGTTACACCAACACGGGTTTTTTTTTTTTTTTTTCATTTTCATAATATATTTGAGCAACATGACTTGGGTTTAAGATAAAATGAAGGCGAAATGAAGATCATAGGCCAATTGAAGTTTTAGCGAAAAGTGCGACCTGCTGCAAAAACTCATGGACATGATTTCTAAAACTCATGAGAATAAGTTGAAAAGGTACGATCTAGTAGAGAAAGAGCACGGTCGATGTCTAGACCATGCTTTTCACCTGAGAGCAGTTACCATTTGTGCTAAAATAGAGTAATTTGGCTCATTATGCACATAGACGATTTGTGGAGCACTTAGGGGCGATTTTGGGCGGTTTTTGGGGAACTTTGATGTAACGTCCCAAAAATTAAGACCAAATTTTTTTGTTTTTAAATTAAGAAAACTATTATGCAAAACATCATCTGTATCATCCTAAAATTCAAGTCCAAAAATTTCATTTTTGATATAATGATTCATAAAACAATTTATAGAAAAGATCATCAAGTCATTTCATTTCACAAAAACCATAGATCATATGTCTCAAAAGCATGTCATAAGATACTAATGATATCAGAGTACAAATCCCAAGAATCTCATATACAGAAAATCGTGTGTGTGATGCGCTACTACCGTACTGGCTCCTTTCCCTTCGAAGAAGAAGGACCTGAAACAAAACCTGAAACTGTAAGCACAAAGCTTAGTGAGTTCCCCCATCATACCACATACCATTCAATAAACATACTGTTAGGCATATCTGGATGCGCGGCCTACCCTGCTGATCATATCTCGGTGCTCAACCTACCATCTTCAGTCATACCGGGGTTCCCGACCTACCCCTTGTCAAGCATATATAGGTGCCCGACCTACCCTTCGGCTTATTTCAACCGGAAACGGGGACTATTTCACCCATACCACTACCACATAAAAACATAGCACAACATACTGTTTGACATATCACAGTGCTCGACCTACCTTACCGGTATATCTCAACCGGTTCGGGGACTAGTCCCCTTCCTACCACTATCACATAATATTATAGCATTGTAGCACACATGGCATAACAAATAGTGGCATACCAGACAATTATCACAAAGACAATCATCTCTACTATAATCAACTACTAGTTGGCCGATATTGGTGCCTTCGACCCACTCCTACTGGAAGGTAACTCACCTAAATGTCACGTAGTAGCTGAAATGTCCTCGGTGCTGGGATCAACTCCTCTCAGACTCCTACACATAACAAACTCCTTTAATTACCCTTTCATACTCATAACCCCTTTAAAGGTAAACTCTTGTCATTGGTCAAAGTCAAAGTCAACATCCTGGTTGACTCAACTCGTTGAGTTGGTCCATCAACTTGTTGAGTGCCATAATCCATAAAACCCTGAAATCTCGATCCTACTCACCGAGGTCTTTCATGAAATCGTCGAGTTCCATGATTCATAAAACTCTGGAAACCTTGATCCTACTCTTCGAGTTCTTCCTTATAACATAGCCGGGACCTCTTACTTATAACTCGCCGAGTTCCTCCTTGATCTCGTCGAGTTCTCATTCATACAAAGTCCAGACATTTTGCTCACAACTCGCTGTGTTCCTCAATCTTCATAACATAGTTGGGACCTTTCACTCACAAATCGTTGAGTCCTTCCTTGAACTCGCTAAGTTCCTCAATCTTCATAACTCAAAACCATGGCCAACTCGCCAAGTCATCTTCTAGACTCTACGAGTTTAGTTAGTAACAAAAAAGGTTGGGGGATCACGACCCAACTCGCTAAGGTGTATGAACAACTCGTCGAGTATATCCATTAAGTCACGTTTTGTTGGGCTTAATGCATCCAAATCATAGATCTGGTTCCCTAGGGTCGATATATCATGTAAAGTTTCTAACTTTACATCCATGCATGGGTTATTTAGCTCAAAAGTCCTAAAAAGTGGTTCACAAGTTGCATGGGACTCCAATGGCCATAAAGTCGCACCTTTATGTCATGGAGTCCCTTATGGGCCCTAGATCCGATGTCATTACTCCAAAATATGCTTGCATCCATGAATAACTCACCGCATATATGTACCAACAAGATGTTTAGGATGGGAAGGTCAAACTTACCCATGTAGGTACTTACACTATATTTGTCTAATAACTCACCACATACTAATTCTTGGGTCCTTGATACAGGTTGTGGTATTCATATATGTTCTGATTTGCAAGGCCTAAGAAGAAGTGAGGATGTGGAAGATGGAAAGATAAACTTAATCATGGGGAATAGGAAAGCTTCACCTGTCACCAAGATTGGAGTTTATTCTTTTTTTCTAAGTAGTGGGTTAATGTTAGATTTGAATAAGTGTTGTTACTCTTTTGAAACGGTGAGAAATATTATTTCCTTTCACGGTTTGTACAAACAAGGATTTACCTTTTCATCTGATAATGAATGTGGTGGTATTAATGCTTTCTATAATGGTGTTCTTTATTTTAAAGCATTACCTTGTGATGGTGTATATGAAACTGTGTCGTTGTAGACAACTTAGGAAATAATGTTTTGCATATTGATTCTTCCACTAGTTTGGATAAGGCATCCTTATGGCATTGTCGTCTTGGACATGTTAACAAGAAGCGCATAGGCCAACTCCAAAAGGCTGGAGTCCTGGAGTCATTTGACTTAAGGTCAGATGATAGTTGCGAATCTTGTTTACTTGGAAAAATGACTAAGTCACCCTTTACTGGCACTTGTGCTAGGGGTGAAGGTTTGTTGGACCTCTTACACATAGATGTGTGTGGACCCTTCAGAACTACCACAAGGGATGCTAACCACTTCTATGTGACTTTTACTGATGATTACAGTAGATATGGTTATGTCTACTTAATCAAACATAAGTCAGAAACATTTGAAAAGTTCAAAGAATTTAAACAGAAGTAGAGAATCAGTTGGGCAGGAACATTAAGATGCTTCAATCCGATCGAGGTGGAGAGTATCCTAATACAAAGTTCCTTGACTATCTTAATTGTCTCACAATTGACACCTCCTAGGACACCATAGCTTAATGGTGTGGCTGAGAGGTGGAATCGAACCTTGTTGGACATGGTTTGTTCCATGATGATTCGAGCTTCGCTACGAATCTCATTCTGGGGGTATGCCTTAGAGATTGTCGCCCATATCCTTAATGTAGTCCCTATCAAGAAGGTTGCCAAAATACCTCACGAGGTGTGGACTGAGAAAGTTCCCAATTTAGAGCACATCAAGATTTGGGGTTGCGAGGCTTTCGTGAGACATGAGGCTCATGACAAGCTCGAACCTCGAAGTGAGTGGTGTATTTTCATCGGCTACCCATAGAAATCCTTTGGTTGCCTCTTCTACAAACCCAATGATAATGTGGTCTTTGTGGTAAGGAGAGGGGTCTTTCATGAGAGAGAATTTATAAGCCAAGGAAACAGTGGGAGGAAAAATTGACCTTAAAGAGCTTCAAGAGTCAAGTGGTGAATGAACCTCAAACCCTAGCAATCAACCTGAGAAGGAAACTCTTGTTGAACCAACTGATGAGTCTGTACCTCTGAGGCGTTCCACTAGAGTTACGAATCCACCTGAGAATTACTATGGTTTCCATATAACTATAGAAGGTGATACATTTATCAGTGATAATACATTAGTAAATTTGGATGGACCTAACAACTATAGGGAAGCCATGGCAGGCCCTGAGTCTCGTAAATGTAAATAGGCTATGGATATCGAGATTCAGTCCATGTATGTCAATGAAGTTTGGAATTTGGTTGACAATGTACCAGGTCGTAAGACATTCTGGTGCAAATGGATCTTCAAGAAGAAGACCGGCATGGATGGGAAAGTGCACACTTATAAGGCGCGACTGGTTGCGAAGGGCTTTACTCAAACTTAGGGAGTTGACTATGATGAAGCCTTCTCACCAATAGCGAAGATTAAATCCATTAGGGGTATGCTATCCATTGCTACATTTCATGATTATGAAATATGGTAAATGGATGTCAAAACCGCTTTCCTTAATGGAAAGTTGGCTAAGGATGTTTACATGAGTCAGCCAGAGGGTTTTGTTAGTAAAGAGTACCTTGATAGAGTGTCCAATCTTGAGAGATCCATTTATGGATTGAAACAAGTATCTCGCAGCTGGAATCTTTGTTTTGATGAGAAAGTCAAAGAGTTTGGTTTTTTGAGAAGCGAAGACGAGTCCTATGTATATGTCAGAGCTAGTAGGAGTATAGTTAGCTTTTTGGTACTGTATGTGGATGACATACTACTCATAGGAAATGACATCCCAACCTTGTAGGAGATCAAGTCCTGGCTAGGGAAGTGTTTCGCTATGAAAGACCTTGGAGAAGCTGCCTATGTCCTAGGGATAAGGATATTGAGAGACAGAAGTAAGAGACTAATTTGACTTAGTCAAGGCACCCATGTGGACAAAGTGTTGAAAAGGTTCAACATGCATAATTCCAAGAAAGGTGACTTACCGATCCAACATAATGCCAGACTGAGAAAGGCTCAGAGTACGAGTATAGAGGCTGAGATAGATGAGATGAGTCGATTACCATATGCTTCCACTGTTGGATCGATCATGTATGCTATGAATTGTACCCGCCCTGATGTGGCCTTTGCTTTGAGCATGGTCAGCAGATATCAGGGGAACCCTAGCAAGGCTCACTGGACTGCGGTAAAGAACATTCTCAAGTACCTGTGAAGGACTAAGGATTGGATTTTTACCCTTGGTGGGAGTGATGACTTGAGAGTAGTAGGGTATAGCGACACCAACTTTCAAAGCGACAGGGATAACTTTTGCTCTTAGTCGGGCTAGGTCTTTACCATGAATGGAGGAGCGATTACTTGGAAAAGTTCCAAGCAGGAGACGGTGTCTAATTCGACATGTGAATCAGAGTACATAGCAATGAGTGAAGCGGCGAAGGAGGCGATATGGCTGAGGAACTTCATCGGAGACCTTGGAGTTGTACCAACTATAAGGGATCCTATGGAGATTTTCTGTGATAGCAATAGTGTAGTTGCCTTAGCCAAGGAACCGAGAGATAATGGCATATCTAGGCACATTAACAGAAAATATCACTTCATAAGACACAATATAGAAGAAGGACTCCTCGTAGCGAAGAGGGTATCGTCAGAAGAGAACCCAACAGATCCCCTCACAAAGGTACTGACTAGGGTTAGGCATTTGCAGCATGCTAGGTGCATCAGGATGAAGGACGATATTAGTTTTACAGATTAGATAGCTCTGAAACTTGTAAAATGTAATTTACATTTGATGATTAAATAAAAGTTGTTGTTTATTTATATGTAAGGTGTTTCTATCCTGTGTCAATCGTTTACTATTGTTTCAACTTTGCATGTTTTGACTTCTAGAATAATTACTTTATTCAAACCCTCCACAGTCAGTCATATGTTGGTAGTAGGTATGAATCAAGACTATCATGTGACAACCCGAAATTTCCATTCTGTACGAACATTATCAAGTCAATAGAAGTTAGAATAGTCGCAGTAAATTTTCAGACTTTTCCGTATAAGTTTGAGTATTCCAGGGTTTACACTTAAATAGATATCAGGAGAGAGGATGCACTAGGGTTTCGTGCAACTCTGTTATTACAGAACTCTATGATATTAGAGTTCATTTCTTGAATAAAAATATTTTCTGCGAAAAATCCCAGGACTATATATATGATTCTTAACCAAATTATTTCATTAGTTACATTTCCAACTAGAGAAAAGCCATTTCTCTCTCACGGATATTCGGGTTTTCATACCAAATCGTGAGTACCTCTCTCTTGTTGTATTATATGGCTTATAATGTGTTTAATAACATAGATTTCATAGCAAAAATGCAAGATTCGAGAGTTTACCGCTCAAGAACACCTTGGGGAGTAAACTCTTTTATAAGGGTAAAATGATGCCTCGACCTTCCCCCGTGATATATAACTACCTTAGGCTTGTATGAAGGTGTATTTAAGACTAGAAATCAACCATAAACACCAAGATTTACGTGTTCATAGCCCAATAAGTTCTTGGACAGTGAACTCCAAACTCAAAGGCCAAAGAGTGCCTTAATCACTCCTAAAGCCTTGGAAAATAGCCTCGATTTATTCCTAGTTAATTTAGGGACCTTAAATCATCAAATGCCCATCCCAAAGAGAGATTACGGCCATAATCTCTTATGGATTTGGTCTTTGGCCCGTGAACATCAAAGGGGGGGTACCAAAGTGTGCCTAAGGGCTTCATTTTCCATAGATTAGTGTCTAGGACCTATCCTAGATGAGCATGGGACTTGAAAACATAAAAAATACCCCTTTCCATATGATTTTATGGTAGTAAAATCACAAGAAAATGGCCTTGGGGTCATAAACTCCTAAAAGGAGTGTCTTAATGCCCTAAACTCTTCCAAGGATTAAACCACCAAGTACAATTGCTTCTAGGAATCATGTAACACTTCAAAACACAAAATTACATTAAGCTTAGGAGCTTACGGCCGTAAACTCAAGGGTTTACGACCGTAAACTCCTTGTGAGGTTTATTGAAGAGTAAACTCATGTATAGGGTCCTTTGGAACCCTAAACCCCTTTAGCCTTGTCCCACAACAACTTAGATGCAACCCTTAGGACTTATAACAATTATACAAAGTGTTTTCATGTTCTAGAGTGTCCAAACTTAATTTATTAGTTATATTTTGGCTAATTAGTTATATATATATATATATATATATATATATATATATATATATATATATATATATATATATGCATTATATGATAACTAGGCTCGTACATGTGTACAAGTCTTCATTTGCCACCTAGCACCATATCCGACATTTCAATCCAATCCACTAACTACAGGTGAGTTCATACCCCTTTAACTAACCTTTGAAATACTTTTAAACGTTTTAAATACTTTAATGGGGGGGGGGGGGGATACAAGTCGAATAATTATAGTTATTACATCAATCACATGTGATTAATAACTACAAAACCAATGATTTTATTACTGTTCAAACTGTTTATCAAACTGTTTTACTTCAAACTGCTTTACAAACTCTTTTACTTATCAATTACTTTTACTTAAACTATTTTATACTTATTATAAATTGCATGCCCGTATATGTATAAATATATAAGCAATGTTTAAAAAGCTTAGGAAGGCCGTCCGCCTTATTTCCTTTTCGCGCTTGAGATGTGGTCTGGTGGGATATCAGGTAGCCGTCCGAAGGTCGTTTCAATATTAGTTATATATCATGTGTACATATATAGGCATAAAAGTTCTTCCAGATTCATTCGAACCAATTACTTCATTAGTGTGTTACCATATGGGTAGCACGGGATAATACTTATACAATTGCTAGAATCAATGAGTCAGTTCATTCATGAGTCAGTACTTATTACTATGAGAACATATTCAACTATACTAGAAGAAGAACATAAACAACTATACTAGAAGAAGAACATATACAACTATACTAGAAGAAGAACATATACAACTATACTAGAAAGAGAACATATACAATGATACTAGAACGAGTAACAAGACATTACATATACATGAATACGTTAACAAATTGTGATCCATTGTATCGGAGCATGCCTTCAATGTCATGGCCCGAGTTGTAGCCAAAGTCTCTTGGAGGGAGAGTGTGAGTTTGCGTATAGATCTATACTGGATTGACTATCCTACACCTTGCTGCTAGCTATAGCCGGACCTACAAGTCTGCGGGTACCAAACATCATACCTTTTTACGACCTACATTTGTCGTTGTTACCTAGTTGATAGTATGGTACAATTAATCACATGATACCTTAATATAAATCCGGTTTAAGTTAGTTAGTACAACAGTAGTTCCTATAATACAATACTACAGTACTACATTAATTTACCCTTTACATATTTAGTGATCTTTTCCTTTAAACATTAATGTAAAAACGATATTTTTACAATGATAGTTACACTTGGGAAAATTACACACTTTTACAGTAAATGAACATACAAAACTGTTACGCCTTGGTAGAAGGCTACTTTTAATAGAAAATATAGGTTTTTCTAAGAGATTCAAACTTTTACAAATACTTACAAACATTCACATACTTATATCACAACTTTTTACAAACTCGTGTTTATAACTACGTTCAAATGCTTTGACACAAACACCGACACTAAAATACTTATGAAGTCACCAGCTTAATGCTGATACTCGCTTTCAAAATAACTTGTATTCTCAGGTCATCAGTAGACAAGTACCGAGGCCAACTTTTGAGAAGATGGAGCACATTTAAGACTCATCTTATTATTTTGATTTACTTTTTGGTGTCTATAACTATATGGAACACACTTGTATTAAAAATATATATTTAATGCAATGGATGATGTTGTTTGTGTATTTACTGTTATACTGTGTTGTGATACTTTACATGACGTCCTCCGCCCCAGAACGTTTCCGCCGTTCTCGGTTTTGGGGTGTGACAGATTGGTATCAGAGCATTGTTTATAGTGAATTGAGTATATCAACCCATAAAAGATATACTAACTATAAACCCATTTGGGATTAAAACACTCTGACCAAGAGTTTATACTTTAAATACTAAAATATTTAATTAAGTATACAAGTCTGCATTCATACTAAAATCAGTGTCACAATGACAAGAACAAAAGTATTACGATTGTTAAATATCACAGGTGAGCTCGGGGATGTATGGTCAGTCCTAGGAATGGCATTGCCTGATCAACTATGTTGGTCCGAGGAGTGATTAGCGTATGCCCTAGAATGGTTTTGATATGTTAACACATTTAAAAACTTACCAACAATACCACAAGGATAACAGTAGAATCTAAACTTAAAATACTATAGGGGTATTTTGTACTACTAGAAGCTACTTATACACTAGATTCTTATACCTCTCTTCTAGCGTAGATTTAAAATGGATGGATTCCATCATGGCGACCTGTACTTCCCAAATGAAGGCAATGCTGGGTGGATTGAAGAAGAGCCTGAAGATGACCATCCAATCCCTTTGGATGATCACCTCGCAGAAGGCTTTTCTGATGGATCTGACTTTGAGCCTGAAGTCAACAACCTACCGCTAGTAGGTCAAGCCCCAAACAACAACCCCGACCAGCTTTCCCAGGTCCTACACCCTTGTGGGCAACCAACTTGAATCGCTGGAGCGATGAACAGGGTCAACCCTTAACTTACTTTTGGGACCGAAGCTTTTACAACCTCAGCGGAGGTGGCTCTGCGGATCGAGCTCTGCCCATCATTATCCGCAGGATAGCTCGTAATGATGAACAAGGTCGAGCAGCCATCAACCGAGTCATGGAGATTGATGCCAACTCTGGTGTCAACACAGTTCGCATCCGCCGTCTCGAAGATGAAATGGAAAGGACCAGGAGAACCAATGAGACCCTGCAGCAACAGCTGGCTGCCTCCCGAGCCGAAGTCATAGAACTTCGAGTTCATCAAAGAGCTCATGAACGACACCTTCAAGAGGTGGTCCGTCAAGTGGCAGACCTCAGGGTTCGCCCGAGGAATTCCCATCACCGTTAGAATATTTCTAATACATCTTTGTCTTTTGGTTAAGGAATAGCCTTTAGTATATGTGCCCTAAGTAGCACTTGTCTGTAAAATATTCCTAACTTTCAGTACTCTAACTAGGAATCTAGGAATTGTCAAACTTTCCGTATGGTATGATGTAATACCTACTGTTAGGTTGATTTTCCATGAACTTATTACATCAGTAATACCAGTATTATTGACAACTACCTAATCTGTGGGAAAAATCTGTACACTTGTGTTTTTCTACTAATCTTCCTTGTTGTGGTCTCAAACACTCATTCAACTGTTGGGCTATGGTTAGTTAGTCCATGTGTCACTCTCACCCCACTTACAATTTATTCTTACCATTGTGTTTACCTTATAAACTAATAGCTAAAAGCTGCCTCCTCAAAAATCTCCTAGGAATAACCCTACACCTCCTCATCCTCAGGTCATCGATACTGCAGCCCTAAATGCTACTGTAGCTGCAGCAGTGGCAACTGCTATGGCTCAGTATCACTCTACTGATGCCAGCAGAGGTGGAACCCCTGTTGACTCTATTCCTACTAAGATCCCTATGCAATCGAGGGAGTGCTCCTACAAGGATTTCACCAACTGCAAGCCGAAGTCCTTCTAGGGAACTGGCGGAGTCATTGCCCTCTTGCAATGGTTCGAGAAGACTGAATCAGTCTTCAAAATTTGTTCGTGCCCTGCTGCGAGCAAGGTCAAATATGCCGCATGCACCTTTGAAGGAAAGCCCTAATGTGGTGAAACGGCCATGTTAAAGTGCTAACTCAAGTAGTGGCGAATGACATGGGTTGGGAAACCATGAAAGACCTCATGATTGAGGAATACTGCCCGAGGGGAGAAATATAGAAATTGGAGCAGGAGCTATGGAGTCTAACCATGAAGGGCTCCAACATAGTCGCCTATACCGCCAGATTCAGCGAACTGGTGGCCCTCTGCCCCAATATGGTTCCCACTGAAGGGAAAAAGATCGAGAGGTACATATGGGGGCTAGTGCCTCTGTATCAGGGGAATGTCCTATCATCAAACCCTGCTACCTTCGATAGTGCCAAGCGACTGGCACAGAGACTCATTAACCACAGAGTCAAAACCCCTACAGCGACAACAACCCTAGCCATCTCAGAACCCTCCAAACCCGCTGACACTAAGCGGAAGTTTTGGGAGGAAAAGAAGAAACAGCGAGCTGCCAAAAAGCGGCAAGTTGTGGCAGTGCATGCCGCAATAACCCCTGCTGCTGCTACTGCTCCGGTGGGGCAGTATGCTGGAAATTTGCCTAACTGCAACAAATGCAACTACCACCACAACAGCTCCTGCCGTGAAATGCAGTGCTCTAACTGCAACAAGAAAGGACACACACTCCGTTTCTATAAATCTTCGGCGAGGCTGATCACCCAAGTCCCTGGCTCTGGCGTGAGGCATACCTGCTATGGTTGTGGCGAGGCGGGTCACTATAAGAGGGACTGCCCCAAAGCAAAGAATGCTGGTAGAGCAGGGAGGGTACTAGCAGTAGGCCATGGGGAAGCAGTTTCTGACCCGACGGTGGTGACTGGTACGTTCCTCCTCGATAACTCCTATGCATGCATTCTGTTCGATAGTGGAGCGGAGCGAAGCTTCGTGAACCATAAATTTGCTCGCCTGCTTAAACAGCAACCACACACACTTAAAGAACAATTCACAATAGAAATGGCTAATGAAAAAACAGAAAGTACAAATAGCATATACTTAGGATGTACCATAACTCTAGATAACCATTCATTTCCAGTCGACCTTATGCCGGTCTCGATTAAAAGCATCGACGTTATCATCAGTATGGATTGGTTGAGTCTTCATCGCGCCGACATCATGTGCTACGAGAAAGCAGACCGTCTAAACCTCCCGTGTAACGAAACTCTTATCGTAGTGTCCAAACGCTCAAACGAGCCTTGTGCACCGCACCGGTACTATCCCTCCCCGAAGGGATAGAAGACTTTGTAGTCTATTGTGATGCATCGAATCAAGGGATTGGGTGTGTTCTGATGCAGCGAGGTAAAGTCATCGCCTATGCCTCGAGACAACTAAAGACACATGAGGTCAAATACATGACCCACGATCTTGAGCTAGGAGCAGTTGTGTTTGCTCTGAAGATCTGGAGACATTACCTCTACGGTACGAAGAGCACTATCTTTACAGACCACAAAAGTCTGCAACATATTTTCGACTAGAAGGAGCTCAACATGAGATAATGATGGAGGGTTGAGCTACTCAGTGACTACGAATGCGAAATTCGTTATCATCCGGGTAAAGCCAATGTAGTAGCTGACGCCCTAAGTCGGAAAGAATATTCTGGTCATAGAGTCAAATCTTTGACTATGACTATCGATTCACACTTGTCCACACAAATTAAGGCTGCTCAGCTTGACGCTTTGAAACCTGAAAACGTGGCAGGTGAATCCCTGAGAGGAATGGATAAGAACTTAAAGGTTAAGGGTGGCGGAGCTTATTATTTCATGGACCGGATCTGGACCCCAAGACTAGGTGGTTTCAGAGACTTAGTCATAACCGAGGCGCACAACACTCAGTATTCCGTCCACCCAGGTTCAGATAAGATGTATCTAGATCTCAAAAAGTTATACTGGTGGCCTAACATGAAAGTAGAGATTGCTACCTCCGTAGGCAAATGCCTTACTTGCGCAAAGGTTAAGATCGAGTACCAGAAGCCCTCCGCTTTGCTACAACAACCAGAGATTCTAGAATGGAAGTGGGAGCGTATCACTATGGATTTCATAACCAACTCGCCCAATACAACGGTGTACTTGATACCATATGGGTCATCATCGACCGATTGACCAAGTCTGCACACTTCCTGCCTATCAAAGAAACTGACAAGATGGAGAAACTTACAAGAACTTACATTAGGGAAATCGTACGACTGCATGGTGTACCTATATCCATTATCTCCGATAGAGATAGTAGGTTCACCTCAAGATTCTGGAAATCGCTACAACATTCCCTGGGAACAAGGCTGGACATGAGTACGGCCTACCATCCACAGACTGACGAGAAAAGTGAGAGGACCATCCAAACACTAGAAGATATGTTGAGAGCCTGTGTGATTGACTTTGGAAAGGCATGGGATACTAATTTACCCCTTGTCGAGTTTTCCTACAATAACAGTTATCACACGAGCATCAAGGCTGCTCCATTCGAAGCCCTCTATGGCTGAAAGTGCAGATCCCCTATATGCTGGGCTGAAGTGGGGGATACCCAATTAGCTAGGGGGCAAGTTTCTGACAGTACTCTCACCGGCCCGGAAATCATTCGGGAAACGACTGAGAAGATCATTCAGATCCATAAACGATTGAAAGCCTCTAGAGACCGACAAAAGAGCTACACTGATAAGCGAAGGAAACCTTTGGAATTCCAGGTGGGAGACCGAGTCCTTCTCAAAGTCTCACCTTGGAAGGGCTTAATACGCTTCGGTAAGAGTGGGCAGCTTAATCCGAGATATATAGGGCCTTTCTAGATTCTCGCAAGAATCGACCCTGTAGCATACAAACTCCATCTACCCGACGAACTTCGTAACGTACATTCTACATTCCACGTCTCTAACTTGAAAAAGTGTCTATCCGACGAGACACTTGTAATCCCACTCGACGAGATCGAGATCAACGAGAGCCTCGATTTTGTGGAAGAACCAGTAGAGGTCATGAACCGAGAAGTCAAGCAGACGAAGCAAAGCCGTATCCCGATTGTGAAGGTTCGCTGGAACACCAAGCGAGGATCGGAATTCACTTGGGAGCGTGAGGACCAGATGAGACTGAAATATCCTCATCTTTTTGCTTAGTTATTTATAACTAATTTATTTGTTTATACTTTAATTTCGGGAAGAAATTCCATTTAATAGGGGGATGATGTGACAACCCAAAATTTCCATTCTGTACGAACATTATCAAGTCAATAGAAGTTAGAGCAGTCGCAATAAATTTTCATAATTTTCCGTATAAGTTTGAGTATTCCAGGGTTTTACACTTAAAGAGATATCAGGAGAGAGGATGCACTAGGGTTTCGTGCAACTCTGTTATTATAGAACTCTATGATATTAGAGTTGATTTCTTGAATAAAAATATTCTCTGCCAAAAATCCCAGGACTATATATATGATTCTTAACCAAATTATTTCATTAATTACATTTCAAACTAGAGAAAAGCCATTTCTCTCTCACGGATATTCGGGTTTTCATCCCAAATCGTGAGTACCTCTCTCTCGTTGTATTATATGGCTTATAATGTGTTTAATAACATAGATTTCATAGCAAAAATGCAAGATTCGAGAGTTTACCGCCCAAGAACACCTTGGGGAGTAAACTCTTTTATAAGGGTAAAATGATGCCTAGACCTTCACCCGTGATATATAACTACCTTAGGCTTGTATGAAGGTGTATTTAAGACTAGAAATCAACCATAAACACCAAGATTTAGGTGTTCACGGCCCAAGAAGTTCTTGGACCGTGAACTCCAAACTCAAAGGCCAAAGAGTGCCTTAATCACTCCTAAAGCCTTGGACAATAGCCTCGATTTATTCCTAGTTAATTTAGGGACCTTAAATCATCAAATGCCCATCCCAAAGAGAGATTACGACCGTAATCTCTTATGGATTTGGTCTTTGGGCCATGAACATCAAAGGGGGGGGGGGGGGTACCAAAGTGGGCCTAAGGCCTTCATTAGCCTTAGATAATTGTCTAGGACCTATCCTAGATGAGCATGGGACTTAAAAACATAAAAAATACCCCTTTCTATATGAGTTTACGGCAGTAAACTCACAAGGAAATGGCCTTGGGGCCGTAAACTCCTAAAAGGAGTGTCTTAATTCCCTAAACTCTTCCAAGGATTAAACCACCACGTAGAATTGCTTCTAGGAATCATGTAACACTTCAAAACACAAAATTACATTAATCTTAGGAGCTTACGGCCGTAAACTCAAGGGTTTACGACCGTAAACTCCTTGTGTGAGGTTTATTGAAGAGTAAACTCATGTATAGGGTCCTTTGGAATCCTAAACCCCTTTAGCCTTGTCCCACAATGACTTAGATGCAACCCTTAGGACTTATAACACTTATACAAAGTGTTTTCATGTTCTAGAGGGTCCCAACTTAATTTATTAGTTATATTTTGGCTAATTAGTTATATATATATATATATATATATATATATATATATATATATATATATATATATGTTCATTATATGATAACTAAGCTCGTACATGTGTACAAGTCTTCATTTGCCACCTAGCACCATATCCGACATTTCAATCCAATAAACTAACTACAGGTGAGTTCATACCCCTTTAACTAACCTTTGAAATACTTTTAAATGTTTTAAATGCTTTAATGGGGGGGGGGGGATACAAGTTGAATACTTATAGTTATTACATCAATCACATGTGATTCGTAACTACAAAACCAATGATTTTATTACTGTTCAAACTGTTTGACTTCAAACTGCTTTACAAACACTTTTAATTATCAATCACTTTTACTTAAGCTCTTTTATACTTATTATAAATTGCATGCCCGTATATGTATAGTTATATAAGCAATGTTTAAAAGGCTTAGGAAGGCCGTCCGCCCTATTTCCTTTTCGCGCTTGAGATGTGATCTGGTGGGTTATCGAGTAGCCGTCCGAAGGTCGTTTCAATATTACTTATATATCATGCGTACATATATAGTCATAAAAGTTCTTCCAGATTCATTCGTACCAGTTACTTCATTAGTGTGTTACCATATGGGTAGCACGGGATAATACTTATACAATTGCTAGAATCAATGAGTCAGTTCATTCATGAGTCAGTACTTATTACTATGAGAACATATTCTACTATACTAGAAGAAGAACATAAACAACTATACTAGAAGAAGAACATATACAACTATACTAGAAGAAGAACATATACAACTATACTAGAAGAAGAACATATACAACTATACTAGAAAGAGAACATATACAACGATACTAAAACGAGTAACAATACATTACATATACTTGAATACGTTAACAAATTGTGATCCACTGTATTGGAGCATGCGTTCAATGTCATTGCCCGAGTTGTAGCCAAAGTCTCTTGGAGAGAGAGTGTGAGTTTGCGTATAGATCTATACTGGATTGACTATCCTACACCTTGCTGCTAGCTACAGCCGGACCTGCAGATCTGCGGGTTCCAAACGTCATACCTTTTTATGACCTACATTTGTCGTTGTTACCTAGTTGATAGTATGGTACAATTAATCACATGATACCTTAATATAAATCCGGTTTAAGGTAGTTAGTACAGCAGTAGTTCCTATAATACAACACTACGGTACTACATTAATTTACCCTTTACATATTTAGTGATCTTTTCACTTAAACATTAATGTACAAACTATATTTTTACAGTGATAGTTACACTTGGGAAAATTACACACTTTTACAGTAAACGAACATACAAAACAGTTACACCTTGGTAGAAGGCTACTTTTAATAGAAAATATAGGTTTTTCTAAGAGATTCAAACTTTTACAAACACTTACAAACATTCACATACTTATATCACAACTATTTACAAACTCGTGTTTATACCTACATTCAAATGTTTTGACACAAACACCGACACTAAAATCCTTATGAAGTCACTAGCTTAATGCTGATACTCGCTTTCAAAATAACTTGTATTCTCAGGTCGTCAGTAGACAGGTACCGAGGCCAGCTTTTGAGAAGATGGAGCGCATTCAAGACTCATTTTATTATTTTGATTTACTTTTTGGTGTCTATAACTGTATGGAACACACTTGTATTAAAATTATATATTTAATGCAATGGATGATGTTGTTTGCTTTTTTACTGTTATATTGTGTTGTGATACTTTACATGATGTCCTCTGCCCTAGAACATTTCCGTGGTTCTCGGTTTTGGGGTGTGACATGTCATGAATTGGGTTTGTAGATGTCTAAGGTGTTGGGCAGAATAAGAGTTGCTACAACATTCATGAGTGCTCATAACTGCTGAGTATTGGATTAAACCCATGCTCACTTGTATCACTTCATGGAATTTATCTCGAGTGATTGTGAGATAGTAATATCATATAAGTCTTCAAACCTATAGATATGAGTTGTTGCATGTGAGTTGGTTGTCCACTGATTATATGAAAACGCATCAGTAACTTGATGTTATAAAACGTAGCTTTGTGTATAATTCAAAAAGTAGTAGAACAAACATATGAGTCAAAGTTTATCTGTTCCTTTTAGTCATTGGAGGGTTAAAAACGATATTTGGGCCCCTCTATGATTTTGTTTTGACTTATGTGTTGGGCCGGGTTAGAACCAAATTGATGTGTTCAGTTTAGTTCCATGTCAAACAAATCAGAAATCGGGAAACAAACTACTGGAAAATAAGTACGATGTTGTTCCATGTATTTTTCTGGCTAATATCTAGAACAGAGGATTATATGATCACTTATCTAAAATGGCACTTCATAGTTCAACAGAATTTTAAGATCTACATTTGCTGGTCGGTTCCTGAAGTCATACTTGCAACTATAATTATCAGACTTATCCAAGTGGAAGACTATTGGATAAGATGTCTAAGTCTGTAACTATATTTGGTATGTACTTGACCCAACCCAACATAGTCCATTTGGGTTTCACTTCACCGAAACAATTTGGATGGATAATCTTTTGAGAATAGTATATTTATGATTTATTAATATATTATAAGTTATAATATATTAATATGAAATCATATTATTTAATTAGTATTGATCAAAGAATTAATTTAGTGATCAAAAGAAACTAATTAAATATGGACTCTTATGTATATAGAATGGGCCAATGTTCATTTAGATGGGCTAAGCTTACATGGATAGTCCATGGAGTTTTTAACCCACGTATCCTATGGAAATGAAAGGTAACAGGTATTAGGGTTTACATAGATGTAACCTTAATCCACCATACTATATAAAGAGGCCTTTCGCACATGAAATGGCACTAGTATGTGAGTGTACAAGAATGGACTGATTTCTAGTGTGCATACTATTCTCTCAAGTTTTTCAAGTTGATTTGGTGATTTGTGATTCCACTTGAGGCATCCACATTATTGGTGCTAGGCTCTTGAAGCTCCAAGCAATCAACCACAAGAAAAAGGTATGTCATCCTACTAAGTTTTTATATTACAAGTACCCCATGGTATGCTAGTTAGGATGAGAACCTTGGAAAAATCATATTTACATGTATACTAGAGGAAACATAGATCCAAGGTTTCTAGGGTTGCATGTACACCATAAGAGTGTTAGAATGCTCAAAACCCTTTTGATACTTGAGACAAATATGGGTAGGTGTGAAAGGTAGTATGGGTCCGTACTACTAAAAGAATAAGACCCATACGTGTGTCAGGAAATCATAATCCCTAGGGTTAGTTGGGAGTTGGTTCCCAGTTATTATGCAGATTATCTGATATTTTTCTTGGTATATTTTCAGTATGGTGGTTATGAGACGCTTTGAGGCTAGATCCAGATCGGGATCAGGATCAGGAGTTGTTGGTCAGGATGAATCAGTACTGCCCGAGGTCATTGTTCAGATGGGGTCGGATGAGTTGGATGTCAGGATTCGTGAGATCCTACATGATGAGGTTGTTACTCTGTTCTGGGCGTAGTTAACATAGATGTTTGGGTCTATCAAAGACCGCCATGGTTGAGTACTTTGACGAGCGCTATGCAGCCATTGCTGAGATGGATGCTGCTACATCGACATCGGCTATAACGACGGAAGGGGGAGGAGCCGTCTGGGCTTTTCAGTACCGGGATTTCAACAAAACGAATCCCCTGCTTTCAACAGCGTTCAGGGTCCGATCTTCGCTATGAGATGGTTTTCTGACATGGAGGGATGTTTTTCATGTGTTCATGCCCTGCTGATCAGAGGGTAAGGTGTGCTCTAAACTTGTTATGGTCCGGGGCGAAGGATTGGTGGAGATTGGTTACCAGATCATACATTGATGAGCAGTGACTTGGGATTACTTGGGATCAGTTTAGGGACATGTCCAGTACCGTTTATGTTCCACGGGTAGAGAGGGAGAGGCTAGCATAGGATTTCTTAAATATGCGTCAGGGCACAGAGTCGGTGACGGAGATTACCAGGTTGTTTACTGAGAGGGAGATATTCTGCCCGAAGTTTGCTTCTGATTAGGCTCAGATGACTCGTTATCTGAGCATGCTCAAGACTGATATCAGATTTTTTGTTGTGCCACAGAGATTTGATACCTTGTTGGAGCTTTTGGAGGCCGCGAGGCGACGTGATTTGGAGGTTGATTTACAGTTACGAGAGTTGAGACTGGCCCCAGGGCAGGTGCAGCCAGCGCCGAAGCGGTTCAAGGCCGCTGATTCTAGGACGGGAGGGCAACGTGCCCTCACTTGTGGAAAGTGTGGGAAGGTTCATACTGGAGCATGTCGATTGAGTACTGGATGCCAAAAATGTGGCAAGGAGGGGCACTATGCGTGAGAGTGCCGCCATCCCGCCCTTACCCCGAATATGAGGATTTGCTTTCACTGTCATCAGGTTGGTCATGTGAAGACCAACTGTCCGCAGTTTGCTGCCAGGACTACCCAGGCTCCAACGCCGGATACATTGAGCATTATTAATGGGAGGAAGGGCAGAGCAGAGTAAAGCCCCCAAGGGCTCAGGGACACACCTTCCAGCTCATAGTTGAGGAGGCCAGGGCAACACCAGATGTGGTGGCTGGTATGTTTCTATCCTTTTATCTTGTTGATTATATATGTCTTATGCTTATATATATATATATATATATATATATATATATATATATATATATATATATATACACCTATATTAGGTAAGTTTTTAGTGAACTCCTTACCTACTTTGGTATTATTTGACTCGGGTGCGAGTCGGTCGTTCGTCTCTCAGGATTTCAGTAGAGAGTTCGGTTTGCCTGTCGGGGAGCTTGAGTGTCCATTGCTAGTCTCTATCGCCAATGAACATGGAGTTTCTGCTTCTTCAGTCTACTGAGGTTGCACATTAGAGATATTCGGGGTGCCATTCCTGATTGACCTGATTCCCCTCCCCATGGGGGATGTCGGCGTGATAGTGGGTATGGATTGGCTGAGTCAGTTTGGTGCCATAATCGACTGCAAGGGTCAGCGGGTTGTAGTTCGAACCCCAAGTAGGGGAGAACTGGTGATTTATGGTGAGGGCACTAGATTGGGTTCTGGATTTTGTTTAGATTCCAGGGCTCAGTAGTACATTTAGCATGGGTGTGCAGGTTATCTAGTGTACGTGGTGGATACGCGGGTCATGGATTAGCCTTTAGTTTTAGAGGTCCCAGTAGTCAGGGAGTTCACTGACGTGTTTCCGAAGGAGTTACCCGTAGTGCCTCTGGAGAGACAGGTCGGGTTTACGATCGACCTAGTGCCTGGTGCGGCCCCTGTCGCCAAGGCACCATACTAGTTGGCACCACTGGAGATCTAGGAGCTATCGTCACAGTTGCAGAAACTGCAGGGCAACCATTTCATTCGTTCGAGTAGTTCTCCGTGGGGAGCACTAATACTCTTCATGAAGAAGAAGAAGGATCGGCCACACTAGATGTGCATGGACTACCAGGAGTTAAATAAGTTAACGGTGAAGAACCGTTACCCACTCCTAATGATAGACGACCTATTTGATCAGTTATAGGGAGCATCGTGGTTCTCCAAACTTGATTTGATCAATTATAGGGAGCATCGTGGTTCTCCAAACTTGATTTGAGATCTAGGTACTATCCGGTTAGGGTGAGGGAGGAGGACGTGGAGAAGACCGCGTTCAGGACTCGTTATAGACATTACGAGTTTGTGGTGATGTCGTTCGGGCTCACCAATGCACCGACGATATTTATGGGCCTGATGAACTGGGTTTGCAGAACGATGCTCGATCGCTCAGTCATAGTGTTCATTGATGATATCTTGGTGTATTCCAAGACCTGAGAGCAGCACGAGGAGCATCTGCAGGAGTTATTGGGGGTTTTGAGGCGAGAACAGCTTTATGCCAAGTTCTCAAAGTGCGAGTTTTGGTTACGATAGGTCCAGTTCTTGGGGAATCTCGTTAACTAGGATGGGATTTTGGTTGATCCGGCCAAAATCAAGGCAGTTATGCGGTGGGAGGTTCCAAGATCTCCCTCAGACATCAGGAGCTTTTTGGGTTTGGCAGGGTACTACCGGAGGTTCATACAAGATTTCTACAAGATTGCAGTACCCCTCACTCATCTGGCGAGGAGGGGGTGGATTTTTTGTGGAGCCCTGAGCAGCAGATGGCATTTGAGATCCTTAGACAGTGATTGTGCAAGGCCCCAGTCTTGACCCTCCCCGAGGGAGTGGAGGGTTTTGTGGTATACTGTGATGCATCTATCACAGGTCTAGGAGCGGTCCCCATGTAGAGAGGATGGGTGATAGCCTACGCATCACCACAGCTGAATCCGCATAAGAAGAGATACCCCACATATAATCAAGAGTTGGGAGCAGTGGTATTCACGCTCAAGATTTGGAGACATTACCTCTATAGTGTCTGTTGTACCATCTACACGGACTAGAAGAGCTTAAGGTACATTAAGGATCAGTCAAACCTGAATATGAGGCAACGTAGGTGGCTGGATGTAGTCAAGGACTATGGTTGTGACATCCTTTACCACCCTGGTAAGTCTAACATGGTTGCGGATGCTCTGAGCCACAAGTCAGTCGGGCCTTCTACTTCAGTGACATGCATGAGGATTTTAGTGGATTCCCCACTCGTGAGCTCGATCAGGGAAGCTCAAGCAGAGGGTATGCATTGGGAGAAATGGAAATTGGAGAGGATTAAGGGTGAGAACACCCGGTTTGTGCAGGATAGCAGGGGATTGTTGACCCATTGTGGTCGGGTCTGGGTTCCGATGTCTGGTGGGGTTACACAGACTGTTCTGGAGGAGGCTCATAAGTCTCACTTTTCTATTCACCCGGGGGCCACCAAGATGTACCAGGATTTGTGTTATAGTTACTGGTGGTCGTGCATGAAGTGAGAGATTACTTGGTATGTGGAGAGGTGCCTGACCTACAAGATGGTCAAGGCTCAGCACCAGAGGCCGCATGGAAAGCTGTAGCCTCAAGAGGTTCCCATGTGGAAATGGGAGCAGATCATGATGGATTTTATCACCAAGCTGCCGAAGACGACAAAGGGTTTCAATGCCATATGGGTCATCGTGGATCGACTGACCAAGAGTGCCCATTTTCTAGCCATTCGGTAGAGCTCATCAGCCGAGAAGTTGGCAGAGGTATACATCCATGAGATTGTCGCACGTCATGGGGTTCCAGTCTCTATCGTCTCAGACCGTGATGTTCGGTTCACCTCCCGATTATGGAAGAAGTTCCACGAGGAACTGGGCACACAACTGCACTTCAATATAACCTATCATCCGCAGATGGATGACCAAAGTGAGTAGACCATACAAACTCTTGAGGACATGTTGAGAGCTTGTGTTATTAACTTCGGTGGGAGCTGGGACTCCTACCTATCCCTCACAGAGTTCTCATATAATAACAACTCTCATTCCAGTATTGGTGCCCCGCTTTATGAGCTGTTGTACGGGAGGAGATGCCGCACCCTAGTCTGTTTAGGTGAGGTGGGTCACAAAGTGATGGGTCGGACCAAGGTAGTTCTACAGACTACTGAGAGGATTCAACAGATCAGATAGCAACTGCATACCGCTCAGAGTCAGCAGAAGAGCTACGCTGAACGGCACCGATCTGAGTTGGAGTTTCAGGTCGGTGATATGGTGCTCCTGAAGGTCTTGCCCTGGAAGGGTGTGATTCGCTTCAGGAAGAAAGGAAAATTGGGTCCCCTATATATTGGGCCATTTCGAGTTATTTCTAGGTTTGGCAAGGTTGCTTATAGACTGGATCTTCTGGAGGAGCTCAGTCAGATACACAACACTTTGCACGTTTCCCAGTTGCAGAAGTTCATATTGGATGGGGATGCGGTAGTGTCGTTGGATGATGTTTAGGTTGACAAGCGCCTGAACTATGTGGAGCATCTGGTGGCTATTTTGGAAAGGAAGGTAAAGGTTCTGTGTAACAAGGAAATACCTCTGGTAAAGGTGCAGTGGTGGCATCGGAAGGGATCCGAGTGGACTTGGGAGCTAGAGTCCGAAATACGGGAGCACTACCCGGATCTATTCGCTGCAGCAGACTTCGGGGACAAAGTCTATGTTAAGTTGGGGAGAGTTGTAACATCCCGAGCTTTGCATGTCTATTTCAAATCTCTCTTCTTTTTATTATTTGTCATTTGTAGTCCATGGAGTTGGTTGAGTTGGGCCATGAGAAGTATAAGGGATAAAGTTGCAACTTTGGGTCAGAAAAGAGTATGCTGAGTGTACATAAGGGTACGCTGAGCGTACTAGGCATTTCCTAGTACGCTGGACGTACTCACATCAGGTGAAAACCCTAATATTTAGGGTTGGGGACTATATAAACACCCTTATAGCTCATTTCCTCCGATTATCCTTAGCCTCCATATCCCAGAAAGTGTTCCAAACCCTAGTTTTATATGTGAGTGTGAGTTGATGTGTATTTTGAACCTTTAAAGGTGAAGACGTTGCATCAAGTAGTTGGAGAAGGAGAAAAAGACTATAGATCTAAAGTTGTGTTGTGCCCTAGAAGCGCTATAAGGTAAAAAGCTTGGAACTTTATACTTGTATGACATACATCTAGTCATTTTAGCTTTATGGAAGCATTCTTGTCCCAAAAGTCCGAAAATGGTGCATGTTATGATTTGGACGAAATGAGTTGTCCTTTCAGACCTTAGAAGAGGTTCTAAGTGATAAAAATGGTGTCCTAATAACTAGATTTGTCTCATGCATGAAGTAGGAGGTCTTAATGGGTTAAGACCATGTGTTAAGAACTTTCTGGACGTCCAAAGTGATAAAGTTCGAGACTTTATAGTCCTATGGCACATTTGGTCAATGGATCTGGAGTTTGGGCTTAAGTTCTTAAGCCATTAAGCACTTATTAGGGTTTTGGTGAAACCCCGCGTACGCCCAGCGTAATTCCTGTACGCCTAGCGTACGGGGTCAACCACCCCGATGGTGGTCAACATAGTATGCCCCGCGTACGTCTTTTGTTGGGCTTTTGACATTTAGGCTTCGGTTTTGGGCCACTTTTAGACTATTTGGACTTGGGCCTTGTTGTGCCCTGAATATTTGAAGTTGGGTTAGTTTTGATAAGGGGTGCTATGGTAAGGCCCAATTAGGAAGTTAGGTCTAATTGGGAATATTGGGTTATTAATGGGCTTATATATATGGACTCTGGGTAGTGGATTGATATTGGGCCTTGGGCCCAAATTAGAGAATGGACAATATGGACCCTTTGGTAATTTTGAGATCCCACTTATTAATTTGGCATTCGTCATTTTAGTTAGTCGAGGTTGTCGGTGAGGTAGTGATTGGAGACTCTCAGTTCAGTTCTGCACTACTTGCTAGGTGAGTTATTCTCACTATATTAACAGGGTCTAAGGCACCAATGCCAGCCCTTCGGATTGTATCCTAGTTTATTGCATGCTATTCTTATGGATTATCACTCTGGTAGTTAGGATGATAGTATGTTCAGTGGCTTGTATGTTGGTATCCTGGTTATAGGTTGTTCCAATGCTACTTTAAATATTAATACTGTTGATTGATATATTTATATGCTAGCATATGTTACTTATGTACACATGATTGTTTGTCTGGTGGTTGGGTTGACGCGGTCGTGCTTTGTGTTGTAGGCCAACATACTCGGGGCGGTCCGGATAGGCTGTAGGCCTTGTGAGGCGGTCCAGTCATGTTGAAGGCCTGTCGAGCGATCTGGATAAGCTGTAGTCCCTGTGAAGCGGTCTAGTCATGTCGAAGGCTCGGGAGCGGTCCAGATAGGCTGTAGGCCCTGCGATGTGGTCCAGTCATGCTGAAGGTTCATTATGCATATTGTTTGTTATTATTTTGTTTGGGTTGCATATGTTGGTATTTTGGGGGTAACTCACTAAACCTTCGAGCTTACATTTATTGATTATTGTTTTAGGTACTTCAAGTGACCATGGAAAGGCGATGGCGTGACGTACACTTCCTCACATTTTATGACTTGGGATTTCTTGGAACTCTGATATGAAACTATTTTGGAAACAATTTGTGAACTATGTTGGTGTTTGAATAATTTTATTTACTCGGATTGGTTTTGAAAAGTTTAAATTTTTGGTAAATTTTTTGTGGCTGTTACAATTATTGGTATCCACTTTAAGTTATTTGTGATATATTATAGGGTATGCTCACTTTAAATTATTGATATCGACTTTAATATATTTAGCTAACCTTTCTTTTTCTTGTATACACAGGGTACATAATATGAGAAGTTTTGGAGACGATCGTACATATCCTCCTCCAAAAGGGTTGGGAGCCGGTCGTGGAGGGGGTATTGATAAGGGTGGAAAAAAGCCATTAGTTACAGTGGAGACGGACATGGAGTGGGTGTTAATAAAGGTGGAAAAAAATATGTTAGTTACAGTGGAGATAGAGGAGACATGAGAGATGATAGTAATTATGTAGTTGGCATGGGAGGCATGAGAGATGGTAGTGACAGAGGAGGCATGAGAGATGGTAGTAATAGAGGAGGCATGAGAGATGGTAAAGGAATCAGAGATGAGTTATGTTGGCAGTGGCACATTTCATAACCCACATAGACCGGATACCATCTACGACCAGGAGGACTTCACTTCTGATGGGGATAGTGGGGGGGGGGGGGGAATATTGTTAGGCATGGGTCCAATATCCTACGTTCGCCTCCTACTCATCCTTCTGAGAGGATATGGATCACACGACTCGGGCGATGGTATGTTTTTTCTTATTGAAATTTATGTTGATTATTGATATTATAAATATACTAATTTGGTTAATTTGATATTATAGGTTTCATGATGAATTTGTGCATCGCTAGATCGCAAGTATAATGAAAGAGTTTATGGATGATGCTTGTCCTACATGGAAAAAGGTCATGCTGGATGTTCAGAAGAATATGTTTAATGCTTTTCGGGTAATGTATTAATAATAATTTATAATTTATCTTTGTTTGTTTTAAATATGATTATTTAACTTTACACTTTACTTGTTACAGGGGATTTATCAGTGGCCTGAGTCGGAGGAGGATAAAATCTTCGAAGGCTTCAAAAACATCTTGGACCATCGATATATAGACATTATTAATGGTGCTAGAAAGGCATATGCATTTGCAGCCAAAAAGGCTGGTCATGTCTTCCCACCAAAGGAGACTTATGACTTCTCAGTGATGTATGATTTTCCGACTACTTGGATCACATTTGACGTATGGCAGGCTCTGTGCACGTTAAAGTGATAAAATAGAATAAATTTCTTATAATAACGATGGCTTTCTATTTTATCATAAAATAACTTGTATTTATTACTACACATATATGGGACACTGATACTTGGAGAAATATATCCGAGAGCGGAAAGAGACATTGTAGCAATAGTGTTAATGGTTCCATCTTGGTACATACGGGTGGATCGATTACAACAGAACAACACCGCAAGAAGATGGTAAATGAATCTTGTTTATAAATTTTAGTAATTTGTTTTTAATTTAGCATAAATTAAAACTATGTTTTTTTTTTGTAGAAGAAGCCAAGAAGATGGAAAGAACCTGTGTGGGGAGACGTTTTCAAGCAGACTCACCTTGAAAAGAGTGCAAAGGTGAAGTTAGCATCTAGAGAGTTGATTGGGAGCCAACTTGAGCATTGGGTTAATGAGAAGTCTTGGACCGTCTTTGTAAGTTATCTTTATCCTTTTAAGATTTAAGATTTGATGTATTTAATTATTTTTCAAGTGTTTAGCGTAGAAACAATTTTTATGTTTTGGTAAATTGTAGGACAAATATGAGAAGACAATGTGTGAGAAATATGGTCCCGACCCTAGTCAACATCCGTTGGGTGATGTTGAAATATGGGGGCATTGTGTTGGCAGGAGAAAGAAGGGGAGATTTTACGGGGTAGGATCATCAGGTCCGGGTAACGTCGTGCCGGGGACACCTTACGAGTGTGGGTCATCATCCTATGTTTATGCCTTATATCAAAAGAAGGTATGTGTCAATGTTATGATAAAAATAGTAAAGTATGTTGCTATTTCCTTCTCTATTTTATACTAATCATATGTTTGTTGGACCATATTTTAGATAAATGAATTAGAGAGCATGTTGGAACGAGAAGTGAAGAAACGGGAGGAAATAGAAGCCAATTTTGATAGTGAGGTGAAGTTACGAAAGGACATGGAAAACCGTCTTCTTGGAAAAATGAATGATCTTTTGAAGAAATTCACCCGAAGATAAAAGGTAATATATGATGGCATTTATGGTAACTGACAATATATAAACATCTCTCTAGCTAACAACTCCTAATGATAGGTGTGGAATCTACGAGAAAGAATTCTCTATTGGTTGTTGATAATATTTGACAATATGGATTGAAATGGTATTTGATAATATGGAGTTATAGATTTAATGTATGTCAAATGTTTGAAATTTATGGATTTACTTTTATATTTGGTGGTTTTAAAATATAGATTTAATTTATGTTTAAAAAATTTGTGTTGAATATGTAATTATTTATAGTTTTTAATTTCTTCATTAATTTATAAATTTTTTTATAATGCCAAAATTCGTCGCTAATCTGTTTCCAAAAAAGTTTGTAGTCATTTCGGGGTTTTGTCGATAATCTGTTAGTAAGTTATTCTAAATTCCGTCGGTAATCCATTAGTAAGTTATTTCGTATTCCGTTGGTAATCCGTTAGTAATTTTTTCCGTTGGTAATCCGTTGCAAACAAATTCCGTCGGTAATCCGTTGCAAAATATATTCTATCTGTTGGTGATCCGTTACTATTTCCGACGGAAAATCCGTCACTAAAAATTAGCCAGAGCCGTTGGAAATCCGTTACAAACAATTAGCGACAAAAATATAGCGATGGATTTTGGTGTGTTACAATTCCATCGGTAAATAGCTTTAGCGACAGATTACCGATGGTTTTGGCCATCGGTAATGCTCTTTTTTTATAGTAGTGAATGACAATGTTAACATATTTACATTTCAACAATAAAAAAATTGTTTTCACTTTTTGATAAATTTTGTTTTATGTATGAAACTGTACATCTGATTTTTTTCCTCCTTATCTAATCAATTTTAACCCAATTAGATATTATTAAAATAATTTTCTGAGCATAAAAATAATATAAAGACATATATAATTAATTCTATTATTAAATATATCATAGATTAGATTTTATAAATCGATTAAAATATCTTTTCTAAAATAAAAATAGACTGAAAAGATGAATTTTTTTATCACAAAAGTTGTATTCAATAATTTTATTTTGTACCAACTAATAATCACTATTTGATATTTAAAATTTTGATTTTGATTTAAACTCATGAGCGTACAGTATACAATATTTTTTAAACTTTTACATTATTTCATTAGTTTTCAATAAAAGTTCTCCAAAACATATTTTAGAGCTTATATTATATTAAAAGTTTTACGAATCAATTTGATTGGTTTTGAAATTTAGGAGGTTCACCAAATGCCTTTATTTGCCAGTTATCCCTCATATTTGTCTTCATATTATTCTGATAATTGTCCTTACTGTCTTTTATACCAAAACCTGTCATCTATAACTTCAACCTTCTTCATGCATAAACATATATGTATATATATATATATATATAAACACACACATATACACATGTACATTCACCCAACACCCTCAATCCTCATAACATTAAACCTTAAGTAAACAGTTAACGAATCACAATGGATACCCTCCTGCTAGTTTCTTCCATAGTTTTACCGATCATCACCATCTTCTTTCTGCACCATTTTCTGAGCCAAAAATCAACCATCCCTGGAAACTATGGATGGCCTCTCATAGGAGAAAGCATAGATTACTTCAAGAAGCTCCGCAGTGGCACCAACGAGAAGTTTGTCATGCAGCGAAGAAAACTATTCGGCGACGTTTTCAAGACGTCAATCCTCGGCGAGAAAATGGCGTTCTTGTGTGGCCCAGAAGGCAACAAGTTCCTGTTCTCAAACGAAAACAAGCTCGTTGAAGTATGGTGGCCGAGCTCCGTCGAGAGTATCATCAAGAAATCAAATAACAAGTCTGTCACGGCGGAATCCGCCAAAGTCCGGCAACTGTTGCCGCCGTTCTTGAGAGCTCATGCGGTTAAAAACTACATCTCCGATATGGATTCTGAACTGAGACAGCATTTGGCGGATTACTGGACTGGACGTGATGAGGTTGAGGTTTGCCCATTTGTTGCCAAGTACACATTTGCATTGGCTGTGAAGTTGCTGTTAGGTGTCCATGACGCGACGGAGTTGGAGAAGCTTGCGACGCCGTTTGTGGAGGCAGCCGGTGGAATTATAGCGGTTCCGATTAACATCCCAGGAACAAGGTTTAACCGTGGAGTTAAAGCGTCGAACAGGATCCGAGAAGTGATTATGGGCATAATTGCGCAAAGAAGGAAAGACCTTGCTGATGGGACTGCTACTCCGATGCAAGATTTGCTTTCGCATATGATTGTTGAAGTTGACAAACGGAACCAAGACTCCGGCAATGCTCCAACCACTGACGGTGACATGTCCAGTGACTTATTAGGGTTGCTCATCGGTGGCTATGACACTATCAATACCACCGTCGTTTTCATCATGATGACTCTAGTCGATCACCCCGACGTGTACCAAGGAGTTCTAAAAGGTATAATTAACACCAACATCAATTTAAGATATCCCAATATTACATTTTTAAAAAAAAATTATAAGTTATAACAGAAAAAATATATACAATTTACTGTTTTAGTAATAAGGAATATAATTTGTTTCTATCCATTTAACAAGCTAATTATATATTTTGTATGTGATTATATTTCTTTCTCTATGCTAACAATATATATTTATCTATTACCTATAATTACATCATAGTTATTTTTCTACCATATTATTACATTTGGTTACCAATATGACAATGTATTTTATTAGTTACTATTGTTATTATTGACAAAGAATTATATATATATATATATATATATATATATATATATATATATATATATATATATATATATATTACTCTTATTGGAAAAGAAATATGTAACTAAGTGGCTAAAATGTGTAAAAAGTAAAGTGAACAACATATATGGGTAAAAGAGTAAAAGTGTGTTGTATATATTGGTAAAAAGAAAGTAAATGTGTTGCACTTTATTTTAATTTTTTTAAATGGTCAAGAAACTGATATATTGTTATTACATTTATAATTGTAAAAAGAACAAATGGACATTGCAAGGGAAAAATCACCTGGTCAACTGTTGGATTGGGATGATCTACGTAAGATGAAATACTCATGGAATGTCGCATGTGAAGTGCTACGAATGTGTCCACCAACTGTTGGTGCTTTTAGAGTTGCGAAAACGGATTTCACCTATGCTGGTTTCAAAATCCCCAAAGGATGGAAAGTAAGCTATCTTTTAAGCCCTCATTAACATTTAACTATGTCATTGACTTTGAATATATAGCCTAAACTCATCGAGTGAGGGCATGCTAATATATCATATCATCTAGACACAATCTCATTTATTTCAATATATGTTGTAGTCTATCCTTTCTTCTTATGAGCTCTTTTCGGAAAGAAAATCACTACTTCATCTATCTAATTAAAAAAGTCGATAACTTTACCTAACACATACCTTTTAATTTGTAGTTACATTACCTCCCACATTACACTCAGAAAAACCATGAGTTTTTCCCTAATCCTGAAAAGTTTGATCCCTCGAGATTTGAAGGAGCGGGACCTGCACCTTACACGTTTGTGCCATTTGGAGGAGGTGCAAGGATGTGTCCTGGAAATGAGTATGCGAGGGCAGAAATATTGGTATTTATGTACAATATAATAACGAGATACAACTGGGTGAGGCTAATTCCTGATGAAAAGGTGGTAATAGATCCACTTCCAAGGCCAGTTCATGGACTTCCGATCAAGCTCATTCCTCATGAAACCATATCTTAAGTTTTTATGCCATCTTTTCACTATAAGAGTACTCTCTTTGGGGTTTAATGGTATTTGATAATTGTACTTTTATTTTTGTTGGTGTTACGAAAGAAAATGAATGATAAGAGGAAATAAATATGGTTTGATGTATTTTAAGTCTAGTATGATGCATGTACAAGTTTATATAAAATATTAGAATTTTACTGATGTGATATAAACTTGAATTATATTAAAAGACACTGGCTTTTACCATAAGATTATTTACAACGTCTGCATTAATTTTAACTAACGTGATTTGAACTTGAGTTTTATTAAAAGATAGTAGGTTTACCATTAGGCTATTTCCAACACATGCACTAAAACACCAAAATAGTGTAAAAATACTCAAAAAAATGATCTCCAATAAATATAAGAAAACTCTATACTAAAATAGTTTACGAAGAATATCTAGAGGTGGCAAAAATTGACACGATACGAAACCCGACACGAACCCGACACGAAATAAACGGGTTTGGGTAAGATATTTCAACCCGTTTAAATAAATGGGTTGACACGATACGACACGAAAATTAAACGAGTAAGGTTAGGGTTGAGAATTTCAACTCGAATATGACTCGAAAATGACCCGTTTATTTATATGCAAGTTTTTTGAATTATTTAAATAAACTAGAAAGATATAAAACCAAAACCATAAGTAAAAGAAAACCTTCGAATTGAGTCGTTTTGTAATGTTGAAATGACTTAGCCGTCTAGATCAAGATTTAATTTCAGTTTTTCCATTCTCTCCCAAACTACCCAGTCTCTTTCACCACTCTCACATCCTCGCGACCTTTTCATCCGCCTCCCCAACTCCCATTCTTTTAATTTTGGCATCTAAACTTGCTATGACTTCATCTATTCTGCCTCCAAACTATTAGTTTTTCCTTTCCGCCTACCCAACTCCTACTCTTTTAACATGCTCAATCTTTTAACCTCACATGACACGACATATTTCAAGTTATAGCCCTAACCCGAAACCCGACACGAACTCGACACGAAAATAAACGGGTTGACACGACACGACACGTTAATTAAATGGGTCGGGTTAGGGTCAAACACTTTCAACCCGTTTAGAGTGTTTGACACGACACGAACCCGACACGATACGACACGATTGCCACCTCTAAGAATATCTAGTTAAGTTACACTAATTTGATGTGACACATTGGTTATACTATAAATGGAAATTAACTAAGCCACCAAATTTTATGACTATTTACAAAAAATAACTATTTTTTCTAATGCAAAATGACCACTGTGCCTAACCCATTTCACATCGTATTCCGGACTGAATGACAACTACTTAAAGAATTCCAATTAGATGCACCAAGCCTAAAAGCTATAAATTCCTCACACTGCACATGACAAGGAAATCATATCAATTGGATTTTGTTAATGAAGCCTAAGTAACTAACTCGGTGAAATGTGGTTATTTTGAATAAGTGAGTTAATGGTGTTGATTTGGAGTTATACCGGGTTGTTGTATTAAGAAATAAAAATGGTTCTTGCTGAGTTGATATCCAAGGTTTGAATTTTGGATCTGATTCTTCTAGAAGTTCGAGCTTCAACTTCAGGAGATCCAAAGAAGAGAATCAAAGAAAAAAAACATAAGAGAAAGAGTAACATAGTTCTTGTTGCCATTTAGATCAATATTGATTAACGCTAAACCACCAGCTAGGTTTAAACCTAATATGTAGATACTTGTTGAAAAACCACATGGACTATTCTACATTGACGATGATGGTAAGTGTTAGGGGTAGGATCCTTGACTCATATTCAGGATCCTCAAATACTTTTGAAGCTTCAGATCCTTAAACATATCTCGAAATCCTGACTATTACTATTAATATTTCTAACATTTATAACGTCTATATTTTCTTTATTTTTCTCATATGTGCCGAATGAGTCAACACAAGACCTATTCTCAACGGAGAGTCATCTCAACCAGGCAAAAAACTCAGAATACCAAGATAAATAATGTTCATATGCTGATTCTTGAGGAATCTGGAATTATCGGATTTCTTATTATTAGCATTAGACTATAAATAGTACATGTAACTAGTATACTAGCGAGAGATTTAGCTCATATACGACAGTTGTACTTGCATTCATACATTTATCTTTGTGTTCAACATTCTATATCAATAAAATCATCAAGGCAGGTGATCATTATCACCTCCCAAGGTTCTATGTCAATGATCTTATTAAGGATTAAAGGCTTTCCTTATAACTCACTTGTGTTAATTTGATTGTCATTTCTTACTTAATTTACCATGAATATCATAACCTCTCATACAAATTGGTCAGATTCTTCTTAATTGATTTTTGACCAAAATAATTTGGCGCTCGCTGTGGGGCCATGGTGTTCAAAACCTTTTGGAAAATCATGTCTACACAACCGACCATATATTCCTCCTCCATTCCTATAATTTCCTCTAAAAACCTTCCTCCACCCCCAGGGGGAGCTCCTAAGAAAGCCCTGAGGCACTGAAGAAAAACACATTTTCGTCGTTACCTAAGGACTTCAGGATCCTCCTGTACTCATTTCCAATAATGAAATCTTTGCTATGTTAAAGAGATTGGAATGATAAGTCACTCAACAATAGGAGGATAACTAGGCAATACTCGAGGAAGGGGAAATAATGAGGGTAGAAATCCACAACCCTCAAGAAGCAGCACCCTCAATCTTGCAACCCAAGATCCTAAACTTTGATAACAGGGGATCCTCAGTGAATCGGCGCTAGATAGGATCCTAAATACCAACCTTTGTTTCCACTTGGGGCACAACTCTAAGAGAGAAAGACTATATGATGCAAGATCCCAACAAAACCTTCATTACTCCTAATAACAAGGAACTTGGTAACTTCGTCAATAATAATATCTTTACTACTAACATATGTGGACCTTGATACATATTTAAGTCCGATCATGGCTAAGGAGCTTCAACAATTAAGACAACTGATCTCAAGCGTTCTTAGAATAATCCAACTTATATTAGAAGTATCACCCACAAGCCATAGGATCTCAAGAGTTGCTTCCGTAATAGCTTATATCGAAGTCCCAAAACGCTTCCAAACACCCAACATGAAGCCTTATGATGGGACCAAGGAGCATGTCGCATAGTATAGGGAAAGTTCCCACACACTTGAAGGAAGCTTTCCTATGCAAGGCTTTGGTTCGACCCTGATAGGATCAACGTTAAAATGGCTTCTTAATGTTCCTCCTTACTATATTACTTAATTTACTCACTTACTTGATTTGTTTAACATTAATTTTCTTGTAGCAAAACATTCGAAAAGATTACTAGTGATATTTATCGAGTGGTTTAGGATCCTAAGGAATCCCTTAGGACTTTTGTGAACAGGTTTGGCAGGGAAGCTCTGAGTATCCCTAACATTGATATGGCGATTGCAGTTGGAGCCTTTAAAATGGGTTTAAAAAGTACTCTCCTTTCTACGAAGACCTTGTAATGACCCAATGCAAGAGAATTGACGAGGTTCGAAGCAGACCATTAAGATTCATAAGGCTTGAAGAAGACAAGGAGATCCAAAAAAGGAGAAACCCACCAAGCTCATATGATCAACCTACTAGGAAGGTGAACACATCGACAGAAATATCCTACAAGTCAAAACCATATTCTAAAACTGATCATCATAGGGTTAATGCCCTTGATGGTGAAAGAGAGGAAGAAGAATTTCCTAAGATTATTGACTATGGATTTTTTGTGGATATTTCATATATACTATTTGCTATGCAAGATCTTGGCGACAAAGAAAGATGGCTAAGGAAGGGAGAAAAATCCATAACATGGAAAGACAAATCCAAATAGTGTGCATACCATGAAGACTTTGGTCATGTCACAGAGGATTGCATAGGTGTCAGGAAGGATCAACTACCACTTAGGCAAGGGATACCTCAAAGAAATCCTCGATAAGCTAAGATCCCCTCATGCTGACACCAAGGTAATCAATGTGACCTCTAGAGGATCTGACATTTGTGGTACATCTTATTTTACAGCAAAAAGGCATGCCAAACTGTACAAAACAACAAAAGAAGAAAGGCATCAAAAGAATACGTAAATCACAAATGAGAAGGAGATCGCCTTCGATGAAGCAGATAGAGAAGACATCCAGGATCCCCGCCACAATGGATTGGTGATAACTATTTACATCGCCAACCATTTTGTCAGAAGGATCCTTGTCGATGGAGGATCCTCAGTCAAAATTATACTCTTGGATGCTTTAAAAGGAAAGAACATCCCGGAGTCCGAAATAATCAAAAGATCATTAGTATTAATAGGATTCAGTGACGAAACAAAATATACAATCAGTGAAATAAACCTACCTATCTACATTGAGGGGGTAAACTCTATGCAACGTTTTTTATGTAATAGATACATTATCCTCTTATAATGTTATACTAACTAGACCATGGATCCACGAAATGAAGGTATTCCCATCGACATATCATCAATGTGTAAAGATGCCCACCCCATGGGGGACAGTGAAGATCACAGGTGGCCAACAAGAATCCAAAGAGTGTCATAATACCTTGATGAAATCTCCAACAATATCACGACAAGCATAGAAATTAAAGCAGGGGGCACAAGATGTGCTAGGAATAAGTGAGTAAGATGTAAAGGAAGTGCCCTTGAACCTTGAGGATCCTGATGCCAAAGTTCTCATAGGATCCTCAATACCAGAACCAATTGAACAAGAACTAATAAAGTTCCTTAAAGCTAGAAGCAAGACATTTGCATGGAAGCAAGAAGGAATGACAGATATAGACAACAATATAGTAATCCATAAACTTAATATTAATCCTCTTTTCAGACAAATAAACCAATAAAGAACGAAGTTGTAACATCCGTATTTGCAGGTATATTATCTTTAATTATTATTGCTATTACTTTTAAAGATCATTAATCTACTCAATGAGTTGGCGCTAAGACTCTTCAAGTAGAAGCGGGCAGGATACGTGAGTTTAATGATCTACTCGGCGAGTCCGGGAGTAGACTCGCCAAGTAAGCGCTGGAATGAGAGACCCTAATTTTCTAGGCTTGTTTCCTATTTAAAGGCGCTTAAGGCCTCCTATTGCGGCTACCCTTCAGGAGAGAAAACCCTTAACGAGTCTTGAGTGCTTAGAGTGAGAGAGAGAGAGAGTTATTGTGAGCTTTTGGTGGGTGTTTTGCAAGGAAGAAGAGGGTTTCAAGCAAGAGGATCATAGAAGGGTGTTGGATCTGCTGGTTTTCACGCTCAAGCTTCAGTTGGAGGTATTAAACTCGACTTTTCCCTTTCATTGATGTAGATCTCTAATTTTAGTAAGTTAGGGTTCTTCTTCTTCATCATTTTTGGGGTTTTGTGAATTGGGGGTCATGAGGAATTTAAAACCCTAGATCTGGACCCTAGGAGGTTCCAAATACTTTAAGGCCCTTGCTTTATCCAGCTTTGGTGAAGATTTAAGAGTATATAACCCCCTTTTATTCATGTTTTTGGCATTTCTTGCTCTAGATGCCATGCGTGGACGTAAAGTCTATGACTTTACGTGACATATGAGCCCTAAGAGTCTAGATCTAAAGTTTGGGAAACAATCTCGTTTTGAAATCGTATGAATGCATGGGAGTCTGAATAGACTCGCCGAGTTGATGGGTCGACTCAGCGAGTAGTTTAGGGTTTGTCCCGATTTAGCTGAGTCATGCGTTGACCCGACGAGTTAAGGCTAGCTCGTCGAGTTAGAGGTTCTGAGGATATCTGAGATACGACGGGACTCGACAAGTCGCATGAGTGCAATCGGCGAGTCTGGTCGATTGGACTATTGACTCGTTTGGACTTCTATTGACTTTGTGATTAGGTCAATTAGGAGCTTCTGGAACCTTGGAGGGGTAAGCGGGTCTTTTACCCATCCCGAGGGTTAAAAAGGGAATAAGAGAACTAAGGAGTTAAATGAGTAAAACAGATATATTGATTTGATGCTTGTCTAATGTATTTAAGCAGAGGATAGTTCGGGAGAGCCAAGTGTGTATTTATTCCTACTAGCTTTGAGGTGAGCCTTCTTACTATATTGTACCTAGAGTGGTATCCATATGTGACCAGAGGGTCTTATGTGCTTGCTTGAGTTATGCATGTTTGTATGATATGTATTGTATGCTATATTATTTGTTGCTTAGGCACGAACCAGGGTCTACCGAACTATGAGGCCGGAGGGCTCTCAACCAGACCGAACTAGAGGGCCCAACGAGCTAGACCGGACCAGAGGGTCCAATGAGTTGTGGGGCTGGAGGGTCTCACTGAGACACATTGACCGGAGGGTCTTACCGAGTTATAGCCTCGAGTGGCTAAGTATATGTGTGTGGCATTTTGGGCACTCACTAAGCATTCGTGCTTACCGTGTTATGTGTTTCAGGTACTTCCGAGGATCGCAGGAAGGCACCGGCTTGATTCTACACACTCGTAGGGCTAGAGTTACATGACTTATGGGCCCGTAAATACTTTTGAAAACTATTTTGAAAAATGTTATGACATTGATGCTAGAGATTTTGAGAATTATGATATGTGATGTTGGTAATTTAAAAACGAAAATTTTTGTTGAAAATTTACGATGTTACAAGGTATTAGAGCCTTGGTTTGAGGGATTCGGATACACCTTCGGGTATATCTGGACTCAAACTGAGGATTTGAGGAAAGTTTTTTTTTAAAAGAAATGATTTTTCTAAAATGAGTAGGAGATTTTAAGAGAAACAGAAAACGAGCAGTGTGTACAATCAGCCAGCGCCCGAACGGTGATTTCCCAAAATACCCTTACTTTATGTGTTAAGAGCTGTTATGAGATATGTTATGCATGCTAGAGAGTAGGCTAGGTATTTCATAATTTAGGACTAGCGTGGCCTGATTTATGATGCCTTAGCCTAGGGGTTTGCTATTTGTGATTCGCTTGAGTGCAAGTAGGTAGCAAGAATGAGTATATGATAGGTCTTCTATGAGAGCGGTCGATGTTTGACGAGATATAGAGTACTTGTGAGTTAGAATCCTAGGAGGAAGACTTGGGATGAACACAAATGCAGTGTGGAAGGTAGTATTGGGCCCGTACTACTGAAAGCATCGGGTCGGTGAGCAGTCCAAGTAAGAATCTTTAGGGTGCTAAGGAACAAGTAGGAACGAGTGATCGAGTGTGATTGATCTCAAGCGATTCTCTGATTATTTTGTGTTGCGTTTTAGAGACATCATGGTGGTTACGCGCCACAACACTGGGGAAAGAGGTACCAGTGGTACCAGCGACGAGGAGATACGTCGGATGATTCATGAGGAGGTGGCCGCAACGATTGGTGAGGCTATCCCGGAGACTTTTGGGTCTATTAAGACCACACTGATTGAGATGTTTGATGAGCGATATGCTGTTGTTACTCAGGCGGCTGTTGCTGCAGCCACCGCAGCTGTCGCTGCTGCCAGGCCACAGGGGGTGACTCGTTGCTATACCGAAAGTTCAGCAACACAAAGCCACCGAAGTTTGATGGGACTCAAGATCCGATTGTCGTGATGAGGTGGATCTCTGACATTGAGGGATATTTCTACACTTGTTCTTGTCTGGAACATTTGAGGGTACGGTTCGCGCTGAATCAGCTTCGCTTGGGATCGAAGGACTGGTGGAAGTTTGTGACAGCTGATTTTACTCTTGTAGAGCTCACCGCAGTGACTTGGGAGAGGTTCACTACGATGTTCCGTAATAAGTATGCTCCTCCGGTGGAGAGGGAAATGTTATCCCAGGAGTTCTTATCCCTCAAGCAGGGAACAGAGTCTGTGATAGTGATTACGATGATGTTTCATGAGAGGGCATTGTTTTTCCCCGAGCACATGTCTTCCGAGCAGGCACGTATGAGCTAATATTTGAGCATACTGAGGAGAGATATTCGTGAGTTCATGGCGAACTCGACATACTAGACATTTTCCAATCTCCAAGCAAATGCTCGGAAGAGGAAGATTGAGCTAGAGACTCAGGCCAGGGAGGAGACGGAGTCTCATAGGAGGGATAGGCGGCCAACACAGTCTTAACCGGCAGCCAAACAGGCAAAGCCCACTGATTCGAGATCTAGAGGCCAGAAGGGTCGCACTTGTGGGAAGTGCGGCGAGACTCATGATAGGATGTGTAGAGCGAGTGTGTGTTACAAGTGTGGGAAGGAGGGGCATATCGTGAGGGATTGCCCCAAGGGATTTTCGGTTTGCTTCCGCTGCAACCAGACTGGCCATTGGAAGGCCAAGTGCCCACAACTATTGCAGGGATCAGCACATGGATTTTCCCCTGATGCTGCACAAGCTACATAGAGTCGGCCAGTAAAGGCTGAGGTGCCGGGGGCTCGCGGGAGAGACTTTAAGCTGACTAAGGAGGAGGTCCGTGCAGCACCTGATGTTTTGGCTGGTATGTGTTATGTACCTGCCCTGGTGTTATTTGACTCGAGTGCAATTCGATCCTTCGTGTCGTTAGCGTTTAGCCATAACATTAACATCCGACGAGAGGCGTTGAGTCGACCTCTATGAGTTTCCATAGCCGACGAGCGCGCAATATTTACTACTGATATGATTCGGGGATGTATACTCGAGATCATTGGTTTTGGGTTTCCGATAGATTTGGTACCAATCGCGATGGGGGATGTCTGTGTCATCGTGGGCAAGGACTGGTTGAGTCGATTCGGAGCTGTTATAGACTGTAAGCATCAGTTGGTGACCATACGAGACCCTAGTGGGGGAGTGCTTACAGTGTATCATGAGGGTACCCGATCTGGATCAACATTTTGCTCGGCTGCTAGAGTGAGACAGAGTCTACAACAGGGTTGTAGGGGTTTTGTAGCGTATGTGATGGGTACGCGAGTCGCTACTAAGAGACAGAGTTATGTGGCTTATGTTTCGATTGTGAGTGAGTTCCCAGAGGTTTTCCCCGAGGAGTTGTCAGGTGTGCCTCACGAGAGGTAGGTGGAGTTCTAGATAGATTTGGTTCCGGGAGCGGCACCTATTGCCAAGGCACCTTATCGCCTTGCGCAACCCGAGATGCAGGAGTTATCCTTGCAGCTTCTAGAATTGTTGGGAAAGGGTTTTATCAGACCGAGTAGCTCGCCGTGGGGGCGCCGATCCTTTTTGTTAAGAAAGAGGACAGTTCACACCGGATGTGCATTGATTACCGAGAGTTGAACAAGCTGACGGTAAAGAACCATTATCCATTGCCGAGGATCGAAGATTTGTTCGATCAGTTGCAGGCCGCGTCTTGGTTTTCCAAGATTGACTTGAGATCTAGATATCATCAGATGAGGGTCCGCGAGGAGGATTTCCAGAAAACGGCCTTTAAGACTTGTTACGGTCATTACGAGTTCGTGGTGATGCCTTTTGGGCTCACCAACGCACCGACATCATTCATGGATCTCATAAACCGGGTGTGCATGCATATGCTGGATCGATCGGTAATCGTGTTCATCAACGATATTTTGGTGTATTCGAGATCCAGAGAGCAGCATGAGTAGCATTTGAGAGAGATTATGGGTGTATTGAGATCTGAGAGGCTCTATGCCAAATTCTCCAAGTGTGATTTATGGTTACAAGAGGTTCAGTTCTTGGGACACCTCGTTAACCAGAATGGGATTTTGGTCGACCCGACCAAGATAGAGGCAGTTATGAGATTGGAGGTGCTGAGGTCCCCCACCGAGATCAAGAGTTTCCTGGGATTGGCCAACTACTATCAGAGATTTATCAGATATTTCTCCAAGATTATTGTTCTTCTCACCAGATTGACCCGGAAGGGAGTTACTTTTACTTGGGGTCCCGAGAAGCAGACCTCGTTCGAGATGCTTCGCAAAAGATTGTGCTAAGCCCCGATGTTAACCCTTCCTGAAGGGATGGAGGACTTCGTGATTTACTGTGATGCGTCTATATCTGGGTTGGGTACGGTGCTTATGCAGAGAGGGCACGTGATAGCATACACATCAAGGCAGTTAAAGCCTCATGAGGCGAGGTATCCCACCCACAACCTATAGCTGGGAGCGGTGGTGTTCTCCCTCAAGATCTAGCGCCATTATTTGTACGGGGTTAGGTGTACCATATACACAAACCACAAGAGTTTGAAGTACCTGATGGACCAGCCCAACCTGAACATGTATCAGAGGAGATGGTTGGATGTGGTAAAAGATTACGACTGTGAGATCCTGTATCACCCGGGCAAGGCTAATGTGGTAGCCAATGCCCTAAGTCGTAGGACGGAGAGTGCCCTGATTTGGGATGTGTGCATGAGGATGACAGTGATGACCCTGGTGTTCGATACCATTCGAGTGGCCCAGGCAGAGGCTATGAGACCGGAGAACTGCAAGAAGGAGCGGTTGGTTGGACAGGTATCCAAGTTTGTGATGGATAGCCGAGGAATTATGACCTTTTAAGGACGGATTTGGGTGCCTTACACGGACGGAGCTCATACCATACTGATGGAGAAGGCGCATACGTCGAGATTTTCGATCCATCATAGGGCCACTAAGATGTATTTGGACCTAAAGAGGGACTATTGGTGACCCTGTATGAAGAGCGATGTTGCTTGGGTGGTTGAGAGGTGCTTGACCTGTCGCTGGGTTAAGGCCGAGCACCAGCGTCCGCATGGAAAGCTGTAGCCATTAGAGGTTCCCTAATGGAAATGAGAACAAATTTCCATGGATTTGATCACCAAGTTGCCGAGGACCGCGCGGGGTGTCGATGCGATTTGGGTGATTGTGGATCGATTGACGAAGAGCACTCACTTCCTTACTATCAGTGAGAGCTCTTCTACAGAGAGGCTGGCTGAGATCTATGTGAGAGAGGTAGTAGCACGACATGGGGTGCCTATTTAGATAGTGTTGGACCGAGACATACGCTTTACTTCCAGGTTCTGGAAGAAATTTCACGAGGAGTTGGGCACGCGCTTACATTTCAATACAACATACCACCCTCAGACAGACGGGCAAAGTGAGCGGACGGTCCAAACGCTTGAGGACATGCTTTGAGCATGTGTTATGGACTTCGGTGGGAGTTGGGACACATATCTGCCCTTGGCTGAGTTTTCTTACAACAATAGCCACCATTCGAGTATTGGTATGCCTCCCTTTGAGCCTTTATACGGGAGGAGGTGTCAGACTCCTATTTGTTGGGGAAAGGTGGGGAAGAGAGTGATGGGTAGCACTGAGATAGTGCTTAAGATGACCGAGTAGATTCAGCAGGTCAGGCAGAGGTTACTAATAGCCCAGAGTCGCAAGAAGAGTTATGCGGATAGGCGACGATCTGAGCTCGAGTTTCACGTTGGAGACTTTGTGCTTCTGAAGGTGTCCCCTTGGAAAGGGGTGATCCATTTCTGGAAGCGGGGTAAGTTAGGACCCTAATACATCGGTCCCTTCATGATGACCGCTAGAGTGGGTAAGGTAGCATACCACTTGGAGCTACCAGAGGAGTTGAGTCAGATCTATAACACCTTCCATGTATCCCAGTTGAGTAAGTGTGTAGTCGATGAGACGGTAATAGTACCACTAGAGGATATTCAGGTGGATGCAAGACTGAATTATATCGAGAGGCCGATCACAATCCTGGATCGGAAGATTAAGGTTCTAAGGAAAAAAGAAAGTGCCTCTCGTTTAGGTCCAATGGTAACACCGGAGAGGGTCCAAACTGACTTGGGAGCCGGAGTCGGAGATGTAGGAGCAGCATCCATAGTTGGTTGCGGACTAAGACCTTGAGGGCAAAGTCTGATTCTAGTGGGGGAGAATTGTAACATCGGGATTTCCAGGTATATTGTCTTTAATTATTATTGCTATTACTTTTAAGGATCATTGATCTACTCGACGAGTTGGCACCAAGACTTATCGAGTAAAAGCGGGCAGTACACATGAGTTTAATGATCTACTCGACGAGTCCGGGAGTAGACCCGCCGAGTAGGCGCTGGAATGAGAAACCCTAAATTTCCGGGAATGTGGCCTATTTAAAGGCACTTAAGGCCTCCTATTGCGGCTACCCTTCAGGAGAGAAAACCCTTAACGAGTCTTGAGTGCTTAGAGCGAGAGAGATGGAGAGAGCTATTATGAGCTTTTGGTGGGTTTTTGGCAAGGAAGAAGAGGGTTTCAAGCTAGAGGATCATAGAAGGGCGTTGGATCTGCTGGTTTTCACACTCAAGCTTCAGTTGGAGGTATTGAACTTTACTTTCCCCTATCATTAATGTAGATCTTTCATTTTAGTAAGTTAGGGTTCTTCTTCTTCATCGTTTGTCGGGGTTCTTGTGGATTGGGGGTCATAAGGAAGTTAAAACCCCAGATCTGGACCCTAGGAGGTCCCAAACACTTTGAGGCCCTTGCTTTATCTAGCTTTAGTGAAGCTTGAAGAGTATATAACCCTCTTTTGTTCATGTTTTTGGCATTTCTTGCTCTAGATACCATGCATGGACGTAAAGTCTATGACTTTACATGACATATGAGCCCTAAGAGTATAGATCAAAATTTTGGGAAAGAATTCTGTTTTGAAATCATTTGAATGCATAGGAGTTTGAATAGACTCGTCGAGTTGATGGGTCGACTCGGTGGGTAGTTTCGGGTTTGTCCTGATTTAGCTGAATCATGCGTTGAACTGACGAGTTAAGGCTAGCTTGTCGAGTTGGACGTTCTGAGGATCTCTGAGATACGATGGACTCGACGAGTCTTGTCGAGTGGACTATTGACTCGTTTAGACTTCTGTTGACTTTGTGAGTGGGTCAATTAGGAGCTTCTGGAACCTTTGAGGGATAAGAGGGTCTTTTACCCATCCCAGGGGTTAAAAAGGGAATAAGAGAACTTAGGAGTTAAATGAGTAAAAGAGATATATTGATTAGATGCTTGTCTAATGTATTTAGGCGGAGGATAGTTCGGGAGAGCCAAGTGTGTATTTATTCCTACTAGCTTCGAGGTGAGTCTTCTCACTATACCGTACCTAGAGTGGTACCTATATGTGACCAGAGGGTCTTATGTGCTTGCTTGAGTTATGCATGTTTGTGTGATTGTTGGGTTTTGAGCATTCTAACACTCCTAAGGTGTACATGCAACCCTAGAAACCTTGGATCTATGTTTTCTCTAAAATACATATGAATAATGAATTTCCAAGGGTTACATCCTAACTAGCATAACATGGAGAACTAGAATCATAAAATACTAGAAGAATGACATAGCATTTAGTAGTGGTTGATTCCTTTGGATTTTGAGAGCCGATCACCAATAGTGTAGATGTCTCAAATGGAAATCACAAATCACCACAAACTTTAGAAAACTCATGAGAGAGTATGTGCACTCTAGAAATCAGCCACCACTCTTGTTCACACACAACTAGTGCCAAATCAAGTGCCAAAGACTCCTTTATATAGTGTGGAGGATTAGGGTTACATCCATGTAAACCCTAATACCCATGAATCTTCCTTTCCAAGGATCCATGGGTTAAAAGCTCCATGGACTTCCATACAAGCCTAGCTCATTCCAAATAAGCATCAGCCCACACTATATAAATACGTAAGAGTCCATATTTAATTAGTCACCCTTTTGATCACTAAATTAATTCTCAATTTATTTAAGATCAATACTAATTAAATAATATGATTTCATATTAATGTATTATAACTTATAATATATTAAGAAATCATAACTATACTATTCTCAAAAGATTATCCAAATTGTTCGGGTGAAGTGCAACCTAAATGGACCATGTCGGGTCAGGTCAAGTGCATCTCAAATATTTTTATGGACTTAGACACCTTATCCAACAGTCTCCCACTTGGATAAGTCTAATAACTATATTTGAAGATATGACTTCAGGAACCAACAAGCCATCGTAACTCTCAAAAATCTATTGAACTATGAAGAGCCATTTTAGATAAGTGATAATAGAATCCTTTGCTCTCATGATATCAGTCGGAAAAGTACATGGAACAACGTCATACTTATTGTGCAATAGTTTGTTTCCCGATTTCCGATTTGTTTGGCTTAGAACTAAATTGAACACATTAATTAGGTTCTGATCGGGCCCGGTACATTGGTCAAAACAAAGTCATCAAGGGGCCTAGATATCGCTTCTAATCCAAGAAGGAACATATAAACTTTGACTCATATGCTTGTTCTACTACTTGTTGAATTATACAAAAGGCACATTTTATAAGATCAAGTTACTGATGCGTTTTCGTGTCAATGCACAACCAACTCATTGGCAACGACTCATATCTCTAGGTTTGAAGACTGATATGATATTAACGTCTCACGATCACTCGAGATGAATTCCATGAAGTGATACAAGTGAGCGTTTGTTAAATCCAATACTCAGAACTTATGAGCACTCATGAATGTTGTAACAACCATTGCAATGTATAAACACCTTTAGCCATCTACAAGCCCAATTCATGACAATCTTGATTCATACCTACTTCCAACATTTGACCGACTACGGAGAATTTGAATAACTTAGTCATTCGGAAAGAATAACCTAGCTATTCTGGAAGTCAAAACATGAAAAGTGAAACACAAGAATAATTGAATCCAATATGGTCTCAGAACTTATGAACATAAATAGAACACCTTTTATTTATCACCATATTGATTACACATTATTCATTGCATAATGTTTCAAATAATCAACTTAACACTTGAAACGAAACAACAGTTGTCCCATGCTCCTAGCATGTACACTATGTTTTTCTAAACAATAGCTATGCCATACTCCAAGTATGCACACTATATTTTTCTATAATCCTTACTTTGTGAAATAGATCAATTAAAGATGATTCCAATGATGCTTATTTCACAATCCTATATCCTTATTGTAAATGTAAGAATCCCAAATTCCTACCTTTTACCGAGATCTGTTAGATTCTAAATTCATATGCATTGATCCTCTTGTTGTAACACCCGATTCCTGGTATGTCTGTTATTCAACTATTTTTGATGTTTTCTCTGGGACTCGATGAGTTGGAGGCCCAACTTGTCAAGTAGAGTCGATATCGCGGATAGTTTAAGTGACCTACTCGACGAGTCGGGAGACTGAATCGGCAAGTAGGTGCTGGTTGAGTGAAACCCTAAATATGTGGGTTTGCACCCTATTTAAATGCCTTAACTCAGCCTCCCTTGTCCCTATAACTCCCAAGAAGCTGCATATCAAAATTGGAGCCATTTTTTTTATTGATCTAAGGCCATTTTGGTGCATTTGAAGCTTGAAAAAAAGTAAGAGGATTGAGAGTTCGAGTTAGGGCTTGTAGATCCAGAGATCTTACTCCATTTTTTGCTTAATCAAGGTAAAGTGCCCCTGTTTTGGTCTTCCATTTGGTTAATCATCCTTAGGGCTTAGATTTTGGGTGCATTTAGGGCTTTCCAAGCCATTTTCGGATTTGTGGAGTGTTATATGGAGTTTAACCTTTAGATCTGAGTTATTGGAGGGGTCTCATGGCATAAAGGTGCCCACTTTATGGCCATGAGAACCCCATGCATTTTATAGAACACTTCTTATGGATTTTTGAGCCAAAAACCCTTTGCATGAGCATCAAGTTCAGGACTTTACGCGTAAAATAGACATTAGGAGTCCAGATCTACGGTTTTGATGAGTTGAGACCCATCTAAATCGACCATATAGTAATGGAGATGGATGGACTCGTCGCTCTTGGGACTCAGTGAGTCGGTGTGTTTTGACCACCAAATCCTTTATGTGGATGGACCAGATGTTAGAGAGGAAAGTCCCTTAGAGGTTTAGACGTGAAAAGGGACCTGGGAATCATGGGACTCGATGAGTGTATGAACAGACTCGGCGAGTCCAAGGTAGTCTCCCAATCTTTGAAGATAGACTCGAAAAGTTGTTCATACAACTCGGCGAGTCATAGAATGGACGTGTTCATATGAAGGAGATGAACTCAACGAGTTCAAGGAGGAACTCGGCGAGTCAGTTGAAGGTGGTCCTGATGGTTTGAATGAAGGAGAACCCGTCGAGTTCTTGCTAGGCTCGACGAGTGGAGTCGGGGTTGGATTGGGTTAGTGGAGTATGAACTCGACGAGTTGGTGGACCAACTCGGCGAGTCTGGTCAACTTGGTGTTGACTTTTGTGATATCCCCATTTTCACGGCCATAAAAGATCGTTTTTGTTTATGCTTTATAAAAATCAGAGTACCTCTTTTAATAAAAATGTTGCGGAATTTGTTCCTACTAAAACATGATAAATACATTATCAAAGAATTTCCGAAGAAAAGTAGTTTTATTCACTTTAAAACATTTGGGATGTCATCGTGAATACAAAAACATAAGCATAAACAAAACTTACATTCATTATCACTAGTGATTTATATCTCCTTAATCTCTCAGTGTAATGTGACTTCATATCAACACCTGTGATATAAATAAATTGAATGGGTCAGGTTGGGAAACCTGGTGAGCACATAGGGTTTTCAACCCAGAATAAATAAGTTTATTAATTTCATTAATCAACAATAACCCGATTACCCATTCCCGTTATCCTCTCATTACGTCCCTAAACACCTATCATAAGGGACCTAGCCTACGGATCATCATTGGGATGGACACTACTACTAAGGGGATTCCTCAACAATAAATGTCCTTAAGGCAACTATGTGGGGGATGGAGTACACCTGGTGAGCACACAGCTCAAATAAACACCTACATGTTACGAGCCTGCTAGCATTCCACTGGACTGTCTAGAATAGTCCGTGGTCGCCATCTATACTTCGCTAGATGACTGGATCATCAATAACATCTATAACGAGGCCTCTCATTATTTTATTTTTTCACACAAAAACTATTCATCTACCCATGTTTTACCCAACACATTTTGTAGATATAAAATACGTATTTAGTTTAAATCATTTAAAACATGTATAAAATCGTTCATCCAACGTAGATAGAAAGTATACAGATAATATGCACACACAGCATGTAGTTTATATAAAATATTTCATATCTATGTGTAAGCCAAACGTAACTATGCATTCACTTGAAAGGTGGTGACTTTACACTTGAACAACGCTTCGTTATCTCAAAATAATTTTCCCTCGACAAAACCTAGTATCAATACCACTAGGGTTTAGTCTAACGTTAACCGCGACAAAATAATAGTCTATCGCTTATTATTATTATATAAGCATTAAAAAATACACTATATAACTCATAATAATAGCCCAAATAACTATTTTAAGGTCCTAATAATGTTACTATAATTAATTAGAAGCTATATAAAAAAATGCATAGTCGTAGCTCACTTACAGCGGGTTTTCTTAAAAACCGGGCTTTGCTTGGAGCAGCGTTTCTGAGCCGAAAAACTCTTTTCTCAAGGCTTCGGGAGCCTGGGGGCTTCCTTCGGGTGCTAGGGGGTTTACCTATACTTTAGGGGGGGGGGGGGTTAGGGAGGCTAGAGAGAGAAAGTAGAGAGAGAAAGTGGAAGAGGAAATGTATGAGAATGAATGGAACCCGGCACCTCTATTTATAGGTTGGATTCCCGATGGACTCGCCGAGTTGATTCACTGACTCGCTGAGTCGGTGCCATGTGTCATCACATGATGGCTTCTCTTGGGGAGAAAGCCTTGGCCCATATTCAGCCACGTCACCCCTTTTGCAGCACCACCCTGCTGACTTCTAAACCCCGTAACTTTCGCATACGAGCTCTGTTTTCGACGTTATTTTTTTCCACGCGTAGGTAAAAACAAGGTCTGTAAATTTCATTTAGACTTCGTCAGGTAATTCTTGACCGATCTTAAATTTAATAGTAGGAGGAGATTTGACTGTTAAATGACCACGAAGAATTCGTAACTCCTTCATACGGACTCCGTTTTCGTCTGTATTTTTTCCGTTGAGTTCCTATTAATGAGATATTCAACTCTCATTAAGGTTGCGTAAGCCAAAAACCGCTCAAACTAAAATTTGAGTTTCAGGCCGTGCACTGCTATGCCAAATCTTAGAAAATTCATAACTTCCTCATACGAAGTCAGATTTGGGCGTTCTTTTTTTTTGTATGTTCTCGGTTTAACGTATACTACAACTTTTGTTTAGATCACTAAGGCTAAAAAGTACTTTATCAAAAATTCACTATTTACGTCTCCTGGTGCAGTGCCGGTTTTGCCGTAAAACTTCGACGAGCCATCACTTCTTCGTTATAACTCGGATTTCGGCGTTCTTTATATGTACGAAACCCTTGAGACATACTCTACAACTTGGTTAAGATTATTTATTCTAAATAATCTTTTGTCAAAAAGTCATTTTCGACCCCTATTATCTCTAAATTGACTAGCCCGGATCTGCCGGTGTTACAATTATCTCCCCCTTAGGATGCTTATGTCCCGGAATCATCAACGAAACAGGGCTCACATGATGATTCCATAAGTTATCTCTTCATCCTAAGTAATAACCATAACTTTCATGTTTCTTTGAACAAGTATCTAACTCTAAGACCTCCTGACTGCAGGCGGTGCCCGATCTTGGACCCGTTCTCTATCTCATGTTAGACTTCCAATCATGATCTTCATGTCGCGATCTCGATCTTTATTGGAGACTCCTTCTTAACAAACTTTAGATAAGTTTTTTCCTTCGATTATCATAATAGACCGATGGGTTATGTTCTAATGACCTCTCATCGTATGATGCATTGCTTGGACTCAGGACTTTTAGAGTCAAATTCCAAAACAGACTATACCTTCCTTCATCTAACCACATCTTAAAATGTAGCATTTCTAGCTACAAGCAACTTTTCGTGATACCTCTACTGATCGGTTTTTATTTCAATCTTCTGTCTTAAGTCAGATGCTACATCTAACTTGATCCTCTGAACCACATAAGATACTCAGCGTAGTCAGACTCAATTTGATATGACCACTAGGGTCGGAATAACAATCATCTTGTTAATTATTACCGAAATGATGGTAATGACATACTTGAATAAAAAGGAATGAATTACTAGCTTCTTGGTAACCTTGTTACTTTCCCTGATCCAAGTGCGAGTCCTGTGCTTCCGATAGTATATGCATCTACTACCTTTCACACTTACTCTTACTCGTCCCAAGTATTGTCTCACAGTCCCAAGTCCTAAAATCACAAAACAATTTAACACATCAGATAGCAAAACGGAGGTTTTATATTATTCCTTGAAACGATTACATTGGTGTTCAAGTTCACCCTAGACCATGCCTTTAATAGGCTACATCATATGACACTATCCACTCGATCTTCAGATATGAAGTCCTCATCCTTGATTCCTCGTGTCATTATCTACTTCGTCTGGAATGCTCTTGCCTTCGGCTTTCACGACACATTTGTGGCTTCATTTTTCTTCGGGCAACTTTCGACATAAGCCCCTTGTCCATGCATCCGTAACATAACCTCTTGTTGGATGTACAAACATTGGCATAATGCCCAGTCTTCCCACATTTTAAACAAGTCACTTCTTCGTAGCACCTCCCATAGTGTTTCAGTGGTACACTTGGCTTTGTAGCTCTCATCGGGCAATCTTGCTTGAAGAGTCCCTCCTCACTACACTTAAAGCAAACTTCTTCCTTGGTTGGGCATTCGTGGACATAGTGACTAGTCTTCCCGCATTTGAAGCATGTCACTTCCTTAGGACATCTCCCACTGTGTTTCCTTCCACACTTGTCACCCTATTTTGCTTCACCTCCTCCTCTAGAATTTAAGAACATGTTGTTCTTGTTAGACCTTGAAGATCCCTCAAACTTCCTCTTCTTGCCAACTTCAACCTTGTTGGCGAACCTATCGTTGATCATTTCTTCGACATTCTTAGCAACCCAAATGGTTGCCTCGAGAGTGGGCGCCTGGTGTACTGGCACCGTAAGTTCGTCCTTACTTTGTTGAAGTAAATGCATTGTTTCTTCCATCTGTTGATTCAGCATTATCCGCACCATTGCATGTACCCCTGCCATCGTGATTGGCTCTGGTGCATTCCCACTCACTTGTGGTTCGGGCTGCGGGTTTCTACTTCCAAATCCGCTTCGAGTGCTCACCATGTCAATCTATATACCAAGTCAGACGTTCGGTGCAGAGTGACGAGAATTTGGATAGAGAAAGTTTTATTTATTTATTTATTTACAATCGACGTATAATTCTCCCTATCACTTCGAAAAGTTATATGCCAGTTCTAATACCGTAATTAAACGTTTAGAAACCTGAACACATAAAGTTTTAAGATCCGGTTGGCAACAGACCATAGATACGTTCATATAATACATATCGTAAATCATTTAGCACATAAAAGCATGTTAGGCATTTTCCCTAAATACACTAGTGCTTGTGTCTATTCAGGTGTATTACCTGAACTTATTAGATACACTCCTCACAATCATTGCTTAGCATTCTAAGCTTACGTTTAGAAATTCCCAACAAACTCCTAGTTCGCTTAAACTAATGCTCTGATGCCAACTGTGACATCCCCATTTTCACGGCCAGAAAACACCGATTTTTTTTATGCTTTATAAAAATCAGAGTACCTCTTTTAATAAAAATTTTGCAGAATTTGTTCCTAGTAAAACAAGATAAATACATTATCAAAACATTTCCGAAGAAAAGTATTTTTATTCACTTTAAAACATTTGGGATATCATCGTCAATACAGAAACATAAGCATAAACAGAACTTACATTCATTATCACTAGTGATTTATATCTCCTTAATCTCTCAGTGTAATGTGACTTCATATCTACACCTGTGATATAAATAAACTGAGTGGGTCAGATTGGGAAACCTGGTGAGCACATAGGGTTTTCAACCCACAATAAATAAGTTTATTAATTTCATTAATCAAGAATAACCTGATTACCCATTCCCGTTATCCTCTCATTACATCCCTAAACACCTATCATAACGGACCTAACCTAAGGATCATCATCGGGATGGACACTACTGCTAAGGGGACTCCTCAACAATAAATGTCCTTAAGGCAACCATGTGGGGGATGGGGTACACCTGGTGATCACACAGTTCAAATAAACACCTACAGGTTGCGAGCCTGCTAGAGTTCACTGGACTATCTAGAATAGTCCGTTGTCATCATCTATACTCCGCTAGATGACTGGATCATCAATAACATCTATAACGAGACCTCTCATTTTTTTTTTATTTTGTCACACATCAACTATTCATCTACCCATGTTTTACCCAACACATTTTGTAGATATAAAATACATATACAGTTTAAATCATTTAAAACATGTATAAAATCGTTCATCCAGCATAGATAGCAAGTATACAGATAATATGCATACACATCACGTAGTTTATATAAAATGCTTCATATCTATGTGTAAGCCGAAAGTAACTATGCACTCATTTGAAAGGTGGTGACTCTTCACTTGGACAACGCTTCGTTATCTCAAAATAATTTTCCATCGACAAAACCTAGTATCAATACCACTAGGATTTAGCCTAACGTTAAACGCGACTAATTAATTAGAAGCTATATAAAAAATTGCATAGGCGTAACTCACTTACAGCGGGTTTTCTTAAAAACTAGGCTTTGCTTGGAGCAGCGTTTGCGAGCCAAAAAACTCTTTCCTCGAGGCTCTGGGAGCCTCGAGGCTTCCTTCGGGTGCTAGGGGGTTTACCTAGACTTTAGGGGGGGTTAGGGAGGCTAGAGAGAGAAACTGGAAGAGGAAAGGTGTAAGAATGAATGGAACCCGACACCTCTATTTATAGGCTGAATTCCCTATGGACTCGCCGATTTGATTCACTAACTCGCCGAGTCGGTGCCACGTGTCATCACATGATGGTTTTTCTTGGGGAGAAAGCCTTGGCCCATTTTCAGCCACGTCACCGCTTTTGCAGCAGCACCCTGCCGACTTCTAAACCTCGTAACTTTTGCATACGAGCTCCGTTTTCGACGTTCGTTTTTTCCACACGTAGGTAAAAACAAGGTTTACAACTTTCATTTAGACTCAATCGGCTAATTCTCGACCGATCTTAAACTTAATAGTAGGAGGAGATTAGACTGTTAAATGACCACGTAGAATTCGTAACTCCTTCATATGGACTTCGTTTTCGCCTGTCTTTTTACCGTTGAGTTCCTATTAATGAGATATTAAACTCTCATTAAATTTGTGTAAGCCAAAAACCGCTCGAACTAAAATTCAAGTTTCGGGTCGTGCACTTCTATGCCAAATCTTAGAAAATTCATAACTTCCTCATACGAAGTCAGATTTGGGCGTTCTTTTTTTGTATGTTATCGGTTTAACGTATACTACAACTTTTGTTTAGATCACTAAGGCTAAAAAGTAATTTATCAAAAATTCACTATTTATGTCTCCAAGTGTCGTGCCGGTTTTGCCGTAAAACTTCGACTGGCCATAGCTTCTTCGTAATAACACGAATTTTCGCGTTCTTTATATGTACAAAACCCTTGACACATATTCTACAGCTTGGTTAAAATTACTTATTCTAAATAATCTTTTGTTGAAAAGTCATTTTCGACCCCTATTATCTTTAAATTGACTAGCTCGGATCTACGGGTGTTACAACTTTGACTGGTTATGGTATTGAACTTGGTTAGGGCTGTATGTTCTATTTGATGACTTGAGGGTTTTCGTGTAGGGATTGAGGATTCAAGGAGAGCCGACCTTCACGCTGAAGACAGTTCAGACGCTACACGACATCGAGGTGAGTTACCTTCCACTTGAAGTGGGTCTAAGGCACCAAGGTCGGCCCACTAGTAGAGGAATAGTTGTGATGATTTTCTTTGTGATAATTGTCTGGTTGTTGATGCTTGATATGCGAGTATGCTAGTTTACTATGTTATGTGAGATAGTATCAGTAGGAGGGGACTAGTCCCCAATTCGGTCGTTAGGACCAACGGGTAGGTCAGACACCCTAGATATGTCTGACAACATGATTGTGATATGATATTATGTGTTAGTAGTAGGGGTGAAATAGTCCCCGTGTTTGGTTGAGATAGACTGGAGGGTAGGTCAGCACCCCATAATGGCTTGACATGGGTAGGTCAGCACCCCAAAATAGCTTGACATGGGTAGGTCAGCACTCCGAAATGGCTCGACTTAGGTAGGTCAGCACCCCAGAATAGCTTGAGATGGGTACGAAGGGCACCCCAGAATTGCCCGGCAGTATGTATGCTATGAGTTAGTATGGTATGTGGTATGATGGGGAACTCACTAAGCTTTGCGCTTACATTTTCAGTTTTGGTTTCAGGTACATCTTCATCCAAGGGGAAGGAGCCGGCGGTGTAGCAGTGCTTCACACACGCACATATGATTTCCACTTAGAGTTTTCTGGGATTGTACTCTAATATTTTATTACATTCAGATAATATGGTTTTGAGACATGATACTACCATTTTATGTATTGATATGATTTTAGCAATGTCTTGACAAGTTATTTTATAAACCACTAAATTTAAAATGAAAAATTTTTTTTGGCCTTGATTTTTGGGATGTTACAAGTTGGTATCAGAGCCCTGGTTTGGGGGATTCAAACACACCCTCGGGGGTGTCTGGACTCAAACCGAGGGGCAAAACGATTTTCACAAAGAAAATGGTTTTCTAACTCTAAGAAAAAGAGTTTGAGAAAGAACAAGGTGTGTGATGCATGCGACCGGCCGAACTTAAGTAAGTTTTCCCCAAGATACCCATACTTGTTATGTTATGTTATATGATATATGATTATGAGAACTGTTGGGTTTTGAGCATTCTAACACTCCTAAGTGTACATGCAACCCTAAATACCTTGGATCTATGTTTTCTCTATTATACATGATAATATGAACTTTCCAAGGTATTCATGCTAACTAGCATAATAACATTGATTCAAATGAATATATCAAGTTAGAATTACATACCTCTTTGATGTAGAATGTCTTCACGAAGCTTGAGCGCCTAGTGCCCCAACTGTGACACCTCAAATGGTTCACACAACACCAAATACACTTGGACTAACTTGAGAGAACGTACACACTTCAAGAAAATCGGCTAGCCCTTTCTACCACACACTCTAGTCGCCGATTTTGTCAACAATAAGATGCTTATATAGTCAGTGACAATTAGGATAAACCCTAATTGTCATGACGTTCCATTTCCTTGGATCCATGGGTTCAAAAATACCATGGAACATCTTATGGGTTTTAGCCCAAGTTGACAATCCATGAAGCATTAGCCCACTATATACAAGTATGAATGATTTACACAATCAACCCATATATTTAATTAGTCTTCTTTTGATCACTTAATTAATTCTTGATCAATACTAATTAAATAATCTTATTAATATATTATAACTTATAATATATTGACAAACCTTAAGTGTTATTTCTCTCATTATACTCTATCCAAATGCACGATGCCATGCAACCCAAATCGACCATGCCGGGTCGGGTCAAGTCTTACCAGTTATAGTTATGGACTTAGACATTAATCCAACAGTCTCCTACTTGGATAGGTCTAAAACTATTATTGCGTATGACTTCAAGAACCGACTGAAAATCGTAGCTCTCAAAAGCTTCAGTCAAACTCTAACCTTGCCGATGATCTCTAACCTTTGTCAATGACTTGTCCATTAGATAAGGGATCATATATTCCTCCATTCTAGATATCATATGGACTGAGACATGGATTATAATCATTCTCTCTGTCCATTTGTTGTTTCTTGATTTCCGATTTATGACGACTGACTAATTGAACAAATCAAATCAGTCCAGGCCCGGCTGAGCACTTACATTTGTCATCACCAAATCATTGAGGGGCCCACAGATATCGCTTTTACCCCGAAAGTAAAATGAATAGATAAACTTCGACTCATATGTCTTGTTCTACTACTTGTTGAATCATACACAAAGGCACATTTTATAACATCGAGTTACCAATGCGTTTTCATGCAATCAATGTATAACCAACTCATAGTAACAACTCATATCTCTAGGTTTAAAGAATATAAGATATTATCATCTCATGATCACTCATGATAAAATCCATGAAGTGATGCAAATGAGCGTGGGTTGAATCCAATACTCAAAACTTATGAATACTCATGAGTGTTGTAGCACCACTTTGTCCACCAACTTGGACCTCTACTAACCAGCCCATGATAGTCTTTATTCATATTTACTTCCAACATATGACCAACCGTGGATGTTTTGAATAACTTGGTCATTCAGAACAATGACCTAGTTATTCTGGAAGTCAAAACATGCAAAGTGAAACACAATAATAATCTAATCCAATATGGTCTCAGAACTTATGAATATAAATAAAACACCTTTTATTTATCACCATATGATTACACGTTATTCATTGCATACAGTTTCAAATTATCAACTTTATACTTGAATTAAAACACTAGTTGTCCCATGCTCCAAGCATACACACTATGTTTTCTAAACACTAGTCATGCCACACACCAAAGTATTCATACTATGTTTGTCTATGATCTTTACTTTGTGAAATAGATCAATTGAACATAACTCCAATGATTCTCATTTCACAGTCCCAAATCCTTACTACAAATGCAAGAATTCCAAATTCCCGCCACTTACCAAAATCTGTTAGATTTTAAACTTATATGCATTGATGCTCTTGTAATGATTATGCTCAAACTCACAAAGACTTGTTAACAAATATTACAGAGTATTCCAATGGAGATCAAATCCATGGAAACATCCTTCTTGCATTAAGTTTTTCTAATCTTACACATATTGAATAATTTCTAACTTTAAAACATTTCCATATTTTATTTTGACTATCACGTCTGAACAAGAGTTGCCTCCTTACAGATTATGTCAATATGGTCCTTCCAGAATTAATACTATACTTCCAACTGTCCTTGAGCAACCAATCTTTGGTAAATCTTAGATTGTCCTCGACAATTGTTTAATCATTTTAGTCATATCAAATTCTAGACTTTTCCCTCTTAACGCTCTAAGCATTTTGAAAAATTTAGAAAGGATGAATATTATAGCACATGCACTCGATCCTATATCCGAAGCATATTGGACACGGTTCATGATGTCTCACATAAAGACATGATACTAGACCAGTTTTTCTCTATAATATTTCTATTTCTATTTGCCAAGTTCTCATAATTCAGATTATGAAAAGGGATGTCGTAATCATAATCGAATTTTAGAACGCAAATAATAGACCCATATATAGAATTTACTTATGTTGAACCATTCCAACATAACATTCATATATATACTTGACTAAACTTGATTAAAATCTCACTATCTAAGCTGATGGATTTGAAATGAACTATAATTTCCTCTCCCTTAATTATAGCAAAATAACTTTTCAACCCTTGCAACTTCACGAATTGAAACTTTTGTTTTCTATAATTAACATTGCTAACTTGCAATATTATTATAATTATCATGCTCCCACTAACATGACGATTATTAGCATAACACTTATGCTCCCACTAGCTTTGAAATGTACTCAGAAATCACCTGGAATTCTAGAAATCAATACTTTATTGACTTTCTTACCAAAGTTCAGATTTCTGATACGAGATGCTTTGATAAAATTTTATCAGAATCATACACCTTCCCTTAGATAGCACACTTGTGTGTCTAAACAATTATGAAGAGGGATGTCGTAATCATAATGTTTAGACCTTTTTTCCATTTCTCACAATTCCATGTTAGTGTGGTGGTTAACCACACACGCTCCACCAACGACTTTGAGAATGCAAATATCACAATTTCTATCTACTTAAAAATCTACTTAGTGAAAGTGTTTCCTCACCATCATTTTCATGAATCGAAGAGAAACCTTATGACACTTTGATTTTTATGGTGTATTTGTTCTTTTTCCATGTGAATTTTGACAAAACCATAATTACAAGACTAGGTTAGTGACACTTTCAAATTTATATGGACTGAACTTGTGCAGTCTTAACTTCTTACCACCCGACAGCACAAGGGCCTACCATTGCTTCCATGTTGTTATGCAACCAATTGAGAACTCTCAGAACTCCTATGCAAATCCAACTTTTAACTAGATTGGGCATATAATATGTCAACACGATAGGTTATAAATCTCAAGCTAGTAAGAAACAATAGGTTTTATCCTTGAGTAACTCTTTAGACTTTCAAGACTTTTAAGACTCCTACTGTCGTCTTGACATATAAGACTCTCTTGTAAAATATTAAAGAGATAGTGTGGATTCTTTATCTAGATAAACACTTCACACAATTAGCCTTAGTTGGTCTCTGTTTTATCCAAAACATCACAACTTACCAATTTCAAATGTACAAGAGTAGAACACATTTTACTCCTACATTTGACAAGTGTTAAAAACCATCTTTAAGATATGTCACTCAAGTTACAATCTTGGTGTATGACTCTAAGAATTGTTTTTGGAACAAAACATGACTCATCTTCCTGATTTAACCACTTCAACAATTCATGTCTTCTTTTCTTTGCCATAAGAATGCACTAAGATGACTTTAGAGGATGAATTGTGATATGATTTCTAAATCATTAAGATGATCAAAAACGTGATACTAAAGTACTCTCCCATCTTTTCAGATTTGAAAAACTTTTATCTTTCTGCCATAATTTTATTACTGTCGTTCGTTCTGCCATACAATGTTTCAGAATTGTCACACCCTGAAACCCAGGGCGGAAACGATTCCGGGGCGGATGTGACGTCATGCTTAGTATCACAACCACTGTACATAGTAAGCACAGTAAACACAAAACATTACATTACATAGATTCATTTACATTTGTTTGAAAGTAAAGTTATACAGGTGTTATACACATATAACATATGAACAAAAGCAAAGACGAGTCTTCTAAACGCTTCGTCTTCTTCCAAAAGATGACGGTGTACCTGCTAATGCAAACCTGAGAATACAAGCAGTTTGAAAATTAGCATAAAGCTGGTGAGTTCATAAGCGGTTTAGTTTTGAAAAGAATCACTCCTTTGGTTTTCTGAAAAAGGTGTTTTCCAAGAAAATTTCCATAGTTTCTTATAAAAACAGTTTAGTTATCATTCGTGACACAGTTCGATTACGAGTTGTTATGTATCCCAGGAAAATCCCATATTTTCCTAATAGTTTAGTTATCAATTCGTTACCCCATTCGTTTACGAGTTGTTATGTTATCCCAGGAAACTCCCTTATTTTCCTAATAGTTTAGTTAGTTCTTAGTTCGAAATTCGATGTACTAGTATCTACCATACTTATAATATTAGTTAAGTATTCTGATATCTTAGTTATCCTACCCACGAATGTTGATTATCTATTGTACTTAGTTGGATTTTCGAATGTTTGGATGCACTCAAAAACATAGATCAACTGTATATTCAATGTTCTTGGTGACATCCAAAAGCATACATTAGAAGTATTTCCGAAGCTCTGTCGACATCCAGAGGCGTATGTATTCGAAACTCAGTCCATGTCCAGAGGCGTACTTTCAAATTATTTCTGAAAACTCTGGTGACACTCAAGGCGTACATTAACTGTATTTCCGAAGTCTTGGCGTCATCCAAAGGCGCTCTTTCGTATTCGTATTCGTTCTATCCTAATGGTAATTTCGTATTCGTTCTGTTTCTAGTTATACTTTATTAGTATTAATCTTAGTTTATGTTTAATATGATTCCTTTGCAATGTATAATATGAAACATAGATTATAACATTGTTTAAAGGAATCTACAATTAGTCTGATAGTTTACTCGACAATTCGAACCATTGGTTAGTACGATTTTCGATATTAAAAACATACATAATATGAAACATTTGAACTAAAAATAGTAAGTTTAAGTACACGATTTCCTTCTACTTTTTCTTGTATTCTCCCCTGAAACATTTGAAAAACACGGAAAAAGGGTAGGGGTACAAACTCACCGGTTGAGGAACGCGTCGGTTTGGATCCTAATCGTCAGTTCGGGGCTTGCAAACGCACAAGATTCCTATGTATTTAGAAAAGATACACATTTGTATCTAATTAGGACTTGAACCACTAATTAGTTGAGGACATACACTTCTAGCTACGAAAACACTTCATTACAAGTGTTTGGAGGGACCCGAGTGACATCTAAAGGAGTGTATGGCTTAGAAATGGAGACTTAGAAGAGTTTTTGGCCCTAAACACCACATCCCCATGAGTTTTAAGGCATTGGAAAATACTTTGCACATTTTAAGGACCAATTGAGGAAATTACAGCAGTAAAATATGAGTTTACGGCCGTAAACTCTTATGTACCCATTCTTATTGTGTTTTGGTGGTCCTAAGTCAATCACATATGATTCCAACTCATTTTACAAGGAAAGGGGTGAATTTAGGGCACCATATAACCCATATATAGGAGTTTACGGCCCAGGAGCCCATCCTTGGGGGGTTATGGCCGTAAGCTCCTATAAGAGTGGTTTTCATCATGTTTAAGGCTCCTAATTCGTTTGTGGTTGCTTCTAGATATTAGTTCAAGGCTTAGGAGGTGTGTAAGTGGCAATTTAACACCTTTGAAGGATTTTACTACCCATGAATGGGTGTTTACAGCCCAAGCATGTTCTTGGGCAGTAAACTCATATTTACTCCTTAAATGATGAGTTCAAGGTGTTCTAAGTCCGTTTCATTAAGCCATTAAGCCATATCTAAGCTCCAAAGCTGGTTTGGAAGGGTTTTAAGGCTCAAAAACCCCACTTATATGTGTTCACGGCCCAAGAATGTTCCAGGTCCATAAACACATGTTTATGGTCCTAAATCATGATTTGAACACGAAATTGAAGGCTAAGGATGCTAATCTATGAGTTAGGGTAGTTACCTTTATGATTTGGAGCCTTAATTTGATGATTTTTGGACCTAGAGCTTGGATTTGAGGAGAGAGGTTAGAGAGAGAGTGAAAAGGCTTCAAATGAGGCTCATTTCACTTTATATATGGTTCGAGTTTGGGACACGATGAAAATTCTACCCGATACCGACGTTAAACGGGGCTTTTGGTCGCACCCGATTAAATTATCGTAACCCGGTGGGGTCGAATCTTAAAATTCTAATTTAAAATTTTGGAACAGTCTAGATGAGTTTCTAAGGGGTTTGGACACCCATGAGATCATAATAAACATATTAATTTAAATAACTTATCCTAATAACAAAATCGGAATGATTCGCAAAAGACGAGTTTTACGGACAGAACGGGTTACGGCATCGGAATAACTTCGGGTTGTCATATTATCCCCCCGTTAGAGAGAATTTCATCCCGAAATTCGAAGATTGAGATACAGATCATGAAATGGAAAGAGATGTGGATGAATCTACTGCTTCGGGTCTTCACGCTCCCAAGTGGAATCGGGTCTCCGCTTGACATTCCAGCGAACCCTCACTAACGGGATGTGGCTTTATTTTGTACGTTTGATCTCTCAATCCATGATCTTAATTTGTTCTTCCATGGAGGTTCAGAGTTTCATTGATTTCAGTCTCATCAAAGGGATTACTAGAATTTCGTTGGGCAGGCACTTTTAAGATTCGAGACGTGGAAGACATGACGGATACTACTAAGTCCTTGAGATAGTCGCAGTTTGTAGTTCGCGATTCCAATTCCGACGGGGATTTCGAAAAGTCCGATGCATCATGGGTGAAGTTTTCCGCGCTTCTCAAGGCATATCATGCCTTTCTGGGATAAGACCTTCAACTGGACATAAGCTCCAACAAGAAGGTATATCTTCATGTGGCAGAGTAGCTAAGGGTCTGATGATTCTGAAAGAAATTTCTAGGTGGGTCTGCAATAATAGCCTACGGGACCCAAGAATTAACGGGTTTCTGTGGGTATCTTCAGTGTCGGCTAAGTGTCTACCGCCTTGATTTTTAGAAGGGTCTATGGGTATGACTGCTTTGTTCACTACATGACCAGGGATAGTGGTTTGACCAAAGGGCACCACTACTATCTCGTAGTGACCATATCAAGTCCTGACCGCTGTCTTGGACATATCATCCTCATGGAGGTTTGGTTACGAGGTAGTTCCAGGCATTAGATCAATACGAGACTTGACTAGACGTTCGGAAGGAATTCTCGAGAAATCTTCGGGAAAAACATTAGGGCAAGAGTTGAAGACTTCCTGTTTCCCGATGATCACACGGACGAGGAATGCATGGCACTCCCTTCGGGGAAACTTTTTAAGCCTTGATACACAAAGTGATGCGAAGGTTGGATTTAGGTTTGATACCGATGATCATGAGAGTTGGGTCAGAGGGGAGATTGAGACGGATGGCCTTTTCGAAACCAAGAATAATAGCATGAATGAGACTCAGTCATTCCATGCCCATGATAGCATCAAAGCTTTTCATGAAAAGTTTGCCATTTGATCGAATGGAAAAGAATAATCGTCTAGATTAAGGATACAACCTATGGATGTGACGTTAGCGTTCTCTTTCTTGCTTGTTAACCATCTTGAAAGTACAGATTTTGGTTACTAACGAAGGACTAAGTTTAGAAAGGTGTTTGAAGGGATAGTTAGCAAATTTCTTTCAGCACTAGAGTCGAAAAGGATCACAGGCATAAGATTCATCGAGGAGGAATAAACCTGTGGCAACGGTGGGGTCGGCGGCTGCCCCTTCTTGTCCCATAGCTAGGACTCTCCCGGTGTTGCCAGATGTTGCTACCTTAGGGCAGTTTCGCTTGTAATGTCCTACTTCTCTACAACTGTAGCAGGCCTGACCGATACCAGCTCCAAAAGCTTGACTAGTTGATTGGGTTGGTGCTCTGTAGCTTCGCGCGAGGTGAACTTCCTGGCCAAAGTTTTTACAAAACTTTTCACGACAAGGGCCAGGGATACGATGGTGGTAACTGCATCGGTTACACCACAGAAGGATACCGGCATATCCGGTGCTAAGTGCTTGGGATGAGCAACCGATAACAGAAACAGCAGTAGGGGTAGTGGCAGTGTGGACTGCCACTATTTGCTGTTTCTTTGAGGGATCCGGGGAAGACTGACTCTTCTTCTTCTTCTTCCAAAACTTTCTTTTCTCGCCACTCTTCTCTGTTGGCTCAGTAGCGGTGGCTGCTTCTTCTTGGTCATCATTGTGGTCGATCAGGGTTTGCGCTAGACATTTGACGCTGTCATAGGTATCCGGCCTCACAGCTAAAACGTTCCCTTTGGTTGGCTGGGTCAATCCCCAGATGAACCTCTCAACCTTCTTACTCTCCGGAGTAACCATTCCCGGACAGAGTAATGCCATGTCATCGAATCTGGATGTGTAGGCGGCGATATCAGAACCTTTCATCTTCAGGTTCCAGAGTTCATGCTCCAGCTTCTGTGTTTCACCCCAAGGGTAGTATTCTGCGAACAGAAGTTCCTTCATAACTTCCCAACCCATAGCATTTGCTACAGGTAAAGTTAAGGATTTGACTCGGTCGTTCCACCAAGTCAGAGCTTTATCGGTGAACGTGCAGGCGGCGAATTTCACCTTGTCAGATTCTGAACAGGATTAGATCTCGAAGATAGATTCGATTTTCTCTAACCACCGAGTTAGAGCAATGACACCCCCTGTGCCATCAAAGAATGTGGGTTTTGCGTTCATAAAGTCTTTATAGGAACACTCCTTTCGGTGTCCCTGATTACCTTCCTAGTTTTGGGTCTGGGTACCACCTCGTGAACCATCAGGGTTTATGTGAGACATGGCGGTTGCCACTGCGGCAGCAACAGCTGCCTGGAACACGGCAGGATCAAATTGAGGAGGAGGTGGTGGTGGTGGAGGGTTGTTATTCTTTGAGCTGGGTCTTTTCCTCGGAGGCATCTTGATCTAAAATATCCAGGAAAGAGAGGATCATAAGTCCTCTGAATTGAATCAAGAGATATGGAACAAGGGATATCTCATTAAAACAGATATAGAATTTTATTAAGCGATAAAGCAGGAAAGAGTTGTCAAAACAGATAAACTATCGCTAAAGGAATGATCAAAGAACAATGCTTGAATGAGGATTTCTACAACGGATTGGCTCGAGAAATACTCTCATAGTATTTCATGATTTGCTGCAACGACGGCTCGTTTTTTGGGTATTGGGTAAGTTTTAGGTATGTTGCATACCACAATCACTCCCAAGCACATGTTAGCCATGTCTCGAGTGAATATAGTTGGCCAGGCTATATTGATCCTAGACACGACTACATAACTTCCCAGGTTTAACCATAGCGTACAACACCCATTTACTTATGTTTTGTTCTACTTGTAGTTACGGATTTCGACGGTTAGGTATACTTGTATATTTTTGAAAATACTTATATTTTAAGGTATACTTTTAGTTCAGAGCACTTAGGCCCCTTAGTGTTTATAGTCTTATACCATGTAAGCTTTGGTATACTAGTTCACTATAAATAAGGGCTCTGATACCAATCTGTCACACCCAGAAACCCAGGGCGGAAACGATTCCGAGGCGGAGGTGACGTCATGCGTAGTATCACAACCAATGTACATAGTAAGCATAGTAAACAAAAAACATTACATTACATAGATTCATTTACATTTGTTTGAATGTAAAGTTATACAAGTGTTATACACATATAACATATGAACAAAACCAAAGACGAATCTTCTAAACGCTCCGTCTTCTTCCAAAAGATGGCGGTGTACCTGCTAATGCAAACCTGAGAATACAAGTAGTTTGAAAATCAGAATAAAGCTGGTGAGTTCATAAGTGGTTTAGTTTTGAAAAGAATGAGTTTCCTTTGGTTTTCTGAAAAAGTTCTTTTCCAAGAAAATTTCCATAGTTTTTTATAAAAACAGTTTAGTTATCATTCGTTACCCCATTCTATTACGAGTTGTTATGTTATCCCAATAAAATCCCATATTTTCCTAATAGTTTAGTTAGTTCTTAGTTCGGAATTCGATGTACTAGTATCTACCATACTTACAATATTAGTTAAGTATTCTGATATCTTAGTTATCCTACCCACGAATGTTGATTATCTACTGTAGTTAGTTGTATTTTTGAATGTTTGGCTGCACTCAGAAACATACATTAACTGTATATTCGATGTTCTGGTGCCATCTAAAAGCGTACATTAGAAGTATTTCCGAAGCTCTGTCGACATCCAGAGGCGTATGTTTTCGAAACTCAGTCGATGTCCAGAGGCGTACTTTCAAATTATTTTTGAAACTCTGGTGACACTCAAGGCGTACATTAACTGTATTTCTGAAGTCTTGGTGTCATCCAAAGGCGCTCTTTCGTATTCGTATTCATTCTATCCTAATGGTACTTTCGTATTCGTTCTGTTTCTAGTTGTACTTTATTAGTATTAATCTTAGTTTATGTTTACTATGATTCCTTTGCAATGTATAATACGAAACATAGATTATAACATTTTTTAAAGGAATCTACAATTAGTCTGACAGTTTACTCTGCAATTCGAACCATTAGTTAGTACGATTTTCGATATTAAAAACATACATAATATGAAACATTTGAACTGAAAATAATAAGTTTAAGTACAAGATTTCCTTGTACTTTTGCTTGTATTCTCCCCTGAAAACATTTGAAAAACACGGAAAAAGGGTAGGGGTATGAACTCACCGGTTGAGGAACGTGTCGGTTTGGATCCTAATCGTCAGTTCGGGCCTTGTAAACGTACAAGATTCCTATGTATTTAGAAAAGATACACATTTGTATCTAATTAGGACTTGAACCACTAATTAGTTGAGGACATACACTTCTAGCTGCGAAAACACTTCATTACAAGTGTTTGGAGGGACCCGTGTGACATCTAAAGGGGTGTATGGCTTAGAAATGGAGTTTACTCTTCAAGAGTAAACTCTTAGAAGAGTTTTCGGCCCTAAACACCACTTTCCCATGAGTTTACGGCTGTAAACTCATGGGTGGTGCTTTTGGGTGCTAAATGGCCTTAAAACACTTGAGGGTTAATTCTAGGTTTGGTTTTAAGGCATTGGAAAATAGTTTGCACATTTTAAGGACCAATTGAGGAGTTTACGGTAGTAAACTATGATTTTACGGCCGTAAACTCTTATGTACCCATTCTTATTGTGTTTTGGTGGTCCTAAGTCAATCACATATGATTCCAACTCCTTTTACAAGCAAAGGGGTGAATTTAGGGCACCATATAACCCATTTATAGGAGTTTACGGCCCAGGAACCCATCCTTGGGGGGTTTATGGCCGTAGATCATATAGGAGTGGTTTTCATCATGTTTAAGGCTCCTAATTCGTTTGTGGTTGCTTCTAGATATTAGTTCAAGGCTTAGGAGGTGTGTAAGTGGCAATTTAACACCTTTGAAGGATTTTACTACCCATGAATGGGTGTTTACAGCCCAAGCATGTTCTTGGGCAGTAAACTCATATTTACTCCTTAAATGATGAGTTCAAGGTGTTCTAAGTCCGTTTCATTAAGCCATTAAGCCATATCTAAGCTCCAAAGCTGGTTTGGAAGGGTTTTAAGGCTCAAAAACCCCACTTATATGTGTTCACGGCCCAAGAATGTTCCAGGTCCATAAACACATGTTTATGGTCCTAAATCATGATTTGAACACGAAATTGAAGGCTAAGGATGCTAATCTATGAGTTAGGGTAGTTACCTTTATGATTTGGAGCCTTAATTTGATGATTTTTGGACCTAGAGCTTGGATTTGAGGAGAGAGGTTAGAGAGAGAGTGAAAAGGCTTCAAATGAGGCTCATTTCACTTTATATATGGTTCGAGTTTGGGACACGATGAAAATTCTACCCGATACCGACGTTAAACGGGGCTTTTGGTCGCACCCGATTAAATTATCGTAACCCGGTGGGGTCGAATCTTAAAATTCTAATTTAAAATTTTGGAACAGTCTAGATGAGTTTCTAAGGGGTTTGGACACCCATGAGATCATAATAAACATATTAATTTAAATAACTTATCCTAATAATGAAATTGGAATGATTCGCAAAAGATGAGTTTTACGGACGGAACGGGTTAAGACGTCGGAATAACTTCGGGTTGTCACAAGAATTATACTTAACCCTATAAGTATAATCATATTTACTAGTCTTTAGTAAATCATGATGAATGGTCTTATCGATATTTGTGGTGGATTTGACAAGTGCACAAGAATGTGTACTCGATCCCTTAGTCCTTTCCTTGTTCACATAAGGAATTAGTCTTAATTTTTCAATGCTTGAAAGTTCTCATTCATCATACTATAAAACTTGTATGATTCCATGTTTCGTTCCAATTAAAACTTGGGTGATGAGAAACTTTCCTTATGTGGTAAATTTAGACATTACCACAAATGAAAGAATCAAATTCACTTTCCAATAATCCTATCAGTGGAATCTTATAAGCAACAATTTTTCACAAACGCCATTGTAAGGATACATAAAATAAATAAAATCAAAAGATTTACCTTTTATTTTAAAACTTTGCAGAAAAATATATCCTTACAATCTATATGAAAACTTGTTGTTATCTATTCCTAAGCAATATATATCATAAATCTTAAGTAACCGCCCAAAAATTCTGATCACCAAACCATGCGAGTGAAATCCATCTTAGCGATCAGAATCTGCATATACTTCTTTTAATATTCTACACTTTTCCTTTTATTCTTAACCATTAACATGTGACCCAATCACATCATGTAATAAGAATTTCCAAGTAGGAACTTAATAGAGTTAGACTATGGACTTTACCTGAAGTAGAGTCAAACTTATTGACTTTAACATCCTTAGGTAAATTTGGCAGCTTCCCAACCAATGCCCCTTCCTTTGGCAATTGATACCTATGGACCCTTGATAATAGGACTATATCAGACTTAGCCTCTCTCTTTACCATTTGGTCAACCGAGTTGACTATGGCCGATCCCTTTCCATTGGGAAGAGAGAGCTTTACTGGATATCCAATGTTACATTATGAATGTCCATTGAAAGTTTGGGAAGTTGATCTTCCAATCACATTTGCTTTACCAGTGTTCCAAATCATTGCTGATTTAGCAGCACCAAGCAAATAGATAAGATCATTAAGGGTCTTGTCATAGTCTCTTTGATAAGTGTCCCAAAGGAACTCACTATGTGACTTAGAAAGTGATTGATCATCAACTTTCTCTATACTTTGACACCCAACTCTCCCAGCTTGTCAATATGTGACTACATCTCCAACATGTGATCACACATAGACCTTTGCTTGCCAATAAGGCTTGAGTGACCTTAAAATATTCAAGAACTTGTGGGTTAGGGAGAATAATTGGAGGAGGTGAGAGAAGTATGATTTCCATGGGACATCATCTTCATTTAGGAAAGCTTGTTTCAAGAGATTTAGGAAGATCATACATGTCTAAACCAGACATATTTTGGGAGATATTCAAGATAGTTGATTTAAAGTCCTTAATATAACACCCAATATGAAATATTAAGGCTAGGACCCAACACAATACTTTTATAACTTGGAAGAGGGATGTCGTAATCCAAGTTATAAAATATTTGAAGGTAGGTGAATGACGATTCACCAATTTCCACCAAGATAAACCAAATGTGTTATTAGGTTTTAATTGGTTTTGAAATTCCTAGATTCTTTTGAGATTTATTGAACTTTTCAATGGCATGTTTCAATCTCGAGTGTGCCCTTCAGGTTTTGTGACTGGGATGCTAAGGATCACAAAATAAGGTGTGAAAAACCATGCAAATATACTTGGTACCCATAATATTTACCCCTCAATCAATGTGCTGGTTAACCACACGCGCTCCACCGATACTAGGATTTAATGAAGTGACTAATTAAGGTTACACATTTTAATGATTTAATGAAGTGACTCTTGAACCTCCATAACTTGAGGACAAATTATGGAGTCATAAAATCATTTAATGAAGACAAGACTCTTCATTTTGTAACCTTTGCCAACTTTTATGAGTTTTAAGAAACTTAAATGTGACCTTTCATTTAACTTGAGTACAAGTTACACAAACACATTTTAGAATCATCTCTTAGATTAAAATGGATTAAAGACACATAATCAATCAACTTTTCTATTAATCTAAGCAACCCATATGAACAAAGATAATTCACATCAAACCTTTTTCATGTAATTAGCATAACTTTTAAACTAATACAAAACATGAATCTTTTGACAATTATCTTTGAAATTTGATTAGCATGAACATTACCACATCAAAAACAAGTTTATAAATACAAAAACATCTTAGGGTAATGTTCCTAGTCCAATTCCAGAAAAAACAATCGAATATATGTTGTCAGGGGGTCCAACTCATCGAGTGTGTGAACCAACTCGGCGAGTTGGATGCTTTTTGCATTGGACTCGTCGAGTCCTTTGATGGACTCGGTGAGTCTACTGTGCAGACAGCAACAAAATTCGATTTTTAGCCAATTTTTGCAAAACTCTAATACCACTGCTGGGTTTTGAGCATTCTAACACTCCTAAGTCTACATGCAACCCTATATACCTTGGATCTATGTTTTCTCAATTATACATGCAAATATGAACTTTCCAAGGTATTCATGCTAACTAGCATAATAACATTGATTCAAATGAATATATTAAGTTAGAATTACATACAGCTTTGATGTAGAAAGTCTTCATGAAGCTTGAGTGCCTAGTGCCCCAACTGTGACACCTCAAATGGTTCACACAACACCAAATACACTTGGACTAACTTGAGAGAACATACACACTTCAAGAAAATCGGCTATCCCTTTCTATCACACACTCTAGTCGCCGATTTTGTCAACAATAAGATGCTTATATAGTTAGTGACAATTAGGGTAAACCCTAATTGTCTTGGCTTTCCATTTCCTTGGATCCATGGGTTCAAAAATACCATGGAGCATCTTATGGGTTTCAGACCAACATGACAATCCATGAAGCATTAGCCCACTATACAACTTCGAATGATTTACACAATCAACCCATATATTTAATTAGTCTTCTTTTGATCAGTTAATTAATTATAGATTAATTCTTTATCAATACTAATTAAATAATCTTATTAATATATTATAACTTATAATATATTGACAAACCTTAAGTGTTATTTCTCTCATTATAGTCTATCCAAATGCATGATGCCATGCAACCCAAATGGACCATGCCGGGTCGGGTCAAGTCTTATCAATTATAGTTATGGACTTAGACATTAATCCAACAAGAACTGCATGCTAGATTAGGGCTAAGGATCTAGGAGGATGCCTTGTATGCCTGATATATGATTATGAGAACTGCATGCTAGATTAGGGCTGAGTATCTAGGAATGATGCCTTATATGTCGGTTGTATGAGCTGTCTTCCTAGTCAGCAGTAGGATGGCCTGGATAGGTTATGATTGATATGGTTACTCGATGCACGAATGCTGCTTGCTTTGTGCTATAGGGGTCCTGGCTTAGTTTAACTAACTAGTGAGCGGATATGTAATAGTATTCGCAAGCTAGTTAAGGAAGGGAAGTAGGGACTCCTAGTGCAGCTAATGGTGGAGAGTAGGTCGGAGGGTGACCTAGGAAACCCTAGGAAGAGATTAGTGGAAAGGAGTATCGGTAAAGGGACTTGGTGAAGTTAAAGCAATCCTTGAGGAAAGTACGGATAGATGTGGAAGGTAGTATGGGCCCGTACTACTGGAAGCAGAGGATCCGTACTCAAGTCAAGGAGGGTCGAGATGGAACCAGGGAACTTGGAGACTGTGTGAGACCTCTCAAGAGCATGTATGATCCTGACGTTTATGTGTTTTTTTCAATATGGTGACCACACGACATGGAGCGGGAGGTTCAAGATCAGGATCATGATCAGGCTCGGGTGAAGGATCCGAGCAGGTTGATGACAGGCTACGCGAGTTTATCACGTCTGAAATCACGAAAGGTATCCTTGAGTCGAACCCAGTTATTTTCGGGTCGATCAAGGAGGGGATCATCAAGCTGATAGAGGATCACCTCTGATCATTCAGGAGTGATTTGGCGTCTGGCCAGGTGGGTAGGCACACACTGTCCTTCAAGGAGTTAAGAGGGAGTGGTGCACTGGATTTTCACGGGGTGAAGGACCTCATTGCTGCCAGGAGATGGATCACAGAAATTGAGTCTGCGCAGTTGACGAGCTTCTGCCCGCAAGGGTCGAAGGTCCGCTTTGCGGCGGGATGTTTGAGAGACAGAGCTAGAGATTGGTGGGAGTCGGTTGGTGACTACGGAGATAGTGGTAGAGATAACTGCCAAGTTCCAGGAGAGAGCATTGTTGGTACCCCAGTATGCGGGGTATGAGGAGAAGCGGAAGACCCGCTACCATTATATGTTGAGGGCTAATATCCGGGAGCATGTCAGCTATTCAGCCTGCCCGACCCTGGAGTCCATGATTTCCAGGGCGCGAGAGAGGGAGATCGATTTGGAGCATGTCAGGAAGAGGAAAGCAGAGTCTGAGCAGGTTTCAAAGGTTTCAGGGAAGAAACCCAAGGGATCCGACGTTAGGTCGAAGGGCCAGTCGGGCCAGAACCGCTGCAGGAAATGCGGCAGGCCGCATGAGGGAGTTTGTAGAGCGGGATCACTCGGCTGCTACAAGTGTGGCAAGACGGGGCACTATGGCTAGGATTCTACTGCCCCTGCCCCCGCAGTGCATATGTCAGACCAGATTTGCTTCCATTGCAACCAGTGGGGCCACAAGAAGGCCAACTGCCCTAGATTGATAGCAACGATAGCAGCAGCGCCAGCAGCGATGCTGACCCCATCAGCAATGCGGGTTACAGATGGCCGGAAGGCCAAGGTAGAGGCTCCAGTGGTGTGGAGCCGAGCATTTCTATTAACAGCCGAGGAGGCATGCGCTGCACCCGATGTGGTGACGGGTATGATTTCTTCTCTTTATTCTTTATGTTATCTCGCTACGATTTTGATATGTTATACGTATGATCTATTTAGGATCATTCCATGTGAAAAGTATCCCGGTTCAAGTTTTGTTTGATTCGAGTGCTACCCGATCGTTTGTTTCTCTTGCTCTTAGCAAGAAATTTCCAGAGTCCTCGGGCATGTTGGATTGCCCTCTAGAGGCCGAGATTGCGGACGACCGGTCAATGCGAGCATTAGAGGTCTACCAGGATTGTGTTTTGAGACTTTTGGAGGAGCGTTACCTGGTAGACTTGGTTGCCATACCTTTGCGGGGGAACAAGGTAATTATTGGTATGGATTGGCTAAGCCCCAATGAGGTAGTGATCGACTGCGTGCAGAAGTTGGTGCAGTTCAGGACCCCAAGTGGCGGAGAGCTGGTGATTTAGGGCGAGAGGCCACAGCGAGGCGAGAGCTAGGCGCTACCTTAAGTAGGGTTGCACAGGATTTGTCGCCTATGTCATGGATACGCGGGAGGTGGGTAAGGCGGTGGTGGGCGATGTGCCCGTAGTACTAGAGTTTATAGATGTATTCCACGAGGAGTTGCCTGGGATACCTCTGGAAAGTCAGGTAGAGTGTAGGATCGACCTAGTCCCTGGTGCGACTCTGATAGCCAAGGAACTGTATCGGTTGGCTCCTCCTGAGATGCAAGAGTTGTTTAAACAATTGCAGGAGCTGTTAGACAAGGGATTCATCAGACCGAGCAGTTCACCCTGTGGAGCCCCAATTCTGTTTGTGAAGAAAAAGGACGGGTCGCATCGGATGTGTATAGATTATCGGGAGCTGAATAAGGTAACGGTGAAGAATCATTACCCACTTCCAAGGATCGATGACCTCTTTGACCAGCTACACGGAGCATCTTGGTTCTCCAAGATTGATTTGCGTTCAGGGTATCATCAAATGAGGGTCAGACAGGAGGATGTGCAGAAGATTGCTTTTCGGACGCGTTATGGCCACTATGAGTTCGTGGTGATTCCTTTCGGGCTCACCAATACTCCTACCACGTTCATGGATCTCATGAACCATGTGTGCAGACCGATGTTGGATCGGTCTCTGATAGTTTTCATTGATGACATCTTGGTTTACTCGAATATGTGAGAGCAACATGAGGAGCACCTGCGAGAGATTTTGGGTACTTTAAGGAGGGAGAGCTTGTATGCTAAGTTCTCCAAGTGCGATTTCTGGTTGCGCGAGGTGCAGTTTCTTGGGCACCTTGTCAATCAGGATGAGATTTCAGTGGATCCGGCCAAGGTGGAGCTATGATGAAGTGAGAGGTTCCGAGGTCTCCATCTGAGATTTAGAGCTTCTTGGGGCTGGCAGGCTATTATCGGAGATTCATTCAGGACTTCTCCAAGACAGTCGTACCCCTGACCAGGCTGACAAGCAAAGTTGTGGTCTTTCGCTGGGGGCTTGAGCAGCAGACTGCGTTTGAGACATTGAGACAGAGATTATGCGAGGCGCCAATCTTGTCCCTGTTAGAGGGCATGGAAGATTTTGTTGTATACTGTGATGCGTCCATCACGGGTTGGGTGCGGTGTTTATACAGAGAGGGCATGTTATTGCTTACGCTTCGAGACAGTTAAGGCCTCACGAGGCGAACTACCCGACACATGACTAAGAGCTGGGGGATGTTGTGTTCGCCCTCAAGATTTGGCGTCATTACCTCTATGTGGTCCGCTGTACCATTTACACGGACCATAAAAGTCTAAGGTATCTCATGGACCATCCAAATCTGAATATGAGGCAGTGTCGTTGGCAAGATGTGGTAAAGGATTATGATTGTAAAATCCTCTACCACCCGGGCAAGGCGAATGTTGTGGCTGTTGCGCTTAGTCGAAAGGCAACGTCGATCAGGGATATCTGTATGAGGACGACAATGGTCACTCCGCTGTTGGAGCAGATTTGAGGGGCCTAGTAGGAGGCCATGAAGGAGGAACTGTTGGATTAGTGTTTAAGCCCGTAACTATCTTTGGTATGTACTTGACCCGGTTGTGCATGGTCCTTTTGGGTTGCCTTCACCAAAGCAACTTGACAGGGTAATTTAATGAGAGAGAGGATATTATGATTTATTAATATATTATAAGAATAATATACTAAAGGAGAAATCATATTATTTAATTAATATTGGTCATAAATTAATTAGGAATTAATTTGGTGACTAAAAGAGATTAATTAAATAAAGGGGCTTAAACTGTCAAATCTGTGATAGTTGAGTTTTGGGCTGGGAAACCTAATAGGTTAATGGGGGAACGAAATTATGATGGGGATCCATCATAATTTCGTTCATATGCCCTATTCCAGAAGGTTCCATGGGCTGCTTGGTGATTAAGTTGTCCATTAGGTTTTTACCTAAAACCCTAGCAGCCTACAGTATAATTAGAGACCCCTACATGTAATTTTCGGCCACTTGTTTTCCAAAAGATCCCTAGGGCCAAATTTTAGCATCCTCCTTGCTCTCTCATAAGTTGCCTTCTTTCTTATGGTGTTTATAAGCCATTAGAGTTACACTTATGTCTCTAAGCTCAAGAATCAAGAAGAATCAAGCCAATTGAAAGAGGTAATCATCTAGATATGTTCTTATTATGATAATTTTGAATTATGTATGCTAGATCTAGGGTTACAAGTCTTGGATGAATTGTGTGTATAATAGAGAAACCTAGATCAAAGCTTTAGGGTTTTGCATGAGCACATAGGATGTTCTTTTGTAAAAAAAAATCCATCAGTGGTATCATAGATTGGTTGATTTCTGTTGTATGTGATGCAATAGTCGATTGTTTGGTGAAAATCATTTTTCTGGCCTCTGCCCGACTTCACTTGGTGAGTCAGTATCTTGGTGAGTCAGTATCTGGACTCGGCGAATCGACCCAAATCAGCGAGTCCAGGTAGTGTCTCGGCGAGTCTGGGAGTCAGGTAGAGGATATCTCGAGATTTCTTGTTGTTTTGCTGAAGGATAAATGCCAAAATCATTTTTTAAGGATAAAATCTGAATTTTATTGTATTTAAGTGATTATCCTTACCAAAACAAAAGATAATTTCAAATCATTTGAATAATAGTTTCTCTATATGATAAATGTTAATTGCTTAAATTATTTGGTAATTATCTTGAGAATAAAATTAGATTAGGTCAAATATAGATAATCACAAAATTAATTGTTTAATTTATATTATTTGTTATTTGATCCTTTGTGTTTTGAAAAGTTCAAAACTTGTCCTCAAGTTTTGGAATTTAAATTTTTGATTAAAAGTTTAATTTTGGATTATTTAAATCTCAAACCCTTAGAATTTTACAAGTTTAAAATTCAACCTTATACTTTTTTTACTATAATATATATATATATATAAAAGAATAAGCTCGTCTTATCGCTAGTAGGCCTCATTCACGAAGCCAATCTATAAGGGGGGGGGGGGTATAAGGTTGCTGCCTATAAAATGACGCTTAATGGGTGTACACTCTCACCCACCGCTTCCTTGATTGGTGGAGGGTCGTTAGCCGAGCGGATAGGATAGGGCACTTAATTCCTCATTAAAAGTATCATGAATAATAGAAAGTAACTATAATTTTTTCACAAATTTCCAATCTTAGTTACTCTAGGAAAAATGTGAATATGATGCTATTTCGTGGAATTACACTTTGTACCCTTGTCAAATGTTAGTGGAGTGTGTGTGGTTAACCGACACACTAATTTGGGATTAACATTGGTAGTGAAGGGTGGCTCGATGTTTATCATAGATCAATGGAGCGTGTGTGGTTAACCGGCACATTGATTAGGTGATAGTAACATTGAGTGCACCATGTTAATTCGCATGGTTATTTACACCTTGTTTGTGATCCTCGGTATCCGAGTCACAAACTTGAAGGACATATCGAGATTTAAACATGCCATTGAAAAGTTCAATGAATCTCAAAAGATCTAGGAGTTTTAAAATACATATAAACCTTAATTTCCTTTCGTTTTTCATGGTGAAAATTAGTGAATCATCATTCACTTACCCCCAAATTATTTGCATTTAGATTACGACATCCCTTTTCAAAGTTGTAAATAATGTTGTTGGATCCTAGCCCTAATTTTTCATTTGGGTGTTTAATTGGGGATTCATTTCTAATTAAACTTTGTTCGTTTCTATTTCAGATGTCTAATAACACCAACGACAACGCTTATGGGTTGTTCTCGCTAATGAACTTGTGCACGAAAGTGACCTTTGATGGATCGAATTTCAATGAGTGGATGAGATACATTCGTATGATCACTCGCTATAAGGACAATTAGTATGTCCTTGATGAAAAACCTAAAAAGATCCAAACAGATACAGCTACTGCTGAAGAGTTGGCCGCCTTTGAGGCCAATGAGCGTGATGCTACGAAAGTCCATTGCATAATGCTAGCCACCATGAACCTAGAACTCCAAAAGTCCTATGAGGACATGTATCCCTACAGATGCATTGGAATTTTCACGAATGGTACCATCAGAGCGCGAGGCAAGAACGCTATGAGATCATCACTAATATGATCACCGCTAAGATGGGGAGTGGAGAATCCCTAACCTCTCATTTTCAGAAGATGCAGAGGTATGTTGCTCGTCTTCTCAAATTAAATGTCAAATTTGATTAGGATTTGACTAAGATGTTGATCCATGAGATGATCTTGATGCTGGTCAGTTCAATACTAGTTCTCTGACAAGTACCTATGAAACTTGGTTACAATCGCTTACCTACTTTCGTCTAGTGAGAGTCAACCAATCCAATTCATATTAGTCTTATTTCATAATTGCTCCCACAATTATAACCGACTATTAAACTTTAGAATAATAACATTATTCATGGATTAAACATGTTAATATAAAACACAACAAGTATTAATGTGATGACTATATCCCAATATTGTTGGGTTTTGAGCATTCTAACACTCCTAAGTGTACATGCAACCCTAAATACCTTGGATCTATGTTTTCTCTATTATACATGCAATAAGAATATCCAAGGTATTATCCTAATCTAACATACAAAACAATGAGTGTAACAAGATAGAATACATACCTCTTTGATGTAGAAAGTCTTCATGAAGCTTGAGTGCCTAGCCCCAATAGTGTGGAAGCCTCAAATGGAATCACAGTTATCAAAACACTTAGAATAACTTGATAGAGTTCTACACTTCATGAAATCGGCTAGCCCTTTGTTACTCTCACTAGTGGCCGATTTTTGTCAAGAATAATATCTTTATATAGTGTTACAATTAGGGTAAATCCTTAATTGCCATGGCTTTCCATTTCCTTGGATCCACGGGTTCAAATACACCATGGACCATCCTATGGGTTTAGCCCAACTTGATTATCCATGGAGCATTAGCCCACTATATAAGTATGGATGATTTACACAATCAACCCATATATTTAATTAGTCTTCTTTTGATCACTTAATTAATCCTAGATTAACTCTTGATCAATACTAATTAAATAATCTTATTATTCTTATTAATATACCAGAACTTATAATATATTAATAACCATAAGTGTCTTATTTCTCTCATTATAGTCTATCCAAGTGCATGAAGGTTTGCAACCCAAATGGACCATGCCGGGTCGGGTCAAGTCTTACCAATTATATTTATGGACTTAGACATTAATCCAACAGTCTCCCACTTGGATAAGTCTAAAACTATTATTGCGTATGTCTTCAGGAACCAACCGGCAATCGTAGCTCTCAAAAGCTTCTCTGACCTTGTAGATGAACTCTGATCTTGTCAATGACTTGTCCATTAGATAAGGGATCATATAATCCTCTGTTCTCATGATATCAGCCGGACAAATACATGGAACAACGTCGTACTTATTGTCCAGCAGTTTGTTTCCCGATTTTCGATTTGTTTGACAAAGAACTTAATCGAACACATCAATTCAGTTCTGACCGGCCGGTACATAGGTCACAACAAAATCATCGAGGGGCCCAGATATCGCTTCTATTTCTAGAAGGAACAGATAAACTTCGACTCATATACTTGTTCTACTAGTTGTTGAATTGTACACAAAGGCATGTTTTATAACATTAAGTTACTGATGCATTTACGTGCAATCAATGCACAACCAACTCATAGGTAACAACTCATATCTCTAGGTTTGAAAATTTATATGATATTACCGTCTCACGATCACTCGAGATAAATTCCATGAAGTGATACAAGTGAGCGTGGGTTTATTCCAATACTCATAACTTATGAGCACTCATGAATGTTGTAGCAACCATTTCCATGACTAAATCCATTTAGCCATCTACAAACCCGATTCATGATAGTCTTGATTCATACCTACTTCCAACATATGAACGATTGTGGAGTGTTTAAATAACTTAGTCATTCGAAAAGAATAACCTAGCTATTTTGGAAGTCAAAACATGCAAAGTGAAACACAATAATAATCGAATCTAATATGGTCTCAGAACCCTTTTGAATATAAATAAAACCACCTTTTATTTATCACCATATTGATTACACATTATTCAATGTTTCAAATAATCAACTTAAGACTTGAATAAAAACAACAGTCATCCCATGCTCCTAGCATGTACACTTTGTTTTTCTAAACAATAGTTATGCCATACCCCAAGTATGCACACTATGTTTGTATATGATCCTTACATTGTGATGTAGATCAATTGAACATGATTCCAATGATACTCATTTCACAATCCCAAATCCTTATTATAAATGTGAGAATCCCCAATTCCTATCTTTTACCAAAAAATCTGTTAGATTTAAACTTTTATGCAATGTTCCTCTTGTAATGATTATTCACAAAGTCACCAAAACCTTGTCACTAGTCATTACAGAGTATTCCAAAGAAGGTCAACCTCTATGGAACAGAAGTCTCATATTCAAAGTACATTTCTTTGAACATCCTTCTTGCATTAAGGTTTTCTAATCTTACATAGATTGAATAACTTCCACCTATGGAGACATTTCCATAGTCCCATTTTGACTATCACTTCTGAACAAGAGTTACTTTTTTTTTCTTCAGAAAATGTCAATATGGTCCTGCTAAAATTAACACTATACTTCCAAATGTCCTTGAACAACCAATCTTTGGCAAACCTCAGATTTTCCTCGACAATTGCTTAATTACTTTAGTCATATCCAGTTCTAGACTTTTCCCTTCTAAATGCCTTAAGCATTTGGAAAATTTAGAAAGGATGAATATTATAGCACATGCAATCGATCCTATATCTGAAGCATATGGGACACGATTCATGATGTTTGACATAAAGACATGATACTAGACAAGTCTTTTGCTACAATATTTTTTATTTGCCATGTTTTCAAAATTTAACTATGAAGAGGGATGCCGTAATCATAATCGAATTTTGAGAACACAATATATATATATATATATATATATATATATATATATATATATAGATATAATTTTCTTAAGTCGAACTATTCAGACATAAAATTCTTATATATATATATTCTTGACTAAAGATGATTAAAATCTCAATCTATGCTTTAGAATTGAAATGAAGTATAATTTCCTCTCCCTTAATTATAGAAAAACAACTTTTCAACCCCTGCAACTTCACGGATTGAAACTTTGTTTTCTATAATAAACATTGCTAGCTTGCAATACTAATCATAATGATCATGCTCCCACTAACATGATGATTATCAGCATAACATTTATGCTCCCACTAGCTCTGACATATTTTCAGAAATCTGCTAGACTTCTGAAATTTAGATTCATACACCTTTCCATAGATAGCTCAGCTGTGTGTCTAAGCAATTTCAAGAACTATGAAAAGGGATGCCATAATGATAGTCTCAATTGCTTAGGCATTTACTATTTCTCACAAGTCCATGTTAGCGTGCCGGTTAACCACACGCGCTCCACTAACGACTTTTGAAAATGCAAATAACACAATTGCTATCTACGTAAAATCTACTTAGTGAAAGCGTTTCCTCTCCATCATTTTCATGAATCGGAGAGAAACCTTATGACACTTAGATTTTATAGTGTATGAGTTCCTATCCATGCGAATTTGTCAAAACCATAATCACAAGATAAGGTTAGTGACAAATTCAGCCTTACATGGATTAAACTTATTCAATCTTACTTTCTTGTCACCTTGGTAGCACAAGGCCCACCAACGCCTCCAAGTTGAACTCTGATAACTCACATGCAAATCCAACTTGTTTGAAGTAGGTACAGAAATGAGAATTATGTCAACACGATAGGTTGCAAACCTTAAGTCGTGTGCTAGTGATAAATTACAGGTTTCACTCTTGATTAAATCTTGAAACTATTTCAGGATCTTTAAGGCTCCCACTGTCCTCTTGACATATAAGTTTCCCCAGTCAAGAACCATTCCTTGACAAAACAAATATTCAAGGGATAGTGCGGATTCTTATCAAGACTAACACTTCACACAATTGGTCTTAGTTGGTCTTTGTCTCATCCAAGACATCACAACTTACCAATCTCAAATGTACAAGAGTTGAAACATTTCACACTACATTTGATAAGTGTTTTAAACCTTACTTAATGTCACTCAAGGTTACAATCTTGGAGTAAGACTCTAAGAATTGTTTTGGAACGAAGTATGAGTCATCTTCTTGATTTTAACCAATCCAACAATTCATGATCTCTCTTCTTAGCCATAACAATGGACTAAGACGTCCTTAGAGTATGAATTTGTGATATGGTTTCATAATCATTAAGATGATCATGAAATATGATACTAAAGTACTCTCCCATACTTTCATATTTGAGAAACTTTTATCTTTCTGCCTAATTTGATTCTTCTCATTTGTTTTGTCATACATTGTAACCTTTTCAATGTTTCAGAATTATACTTAACCTTATAAGTATAATCATATTCACTAATCTTTAGTAAATCATGACAAATCAATCTTTGTGGTGGACCTTGACCAGTGCACACCCAGTGTACCTAATTCCTTAGTCCTTCAATTGACTCACATATACATGTGATCAAAGAATTAGTCTTAATTTTCAAAGATGAAAATTCTCATTCATCATACAATACAACTTGTATGATTCCAAGTTTCTGTCCAATTGAAACTAGGGTGATGAAAAACTTTCTTCATTTGGTAAATTCAGACACTACCACAAATGAAAGAATCAAATCCACTTTCCAATATTGCTATTACTGGAAACATATAAGCAACAATTTTCCACAGATGCCATTGTAAGGATATTTTTTTAAAATAAATAAAATTAAAACCCTTTTTTCTTTTATTTTAAAACTTTGCGGAAAAACTTATCCTTACAATCCACATGAAAACCTTGTTGTTATCTATTCACAAGCAATATATTATAACTCCTACGAAGTAGCTCAAGAATCCGATCTTCAAACTACGCGATAGAAATCCATCTACGCGATTAGATTCAACATATTCTTTCTTTAAGTTTCTTTACCTTTTCTTTGATTCTTAAAACATCACCATGTGACCCAGTCACATCATGTATCAAGAATCTCATAATAGAAACTTAGCAGAGTTAGATAGTGGACTTTACCTGAAGTAGAGTCAAACTTATCGACTTTAACATCCTTAGGTAAATTATGGCAGCTTTGCAACCAATGCCCCTTTCTTTGGCAATATAAACATATGGACCCTTTGATAATGGTACACGGGACTATCACAGACTTAGTTTTTCTCTTTACCATTTGGTCAACCGAGTTGACTATGGCTAGTCCCTTTCCATTGGGAAGAGAATGCTTTTTTGGATTTCCTGTGTCACTATTGTCAATGTCCATCAAGTTTTGAGGAAGTTGATCTTAACAAATAGATAAAATCATTAAGGGTCTTGTCATAGTCTTTTTCATAGCTGTTCCAAAAGAACTCACTATGTGACTTAGAAAGTGATTGAACCACCAACTTTCTCAAGACTTTGACACCCAACTCTCCCGGCTTGTCAATATGTGACTACATCTCCAAGATGTGACCACACCAAGACCTTTACTTGCCAATAGGGCTCGAGTGACTTTAAACTTTTCAAGAACTTGTGGGTGAGGGAGAATAAATGGAGGAGATAGAGGAAGTGAAGCATGATGTTGAGGAACATCATCTTCAAGAGATATGGGAAGATCATAAATGTCCAAACCAGACATGTTTTGGGAGATATTCAAGATAGTTGATTTAAAGTCCTTAATATGACACCCAATATGAAATATTAAGGCTAGGACCCAACACAATATTTTATAATTTGGAAGAGGGATGCCGTAATCCAAGCTATAAAATATTTGAAGGTAGGCGAATGACGATTCACCAATTTCCACCATGAAAAACGAAATAATTTATTAGGTTTTAATTGGATTTGAAATTCCTAGATCTTTTGAGATTCATTGAACTTTTTAATGGAATGTTTCAATCTCGAGTGTGCCCTCTCAAATTTTGTGACTGGGATGCCGAGGATCACAAAACAAGGTGTGAATAACCATACCAATTCACTTGGTACCATTAATATTATCACCTAATCAATGTGCCGGTTAACCACACACGCTCCATTGATCTATGACAAACATTAAGTCACCCTTCGTGGTCCTTACTAGTCCAAGTTAGTGTGCCGGTTAACCACACACGCTCCACCAACGACTTGGTAAGGTACAAAGTGTGAATTCCATGGGCTAGCACCAAATTCACATTTTTCCTAAAGTAACTAAGATTGGGAATTATTAAGATTTTAGTTACTTAGTATTTATCATTAATACTTTTAATGAAGGGAGAATTTAAAGTCATTGTCCTACCCGTTCGGCTAACGACCCTCCACCAATCAAGCAAGCGGTGGGTGAGAGTATACACCCATTAAGTCGCCATTTTATAGGCAACAACCTTATACCCACCTTATAGACCGGCTTCGTGAATGAGGCTTACTAACGGTAAAACGACTTGTTCTTATACATATATATAATAATTAACCATTAATGTTATAAATAGTATAAGTGTTGAATTTTAACTCTTTTAAAATTCTAAGGGCTAACTTGGAATTAAAGTATTCATAAGTGAAAAGTTTTCAAATTCCAAAACTTGAGGGCAAGTTTTGAAACTATTCAAAACTAATTAATTCCATAACTTATGTGTTTAAAGTAGTTTTAATCCAAAAAACTCTTCAAGTTCCATAACTTATGGAAGACTTTAAACTAATAAGAGAATTAACTTTTCTTTATTTTTATAACTTATGGAATTAATTAAGGTTACACTTTATTTATTTATTTATTTATTAATGAAGTGATTCTTGAATTTCCATAACTTGAGGACAAGTTATGGAGTCATAAAAAATATTCAATGACACAAGACTCTTCATTTTGTAACCATTACCAACTTTTATGAGTTTTATGAGTCTTTAATGTGACTCTTCATGTAACTTGAGGACAAGTTACACAAACACATTTTATACTCAACTCTTAGATTAAAATGGATTGAAAACAACTATTTCAATTAACTTTTCTATTAATCTAAGCAACTCATAAGAACAAGATAATTCAAATCAAACTTTCTCATGTAATTAGTCTAAACCTTAAACTAATACAAAACATGAATCTATTGACAATTTTCTTTGAAAATGGATTAGCATGAACATTACCACATTAAAAAACATGTTTATAAGTTCAAAAACAACTTAGGGTAATGTTCCTAGTCCATTTCTAGCCAAAAACCTCGAAAATATGTTGTCTGGGGTCCAACTCGTCGAGTGCATGAACAAAACTCGGCGAGTTGGATGCATTTTGCCTTGGACTCGTGGAGTCCCTTCATGGACTCGGCGATTCTGTTGGGCTGACAGCATCAAAACTCGATTTTTCAGCTCCATTTGCAAGTATAACAAGAAAACAAGCCTAGTCTCTGATACCACTGTTGGGTTTTGAGCATTCTAACACTCCTAAGTGTACATGCAACCCTAAATACCTTGGATCTATGTTTTCTCTATTATACATGCAATAAGAATATCCAAGGTATTATCCTAATCTAACATACAAAACAATGAGTGTAACAAGATAGAATACATACCTCTTTGATGTAGAAAGTCTTCATGAAGCTTGAGTGCCTAGCCCCAATAGTGTGGAAGCCTCAAATGGAATCACAGTTATCAAAACACTTAGAATAACTTGAGAGAGTTCTACACTTCATGAAATCGGCTAGCCCTTTGTTACTCTCACTAGTGGCCGATTTTTGTCAAGAATAATATCTTTATATAGTGTTACAATTAGGGTAAATCCTTAATTGCCATGGCTTTCCATTTCCTTGGATCCATGGGTTCAAATACACCATGGAGCATCCATGGACCATCCTATGGGTTTTAGCCCAACTTGATTATCCAAGGAGCATTAGCCCACTATATAAGTATGGATGATTTACACAATCAACCCATATATTTAATTAGTCTTCTTTTGATCACTTAATTAATCCTAGATTAACTCTTGATCAATACTAATTAAATAATCTTATTATTCTTATTAATATACTAGAACTTATAATATATTAATAACCATAAGTGTCTTATTTCTCTCATTATAGTCTATCCAAGTGCATGAAGGTTTGCAACCCAAATGCACCATGCCAGGTCGGGTCAAGTCTTACCAATTATAGTTATGGACTTAGACATTAATCCAACAAATATATCATAACATTATCCAATAGTTGTTGTTATAATGCTCCAATAGCCAAATACTAAACCCAAATCAAATCCATTTCTAGAATAATAAAGTCTTATAGCTGAAGCGTGACCATTCATACTCAACTCAAAATGATGACTTTATTGGTGAAATTGTCAAAATTTAATTTGTGTGAATTCTATGAACAATATCATCTCCATACTTAACTTTACTCTAGGTATAGTTAAATATCTGCAAGAATATGATTGGTGTTCTTTTGTGACATAGAGTCTCTTAGCTTGATTAAGTATACTCTCAAAGTCATAAATATTTTTATATGATCCTTGAATGGCATAAATCAACATAGTTTTTCAATGATCCCATTCATCCAATCATATTTGAATTCAAATTCTAAAGTGATGTATTCTTATTTTGTTGTATATTGTTTCAATATGTTTTGCTAGGACCTCATTCCAACAAGACTTACTCTTCATTCCATAATGAAGTCAAAAACTAATTATATTTCATAATTATTTATATCTATTTAGAAATTAACATCTTGTGAAGATCTTTCCATAAAGATCCTTTCTAAACTGATTGTCTCATATATATTCTCTTAGTTCTTCTAAAGTACTCTTAGAATGCCCTGTTACTCATCTAGTGACTTAACCAAGTATTCAATTAGTAATTTATGATATACTTACATCATGATCAAATACCATTTCCTATGCACAATATGGCGTAAATAATGAATTCACTTTCCAAGCAAGTAGAATATAAAACATTTCATCTAGTTCAAGCCTATGAGTTATGTACTTTTAAGGCTAGCTCAAAATGGTGCCATGTAACACCTGGAATCTAGTAGGCTGATCAAATAAGAATAATCTTTCATTTAAGATGGAAACTCATCGAGTTCTAGGGGAAGAACTCGATGAGTATGAATCAATTGGCATGTGGGAGTTTAGAAACCAACTCGACGAGTTGGGGAGTACCAACTCAACGAGTTGGACTGGGTTTGGGAAACCCTAAATCCAAGATTTGCACCATATTTAAACAACTTAAGCTCTAGGGTTTTGGCCTCATTTTCAGCCTCTAAGTTGCTAACCCTAATATCGAAACCCTAAGGCAGTTGTGAAAGAAGGATAAGCTTGAGGGAGTTTCGTGTGGTTGAAGCTTGTGGAAGAAGGATAAGCTTGAGGAATCAATAAGGATCTTATAGATCAAGAAACATCACTCCATTCTCGTTATTTACCGGTAAGCAAGTCTCAAACATTCCTAATGATTGATTAGATCTCCTTCTTGACACTTTTACTTGGTTTTTGGTCCAAATATCATGATCCTAGGGCAATGGACATCCCAAGTGAATACCCTTTCAGATCTAGGGTCTTGAAGGGTTTCATGGCATAAAGGTGAAAACTTTATAGCCATAGAAGCTCCATGAAACCTTTAGACCATCATTTTGGCCTTTTAAGCTCCGAAAGGCCATGCATGGAGAGAAAGTTGAAGGCTTTACATGTTTATCTAGTCTCTAAGGTCCAAGTATTTGTTGTTGTACCTTATCTTAAAGTATTGATGGTTTTTGGATTAAGAACTAGGACTTTTAGAGTTAGAGTTTGAACTAAATCTCTTAAGGAGGGTATTAACGAGTAAAGTTGGAAATGTTACCTTTCTAATGAAATTTCCAATCTAAATCTGAAGTATAGGCCATAGATCTGAAAAATAGTGCCATAATCCACTAAGATGGAGTAACTAACTGAAGAACTCGACGAATCAATAGAGGAACTCGGCGAGTTGGGTTGGGACTTCCCAATCCTGATAAAAAAGGAGGCAACTTGTCGAGTTGCTGGGAAACTCGATGAGTTAGGTCGGGATTTCACGATTCTGTGGATTATGAAAAAATGGACGAGTTTGGGGAAAACTTGACGAGTTGATTCAAGATATTACGTTCTGTAATTTGTGGAAACTCATCAAGTAGAAGGATAACTCGCCGAGTTGAGTCAACTCGGGCGTTAAATTTGTCCAAGGTTGACCCTTGAGGGGTTATGAAGCATAGACTGCTTACTAAGGGTTGTGATATGCAGGGGTTGGAGTAGATCCGATCGTAGGGCAGAGATATTTAGCTATCATCCGACACTTGAGGTGAGTCTCCTCACTGTTTGCATGGGTCGAAGGCACCAATGCCGACTCATTTTGTTTACGAAGTAGAAAGTCCCGGGGGAGGGGGTTAGCCCTTGGCATTATTTATGTTGGTATGTATTCCAGACTACGGTTCGATGTCGGGCGGTGCCCGAGGAATGCTTATATGTATGTTTCTGGACTATTGTTTGATGTCGAGTGATAACTGATGACTACGTGCATGTTTAGTTATACTTGTTTTCTATGTGATACTTATATATGCCAGGATAAGGAAGTGAGTATGGGTGGGCGACCATATCTCACTACGAGAAGAGTGTGGACGGGGTTCCATATCTCATCCTTAGCAAAGTAGGGTTGGAGCCCATGATAGGCAAGGCCTTAGGACTTGAGTATATAATATTGTGACTGACTGTTTATGTGCTAGCATGTTTATATGATATTGTTTGTATGTGTATAGCGGGCGAGGCCCAGTGATAGACGGGGACTGGAAGAAACAGATATGCATACTGAGTGGGGCACGACGCCAAGCGTGGCCTGATGCAAGGTGAGGCCTGATGTCAGGCAGAGCCTGATGCTGGTCCGGGCCTGATGAAGGGGAGAGGGACCAGTATATGTGATTATGTGTATGGTATGTCGTATTATGGGGAAGTCAATAAGCTCCGTGCTTACAATTTTTAGTTTTGGTTTCAGGTGCTTTCAGTTGCAAAGAGAAGAGCTCAGGATAACTGCATTGCACATACCAATATGTTTAGCATGGGATGATTACTCTGATATTTTGATTTGTAAACTTTGATAATAATGTTTTGAAATACTTTGACCCATGTTTTGATGGAATGGTTTGATATTATTGTTTAATTAAATGATTTAAAAATGAAATTTTGGTTCATGATTATTGGAACGTTACAAGTTAGATATTAGAGCCTTTGTTTGAGGGATTCAGGCACACTCTCGGGTGTGTCTGTCTGAACTCAAACAGAGGACTTGGTATGAAAATTTTCAAAAGAAATTTTTTTTTATGAAAAATATTTTTAAAAGAGAAAAATGGTGTGGTGCATTTAATCAGCCAAGCTCAAGTAAGTTCTCCCAAATTACCCATACAAGTTTTTTATGATATGATATGACTATGAAAACTGCATGCTAGATTAGGGTTAAGGATCTAGGAAGGATGCCTTGTATGCCTGCTATATGTGTATGAGAACTGCATGCTAGATTAGGGCTAAGGATCTAGGAAGGATGCCTTTTATGCCTACTGTATATGCTTATTGAACTGCATGCTAGTACTGGTTAGCCAATGATATGATGGTCTGACTAGGATATGCTTACTTATGATTACTCAATGCTCAAATGTTGTTTGCTTTATGCTTATATAAGTCCTAGTTATCTTTAATTAACTAGTGAACGAATACACTAAGTTACATATTATGAGGACTAAATAATTTGAGAACGCTAGGTTTTAATCCTATTGCGCATCTGTTGTTTGAGTCCTAACCGTTGTAGTGTGAGACCTCTCATTCGAAGAATTATCCGGTCTTAGTGATATGTAATGGTATTCGCGAGCTAGTTAGGGAAAGGTAGCAGGGACTTCTTATGCAGCTGATGGCAGAGAGTGGGTTAGAGATTACCCTAGGGAAGCCTAGGATAAGATTAGCATGTGAAGCATTAGTAGTTAGAAGGGACTTGGTGGAGTCAAGGCAATTCTTGAGGAAAGTACGGGTAGATATGGAAGGTAGTATGGGCCCGTACTACTGAAAGCAGAGGATCCGTACTCGATTCAAGGAAGGCTGAGATAAAGCTAGGAAATGTGTAGTGCGTGTGTGATCCCTTGAGATATAATGAGTGTTCTAATGATTTTTATGGTGTATTTGCAGTATGGTGACACTATGTACAAGACCAGTCGGTAGTTCTGGTGCTAGCGAGTGATTAAGCTCGAGCTCTGGAGTCGGGCAGCTTGATGAGCAGATAAGAGAGTTTATTTCAGCTGAGATTACACGTAGTGTTATTGACCAAATTCATGTGTTATTTGGTACGGTCAGGCATTTTGTGAGCAGGTCCAGCTGCAAGACGTTGGAGGATATGATCGCTCGGGTCAGGGAGAGGGAGATTGACTTGGAGTCGGAGAGGAAGAGGAAGTCGGATGAGGTACAGGCATCCACGGGTTCGGGAAAGAGACCCAAGGGGTCAGATTCGAGATCGAGAGATTATCATGGCCGCAGCTGATGTGGCAAGTGCGGCAGGACACACGAGGGTCCGTGTAGGAGTGGTAGTGGTGGGTGTTCTGGCTGCTTCAGGTGCGGCCGGACCGGTCATTATAACATGCATTGTATTGCTACAACCACCCAGGGATCAGACCTGATCTACTTTCATTGCAATTAGCGGGACCACAACAAGGTCTAATATCTGAGTTTGGCTGTAGTAGGACAGGTGATGACACCTGCTCCTACGACATTGAGGATCACTGATGGCCGCCAAGGCCGGGCGCACGCGCCTGCGATGAGGAGCAGGGCTTTCCAGCTGACCATAGAGGAGGCACGAGCAGCTTCCGATGTTGCAAGTATGTATCTTTTGCTTTTTTATTAGTACTTATTTATGATTTTATTGCCATTGTCTTGCATCGGTATGAGTAAGTATATGAGTTATATTTTCTGCTAATGTTTGAGTTATATGCCATCTCCATACCATGAACCTTAGAGTAGTATTTCGAGTCCGTCTCCTTATATAGAGGGTTCCTAGAATGCGGTAGCTGTAGCAAGTGTGATTGGAACTCGGGAAGTGTTATGTTAGTCTTCAAGAGTTTTACTGTTTTATCATTGTTTAGTTTTGGGACACTAGTAGTGGTAAGAGTTCGTTTCCAACATATTGACCATTAGATGGTAATTAGGATTGGGAATCCTTCTAATCTTGAGTACTATAAGATGTTAGTTGAATCAAAGTGGGAGAGAATCGTTCAGGTATTCAGGAACAGAAGTAGGTGTGAAACTGGGATGAGTTCGCATTCCCGCAGGGGAGGAAGACAGCCCAAGTGGTTGTTTTTGTTGAGGAGTGTGTGAGTGGGAGTTTGAGAAACTTCCAAATGTTGGGTCCACGTCTTCTTGGTGTTGATAGTTGGTACTGGGAAACCAGGTTGGGGAATTCCCTTCAGGTTGCAATTTCAACCAGGATGTTAGGTCGTGTGTGTGATCGATGTTGGAGGTGTTCGGATTGGTAATCAACAGTTGAGACAGCGTGGAAAGTGTTGTTAGACTGCGGAATGATTTGTAACATTCACATATTCTTTCGTATAAGTTAAACCAGGGTGGGTAAGTTTGTAGGAATGTGGAAAGGCCACAATAGGATCGAAATCAGGAAAGGACAGGACGATAAGATTCGAGGTGGAATTGGACCTGTGCAGCCCGAGATAGGTGAGACCTATGGGCAAGGCCACTCCTTAGTATGGTTTGGGTGGGTCCAATGGGCGAGACCCGTATGATTATAGTTATTCAGGTGGGACCTGGAAGAGACTGTTGGGTCAAGGTATAGGATCAGGGATTCCAGGACTTATGGAGCCAATAGTGGCAATGTGGATAGGGTAATTTACGATTGCTGAAGTTTTCTTCGGAGGTTGTGGGGAGCGACTGAGAGGGTGTTCTTGGCTCAACAACCGGGTAGGAATCTGGTATTCCAGTTAGCTGGCAGATAAGTTGGGACCAAGGAGGTCTCAGTTCATTATAAAGTGGATGAGAGGTAGCATGATGTTTGAGTAGAAGTAGTAATGTGAGGATTGTTGTGTGTGGAGCACCTAGTTGACCGAGATATGCTAAGTCACTCACATCAGGATTAAATAAACTCGGAGTAATTGATTTGACCCTGTTGCGCATCTCTCGTATGATTCTAATCATTGCAGGGATGGATCTTTTACTTGAAGGATTATTTAATCCATACGCTGAGTTGGGCGTTCGTCATCTAGACATGCTAAGTGAAATCATTTGGTGGGTAATACCGAGATGATCAGCACTGGGAGTGACTGGGGATCAGTTATGTATAGAGATTTTGCATGGTACTATTTCGACATGGGTAGCCTGTTAGGGAGACAAATCGACGTAAGGTTTCAGGATCCAGAAAGACAAAGGTGGTTTTGTGTCTAAGATGAAGTATCTATCCGTCATAGAGATAAAAAAGGGGTCTTGCTGATTATGTTTAGTTGCCTTGGGAAGGCCATTGACTACACATGGTAATGGTTGTACCCTCTGGATGCCAAGTATAAGCACTCATTAGGTACAGGACAGGTTGTCAGCCGATGATAAGAGCAGTGTACTCAGGATTCATCATGATTGGAGTGTTCTCAAGACTTCACCTCCAAAGAGTGACATCTTATTCAGGGAGCAGCACTGTAGGCCAAGAATAATGGTCCTTACAAGAACTGGACCGGATAGGAAAGGTTATGCATATTATAGGATTGAGTGAGATTTCAGACTGATTTAAAGTGTCTTCTGAGTCCCATGAGGAGAATCAGTTAGTTTGGGGCAGATAGGGGAAGCTGTGGGCGTGACGCGTGAGCAGTATTCGGGGTAGGTGATTGTAGAAGGCTTCGAGGACAAAGTTTAGTTTAAGTGGGGGAGAGTTATGATACCCAGAATCTAGACGGCTAATCAAAGAAGAATAATCCTTCATTTAAGAGGGAGACTCGTCGAGTTCAAGGGGAATAACTCGACAAGTAGGAATCAATTGGCACGTAGGAGTTTAGAACCCAATTTTGTGAGTTAGGGAAGACCAACTCGACGAGTTGGATTGGGTTTTGGAAACCCTAGATCCGGGATTTGCACCCTATTTAAACAACTTAAGCTCTACGGTTTTGGCCTCATTTCCAGCCTCCAAGTTCCTACCCCTAATCTAGAAACCCTAAGGCATTTCTGAGAGTTTGTGAGTCAATTTTTAGATAGTTTTATGTGTTTGAAGCTGATGGAAGAAGGAGAAGCCTAGGACTCAAGAAAGAGCTTATAGATCTAGAAAATTCATTCCATTCTCGTCACTTTCTGGTAAGCAAGTCTCAAACTTGCCTAATGATTGATTAGATCTCCTTCTTGACAATTTTACTTGGTTTTTGGTCCAAATATCACGATCCTTGGGAAATGGACGTCCCATGTGAGCACTCTTTCATATCTAGGGTCTTGAAGGGCTTTCATGGCATAAACTTGCAAACTTTTTGGCCTTACAAGCTCCATGCAACCTTTACACCATCATTTTCGCCTTTTAAGCTCCAAAAGGCCATGCATGGAGAGAAAGCTAAAGGCTTTACGTGTTCATCTAGTCTCTAAGGTCCAGATATCTGTTGGTGTACCTTATCTTGACGTATTGATGGTTTTTGTATTAAGAACTAGGCCTTTTAGAATTAGGTTTGAACTAAATCTCTTAAGTAAGGGTATTAACAAGTAAAGTTGGAATCTTTACCCTTCTAAGGACATTTCTAGTCTAAATATGAAGTATAGGACTTAGATCTGAAGAATAGTGGCTTAATCCATTAAGATGGAGTAATAGACTGAAGAACTCGACGAGTTGATAGAGGGACTCGACGAATTGGGTTGGGAGTGCCTGATCCAAATGAAAAAGGAGGAAACTCGTCGAGTTACTGGGAAACTCAATAAGTTAGGTCGGGATTTCATGATTCCATGGATAATGAAGAACTCGACGAGTTTGGGGAAAACTTGACGAGCTGATTCAAGATATTGTATTCTGTGATTTGCGGAAACTCACCAAGTTGAAGAATAACTAGATGAGTTAAGTCAACTCGGGCGTTGACTTTGAATTTGACTGGAATGTTGACGTTGACCTTGACTTTGACTTTGACCAAGGTTTACCCTTGAGGGGTTATGAAGAATAGACTGGTTACTAAGGGTTGTGATATGCATGGGTTTGAGTAGAGCTGATTGCGGGGCAACGTTCAACTATCATCCAACACTATAGGTGAGTCTCCTCACTGTTTTCATGGGTCGAAGGCACCAATGTTGACACATTTTGTTTACGTATAGTTGGAAGTCCTGGGGGGGGGGGGGTTAGCCTTTGGCATTATTTATGTTGGTATGTATTCTTGACTACAGTTCGATGTCGGGTGGTGCCTAAGGAATGCTTATATGTATGTTTTCGGACTACGATTTGATGTCGGGTGGTACCCGATGACTATGTGCATGTTTAGTTATACTTGTTATCTGTGTAGTACTTGTATGTGCCTATATAGGGAATTGAGTGTGGGCGGGGGGCGTATCTTACTACTAGCAGAGTGTGGATGGGGTTCCATATCTCATCATTAGTAGAGTAGGGGCGAGGTCCATGACAGGCAAGGCCTCAGGACTTGAGTATATAGTATTTTGAATGACTCTTTATGTGCTAGCATGTTTATATGATATTGTTTGTATGTGTATAGCGGGAGAGGACTTGTGATGGATGGGGCCTAGAAGAAACAATCTGTATACCAAGCAGGGCTCGATGCTAAGCGGGGCCTGATGCCAGGCAAGACCTGATGCAAGACAAAACTTGATGCCGGGCAAACCCGATGAAAAGGCATGGGCCCAGTATATGTGATTATGTGTATGATATGTGGTAGTATGGGGAACTCACTAAGCTTCATGCTTAGGGTTTTCAGTTTTGGTTTCAAGTACTTCCAGTTGCAAAGAGAAGAGCTCGGGATGACTGCATTGCACACACCAATATGTTTAGCATGGGATGATTACTCTGATATTTTGATTTGGAAACTTTTATAATAATGTTTTGAAATAATTTGACTCATGATTTGATAGAATGATTTGATATTATGGTTTAATTTAATGATTTGAAAATGAAATTTTAGGTCATGATTTTTGAAACATTACATGCCATATGACAATGCCAAGAATTCTCCAAAATAATCTTGTGTCTTGATACCTTTCAAGATATTGCCAATATATGTATAAGGACATGAAACTTTTAACATTCGTTTTATCTATCCCTTATATATTTTACATTCCATGAATGAATCTTCTCCTTCCTAAGTCTTTCATTTTAGAAACACTTTCCAAGTCAAGGTGGAAACGACCTTGCTTAGTCAGAATGTGGTTTCAAATGATTAAATATGTCTCACTCATACAAGATTAGAAATTTCACTATGCTCGCACTAGTTTTTAGTAAACACACACGTTCTATTCATTTTAATATAAAAACACACCTTGTGGTTTTATATAAAATGATGATTATAAGATTTAGATGTTTGCTTTCTATCCACAAGTGGATCTCAAGCTCTGCACATTTTGTTAGGATAGCATGGATTAAGAAAACCTCTAGGCTAATCTATAAATAGATATCTTCTAGTAGATGCCTATTAAGAAAATCGGTCTTTCTTGAAATCTATGTGTTATGTATCATATTAAGAATATGAATTTATAGTAAATAATATCCTTGTTGATCTAATCATAGCTACTTGTGAAAAAGCCTAGATCATAGTCAATGTCATGAGTATGATGAGGATCATAGTCAATGACATGAGTATGAGAAAATCCTTTACTACAAGTCTTGCTTTACATGTGTATGTTTATCCATGCGACTTATTCTTTCTAGAAGAATCATTTTCTCCTTCTAGCCTTGCAATAGGGATAAATTTTAATCGAGCCTATACTTGATTCTCATACATGGATTACATCTCGTGTTCATGACTCTAAGTCATTTATCAAATTCGAGATCTGACATAGCATTCTGCTATTTGATGGATTTTCCAGAAACCATCAATAAAAGCTTCGTCAATGAGAGATTCCACATTTCTCAAGCTTCATCCATGTACCTCCTACTTGCTTTGTCATTAGAATCTTGTTTTCTACTAACTTAGCATTCCCAATAATAAAAGAACTTATTCTTGGTGGGTTTGTATATGATAATATTAGCCACATTTACACTATTATACAAATATGTATTTAGTAGATTTTGGGATTAGAAGCTTTAGTCCAACATCGGCTTCAAATCCACAAAACATTAAGTAAGATGAGGATGGAGCCTTTCCGTATTAAATCGTATAAAGTGTTTAATCTACTTATTAGTTGGTATTTATATTCAAGATATAATTAATAGTGATTGAAGTATTATCCTAAAAATATTAAATGAGGATATTTGTACTGATTAGAAAGTAAGTCATACCAAGTAACATTTAATTCATCCTTTATTATCATTAAGGCCTTAGATGGTTCTTACCGGTTTATATCTCAACTTTTGAAACCTCCAACAAAGATTTCACAATTATATTTTACCACGTAAAATATAGTGAAAACTACTATAGTTATTAATAAAGTTGATTTGGCATCTCGACCTTAATCTCAGACATTTATTAGCAAGGAAGTCATACACCAAAGTGTAAGTTCCTTAATTATTTTCTCTACACCTTAGTGAAAATATCATTAGGAATCCTTACATATAAATAAGGTTCAGATATGTCAAATAAACTACATTATTTGCCTTCAACGATCCCTTTCTTGAAGTTGAAATATGTGAATGTCATTTATATAATAAAGATAACAATGTCAAAGATGAGTTTGATTTAAAACAAGTTTAAGTCAAAAGTGCTTGCATATAGAACTTAATTTTATTTATAAAATGTAGATATTTACTTCAAAATTCTATTAAGAGATCTAATCTCATAAATAGAAGTTAATCATTTCAGAATATGACTATTATCATTATGAAAAATGATTGAGTACATTATCAAACATTTGAATAAAATATATGAGACATAAATTTAGACATGCTAAATTAAAACATACATTGTTCCAAAAACAATATTGTTTTACTTTATAAGTAATTTATGTTCTAAGCATAATTAATAAACTAAACTCCGAGAGTGTAGTTCTAACTTGATTGTGCTCAGCTGGCACTCTTTAGTAAATATCTGCAAGCTATTTACAAATATTCGGTTAACATTTAAGTACCAAGTACTTAAGTGTTATATGAAAAATATGAGTTCTATCTAGTAGATACTAGAAGTACTAGTCTCTTCCAGACTTTCTTTCCAAGTAAGAGGAATAAATCCTCTTCTAGTGTCTAGTTTCTTCATAAAAGAAACAAGAACCATCTATGTACGCTTTAGTAGATTTCTTGGGCTTAAAGGTATTTAATCCATAAAACATGGGCCTCTAGGATCACACAAGGTGATTCCTTTGGCCTTGCATTATTCCAATGTTTAAACTAGCTTTAAATAAAATATCACTATATTTATTGGAATATTGCTTGACCTATTATATCATCAGATATATGTTTAAATTATCCAAGACTTCCTATATGTCATGAATAACTATTCCTAGCTTGATATTAGAAGCATCTTTAGCATCACAATGATGCCTTTACTAGGTATCATTTTTCAGGCTTATTGCTCAAAGCAAATTGTTTTGGACTTAGACCTTTAACTATATAAAATGTCATATCTCTTATAAGATTGTCTCTTAAGACATGAACCCATTCATTGAAGTTGATCTATTGAATGTTATTGTTTCATTAAGTCATTAAAGAAAATGATAATTCATGATAATAATAATGGATTATATAACTACAAAATTTTAACAAAATTCATTTAGTATTTTCAATATTTAATATTCAACAATTAATACCCTTTTAGTTTCCAAAAACATTAATTATCAAAGTCTAGGATCCAAGTTGCAAAACAAATAAATGGTTAGGTATCCTTTATCCCGTCCATTTGAATTCAACCCAGTAGATATCGATTATCAATTATATCTTACTATATAATTCCTCGATTTATGGGATCGCTAATAACAAATTTAATTAGACATATTTGATCCTATCTATGCCTCGAAACTCTCTTGCATAGGTATCATTTATTACAAAAGATTTCCGATCAAATCATCCAATTTGAAAAACTTGTGTAATCAGACTATAACTTGGTTAAAGAAATCATGAGGACACCCCGATCATCAAAAGATAACACTAAGTGGTTAGGTATCATTTATCCCACTAGTGCATACAAGAGATGTGTGAGTGTTCTTCAAAAAGGATTGCATATATTTGAGGTTTGTAAAAAGGGTATTTATATGTTTTATAATTCTAGTTTAAAAACATATGATATCATGGTTATTACATGCATATAATAAACCATGACATCAATTTTCAAAAGAAAATCATTTTTAAAGGTTTTATATAAAAATCCGTTTTTATATAATTTGACGCATTCAACTTTAATAACCGGTATTAAGTTTGAGTGCATTTGAACCTTTTATATCTTTAATAAAATTTCATTTAATTACTTATATATTTGGAGTTTGAATAAGTTTCAAAAATCACAATTTTAAAACTTATAATGGAGTATTTCAAAATTTTCCATTATTAACAATTTTATAAAACCGGGTTTTATTTTTAATATAATAATATTTTACATCTTATGTTCAATTTTGAAAAACTAATACTCCATGTGATGTTTATTTTGTCCAAAATTATTTTATCATGTGAAAAACTAATTTATCAACCACACATAATAATTGCATAAAATAAACAACACAAACATTCATAAAAAGATATGTGAATAAACTTAACCAACTAATGACATTTTTGTGAGCAAACACAAAATATGCCAAGCCAATTTCTAAAGGGAAATTTAAGGGGACTAAAATTCTTCTTGTAATGTTGTTGAAGAAGCTCCTACTTGAGTAAACACCCATTGCTTGCAAAAAAATTAGAAAAACTTCTTTAATGCTAAAATTTAGCAACTGGTGCTAAAAGCCAACAACCCTTTGTAAACAGCATTAGTGATACTTTTCAGAAAAATGTCACTGAAAATCCTGCACACCATTTAGACTCTAAAATTGCTCTTTTGTCTTCCAAAAATGGTTCCAACTTCATTTCTTGTTAAATCTTTGTACAAATAAATTATTTCTAAAAACTAATCTATTACTTTATAAAAATAAACAAGAAAACTAATATATTTAATTTATTACAGACCATATGAATAAATAAATTATTACAATCATTATATAACAAAAATAACCAACATAACAACACATTGGTCCTTGGCTAGTTTATGCACATCATATACATCAACATAGACACAAAACAATGTTTGTTTCTCTAAGACAACTTTAAATCACAAAAGATGCATGAAACTTTTATCACATAAAATAACAAAAAAGTTGTCATGGAAAATATGTATGAACATATTTTTTATACAAAAACAAATTATCCATATTCTCCAAAAACTAAGATTTCCAAAAATCAAAAAATCTGACCATACTTGCAAAGTGTCTCTGATACAAATTGCTGAGTTTTATTACAAAAATAGTTTCATAAACTAGAAAAATATAGCAACGAAAGACTTTAATTTTTGAAATAACATAAAGATTTTATACCCACCAAGGATCTTATTGCAAGTTATAGAATGATTAAAATAGCAACGAAAGCAGTGCTGAAGAAATAACTGATGGGTTTTGAGCATTCTAACACTCCTAAGGTGTACATGTAACCCTAAATGCTTTGGATCTATGTTTTCTCTAATATACATGCAAACTTTCAATATTCCAAAGCATCATCCTAACTAGCATACAATGGAATATCTATCAGTACAAGAAAAATACCCTTTAATGGCGCGCAAACAATGACACTCGCTAATTTACGATACACATTTTTGTGTGTCCTTAAAAATAATGTCAGCCTTCCAAAATTTGAAGGATAGAGGACATGCATTTTTGCGGGCCTTAAAACTAATGTCCAACAAAAAAATACAAACACGAAGGGCACTTGTTTTAAATGTGTGTTGTCTAGAAATTCCGCTTTATATTTTTTATCAAACGCACGTTTTTAAAGGGCAAAAATGAAATCCTTTGAAACTCTAAAATTTTCAATTGCCCGCTTCTTCAATCTCTCCTATATATCTCCCTTCGTTCACTCATTCCTAGGGCTTTTTCAAGAACCATTCTGCCTAGGGATTTTTCAAGAAAATTCAAAACGCTCTCTGATTCTTGATTGGTTCTCCCTGGCTCCTACAACAATCGACGATCTCACATTAGGCTTACTTCTTCTCTGGTGAGCATAGGATCACCTCCCCGCGTCCATCCTCCTCGTCATAAAATCATCCAACTATGGATTTTTTTTTTTCTCGATCTCTTTAGGTCCACCTTCCCAAAATAAGGAAGAAACTAGTTTGATTTCTGCCCTAAAACCTTGTATGACTTCTCCTAATTCCAAATTCACTCTTCACTATTTAGGTTATCAGCTCAAAAACTTCTCCCTAAAACCTGGTTTGACTTCTCCAACATTCAAACGAACCTGTTTTCAAAATGAAACCCATATGGGAGTTCGTTTTCTCCCTCATTCCCATGTCGGAGTTCAATTTCTGTCATATCCTCATAATTCCTATCAACACTTCTGAACCATTCACATATTGAAGATCAGAAATCAGAGGTTCAAGGTAAAATTGGTGCTACAGATTGATTGCTTTGTATTTTTCAAAAGGGAACAATGAGAAAGATCCAATGAAGATGACTACAAACCACGGTGAGTAGAAAATGGGTTCTTTCCCCTGGTCTTGTATTTGACATTAAAAAAATATCAGTTGATCTATTTTGAAATTGTTGAATCAAGTTATTGAAAGAAAATAAATGGAGATTGACAGGTAATCCCTACATGAAACTTCTCCTCGAATTCTTCTCACATGACCTGTAAGGGTCGGATAGTGTTGTAATAAGTCGAAGTCCTTTTGTACCCTTCGTATGTTTCATTAATGTATTTACTAAGGTGTATTTCATACGAAGCTTAGAGTCAATTCCTTAGTATTTTTTGTATGCTTTCTTAGTTCCTATAAATATGGAACTTTACTAGAGTTAGAAAAGTATCTTTACAGAACTTGACTTTTACTCTGTAAAACTTTTAGAACATAATAGAGCTGAAACAAGATCATATTTACATCTCGTATTCAATCTCGCATTCTTAATTACTCTAATTTGTTACTTACTCGATTCGATACATCATTAATTGGTATCAGAGCAGGTAAATTACAATCTGCAATCTGATTTTCAATCTGTTTTCAAAAAGTTTTTTGAATCAATTTTGGTTTAAAAAGTTTTCGCACTTTTTGAAGTAAAAAATTCGTTCTAGATCTTCAGTTGTGATTCGATTCTACAACTGATTTGTTGAATCGAGTGTTCTACTTGATCTTCTGGTTCAATTCAGCTATTTGCTTTCAAATTCTTATTGAATTTTCAAAAATCTCAAAAAGCTTCATCCGTACATAAATGGAGAACTTCAATTTCAATTCAATGACTTCGTTTTCTCATCTGCTAGGAGCTTCAACTAAGATTCCTATGCTAATTCCTGAATATTATGATCAGTGGGTTGATCGTATGCAGGATTACTTGAATGAACTCGATGAAGAGTTATGGTCTTGCATTTCTGGAAATATCAATCCTTCTGCTAATGTTCAATCGATTGGATCATCTTCAGGAACTTTAAGTGTTGAAAATCAATATGATCTTCTAAAGAAATTAGAGAAAAGATGCGTGAGAGAATTGTGAGGTGCATTGCCTCCAGTTGTGTACAACTATGTTAGGAGTTGTACAACTGCTAAAGTGATCTGGAATAATCTGAAAGAGAAGTTTCAAGGAAGCGAGAAGACTAAAATCAATTAAGTCAAACAATGCTTGGTTGAGCTGAAGGATTTCAGACAAAAGGAAGGTGAAACAATTGAAGTGTACTATGATCGTCTGAAAAAGTTGATTTATCGATGCAACCATTATGGAATCACTAGAACAACAATGGAATTCAGTCTCATCTTCGTTATGGGACTTAGGAAAGAATGGAGAAGTGTTAGCATGATGGTCAAAAATCAACAGAATTTCAAAACATCAACTCTAAATGATTTGTACAATCAACTGAAAACTCACGAAAGCGAGGTAAATGAAATGGCAGAGGAGTTAAATATCATTCTTGGTGGGCCGTTAGCACTAGTTTCTAAGGTTCCTGAAAAGGAAACTGACGAAAACGATGATTCTGAAGAAGAAGAAGGGTTCATCATGAACTCGTATGATGAGGCAATAGCGTTTTACTCGAAAAACCGTGTCAAAAAAATTTTCACGAAGCCATCAATCTGAAGGTTAAGCAAAATGAAGGAAAATGAAGTTTTGTGAGTAAAGCTGTTGGTGAGGAAAAGAAGAAGTTCGAGAAGAATGATGCGAAAGTTGCTGAGGTGAAGATTGAGAAAAAGTTGAAAGCAGATTCTGGTGTAGATTGCCATTATTGTAACTGTTGAATCATAAAAAGTGACACTCTTGAACTTCAGCTACCGCAGTCACCAGTGCACCCTCAGTCAAGATCTTTTCCCAGCCACCGCAACCGAAGTCTAAACGAACTGCGGTTACTCTCTATTATTCAGTTTGTTTTGTCTTACTACAATCCTCTCTATTCTCCAGTATGCCTTGCATGGCTACTCTTAGAGAGTGAATCTGATGTAACTCATGAGTCTCTATAAATAGAGCTCATTCTCTTTGTAATTTTCACACATCTACCATTTTCTAATACACATCTCTGGATTTATCCTTTCTATCTCTTTCTTACTTACTCACATTACTTACTCTTTCATAATTGATTACAATCTCTCTTCGGAGCAAGTCCTTTGTGACTGAATCACTAAGTTTGATCTCGCTTATTAACTTGGCTTGAATGCATTCCTCATTATGAATCAACTTATGTGTATACTTGATATAACAATTGTTGTCATTTTCATTTCTTTATTTTCCGCAACTAACTCTCTCACCATCTAACTTAAATATTATTGTTGAGCTCTTAGATCCTTTGAGATTAACTATTCTGCAATATACTTGTTCTAACTTTTGTTCAAGTGTGTCTCAAAGTTTTTTCTCTCAACAATTGGTATTAGAGCCATAGTGGTTGCTTTTTGAAAAACAGAACTCTGATTTTTTCAAAGGGCCTTCTATACCCCCGAAGCTCATTTCTATAAAAAAAATGGCACAAGCTCTCTCTCTAAACGTTTCCAATAGTGTTGGTGGTTCAAATCGAACTCCAATACTGGTTGCAAATGAATACCGTCAATGGTCACAAAGAATGGAAAGATATTTAAGAAGACTTGGAAGAGACGTATGGCGATCTGTCAAAGAAGGACCACATGTTCCTATTCTTACACCGGCTCAAATCGACGGCGCCACAGTCAGACTAGGAGGAGGTCAACCAGTCATGAACCGTCCCACCAAGGATGATCTCGATAAAATGGAAAATGATGCAATTGCCTTTTATGAAATATCTTGCGGAGTTGCTCCTGACAACTTTGATATCATCATAAATTGCAAATCTGCAAAAGAGATCTGGGAAGTGCTCAAGAATCTGTACGAGGGAACTAAACAAGCTCAATACAAAAAGCTTACTACTGCACTCAATGAGTTTAACAACTTTAAAGCTCATGCGGGTGAACGCTTGGAAGACTCATTCAAAAGGTTCAACCAGATAGTGACCAAACTATCAAATGCGGGTACTGTAAGAAGCAACCATGAAAGAAAGCTTCAATTCTTGAATGGTTTGGGAAGACATTGGACAACAGCCAAAATAATTGTTCAAGGAGATAGGAAAATCCACTCGTTGTCCCTCTATAAGCTCTTTGGAGAACTTCAAGCTCAAGAGTCCACCGTACTCAAGGACTGTTCAGACTTCGGGGGTCTACTTGCCCTCGTAGCACAATCACCTCACCCTCAAACATATCCTACCTTGTATGACTCTCCACCGCAGTCATATGAAGCAGACTCAGAGTATGACGCTGAAGAAGAGTTTCAGAATGCTATATCTCTTGTTAGTCAAGAATTCAATCGATTACCACCTTCATTTCGTAAAAACCAATAGTACAACTGACCACCTTTCAACCGCAACTTCCAAAACAATCACTCTCATTTCACCAAAAATCTTCACCCTCCACCACAGTCTCAGCAAACTAAATCTAAAGACGTACCACCGCAGTCTCAATCTACTGACTCTGGTACACCTTCAGAAGACAAAAGTGATGTTTTCATATGTCACAAATGCAACAAAGAGAACCATTTTGCCAAGGACTGCAAGGCAAACGTAGTGAAAGACAGAGCCTTCTATCTCAGAATGGCTCAAGAACTGGAGGAAAAGGAAAAAGGAAAAGCTTATGTTGCTCAAGTAAAAAGGAATCATCAAGTGTGGTCATCCGGAGATGAAGATGAGGATAATCACAGCAAAGGTAAAGGCAACATCTGTATGGTAGCAACTGTTGATGAAGATGGCTCAACCAAGCTAAAGAAGAACCACTGCTATATGGCAAAAGATGGAATTCTCAGCATTGTGGAACAGGTAAAACTTATGATTCAAACTTTAAATTATAGCATGCATGACTGTCAACCTTTCATAGACACACTTAATGACACATGTGTTGTCGTCCTTACAGACTACAATAAAGCCTTAGATGAGAAGAACATTGCATCACAGAAGATGTTCCACGTTATAGGACGTTTGGATAACAAAAGACTCAAAATGGCTATGTGAGAAAAAGAATTGATGCTAGAATGTTAAGTGAAACACAACTAGAGATAGCTTTGAATCATAGAGATTTAGCACAGAGTGAAATTGTACGTTTAAATCTTTTAATTGAAAAGTTGTTTAATGAAAGTGAAGCCATTAAGAATCTAGTTAATAATGGAAATGTTGATAACACTTACAAGTGGGGTTGGTCCAATGGGTACCCTACCGCAACGGACTCTTAACCCCAGTTCACCCCGGAACGTCCCTACATCCCTCCAGACCGCAACTTTTTGTTTCCAGTAAATGACAAAACATTTCCTGAGGATATCCAAGCTCGTTTTGGTAAACTTCATGATCTGAGTAACAATTGTATTATCAAGGAGATTCTCCCTGAATTTTATAATCATGTTGATAATACAATTCATTCCAGTTCTCAGACATCATCCATGGTTGATGACGAAGTTGTTGTGTAAAGTCCTGAAGTCTCATTAGACTTCCCATCTCTATAGACTGACCGCAGTATCCCTATATGCAGTCATGAACCGCAATCTGTCCCATTACCTAGTGTTAAATGTCCAACTGAAGTACCCACTAAGGCTTACTCTACGGTTGTTCAAAGCTCTACACCACAGACCATAGTCAAAAGTTCTGTGACTATTGAACCAATTAATCATGAATTGCCAATCAAAAATTTTGAAGTTGGTCAATGTTCTCAAAACCCTGATTTCTCCAATTCGGATGAATCAAGTCCTCGTTTTTCAAAATCACCAAAAGATTCAAGAAAACCGCAACTAAATGCCACTAACTGCGGTTCTCCTAAAACCGAAGCAAAAAGGGTTTTAGAAAAAATGACGTTCCCGTGGCAAGCAACGGGAAATTTATTCAAAACAAAAGAAATTTGTCAAAAGTCCCAAGTTAAAGAGTCTTGAAAATTTTGCTTTCTCAAATTATCAATTCAAAACACTACTCAGAAATCATCTGACACAATCCCTAAGAAAGAAAATTCTTTTCAATCAAATGGTTTCCAAGTCTATTCCTTAGACAATCCAAAATGGAAGGGTATTTTACCTACCCCAACCCTTCAAAGTCACTTTCAAAAACTCAAAAATGGAAAGGAATTTTGCCAACTTCGGCACTCAAAAGGTCACCTCACAAGTTTAAGAAATCACTTCACAAAAGGTCTGCACTTGCCTACACACCTGCAAGACCTGTAAAAACCACCTTTTCAAATCACACAAACAAAACTGTCAGATCTCACAATCCTCGGACTGGACAAAAGCATACTTTCTCTCCAAGACCGATGACCAAGCAAAATGTCAGGGTAAATGATAAAAAATTTGTGTGCCAATGTCAGTGTCAAAAGATTTCTTCTCATGACAAATCTCATTTTTCTCAATAATCTCGTAAATATTATCCGTCTTACAACACTCCAAAAAATGTCAAACACCCAGGACTAGGTTTGAAAGTTGACCTCAAACCTATCCCTGCAACCTCACATCATGCATCGATTAGACAATCATATCTTACTCCGGGCTCCAAAATCGCTTGGGTACCCAAATTAACCACTTAATCTCTGCAGGCCTTGTGCAAGGAGGCTCAAGAAGAAGAATGGTTGATCGACAGTATCTGCTCCTTGCACATGACTGGAAGGTTGGAATACCTTCGGGACTTCAGGCCAGTTTGCAATGGGGGTAATGTCACTTTTGGAAACAATGCAAGTGGGATCATCCGAGGTTATGGTGTTCTTACTACGGGAAATTTTTCAATAAAAAAGGTCGCTTATGTGGCAGGTCTGAAACACAATCTTATTAGTGTGGGCCAACTATGTAAGGCATGCCATCGGGTTGAATTTGATGATCAATTCTGCTACATTATGACATACGATAGAAGCACTTGCCTGATCAAATCTAGATCCGAAGGTACTATGTACCCCCTAGACATTTATCTGATCATTAGCAAACCGCAGCTTTGCTTTCTGTCAAAGGCAGCATCCGAAGTGAGTTGGCTCTGGCACCATAAGCTCGCTCATCTCAACTTTCGGTACATCAACAATCTACTCATAGGGTAACTAGTCTGTGGTCTCCCCATTCTGAAATTTCACAATGACACACTCTGCTCTCCATGTGAGTGTGGTAAGCAGTCAAAGGCAAGTCATCCAACGGTGATCGACTCCTTAATTTTAGAACCATTGGAACTTCTTCACCTCGATCTCTGTGGTCCATCTACCGTAGCCAGTCTTTACCACAAAAAATATATACTGGTTATAGTGGATGATTACACACGTTTTACATGGGTTTTCATCAGTTTCATCAAGGAGATCGAGCTTCAAATCAAACTGCCAGTACTTCGCATCCGTAGCTACAACGGAACAGAGTTCACTGATCATCTACTAAATGATTTCTTGGTGTCCAAGGGTATAAGTCATAATTTCTCAGCTCCCTATACCCCACAACAGAATGGTGTTGTTGAAAGAAGAAATAGAACTCTGCTGGAGGCAGCCAGATCAATGCTCAACTTTGCTAATCTTCCTCTGTACTTATGGGTTGAAGTCGTGGCCACAGGTGGTTTTGTTCAGAACCGCAACATAGTGTGCAAACGTCTCAGCAAAACATCATATGAAGGTCTCAACAACCGAGAGCCTAACGTCCGCTTCTTCCACATTTTTAGATACAGATGCTTCGTGATCAACAACCAAAATCACCTCAACAAGTTCGCGCCTAAATCCGATGAAGGCATCTTCCTAGGCTACTCAACTAATAAGATTGCATATTGGGTTCTGATTAGACATACGAGGCTAATAGTCGAATGCTTTGATGTAATGTTCAACGATTCCTATGTCCGCAACGCTGCTCCCTCCTCTGAAACTAAATCAATTCTTGAATCTGATATTCCTGATTCTTTGGGTCCTCTAAACATAGTTTAAGTTAACTATGATGATCTTTTTGATCCACTAGAGATTGCTAAGTTATCCGAAGTTATTGTCTCTCTGGAAGCTAAATTGCAACATGCTAAAGTATCTGGTCCTACACCCTCCGATGTTCTGTCTTTAGGTACTTCCACCTCGCCGGTTGAGGGGGAAAACTCAACTCCGGGTCATACTACAACTATCGAGGTTCCAGTACTAATCGAAGCAGCTCCGTTCATCCGCAGAGAATCTCAACCATCAAACGTCTCTTCGGACTCGGATGATGAGAACACAGAAAATATTGACACCAGATCTGATTCAAGAATTTTCTCTCTCCCATTAGTCTAGGGGGAACACCCTCAAGTTTCAGAAGAAATCCCATCAACAGTCTAGGGGGAACCACTTCAATCTACCGTAGTACCAACAGCTCAAGACAACTCTGCAGGCTGTTATCAAGTCCAGGGGGAACTGCCGTTTCCTATCTCAGACTCTTCTGATATTGAAGACATCCCCTCAACCGCATCTGCTGATCACCTTCAACCACGTCTTCACATATGGACGAAAGCCATCCACCTCGTCAGATCATTGGCAATCCTTCAGCAGGCGTTCAAACTAGATCTTCACAAGACTTAACTGATCACTGCCACTTCTCAACGTTTATGTCTTCGGTTGAACCCCGATCAATCAAAGAAGCTTTACTAGAGCCCATTAGGATTGCTGCGATGCAAGAAGAGCTAGCAGAATTCGAACGAAACAGTGTGTGGCAACTCATACCAAAACCGCAAGGTCACACGATTGTTGGCACCAGATTGGTGTACAAGAACAAGCTGGATGAGTCCGGATCGGTAGTCAGAAACAAGGCAAGGCTAGTTTCAAAAGGCTACAATCAACTTGAAGGTGTTAACTATGATGAAATGTATGCTCCGGTAGCTCGAATGGAAGCCATCCGAATCTTCCTAGCATATGCAGCCCACAAAAACGTCAAAGTTCATCAAATGGACGTTAAGAGTGCATTTCTAAATGGGGAATTAAAAGAAGAGGTTTATCTTCAGCAACCTCCTGGTTTTGAAAGTATTGAATTCCCTGATCACTGCTATAAACTTAAGAAGGCAGTCTACGGTCTGAATCAAGCCCCAAGAGCGTGGTACGAGACTCTTTCTGCATTTCTTGTCTCGTCCGGATATAAAAGAGGAGTAATTGATCCTACTTTATTTAGAAAAGAAAATGGTGATCACCTTATGCTAGTACAAATATATGTGGATGATATCATCTTCGGATCCACAGATCAGAGGATGGTGGATGATTTTTCTAGGCTCATGACCAACAAATTTCAGATGAGCATGAATAGAGAGATTAACTTCTTTTCTAGGACTTCAAGTTAAATAAATTCCTCAAGGGATCTTCATCGATCAACAAAAATATACCTCTGAGCTGTTGAAGAAGTACTCTATGGATAACTGCTCTTCGGCTAAGGTCCCCATGGAATTTGGTTATAAGATTTCTGTTGATCCCTCAGGAGAACCTGTTGATCACAAAACTTATAAAGGCATCATTGGCTCCCTCATGTATCTCACTACTAGCCGACCAGATATAGTTTTTACAACGGGTGTGTGCGCAAGGTATCAGGTTGATCCAAAAGTATCTTGAACGACCCAAAGATCAAACAACTTATCAAACAATGAAAGAAAATAAGAACGATAAGATTCACAAAGAAAACTTTTCACTAAGAATGATAATCTCACAAAGAGATTATCGTATGCACAAAGTGGCTATTAGGGTTTGTGAAGATGCGTAACACTACACAAACCGATACAAAAGAATATATACTACTATTCTAGACAATCCCTACAAATCAGGGATATACAGCTAACTAAACTATGTTATCTAAGAAAACAAGATAAATACAAGATCTGTTACGTAAAAGATAATATATACACTGAACAACTTTTATGCTGATGCTGATTCTGATGCTGATGCTGATGCTGACGCTGATGGATAAGTTTCAAACATCATCATATTATAAGGTTTGACCTTACAATCTCCCCCAATATGATGATGTTCAAAACTAACTAGATTAAAACACCTCTGGACAAGAATTCTTCATACTCAGCTTCAGCTTCTACCTTTACCGGCCAGTAGGGACTATCCAGCAGCTCCTGTCTTCTATTCAGTAGCTCCATAGCAATTAAAATGTGAAACTCTCCAGAAAGATCTTGATGACTCATGCACATTTGCCTTAAGCCAACGAGATGAGTTGTTGGAGCCCTTGGAATCTCAGCAGTTCGGTGAAAACACATTTTTCTGTTTTTGTCGAGATAGAACATCCCATGTTCAGCAACTGAGATAAACTTATGTTGAACCGGTTCAACACCGATAGGAAGAGAGTTGTTAATTCCTTCAGCACCAAATTTTATAACCAATACATCTTCACCATCAACTTGAAATTTGGTTCTTCAAATTCTAGGAACTGATAAACTTTTGCCTTGCTGCTGAGAGTGCTGTATAGAAACGAGATCCAAACACTAAACTTTCTTGATTAGAAGATGGAGAGAACATGTTAGTTCTGAAGAGAGAGTTGAAGTTTGCTTGGATGCTAATTCGAGTAATTCCATCCATTCAGAATATTTGTATCTGATCAGCTCATCCCTCTTGACAACTTCAGTGTATGGATGTTGAGGACCTTGACGAGTTTATCAGCAATGTAAGAATTTTCTCATTACGAGGTTTAGAAGCTTTAACTTTGATGATTTTATCACTACTCACTCGTCGTTTAAGGACATCTTGAAACCTCTTTCGATCAATCCTGTCTAGAACATTATCAGTCTTAGGCTTACTGCTGTTGGGAGGAGGCTGAGAAGATTTACATTTGGACTGATATTCTAAGAATTTCTGCATCTGAGCTTCAAAAGATCCTTTGGTCTAAAGTTTATGCTGAATGAGAGATTCATCAGCTTGAGCAATATTCTTTAGAAACTGAGCTTGATTGGCTTCATCAAGAATTTGCTTAACTTGATCAGTAGACATGTTCCATTCAGCCGCCAAATTGGATATGATGACAATAGACTTAGGTTTCTTGCTAGGAGGAGGATTGTCAGCGTGTGAATCAGCACATACAGTATCAGCTGCTTTACGCTTTCGAGACAAATGAGGAAGATCCTCACTAACAACATTGGAGTCTTCACCTTAAACTGGTACTGTGGGATCAATGAAATTCATGTCCAACAACTGACACTCATCATCCAGTTCTTCTTCATCATCAGGCTCACTATTTTCAGTAGAATTTTCAGTATTAACAGGCTCCTCAGTATCAGACTCGTGCATCGGCTTTGGTGACTCAATCTGGACTAAAGTGTTGTCCGCAGATATAAGCTTAACATATTCAGTATCTCCCTCTTTAGGATCATCATCAGTGTCTCCCTCTTTAGGATCATCATCAGTGTCTCCCTCTTTTTTATCATCATCAATATCTCCCCCTTTTTTAGCATCATCATTTTGTGAGCCAGGGTTAGGATTTGACAGAATAACTCCTTTCAGTTGTTGAACATCAACTTCAATTCGAAAGAGACGCTGACTAATGTCGCGAGTCAGTGTAAGAAGCTTATTAAAAGCTGAGGATGGGATTTGGATGAACTGAGTACCTGGAAGCTTTTGTGATTGATGCTGCTTCCCCTAAGAAGGTTGCTCCCCCTGAGAAGTTTGCTCCCCCTGAGCAGATGGCTCCCCATGAGCTGAGTGAACTTTCTCAGTGACAGAGAGAGTATGATGAGAAAGTTAAGGGGACAGATGACCACCATCCTGTGATTCAGCTTCTTGATCAGCATGATCTTCATTGTTACCATCAGCTCCTTCATCAGTATCAGCGGTGAGTGTATGAACAGTTAATGGATTTTCAATCCATTCTCTCATCCGATCAGAGATGTCGATGTCAGTTTCCAACGGATCATCCTGATACATTCGAATTGACATGCGAGGGCATTAGATGGGGTTTCCAAGGTGTGAGTAGTAATCTTCAGCGAAAAATTTATCTAGCACAAGAGCAATTCAGCGTGGAAAGGGGACATGATCAGCGCGTACATTTGCACGAAGAAGTTGAATAAGTTGCTCAAAGAAGAAAGCCCCATAATCAAGCCGTTTGTTCAGAAGAAGAGAACAGACGACTTGTTGCTCATAAGTGCTCAGTTGATTACCACTGCGAGATTTATGACCTACACATTTGCACAGAGCATCGGTGAAGAACTTCCATCCTGGAGTCATACATTGACGTAGAATGAGAGCTGATCGAGCACCAGCCTTTGAGTGATCATATCCCAGTTGATCAAAGAGACGTCGACAGCGTTCAATAGGAGGAAGCTCAGAGAAGGGTTCAAAGATTGGTAATCTGAGCGCAGCACTGAGGAGGTTAGCGGTAATAAAGACTAAGTGTCTTCCACAGCCAATAGTTCCGGAGATGACATTGTTTTCATCATAAATTGTTGCAGTGTAGTAGAACTCACCGACTTGTTCAGGAAAGAATTCTGATGGAACATCACTGATTGCGTATCGGAGTCGGCAGGAGGCCAAGAAATTAACAAAATCATCAAGTCCAAGACCTCGAAGAACATCTGGAATATCAGGGTTGAAAACTACGTTGGTGGCTTTGATGTATATGGGAAGAGGAGGAGAGTTTGGAGCAGGGATTACTCTTCTTGAAGTGGAGGAGAAGGTGAACAGAGATGCCGCCATTGAAGAATTTTAGGATTCTAGGGTTTTGAAAAGAAACGAAGGAAATTTGAAAAATGGAAGGAAGGTTTGAAAGAGAGGTGGAAAGAGGTTTAAATAGGGGAAAAAACGGGTTATAAAAGGTAATAATTATCTTCTTCAAAAATAACTGCATATCGTAACAACCTGTCAAATCAGAAAAATAGCCGTTGGGTAAAAAGAGCCGTTGGACTGAAGATGAAACGACAATCAATGTCTGCGGAAGCGCTGAGATCAGTGTCACAAGAGTTTCATGCTGAAGGATGGTTTTCCGTCATTTCAAGGTACAACTTGCTTGATTAAGGCTAGCAAGGTGGTTGGTGCGTGTGATAGATACTAGTTTAATTATCTAACCATCGGCACATAGAGTTGTGTCTTTATCAGTGAGTGGTTCGTCTTACTGAATCATTAGATACTGAGTGAGAAGAAGGTAAAAAGAGGATTGTTGCGTGTGATAGACCTTGGTGTTTTGGTCTAACCATCGGCAAAGACTGTTAGACTCTCATCAGTATGTGTTTTGTCACACTGAATCACAGAATCAGTGTAAGATTGGTAAGAAGAGATAGTTGCGTGTGATAGATCTTGTTGCTTTGATCTAACCATTGGCAAAGACTGTTAGACTCTCATCAGTATGTGTTTTGTCACACTGAATCACAGAATCAGTGTAAGATTGGTAAGAAGATATAGTTGTGTGTGATAGATCTTGGTGCTTTGATCCAACCATCAGCAAAGAGTTTCAAGTCGTTATTAGTGTATGGTTTAATACAGTGAATCATTCAACTTTAGTTTAGAAGATTTGTAGAAGAGATAGAGATAGGAGATCAAACCAAGTACTCAGTATGAAAATATCATCAGCATGTCATCATCAGCCAAATGTACATCAGCTTATAAGACAATAGCAAACTTTAGCAAAATTAATTACAAAGTAATCATTCCAAGTTCTCCAATAATGTGAGCAGTTGTTTGAGTATCCAAGGCCTTGGTGAAGATATCAGCTAGTTGATCTGAAGTCTTGACATGTTCAAGAACAACCTTGCCCTTCTCAACATTATCTCTGATGAAGTGATGTTTGATCTCGATATGCTTTGTCTTTGAGTGCTGAACAGGGTTTTGTGTAATTTGAATGGCACTAGTGTTATCACAGTATATGGGAGTCTTTATGAACTCGATCCCATAGTCTAGAAGCTGATTCTGAATCCATAAGAGCTGAGCACAACATCTTCCAGCTGCAACATACTCAGCTTCTGCAGTCGAGATAGCTACTGATGTTTGCTTTTTGCTAGACCAGCTGATAAGACGATTTCCAAGGAAATGACATCCACCTGACGTACTCTTTTTTTCTAAGTTGCATCCTGCATAGTCTGAATCAGTGTATCCAAAAATTTTAAATGCTGAGTCGCGAGGATACCACAGTGCTAAGTTCTGAGTCCTTTTCAAGTATCGAAAAATGCATTTGACGGCCATGAAATGAGACTCTTTGGGATTAGCTTGGAATCGAGCATAGAGAATGGTTCCAAACATGATATCAGGATGACTTGCAGTGAGATACAGAAGAGATCCAATCATTCCTCGATAAAGAGAGTGATTGACATTAGTGCCAGTTGGATTAGCGTGTAGCTTATCAGTCTTGGACACCGGAGTGCAGGCCGGTTTGTAGTCACTGAGAGAGTACTTAACAAGCAGGTTAGAAATATATTTACTTTGACAAATAGCAATACCTGATTTTTGTTGCTGAACTTCAAGACCTAAGAAAAACTTCATCTTCCCCATCATACTCATTTCGAACCTTTGAGACATGATCTCAGCGAATTCTTTGCTTAGCTGCTCATTTGGCGATCCAAAGATGATGTCATCAACATAGATTTGAACAAGAATCAGTTATGAGCCTTTCTGTTTGATGAAGAGAGTATTGTCAATTGCTCCTCTTTTGTAGCTATTTTCAAGAAGATATGATGTCAGTGTCTCATACCAGGCCCTAGGAGCTTGCTTCAATCCATATACAGCTTTGTCTAGTCGGTACACATAGTCAGGGTGCTTTTTGATCAACAGGGTGATCTCGATGTTCAGAAGCTGATACTGATTCCAATGGATTTGACACTGACGAGTTATTACTGAGAGGAACATCAGTTGTAGGAGAATCTTCAGCTTCAAGGGTTTCATCAACATCTGACGTATGAGCTGTCGGGCTGACCACGGTACCTTGATTGACAGAACATGGGTCCGGAATGATGGGATCAGGAATAGAAGTTTCTTCTTCAGTGTGTGAAACTTCACCATATGGACAAGAGAGCAGCTCATGAAAGATAGCAGAGGAATGAGCTACCTTCTCATCAGTTAATGATTCTTCATCAAACTTTACATGAATGGATTCCTCAATGCACTACCTGTTCACATGAAAAACATGAAAAGCCTTTGAAATAGATGAGTATCCAATAAAAATACCTTTTTCAGCCTTAGCCTCAAATTTAGATCTAGGATCGCGCTGATTGAGAATATAGCAAACACATCCAAACACGTGAAAGAAGGATACATATGGCTTTCGACCTTTCAGCATCTCATATGGTGTCTTCTTATAAACTTTGTGAATTAGAGAGCGATTCTTAGTATAACATGTTGTATTAATAGCTTCGGCCCAAAACGACATAGGAAGACCAGCATGTATCATCAAGGTTCTTCCTGCTTCAATCAGTGTTCGATTTCTTCGTTCAGCAACTCTGTTTTGTTGAGGAGTGCGAGGAGCTGAGAAGTTTTGGCCAATGCCTTTAAAATCACAAAATTCTTCAAGAGTTGAGTTCCAGAACTCAGTGCCATGATCACTCCTTAACTGCTTAACTTTGAGACCGGTCAGTGTCTCGTTCTGACGAATCAGTGAGATAATTTCCTGTGCAGCATGACCTTTCTTCTCCAAGAAAACCACCCATGTAAATCGAGTAAACTTATCCACAACCACCAGAGTATATTTATTTCCTCCTAGGGAACGAACATGAATAGGTCCAAACAAGTCCATGTGGAGTAAATGAAGAGGAACTGATATGCGTGAACATGACTTGGGCTTGAACGAGGACTTTGTTTGCTTTCCTTGTTCACACGCTGAACATACCTTGTCTTTGACAAAACTGAATTTTGGAAGACCTCTGACCAGATCTTAATTGGATATTTTAGAAAAATTCTTAAAATTCAAATGTGCGAACCTTTTGTGCCAAATCCAACTGAGATTGGTTTGAGATTTTGAAAAGAAGCACTGCATCAGTGCCTTGTCACTGGAGAACATGTCGAGAACATATATGTCATCCTTTCTGCTTGCTGAAAGTACGATGTTCTTGTCAGTGTTGATGACTCTTCCTTCTTTGTAAAGTGAACTTCATAATCAGCATCACACAATTGACTGATTGAGATAAGGTTATGTTTGAGCCCCTTTACATATGAAACATTTTGAAACACCACATTGTTGCATTTGATGTGCCCATATCCTTTAGTGAACCCTCTTCCATTGCCTCTGTATGTTACTGCAGGACCAGTTTTCTTGACATAATCTTCCAGAAGAGACTTGGATCCTGTCATATGCCTTGAGGAACCACTATCTAAGTACCAAAGATGCTCCTAACCCTGTAGTGCTGAGAAACTAGTTAGAACACACTGACCCATTCGAAGATGGGTCATTCACAAAGTTATTTGACAATATATTATAGCACTCTTTAGGAAGAGAATTTAAAGAATTTGATTTAAGAATCCATTTTTCATTTCTAACTTTGATGTTATCAGCTCTTAATGATGTTATATCAAACTTGCGTTCACTGATTTTGTGAGTCGAATCACCACACCTGTAGCAAACTCTGGTACCAAAGTTTTTCTTGGTGAACATATTTTTAGATTTAACACATTTATTTTTGAAAGATTCACCAAGTGAACTTTGAGTCCTTTTATTTAACATTGAATTACTAAAGAATTCAGTTTCAGAAGAACTACAATCAGTGATGGATGAGGAGCTGATGTTAGTATCAGATTTAGACTTATGCACTGAAACACTGCAATCAGGATATTGTTCAAGTTGTTCATGAACAGCATGAAACACTCCGTTTGAGATAGGGAAGGAAATAATATTCTCAGTGAGAGGAGTAGGTTTCGCAAGATGTGCAGGATAAGAGGTAGGATCAATTCCGGTAATTTCAATATCACACTCAGTGACACCATTAGAGTCAGTAACACATTATTCATCAATTAGACTCTGATTAATAAAAGAGTTACTGATAAACTTGTTTTTGAAATTGTTTTTCACCTCATTCATGGAATAAAATTCAGATTTTTTTTCTTGTGATTTAAAAACCTTTTCAGCTTCTGCAAAATTACCCCCAAGAATTTTCTCACATGAATGTGGTATTCGAGCAAAAATAATATAATTAGCATTTTTGTGAGATTTTGCCCAAATTTGAAGCACAGATTGTTCTTTGATCAAAAGATCTTTAACATTATCAATTTCAGCAGACAAAGATTAGTTTGACAAACTAGTGATTCTAAGATTTTCCTGAGTGGAATCAATAATGCTATTTTTCATGGATATTTCAGTTTTAAGAAGATCAAGTTGATTTTGCAGATCCCTTATTGTTTGATTCTTCTTAGAATTAAGAACATCCAAATACTCAAACATTTTGATTTTTTCATTCATTGAATGGAAACAAAGTTTTTAACCTGATACATTGAATGAGAGTCAGTGTTGTGCTTCCTAGAATTTTCAACTGCATCAGACATATCAGCATCAAATGTACTTGTGTTGTTTTCACATTCATCAGCATCTTTTGTTTTAGCCATCAGACATTTAACTTCATCATCTAATGACTCCTCATCAGTCTTCCATTTTTCTTCTTCAGCAACAAGAACTTTATGTTCCAAGTTCTCTGCTTTCATTTTTTCAACCAACTTGTTGTACTTCTGCTTCTAGTACTCGTCCGAGCTTTGGGCTCTTTGCTTGCATTCTTTCGCAAAATGGTCAGTGCTACCACAGTTAAAGCACTGAGCTTTCCCTTTCTTTTCAGTAGTAGATTCCTTGTCAGCATCTGACCTTTTGAAAGATTTCCCTTTCATCTTCTTCTGAAACTTTGAGAAATTACGGCCTGATTTCTCAAAAGTCTTCACAATCAAAGCCGCACTAGCCACAACCTTTTCGAGATCATCAGTGTCACTTTTAGCAGAATCAGTGTCTGAATGGTTTTCAGTGTCTGACTCTGACACTTGTTTTTTGTTTGAGAATAAAGCTACTGATGACTCACGCTGAGAATCCTTCATCAGCTCCTTTCTCTGAAGCTTGGATTCCTCGTAGTATCGTAGGTTTCCATAGAGACTTTGTAAATCCATAGTATTGATCTTCTCACTATTTTTCAGCACATCAACATGGTTCTCCCAACCTGCACCCAGAGAATCCAAAAACTTCTGCACTAGACCAGTTCGATGCTTCAACTGATCTAGTCTCCACAGATCATTAACAAGAGTATTAAACCTGTTAAAGGTTTGAGTCAAGGTTTCACCTTTCTTTGCAAAAAAAATGTTCATACCTTCTGTTTAGGACATTTATTTCAGTAGCCTTGACTTCTTCAGTGCCTTCAAAAGATACAGTCAGTGTATCCATCATCTCTTTTGCTGAGATGCAATTCTGAACCAGCCCAAAGATATTGTATGGCAAAGCGTAGCTGATTGCAGCCCGAGCACGAACATCTAGACCATTTTTTCGTTTGTCATCTGCCGTCCAGTTTTTTCTAGGTTTTTTCTTCATGGCACCATCAGGAACGTTGTTTTTCAGAGGCTGATACATCGGAACATATGGACCCTTTTCGACGATGTCCAACATGTCTTCATCTACCGACTCTAAAGCATATAGAGCCTTTATTTTCCACATAGCAAAATTTGTTTCATCAAAAGGAGGAATTTTAGCGGAAGGATGATTTGATGAGTTTGACGAAGAAGAAGATGAAGCCATTTCTTTGATAAAAGAAACCTGCTCTGATACCAATTGAACGACCCAAAGATCAAACAACTTATCAAACAATGAAAGAAAATAAGAACGATAAGATTCACAAAGAAAACTTTTCACTAAGAATGATAATCTCACAAAGAGATTATCGTATGCACAAAGCGGCTATTAGGGTTTGTGAAGATGCGTAACACTACATAAACCGATACAAAAGAATATATACTACTATTCTAGACAATCCCTACAAATCAGGGATATACAACTAACTAAACTATGTTATCTAAGGAAACAAGATAAATACAAGATCTGTTACGTAAAAGATAATATATACACTTAACAACTTTTATGCTGATGCTGATTCTGATGTTGATGCTGACTCTGACGCTGATGGATAAGTTTCAAACATCATCATATTATAAGGTTTGACCTTACATATCTCATATGACCGTAGCTAAACAAATTCTACGGTACCTGAAAGGAAGCAAGTCTCTTGGCCTATGGTATCCAGCAGGCAACTATTTTAGTCTTCAAGCGTTTACCGATGCGGATAATGCCGGATGCAAACTTGATCGAAAGAGTACCTCTGGTGGATGTCAATTTCTGGGAGGAAGACTCGTCAGCTGGTCCTCAAGAAAACAAAGTTGTGTTTCATTGTCTACCGCAGAAGCTGAATATGTGGCCGTAGCCAGCTGTTGCTCTCAAGTTTTATGGATGAAAACACAACTGTTAGACTACGGATAAAAAATGATGCGGATACCAATTTACTATGACTCTGAAAGTGCTATTACGATTTCCTACAATCCTATCCATCACTCGAAGACCAAGCATATAGAACTACGATATCATTTCATCAAAGACCACATGCTGAAAGGTAACATTGAACTCATCTTTGTCCCTACTCATGAAGAGATTGCTGATGTATTTACAAAAGGACTTGACTCTACCAAACTCAACGCATTCTTACAAATGCTAGGAATAATTGATAGGTACCGCAGACCATCCATGGTCTCCATTACGGTCCTAACTAAAAGTTATTTATAATAAATGATTTTGGCATATCCTGTGTATCACGGTCCATGTACCGGAACCATATATTATATTTATCTTTTATTGGTCCCTCTTGTTTGTTATTACTAACCTATTTTACAAGTGCTCTTATCAGTTTCTTCCACTATAGTCATCCACAATGGCAAAGGATCCATCCGCAATGATGTGTCCATCCGCAGTCACATTAATTCTTTTTCAGATTGTTCATTTCTTTTATAAAAAAAAATATTTTTTTAAAAAAAAACATAGTGTGCTATTTAATGATCCTTCATTAAATAAAAACATTCTTTGAAGAAACTGTCACATTCTCTTTTTCTAAAACCTTGTGTCAGACCTATTTTAGGTATGATGACAAAAGGATCATTTTTCCACAAACACATCCTTATTCTGTCCTTTCCTTATACCCAGCACGTCCCATCCGTTACAACTTCTTCTCCTCATCCACACGATAGCCAGACGTGATATCGCACGTCTGACTTTTCATTAAATGCAAACCCCTTTTGGAAAATCACACAAATCTTTTAAAAACCGTTTCATCTTATGTGGCTGAGATTTAATCCCTAATTCAAAGATTCCCTCCCAACGACCTTTTAATCTTATCCTTGTTTTACCTAGGGTAAATCCCAGTTACCGCTCACATTCTCCCCTATATAAACCCTTCTTCCTCCCCATCACCACTTTACGCTCTCTGAACATTGAACCTTCAAAGAACTCAGTGCATTCAAGAACTCAGTATTCTTCTCGCTTTCTCAAACTCCTACAATGGTGAAATCTGGTGACTCAAAGAAACAATCAAAAGCTTCTGGATCAGGGAACCCAACTGGTTCAGGCTCTCCCACAATTGCTTCAAGTAATTTCAGATCCATCTTTGAAGAACACCCTTCTTATAATGCTCCCACAAAACTCATGATCAAATACCTGAAAAATTACCCTTTGTTTGGTCCATTTGATGCTTTCACAGATGTTTTTCCACTTTCAACCCTCTACAAACGTGTCTTCTCTACCTATCGCCCAATCGATAACCCCCAAGAAGTTCATCTGGACCTAATCAATGATTCTTTGGTTATTTTGTCCAAAGAAAAATTCCTCAACGCCATCAACCTTCTTGTTCAACCCTCCATCAAGTTTTTCTCTCCATCAATGGCAGACATCACTTCGGCACTATATCAGATGGGTTATCAGAAAAGGATCAAAGGAATTGGCGAATTCAAAAAGAACCAATTGCCTACGGTTTGGGAATTTGTGTGCCACTTTTTCATCAACAGTCTATCCGGTAGAACCGGAGGAACGGATAACATGGGACTCAAGCTATTGGAACTGGTTTGGAGCATCTTCACATGTCACGATGTGAACGACGGACAGATCCTTTTGTATGATTTTCTACAATACATTCCCAAAGGAAGTCCAAGGCAGAACCCAACTGAACTTACCTTTGCTAGGTTCTGGTCTCTGTGCATTTCAGACCTACATGCGGACGCAGGAATAGACATGGGCAGTGACATCAGCTTCTTCATCACCAACGACCTCAAAAGGTACAATCCTTCTTCTGATCAAAATATCTTTGGCCCAATCCGCAGACTTCCTACCCATATTCTTTCTACCCTCGATCTTGAGACTGCTGATGTCTCGGACCACATTGAGGCTACGGAAGGTATTGACCCGTACCTTCCTACCCTGCCTCTTCCATCCGTAGTCGTAAACCCTGAAGGTACCGCAGTCCCTTCCTCTACAACTCTCTCTAATATTTTGCAAAGGCGTAAGCACAAAGTTTCTACTCTCCATGGTCCCCGCAACATAAAGAAATCAAGAACTCCTAAAAAGGATGCTTCCAAAACCTCTAAACCTTCCAAGAAAAGGAAACACCACCCGTAATCACAACTATGGAACCAAGTCATCATGACTCTAGCAGTGCTTCTAAAGAAGATAACCAACCCATATCAATCCTCAAGAAACTTAAACCTGATACTTCTAGCCAAATGCATGACCGGACCGATACCTCAGCCTCTCTATAGGCACCGGTAGTCCTTGGGATGCCTACACATCCATTCGACGCTACCATCCTTTTCCTTTCAGACTCAAAAAGTGAGTCTGATTCACAAAAAAGAGGAGACTCCCCCCCCCCCCCAGTTTTATCCCAAGAGGATAATACTGGTTCTCGCCCTAAAGTCTCCAGGGCCTCCCGACTGCATATTTTTTCACCTGAGGAGTTGAACTCCATCCTATTGAATGTCACCCAAACACTACAAACACCTTCCCAACCGCAGGGCACTTCTTCTGCCCATGCCAGAACTGAGCTGAGGCCAAACTTGACCACGGGTCAAGGAGACCAAGGACGCTCAGGAAATCCTACTATGCTTACATCAGTAACAGGTGGTTTAGGCATGGTGAGCACAATTGTGCAAGGATCCATGAACCCAAGGGACACCATGGTGCAATTTCAAGGAATTGACGATGATAAATCTAGTGATTCTTGGAGAAAGTATCAACCCACAAACGAAGTAGAAGCCAAGAAATATGCCGCTTTTCGCAGGGCATTCCAAGCTTGCAAGGATCAACAAGTCAAACAACAGCAGCTGGAGGAACAAGAAATACAAGCAGTGGCTAAGTATTGGGCAGATGCTATCAGCAATGCCAATACCGTAGCCACCATTCTTAAAGTTCAAGACTGGATGACTCAAATGGTCGAAACCTTCCACAAGAATCAGGAAGCCACTGCTGACCAACATACTTCCAAAGTTCCTCCCACTCCCAATGTTGAAGGATCACAAGACGAAGGACCCGAAATCGAAATAAGCTCTGCTCCCACATTAGGTTTTGATGATGTTGAACTTCAAGAGGTAAACAAACCCTATCCTTTTGATGACGACCTCATGATGTTCGATTAAGGCGAAGAATCCAGTGGTTCTCATCATTCAACTTCAAAACCCAAAAAGAAGAAGAAGAAGAATGTTGTTACCATGAAAGAATTTCTAAATTTTCAATCCAAGGTCGATCAAATCCTTGTTGCGGTCAAGCCAACTCAACCGCAACCAGAAGATGTTCCTGGACCGCAGTCACTGATTGAAAGGATTGAGAGCCTAGAAGCCCGTGAGAGAATGGTTGCGGAGCGTATCTCTCTAAAGGTTGAAATGGGGATCCGGTCCCCTGACAATAATCGTCAAGCTGACCACAAAGAATTTATGGCTGTTATGGAACGCCTCATCTCTGAGGTAGCCGCAGTCAAGACAGACCTTCAGGCAGCCATTGCAGATCAAGCCTCCCGCTCTGAAAAGCTGATCGATGAGACTCACACTGCTTATGAATCCGCAATCTTCGTTCTTCATTCTACAATCAACCGTCTACAGCGTTCTTTGTCTGCAAATTTCCATGGTCCAGAAATTCTTCATCTCACCAAGAAGATCCACAAGCTACTCTTCAACCCCACTATCCCCAACAATCAACAACTGGCCGAGCCGTTAATGCTAAATTCCAAGAAGTATTTGCCAAAGTTGATGGCCTTCGTCAATGGCTTGAGGAGTCTCCAGGTCTGAACTCCTCAAGAGTGGGAAGTGAAAAAGAAGTCCAACACTCCAACCATTCCATCTCACAACATTAAACTCCCTCTATCCCTACTGAAAAAATTCATACACCACGACCTTCACCTCAACCATCCCATCACACTCCACCTCACAACTCTCCACCCCAAGTAGAAAACACTCCAGAAAAACCAGAGATTCCCCCTCATTTCAAAAACCTTGCAGAGTACATGTCTTCTCCGAGTTCTAATGACTCACCTGCCACCTCCCAAAGGAAAAGAGATTGGAAGGTAGCCAAACTTGCTGAAGAAGTATGGAGACTATGTGGTTTTAATACTATCATGGATGAGTCCTTGATAAATTCTTGGGTCAATCCCCACCAAAGACTGTTTGATAATGACTAAAGTCCCCACCTCACTTATGCGGAACCTCCTTCAGATGGATACTGGGATGTCCCAATCTCTCCCAATGCCAGATACTTCACTATATTTTAGCAGTTCGACCGCAGCCTTCACGATGCCAAAAGGCAGCTAATGGAGTTTGAGAGACTTAGTCAATTCTATGCTAAGCATGCCTCTCCCGTTGAAAACATATGGTTTAACGATAGACCATCCGCAGTCAAGAACTACAAAATCCGGAAGTTCATGAAGGCTGACTTCATCCAGTACACTCTGACCAGAAGGGAACATGATTATGTCCGCACCCAGGATGATTTTCCCTGTATGAATTTGGAAGAAGTCTTTCTCATCGCTAAGGTGTTTCAACATAAGTCTGAGAAGCATCCGAAGATGAAGATTGCACTCGAAAGGGCTAACACCTTCTTGAAGGAAACAGTCTGTGACTTTGCCAAGATCGATGCAGACATCCACCCTACTATTTCCAAGAAAGTCGATCTGCCACCTCTTGATCCCGCGCCAATGCCTACCGAAGGCTACGAAGAAAGATCCTTAGGTGCAACCAACTATCCTGAACTTGGAGTCATTTTTAAAAGGAAGACTGATAATGTCAAATACTTCATTCCTATGACTGCCACACATCGTCTCACCAGGAAGCAGTTTGACATCTACCGAATCGCAGTTGAAAAATCAAAGCACACTACTGCAGAGGTCATGTTCGAGATCCTTAGAAGAATCAACTGTTTGGAGAACATTAGGAAGTTTTGGTGGATCCTGATCAAGTTTCTTAAACTTCATAGCTAATCAAAAGTTAAAGAGGTCACTTAGGGGGAAACTGACCCTCTTGAACTTTAGTGTGACACCCAAATTTTCAAAACAAAATTTTCATTTAAAATCGTTTATCTCTTTAACACTTTTCACAAAAATCTCCATTTTTTTAATTTACAATACATGACTCTTTTCTTCAATCAATTAATAAACCAGGATCCTCAAAATAAACGCTTCCTCTGGTGTGTACAATCGAGCCGGTGCCGTCCCGTGATCCTGTGATAACCTAAAACACATAACACAAAACACTGTAAGCACAAAGCTTAGTGAGTTCCCCAAAATACCACTCTAACACATATAAGCCACTCGAGGCTATAATCTTTGTTGACCCTCCGGTCAGTGTATCTTAGTGGGACCCTCCAGTCCCAGCTCTCTGTGGGCCCTCTGGCCCTAACTCTATGGACCCAAGGGTCCTAACTCTGAATCATGCATGTCACATATCACAATAAATCTCAACATATAATGATCATACAAATATACTGGCACATAATACTAAAAACACCACATATAGCACATATTAAGCACTCGAGGCTATAACTATGTGGGACCTTGGGCCCTAACTCTGCGGACCCTCTGGTCCTAGCTCTGTGGACCTTCTGGTCCTATCTCTGATATACACACAGCATAAATCACATAGAAATAATGCGGTTCTACGCATTACATAGATAGAATACAATAACTCTATCACATAACTCTGTTACCACTCTAGGTAAAGTATAGTGAGAAGAGTCACCTGGCAAACAGAAAGCAGATATCCTCACACTTGCATCTCGAACTCGCCAACGTCTATCACATAAGGAAAATACTCTCATGAACATAAATCTCGAGACTAGACTCAACCCTCTCTTGGCCCAAAGGCCACATTGCTGACCAAACCCTAAAAGTCAACAAACGTCAACGGTCAAACTTTGACCCGACTCGTCGAGTGCACTTGGGCGACTCGGCGAGTATATACGTGTCCACTAACTCTTTTAGTCCCGTTTGGTACGTCGAGTCCCTCCCCATGCTCGACGAATCACATCTGGTATGAATCGCGGGGCCACCCCGACTCAACTCGCCGAGTCTTAAGAACAACTCAGCGAGTACCGCCTCGAATCCCAGTCCTCTAATCGCCTTCTAACTCACTGAGTTATCCCCCAACTCAGCAAGTCTCCTCCCTGAGTGATTTTCGTGAAACCTTGACCCTACTCGCCGAGTCTCAAGAACAACTCCGCGAGTTCATGCCATTTACAAACTCTATTGACCTCCTGAGGTCAGATCTGTGCCCCTAATCTATAGATATGGCCTTCCCAAGCATGAAAGTCACGTAAAGTTCGAATCTCGATGCTCATATATCAATTAGATGACATCAATTGGTGATTTAGCCCCAAAAATGACAACCTAAGTCCAATAACCCCAAAATGACTCATAAAGCTCCAAGGGTTAAGGTCTCTGGACCTCTTTGAGTCCAAATCCAAAGCACAAACTCGAGAAGGGACCAAATGCTCTACATAACTGTTACATCCCAAAAATACAGTCTGAAAATTTCGTTTTAAAATAGTAATAAAACCATATTCATCAATCTTCATATAAAAATCATAAAGAATGTATCTCAAAATATCTTAACAATTGTCAAATATATTAGAGTATAAACATCCCAGGCTGAACAAATGGTGTGTGCACTGCAATCTTCCCGAGCTCCTCTTTTGAAAACTGAGTACCTGAAACCAAAACTGAAAACCGTAAGCACGAAGCTTAGTGAGCTCCCCCAAACTACCACATACCATACAAGAACATATAAAGCATCTACTGGGCCTTCCCCACTGCATCGGACCGAAGTCCAGAAACTAACCAAGGCCTTGCCCTCTACATCGAACAGAAGTCCGGAAACTACATCGGACCGGAGTCCGGAACTAACCAAGGCCTTGCCCTCTGCATCGGACCGAAGTCCGGAACTAACTGCATCGGACCGGAGTCCTGAACTAACCAGGGCCTTGCCCTTTGCATCGGACCGAAGTCCGGAACTAACTGCATCGGACCTAAGTCCGGAACTGATTGGGACCTTGTCCCCTGCATCGGACCAAAGTCCGGAACTGACTGAACATAACATAGCATAAACATATCAACTAGCATGAATACATATACTGCATACTGCATCGGAACAGAGTCAGGCACACATAACACAAAACATGGTTGAATCACAAAGACATCAAGCAATCTAACTACTGCATCGGACCGAGGTCCAGAACTAACTGAACATAGCATAACGTAATCATAGCATCTACTATAAACACATATACTACATACTGCATCGGACCATAGTCCGGAACACATAACTCATACCATGCCTGTATCACAAAGACACCAAGCATAATGAACTACTGCATCAGACTGAAATCTGGAACTACTGCTAACTAAACGGGCCGGCATTGTGGCCGTATACCCGTTCCTACTGGAAGGAAACTCACCTCACGCTACTGAAGTCTCTTAGACACAAAATCCCACACTGCTGAAGTCCCGTAGACTCCACCCCAGCTGCTGGCTGACAGATTCCCGAACTGTCAACACCAAATAACACCCAATTAATAATTGGGTTCTAACACATAACTAAAAATACATGCTTTGGATAATTACTACATTACCCCTAGCTTGGCTTACCCAAGCCCAAGGCCCAATCCATAGGCCCAAAGTCAACTAGGGATCAAAGCCCAACATATGGCCCAATTTTCCAAATTGGGCCCAAACCTCTACGTGGACTTCCCTTAAGGCCCAAATGTCCAGTCCAACATGTATCATTCTAGGGCCCAATATCTTACAACCATCTAGGCCCCTACTATGGCCCATCTATGGCCTAATTTTCCAAATTGGGCCCAATCCTTCATATGGGCCTTACCCTAAAGCCCAACTAATTACTCTAGCCCATTTGATTATTCTCGGATGGCCCAACACAAGGCCCAAGTGAAATTAGGGTTTCACATCAAATGATAACTAGGGTTAAGTGTTTCTTACTTAACCCACTAAGGACTTAACACACTAGGGACTTAATCCATTAAGGACTTAATCCATTAAGTCCATTATTGCTTACATTAATTCCTGCCAATGATTATTATTTAATATTCATTTATTAAATAATTCTCATGTGTGTGCTGATAATCTCTCAAATATTAGTATTTTCTCAATTAGCTCATTAAGGACTCAGTCCATTAAGTTCTTTACTCTACTAGATAAATGAGATGGAGTGATTGGGCTTAATACATAATCCCATCTCAATGGCCCAAAAGTGGGTCCAATAAGTCTAAGGTCTAATACTCATAATTAGGGTTTTCCACCCAAACAAGGCCCAATAGGCCCAAAACCAATCTCTAAGCCCATTAGGCTTTGCTAGTGGGGCACCACCCACTACCACCTCAGGTAGTGGTGGTCAATGGTTGTTCGAGGTAGTGGCCACCACCTTACAGTGGTGGTTTACTTCATTTTTATTATTCCAAATTCAAATTACATTTTACAAGGCTAAATCTCAATAACCACACACACATACACACTAAACTAATCTAAACATACACACACAGCCACACTATGGTGGCCGGCGGTGGCTCGCGGCGGCATGAGGTGGCGTTGGCCTTTCTTGCTTTTCCGGCTATACTAACACACACTAACAAGATTACAAGCACACACACCCGGGGCTAAATCTCATTTTACAAGGCTAAATCTCATCGCCTTTGACGGCCTCAACAGCGGGGCTCGGAGTTCGTCTTCGACAGGCATGGCGCGGAGGCAGAAAGAACATCGGGATTGGGTGGTTGAAGGTGCCCGTTGACGGAAGCGCCATCGGTCGGAACTAGTTATCATCTGGTGGCCACATTTATGCCTACCGCCGACGGCAGCACATGAACAACGGTTACCGGAAGCAAGCGCCAATGGGGCATTGGATGCTTCGATGGCTACTCGTCTGATCGGAAACAAGGAAGAAAAGAGGAGACGGTTGGAGGTGTCCTAGGGAGGGTGACGGCTGCTTCTATCATTTAGGTTTAGGGTTTGGCACCCGGTTATGTTGGGTTAAATACCAGACTCACGAAACATTGCCCCATAAATTTCTTTCATAATAAACACCTAAATTACCAATAAACCCTTAAATCTTCAAATCCTTTTCTATTTAAATCCATAAATTACCAAACGCACCCTGACCTCCGAAATCCTTTTCAATTTAGTCCCAAACTTTCATTTATTAATTTATTTAAATAAACGGGGCCTTACAATAACCATCTTCCAAAGGGTTAGAAAACCCTAACTCTGTGAATCAACACCCAAAACTGGAGAAGGTCCGAAGGAATACCTCAATATGAAGCCTCTGAACTTTGAAGTCACTAGATTCGCACCTCCTTCAGTCTCCTCTCGCCGTGGTCACCTTCTTCTTCAAATCACACCAACAAAATGATCAAAAATGGCCTCTCTTTTCTCTCAATCGATCCAGATCTCTTAGGGTCTCGCTCAGGGGTGTGGTAGCCGCTAATGACGGCCATAAGGGCCTTTAAATAGGTCCCAAACCGTGGAAATAAGGGTTTCATTAAACAGCATGGACTCGCCGAGTCCAGTCGTGACCTGGATGAGATACGCGACCCTACTCAGCGAGTCTAAGCTCCAACTCGCCGAGTTCTTCCACAAACTCCAAAAATAATATACCTGGGAATCCAGATGTTACAATTCTCCCCCACTAGAATCATACTTCGCCCTCGAAGTCTCACTCTGCAAATAACTTCGGATGCTGCTCACGCATCTCTCGCTCCAGCTCCCAAGTAAGCTCTGACCCCTTCCGATGTTGCCACTGGTCCTGCACCAAAGGCACTTCCTTGTTCCTCAGAACCTTGATCTTCCGATCCCTAATCGCCACCAGCCTCTCAACGTAGTTCAGGCCCACATCCACCTGAATATCCTCTAATGAAACCATTGTCGACTCGTTGGCTATACACTTTCTCAGCTGCGACACGTGGAAGGTCTCATGAATCTGACCTAACTCTGCAGGTAGCTCCAAACAGTAGGCTATCCTGCCTACTCTCGCAATCGCCCTGAAAGGACCAATACATCGTGGCCCCAGCTTGCCTCTCTTCCTAAATCGGATCACTCCTTTCCAAGGAGAGACCTTCAAGAGCACGAAGTCACCGACCAAAATTCAAGCTCGGACCGGCGCTTGTCCGCATAACTCTTCTGGCGACTCTGAGTGGTCAACAACCTCTGTCTGACCTGTTGTATCTGCTCTGTCGTCTGAAGCACGATCTCGGTACTACCCATCACACGTTGCCCTACCTCTCCCCAGCAAATGGGGTCTGATACCTCCTCCCATACAACAGCTCAAAGGGTGGCATACCGATGCACTAATGATGGATGTTGTTGTAGGAAAACTCTGCTAAGGGCAAATTCGTGACACAACTCCCTCCGAAATCTAATACACATGCCCGAAGCATGTCCTCGAGCGCCTGAATCGTTCGCTCACTCTGAAGTGTCCTCAGACATCACCATGGTAAACTCTAGCTCATTTCTCATATCCCTCATCGATACTGAGCATCAGGTCAGCTTTTGGCTCCACAACTGAACCTTCAAAGGTCATACATAACATGACCCAAAATATCTCACTAACTTCTTCCCTGTGACCACTATCCCGACCTAGTGACATGCAAGTCACGAAATTCTCTTCTCCTCATACGAAAAATACAATCCAATCGAAGATCGACTCAACTCTGACTTCTGGTGTCTGTTGTGCATATCTCATGCGCATCTCGCTGACTCTCCTGATAGAGACGGAGACCCCAGTCTCACCCCGGTTTAACCACTAGGCTCCATAAACTCAATACTAGGGCTACTCAAGCCTAAAACTCTTCTGCATCATACACTGATCGGAGAACACTCCATCATCACAATCTCTTTCCATCTAGTGAGTGTTATGGCTTCCTGCAACATCACGACAGCCTCTAACTAGTGAGTACTACGACTCCCCATAGCACCACAACACCAACTTACTAGTGAGTACTATGGCTCCCCACAGTACCACGACTCCCTATCTCTAACTTGTGAGTACTACAGCTCCCCGTAGCATCACAACACCCTCTGACTGGTGAATACTACGGCTCCCCGTAGCATCACGACTCTCTCTCTCTCTGACTTGTGAGTACTACGGCTCTCCGTAGCATCACAACACCCTCTGACTAGTGAATACTACGGCTCCCCGTAGCATCACCCTATACTTTCATTCTCATTACAACACCACACTACACCGAAGACTATCATAGATAGTTACACACTTGCCCCAATATGCATCACAGACTCTGGCGGCAACCGCTATAACACAGAACCTACCTCTGCGAAGATCCACTTCCTTAAATAATCCCTCTTGATGTCAATACACGAAGAGCTCCGACTGGAACCGTAGATACATGATACATCACTAGTGTTCTCATACTCAAGACTCTAAATAACTCTGAAATTGGGGCGCTATACGCGGAAACCACGGAACACCATTACAGAGCATCACAATGTCCTGCCTCTACCACTGATTCTCCTACTCCCAGCATCATACATATATAACAATACATTTCCTCGGAACCCCATAAATAATTTCTCATTTCACTCAATGCACAACTTCAGTGCATCCAAACACTCAATTGGAATACAAGGAAGGCGTTAACGCTTCAGAACACACTGGTGATCCTCCGAAACCGTTTCCTCTACTGCTCAAAATCCAAGCAAGAATACACATACCAGCCCGGGAGTTGGCTACTCGACAGTCTTCTACCCATACTTCGACCCATAAGTTCTCAACTACCCATACCATCATTACGAGCCTTCCACTTGAAACGACCCTGACCATCACCAGATTCATGACCATTGACCACCTGTCGTGGAGACACCCACCCCTCTCTCATACATACATCACTTTCCATAACTCGCCTTGCTCCTATCCTTGCTCACCAATGACTCTGATCTCATGAACTCAAGCCGCAGGTTCCTGTATCCAACCCCTAACCACTCTTGCACAAATCTCTGGTCCCCTCAATAAAATACTCGGTTCTCCCCCACTTAGAATTCGAACCGTCACCAACTAACGCATCAACAATCTACCCCACAGACAGTTTACACCAGAAACATCGCAATTACGCTTGGAAGGTGCCACACAACGCCCAATGTCCTCCCCATGAAGAGATCAAGAACCCTCAATTTCCCTAAATCTCCGAAGAGATCCTCAGGAACTCCTCATTACGACTGCCTCTAGCCATTCGGAGTCTCATACCATCCCAATACTGAACACCCCAACTGTCCAGTACTATCACTAACTCTTAGAGTGAAACAATAAATCATCATACTCTCCATCCTCGACTTCTCAGCCTCCGTTCCAACATATGAATCATCACAAGAATAGGGACTCCACTACCATACTTAATACTCATCATAGACAGAAGAGCCACCGCTCTGATATACTCGACTGGATTACCCACAGATACCTCATCATATGGTACTCGAACCACAACATCATTCCTCAATCTGCTCCGATGTATGGTACATGAACCATAACATCACTCCTCAATCTGCTCCGATGCATGGTACACGAACCATAACATCACTCTTCAATCTGCTCCGATGTATGGTACACGAACCATAACATCACTCCTCAGTCTGCTCCAATGTATGGTACACGAACCATAACATCACTCCTCAATCTGATCCGATGTATGGTACACAAACCATAACATTAATCCTCAATCTGCTACTTAGAACCTTCATAATACTCCCTGTATCAAGTATGGGTCCTCTGCTTTCGGTAGTGCGGGCCCATACTACCTGCCACATCTACCCATACTTTCCACACGGACCATCCCAGAGCTCCTAAGTAGCTGCTCAACCTTCTCGTTCACTAATTCCACCACGCGTACTTGCTCCTCAGTAAAATGCTCTACTCCGTTAGCGTACTCGTCTGACTAAGGTTACTCTCTAGGCTCTTCCTTGGTCCTCCCACTTCTTTGCCATCAGCTGTTGAAGAGCTCCTAATGATGCCCGCCATCTACCTCCTGAATATCGTCATATTCACTTGGTAGCTGACTCCCATCATCAAGAGTTCCACAAAGCACAAAGCAAGTGATGGGTTTTAACCATAAGAACATCCTATGTGCTCATGCAAACCCTAATGCTTGGATGTAGGTTTCTCTATTGTACATGCAATTCATCGAAGACTTTAAACCCTAGATCTAGCATATGATAATCAATATTAACATAAGAATGGGTTTAAGATATTACCTTGATTGTTATGTAGCAATAACAATCTCAAATCCTCTTTGTAATGACTTTAGAAAGCTTACAGTCACAAATGTCACTCCTCTAATGGTTCACAAACACCAAGAGCAAGAGGATGAAGAAGAGAAGAGAAGGAGACACCCAAAAAACATGTAGAAACCCTAAGGATTTAGTTGCCCACGTTTTAGGTGCCCAAGGGGTCCTTAAATAGTGAGGCTATTAGGGTTATCTAACAAGGAAACCCTAATTTGGATGCTTAAGCCCTAAGCAACCCATGGACTCCTTCCTTAACAAGCCTTGGACGATTTCTAATGGGTTTCCCCATAGAATTCGTCCACCCTTATATTATAAGGTAATCCATAGCCCAATTGCAATTATCTTATAATTACAATTCCAATCCCATAAGTTTAATTAATCTCTTTTAGCCACAAAATTAATTATCAATTAATTCTTGACTCATATTAATTAAACAATATGATTTCTCCTTTAATATATTATTCTCATAATATATTAATAAATCATAATTAATCCTTTCTCGCCATAATTCATCCTATTAAGTTGCTTTGGTGAAGGCAACCCAAAAGGACCATGCACCATCGGGTCAAGTACATACCAAAATAGTTATGGATTTAGACACTAATCCAACAGTCTCCCACTTGGATAAGTCTAACAACTATTCTGCGTATGACTTCAGATCCAGATTTGCAACCGTAGCTTTCTAAAGCCGCTGTCAACTCTGATCTTATCAGATACGCGTGTCCTTTAGATAAGGGATCATATATTCCTCCATTCTAGATATCATATAGACTGAGACATGGATTTAACTCATTCTCTCTGTCTATGTGTTGTTTCCCGATTTCCGATTTATGACGACTAACAACAGACTACAATTGAACACATCAATTTAGTCCCGGCTTGGCCAAACGCTTAGGTGCCATCACTAAATCATCGAGGGGCCCACAGATATCACTTTTACCCTACTTTGGATAAAAGGAACGGATAAACTTTGATTCAATGCTTGCTTGCACTCACTTACAGAATCACACACAACAATATGTTTTATAACACCAAGTTACTAGTGCGTTAACATATTATCAATGTGCAACCAATTCGCAAGATACAACTCACACATCTCGGTTTCAAGAATATAAGATGTTATCGTCTCACCAACCACTCGTGATGAAATCCACGAAGTGATCCAAGTGAGTGTGGGTTTAATCCAATGCTCAAATCATATTCATAAGCACTCATGAAGGTTGCAGCAAACATTTGCTTATGTCTAATCTTTTAAAAGCGTGGGTTTAATCCAATGCTCAAATCATATTCATAACAAGTGAAAGAACATAAGCACTAAAGTCACAATGACTATTGCCAATGAAATTACAAAATCCTCTATCGGAGATTGTTACAATACAATTCCTTAGATGTGATGTCTCTCACTCAAAGTACATTCCTTTGAACATCCTTTTGCATAAAAGTTTCTAATCTAGACATTGATTCTCAATATCCAACTCCCAATATAGAAACATTTCCATATTTGCCTTATAACAACTCATTCTTAATAGAATCTTATCTATTCATAATAATGTCGATATGCTCCATCCAATATCATACTTCCAACTACTCACAAGCGACCAATCCTTAGCAAGCTTTGGATCGTCCTTTGATAGTTATTTAATTATCTTAGTCAAACTGATTCTTGTCCTTTTTCCCTCTTAATGCGCTAGACATTTGGAAAATTTTAGAATGGTCAAATGTTATAGAATTTGCAATCGATCCTATACCCGAAGCGTATGGGACACGATGCATAATGTCTTACATAAAGATTTGATACTTTATCAATCTTTTGCCATAATATTTTATGTGCCACGTTCTCACAATTCGAACTATAAAGAGGGATTCCATAATCATAATCAAAATTTGAGAACACACTATGTATCCTTGACTAAATTTATTAACATTCTACAACCTAAGCCTTTAGATTTGAAATGAAGCATAATATTCTCTCCCTTAATTATAGCAAAACAACCATTCAACCCTTACAACTTTGCAAAGTATGACTCTTGTTTTCTATAATTAATATTGCTAACTTGCAATACTTGCCTTAATAATCATACAAGCACAACATTTTATGCTCTCACTATCATGATGATTATTATCATATAAGCATAACACTTATGCTCCCACTAGCTTTGACATGTATTCAGAAAACAACTTAACTTTCAGAAAAACAATATGTATTGAATTTCTTAAGTTCATATTTCTAATACCTAATGCTTTGATAATCATTTATCTAAGCTTCTTAGTCTTATACACCTTTTCCTTAAATAGCTCATATGTGTGTCTAAACAATTCAGACTAATTGCCAAATCTCACAATTCGAATTATTGAAAGGGATATCGTAAGCATAATCGAATTTAAGAATGCAATTTTTACAATCACTATTTTCTTAAAATCTCTCAAGCATTTCCTCACAATCATTTTCATAAAGGATGGAATCTTATGACACTTAGATTTTAATGGTGTATGTGTTCCTATCCATGAAAATTTGTCAAAACCAAAGTTTGTGAAAAATCCAAACTCATATGGACCGAACTCTTAATTTTGATTTCTTGCCTTATGGTAACACGACTGCCCACCATGTCTTCCAAGTAGTTAAGCAGCTTACCCTTTCCTATCAATGTACCATTCATTGATCAAGGTCCTTGACTTTTATGCATTCAAATGAGAACTCATAGGGCTCACATGCATAATTAACTTAATTGGAACGGCACAGAAACAGTATAGTGTCAACACGATAGGTTGTAAACCTCAACTCGTGTGCTAGTGATGATCGATAAGGTTTATTCTTGATTTGTTCTTGAAACCTTTCAATACCATTAAGACTCCCACTGACTCCTTGACATATAAGATTCTTTTGTCAATAAACATTTCTTGATAAAAAAATATTCAAGAGTTAGTATAGCTTTTATCAAGACAAAACATTTCTTAAATTGGTCCATGTTGGTCTTTGTCTAATCCAAGACATCACAACTTACCAATTTCAAATGTGCGAGAATAAGAAAACCTTTTTCCAAATTCTTCATTTGATGAATGTTATAAACCTTCTTAAGACTTGTCACTCAATATCACAATCTTAACTCTAAGACTTGTTTTGGAACGAAGTTTGATTGACTTCTTAATTTATCCATTTCTTCAATTCTTGATTCCTCTTCTCAGACATACAATTGCACTTAGAGGATCAATTGAGATATGGTTCTTAATCATTAAGACCTATCATAAAGCATAAAAGGTACTCTCCCTTCTTCTTAGAATAGAGAAACTTTTATCTTTCTGCCTACTTGATTCTTCTTATTTGTTCTGCTATTGACTTAAACCTTTTCAATCAATTCAGAATTACACTTAATCTTGTAAGTATAATCACATTTACTAAACTTTTAGTAAATCATGACAAATATCTTTGTTACTCTTGTGGTGGACTTAATCAACACACAACTTTGTGTACTCGATCTCCTAGTCCTTCACTTGACACTTTGTCAATGAATTATCTAATTTCCAAATATGAAATTTCTCATTCATCGTGCAACCAAGTTGCATGATTCCAAGTTTCTGTCCAATTGAAATTTGGGCGATGAGAAACTCTCCCTATTTGGTAAATTCTCGACATTTCCACAAACAACATAATTAAGAATCACATCCACTCGTTGTAAAAATATACGAACATCAATTTTTCATAATGATTTCATTGCAAATAAATAAATAAATAAATAAGTCAAACAAAATTTATTTTATTCATAAAAGCAGCGGAAAACATTTGTCCTTACAATGCAAAATCAACTGAAAAACTATGTAATCAAATAATCTTAACAACTCTATCATAATTTTTCTAAGCTCAAAATCTAATCTTCGAATCCATGTGATCGAGATCCATTTCTTCGTGATTAGACTCATCTTGCTCTTTCATCAAGCTTCCTCTCTTTTCACTGATCCTGCAAAACATTCAAATGCAATCTTATCACATTATGTATTAAGAATCAATGAATAGGAACTTAATGGAGTTAGATAGTGGATTTTACCTGAAGCACAGCCATACTCTTTGACTCTCCCATCTTCTGGACTCTTCAGGATCTTAGGGCAGACTTGTATCCAACGCCCTTTCACTTGGCAGCAAACGCAGGTCGGTTCTCCTAGAACGTCCTCTGAAGCATGGTTAGTTGACTTCCTCAACAAATATGCTTCATTGCCTTGCCAAATCAAGTCAATGAGGCTTGCGTCATGATCCATCATATGATCCTTTCTTTTGAACTCATTATATGATTCAGGGAGTGACTACAGAACCAAGTCCACAGCCAACTTATCAGGGAATGATGCACCCAACATAATCAACCTATCGATGTGTGATTTCATTCCTAGAACGTGGGCACACACGGGTTTATCATCTTCATGTTTCATTTCCAATAGCGCTTTAGTGACATTGAACCTTTCAATTCTTCGATCTTGTGGGTTAGGGAGAATAATTGGAGGAGGTGGAGGAAGTGAAGCATGATTTCTTGTTCCTCGATCGAATCATGGAATATCATCTTCATGTGGAATGCTTGTTCCACGGGACTTGGGAAGACCATAGTTGTCGTACTTTGACATCTACAAAATGGGAGAAAATAAATTCAAGTTAGTTGATTGATTGAGTCCTTAGTAAATCACCCAAATGAGATACTAAGGCTAGGACCCAGCACAATATTCCACAACTCGGGAGAGGGATGCCGTAACCCAAATTGCAGAACATTTGAAAGTAAGTGAATGATGATTCACTAATTTTCCACCATGACAAACGAAAAACCGATTAAGTTTTAAATGCTTTGAAAACTCCTAGATCCTTTGAGATTCATTGAACCTTTCAATGGCATGTTTAAATCTCGATATGCCCCTCTAGTTTGTGACTGGGATACCGAGGATCACAAAGCGGGTGTGAATAACCATGCAAATCTACATGGTGCCCTCACATGTTACAGTCACCTATTCGATGTGCCGGTTAACCACACACGCTCCACCGAACTATGACAAACATTGAGTCACCCTTTTCTACCTTTGCTTAGAACCATTTAGTGTGTCTGTTAACCACACACTCTCCACTAACGTCTTCGCAAGGGTACAAAGTGTAATTTCATGGAACTGCATCAATTCACTTTTACCTAAAGGAACTAAGATTTGGGAATTCGTAAAAGCATTTAGTTACTTTTGCACTTCATTATACTTATAATGAAAGGTTTCTGTCCTATCCTACCCATTCGGCTAACGATCCTCCACTAGTCAAGAGTGCGGTGGGTAAGAGTGGATACCCATTCAATCGCCATTTTATAGGCAATTTCCTTAAACACCCCTTATAGACCAGCTTCGTGAATGTGGCCTACTAACGGTAAGACTAACTTTTACTCATACATACATATAATGTTACACTTTTAATGTTATATATAGTATAGGGTGTATTTTACACTTTTAAAATACTAAGTGGTCAAAATCAACAATTATACTTTTAATTCAATTAAATTCTGAACCAAAACTTTATGGATTTATTAAATCTCTTTTAACTATACACCTTAATTAATTAATAAAACCATAAGGGTGTGATATGAACTTTTCAAAACAATACTAGGGTTTTAGAATTTAACATTCCTCAACTAAACCTTTAATCAACTTCTAAATTCCAAAACTTGAGGGCAAGTTTTGAAACATTTCAAAACATTAGGGTTTCAACTATTTAAATTCCAAAACAAAAACTTTTGAGTTCAAATTTAAACTATAAAACCTAAAGGGGAAAATAGAAACTTTTTCACAACACAAGGATCAAATAACAAATAATATAAATTAAACAATTAATTTTGTCATTATCCATATTTGACCTAATTTCAATTTCTTGCAAGATAAGTTACCCAATTAATACAAATAATCAAACTTTAATCAAATAAGGAAGTTATTATCTAATCAATTGATAATTATCTTTTTTTTAATCAAGGATACACTCAAAATATGATTAAAATTCGAATTTTAATGACCCATAATAGTTAAGGCAACTATCTTTGAGTAAAACAGCAAGAAATCCCGAAACTGCCTCCTTCTGACGCTCAAACTCGCCGAGTAGGAGCCAACTCGCCGAGTCCACATTGGAACTCGCCGAGTTCAGCAGGCAGGGGGGTCAAAAATCGATTTTACATCTTGAACAAACATAAAAGGCATCAATACAATAGAAACCAATCAAGGCTCTGATACCACTGATGGGTTTTACCCATAACAACATCCTATGTGCTCATGCAAACCCTAATGCTTGGATCTTGGTTTCTCTATTGTACATGCAATTCATCCAAGACTTTAAACCCTAGATCTAGCATATGATAATCAATATTAACATAAGAATGGGTTTAAGATATTACCTTGATTGTTATGTAGCAATAACAATCTCAAATCCTCTTTGTAATGACTTTAGAAAGCTTGCAGTCACAAATGTCACTCCTCTAATGGTTCACAAACACCAAGAGCAAGAGGATGAAGAAGAGAAGAGAAGGAGACACCCAAAAAACGTGTAGAAACCCTAAGGATTCATTTGCCCACGTTTTTGGTGCCCAAGGGGTCCTTAAATAGTGAGGCTATTCGGGTTATCTAACAAGGAAATCCTAATTTTGATGCTTAAGCCCTAAGCAACCCATGGACTCCTTCCTTAACAAGCCATGGATGATTTCTAATGGGTTTCTCCATAGAATTCGTCCACCCTTATATTATAAGGTAATCCATAGCCCAATTGCAATTATCTTATAATTACAATTCCAATCCCTTAAGTTTAATTAATCTCTTTTAGCCACAAAATTAATTATCAATTAATTCTTGACTAATATTAATTAAACAATATGATTTCTCCTTTAATATATTATTCTCATAATATATTAATAAATCATAATTAATCCTTTCTCTCCATAATTCATCCTATCAAGTTTCTTTGGTGAAGGAAACCCAAAAGGACCATGCACCATCGGGTCAAGTACATACCAAAATAGTTATGGACTTAGACACTAATCCAACAGCAAGCAGCATTCGGGCATCGAAGAATACATAGGACTCACTCTGGGTGATAACTCCGCTTGCTCTGCTCATCCTCGAAAGTACCACCGAACTCTGCAACTCTACCCCTCGCGGGTTCTAACTATTCTTTCGCTAAGCACCACGGTACTCATCTAAGCATCTCCCCTAGATTACTCCTCTACTCAAATCCCCTAAAGGATTCTAACTAAATATTCTTACTCATCACATACTCAAAAGCACATCACATATAACAGTAACTCCTAGGCTAAGGCATCACAAATCAGGCCACTCTAATCCTAAGATATGAAGTACCTAGCCTGTCTCTAGCATGCATAATATCTCATAAAGTGCATCATAAATATCTCATAACACAAAAGTAAGGGTATTTTGGGAAATCACCGTTCGGGCTCTGGCTGATTGTACACACTGCTCTTTCTCACTTTCTCTTTGAACTCTTATTCGCTTTAGAAAATCATTTATTTGAAAACTTTTCTAGCTTCCTCAGTTTGAGTCCAGATTTACCCGAAGGTGCATCCGAATCCCTCAAACCAAGGCTCTAATACCAACTTGTAACACCGAAATTTTCAAAACAAATTTTTCATTTAAAATCGTTTATCTCTTTAACACTTTTCACAAAAATCTCCATTTTTTTTAATTTACAATACATGAATCTTTTGTTCAATCAATTAATAAACCAGGATCCTCAAAATAAACGCTTCCTCTGGTGTGTACAATCGAGCCGGTGCCGTCCCGTGATCCTGTGATAACCGGAAACACATAACACAAAACACTGTAAGCACGAAGCTTAGTGAGTTCCCAAAAATACCACTCTAACACATATTAGCCACTCGAGGCTATAATCTTTGTTGACCCTCCAGTCAGTGTGTCTCAGTGGGACCCTCCAGTCCCAGCTCTCTGTGGCCCCTTTGGCCCTAACTCTATGGACCCAAGGGTCCTAACTCTGAATCATGCATGTCACATATGACAATAAATTTCAACATATAATTAGCATACAAATATACTGGAACATAATACTAAAAAAACCACATATAGCACATTTTAGCCACTCGACGCTATAACTATGTGGGCCCTTGGGCCCTAACTCTGCGGACCCTCTGGTCCTAGCTCTATGGACCTTCGGTCCTATCTCTGATATACACACAGCATAAATCACATAGAAATAATGTGGTGCTACGCATTACATAGATAGCATACAATAACTCTGTCACATAACTCTGTTACCACACTAGGTAAAGTATAGTGAGAAGACACACCTGGCAAGCAGAAAGTAGATATCCTCACACTTGCATCTCGAACTCGCCACCGTCTATCACATAAGGCAAATAATCTCATGAACATAACTCTCGAGACTAGACTCAACCCTCTCTTGGCACCCTCTTAAAGGTAAAAGACCATTTTACCCCCCTTTTGGCCCAAAGGCCACATTGCTAACCAAACCCTAAAAGTCAACAAAAGTCAACAGTCAAACTTTGACCCGACTTGTCGAGTGCACTTGGGCGACTCGGCGAGTATACATGTGTTGTCACACCCCCAAACCAAGGATGGCGGAAACGTCCGGGGGTGGAGGACTTCATGTAGAGTATCACAACAATGAGTATAATAGTGCTCAAAGTAAATACAACCAACACAATTATAATTGAAAACGTTACATCAAAGCACGTGTTTACATGATTCAAATCAATTACATTATGATACAAAATGAACTGTTTGAGGATTTATCGTCCCATCCTCAAAATGTTGTTGATTTCCTATTTTCACTGAATTCCTGAGAATACAAGTAGTTTTGAAAAGTGTCAACACAAAGGTTGGTGAGTTCATAAGAGATTTCGTTAGAAAAGTAAATCGTTTTCCTTGTAAAAGTGTTAGAATATGTATCAAGAAAAATCCGATATTTTCTTTAAAATCTGTGTAATGTAGTCTTATGACTGAAGACCAAAATGTATAAGTGACCTTTCTTATTAAAAGAAAATGTTATGTACTTAAATGGACATGGACGCGTTTGAATTAAATGAAATTTATGTATGTTCTCATGTTTGTTAATACTTTATATATATGTAGTCCTAAATTAGAGGACCGAGTAATAACAAGTATTGACCATACTTAAAGGTATCAATGTGGTTTCAAATGATGTGTAGTCGTAACTACCAAAACCAAAAGTGTACAGTAATATCTGTACTCATAGAGATAAAAAGTGATTTTGAATCGACATAAAACTCATTTAGGTTTTAAAAATAAAATCCCGTAAACTTATGGATTGTTATATCCCTATGTGAGTCGCTATAATCATACTATGACTATGTGAACCTGCCACGACGTTCTCAGGCGTCGCGAAAAATAAAATGACATTTGTCACCCGTAGACCTGCAGGTCCCACTGTAGCTAGCAGCAATGTGTGGGGTGTCAAACCCAATATAGATCTATATACAAGTATCACGTTCTCCCTCAAGGAGATTCTGATTATAACTACCAGGAATTATATCCCGCACTCGGACGTACGGGGAAAGAGAGAGAGAGAGAGAGAGAGAGAGAGAGAGTCTCACAATATAGGTTAACAAGTTTACGTGAAATGTGTGTGAATATAAATCTTTCTTGTATGAATGTACCCTTTTTGTACGAGTGTGTTGCGTGATGTATCATAAACTATACCTATTATAGTTCATCTAAAATGTATGTAATATGTATGAACTCTTTTATGGAAATGTATTAGTGTTATGAATTTATCAAACTATAGGTTAACAAATTTACGTGAAATGTGTGTGAATATAAATCTTTCTTGTATGAATGTACCCTTTTTGTACGAGTGTGTTCAGTGATGTATCATAAACTATACCTATTATAATTTATCTAAAATGTATGTAATATGTATAAACTCTTTTATGGAAATGTATTAGTGTTATGAATTTATCAAACTATACCTTTTTATAGTTTAATATACGTGTTCTAAAATGAATGAATAATATTTATTATGAATGACTTAGTTTCAATTCATGATGATAAACTAACAAGGAAACACATTCAATAATTAGAACTTATGATTATACAATTTGCTCAACATAATACAAAGTGTTATGATATTTACATGCAGTTGGCTAACTTTAGCCATTTTTCCCTGTTTTGGAAAAATCATAGAAAAATCATAAGAAGTCTAAAACTAGATCCGTAAATTCTGAGAGTTCAAAAAATGTGTCTAGTTTATTCATAATTTTTATCACTATTTTTAATGACCTCCAACTTGGGTGAAAAAGTCCATAATCACAGACTGGTCCGGATTGTTGTTTGAAATGATAGGCAGTTTTGTAAAAATCACCATAAATTGTAGAAAAATCGTATGGAGATGTGCAAGTAGTCATTTTAAAGATAAAAACTTGAAATATTTTCACCTTGTACAGTTTTGAAAACAAAAATGTTTAAGATGCCCAAAACAGTCCGTGAATGGAGTTGAACTTTTCTGATGAAGTCTGTTAGAAAATTTTAGTTATGTTCTTAGTGTTTTAACTTGTATTCCCCCCCCCCCCCCCCTGAAAACTTGAGAAAACATGAAAATGTAGGGGTATGAACTCACCTTGAGTGATTTCAGTGGATGGATGATGGAGAGAAGGGGTGTTCAACTCAAGAACACTTGGGAAGATTGCTTGAAGATTTGAAGATCTAACACAAATATGATGGAGTTTGTGTAAGATATCCATGATTTGAGTGGAAATAAGTGAGATAATAATAAGGATAATGGATTATGCTTACCAAATGTGGAAGAACACTTGATAATCAGCCTTGAATCTCGAGTTTGGTGGAGAAAAAGTTTGAGAGAATAGTGGTGTTTGATACTTAGTGAAATGAGAGCAAATGAGAGAAATAAGGAGAGAGAATGTTTGTTCCAGCTCTAAAAAAGTGGGAATGAGTGTAATTTGAGTGTAAGGGACATTGAAGTGACTTAGGTAAGGTGGGGAGGTGTGGTTAGTCAAAGAGTGGGTGTGGGGTGGTTGCTTGTGACATTGGATAAGGCAAAGTCAACACTCCACCTTTAATAATTCACCCATTTGATTTTTATTATTTAGATAATGATTTTCATCAAAGTATGTTTAAATTATGAATATTTAGAGTTTATTATGTTAAAATATAATTTCTGGAGAAAATCCCGCTTAAAATGTTAAAAATATCAAAAATGGGCTAAAAGTGACAAATTTCCGAAATCTGGCCGAGGTTCGGCCTTCTGATGCTGAAACCGAGAGGAGGGAGAGTAGGAACCGAGAGGGGAGAAAGGAGAGAGAGGGAACTAAGATAGGAGAAGAGAGACCGAGAGAAGAGAAGAGACAAAGAGGAGAGAAGAGAGAGCAGAGACCGAGAGGGGAAGAGAGGCGGAATAGAGACAGAGAGGCGGAGTAGAGACAGAGAGGCGAAGAGGAAGCGACCGAGAGTGAGAAGCGACAGAGAGTGAGAAGCGACCGAGAGGAGGCGACAGAGACCGAGGCTCGGTCTCAGCTACAGGGGCTCGGTTTGGTCCTGAGGCCTTTTCGGTTCCTAGTCTCGGCCTTAAGGAGCTTCGGCTCCTTAAGAAGGGTTTCGGTTCCTAAGGTCCCGTTTTCTCGTTTTTACCCCGTTTTAAACCGTTTTTGACCCGATTAAGGGTCGGAATGACCCGAATGATTCCAAAAAGTTACGGGAAACTTATGAGAGAGATTTGGGAGAGATTTCCCACACTTGGAGAGATTTGGGAGACATTTGACATTCTTGGAGAGATTTCTCATACACAGAGATATTTGCGAGAGTTTTCACATACTTGGAGAGATTTGGGAGAGATTTGACATTCTTGGAGAGATTTCTCATACAGAGAGATATTTGAGAGAGATTTCACATACTTGGAGAGATTTGACATTCTTGGAGAGATTACTCATACAGAGAGATATTTGAGAGAGATTTCACATACTTAAAGGGATTTGGGAGAGACTTGACATTCTTGGAGAGATTTCTCATACAGAGAGATATTTGAGAGAGATTTCACATACTTAGAGGGATTTGGGAGAGATTTGACATTCTTGGAGAAATTTCTAATACAGAGAGATATTTGAGAGAGATTTCACATACTTGGAGAGATTTGGGAGAGATTTGCCATTCTTGGAGAGATTTCCTATACATAGAGATATTTGAGTGAGATTTCACATACTTGGAGAGATTTGGGAGAGATTTGACGTAGAGAGAGATAGAGTGAAAACGATTGAGAGAGGTTCCATGTGTGACAATTGTGAGTGTCTGGCATCACAATGCATGGTTCGTAAACCCTGTTAAGCCTTGTTTAAGGATCTTACACACTCCCGATGAGTAGGCATCATTGTTTTATCGGTTTGGCTCGCCACGTACCACAGTTCTAGGTTAAGGAGATCTAGATGTTCGCACTTTTTGCTTTATGATTTCTCATTAGAATAGAGGGTTATGTAGAAGTTTCATAATGTAAATTCTAGTACTCACGGGCAAATTGAGTCAAACGGTTTGACTTGTTGACTTCGGTTGACTTTTTCTTGACCGAAATTTGATGGTTGTCACATCATCCCCCCGTTAGAGGGAATTTCGTCCCGAAATTTGAATTTAGGCAAGGAGTAGGCATGAATAATCAAGCCAAGAAGTGGGGATACTTCCTAATCGACTAATTCTCGCGCTCCCATGTGACTCTAGGTCCTTGGTTAGTATTCCAGCGAACTTTCACTAATGGGAAGTAGCGTTGTTTCATCCACTTGACCTCGGTCCATGGTCACCATGGTTCTTCCAAAAAGGTGAGGCTCTTGTGGAACTCGATCTCGTGGAGGGGAATTGCTAGAGTCTCATCGGATAGATACTTCTTGTAAATTTTGGACGTGTTGGGTAGGGTGTACTTTACCAAGCTCACGGGAGTAGATTGAAGTAGCGAGTTACAGGGCTGATTCTGACAAGAATCTCGAAAGACACAATTATTTGGGGTATTGGCTTTCCACGCTTTCCGAAGCGTACTAAGCCTTCCCAGAGTGAGTGTTTCTAGAGGAATTTGGTCGGTTATACTGGAGTTCTAAAGGTTTCTTCCTCTTGCTTCTCTTCCTGTCAAGGGTTGCTCCCTTTAGGGTCAAAGTTGGGAGGGGGTCCGTATTTTTCGAGAAGTTCCAAAGGAACTAAGACGGTAGATCAGCGATACCCAGAATTTTGGCGTATTTCTGCTAACGCCTTCGGTGCTGACTGTTTCTCAACGGTTTTGATCAATTGAAAGGGTCCTTATGAATTTCCACCTTGGTAACGATGTGTCTTGAGAATTGAACTCCTCAATTCCAAAACTCGTATCTAGAGAACTTCGGGTAATACTTCTCTGATCGTAATGCTTTCGTGGTTTGTTGTAGCTGCTCTCCTTGGTTTCCTTCTTACTACGAGGGTAGATAAGTAAGTCATTTGTAATGACGATGATGAACTGATCCTAGCAAAAATGATATATCCTATCTATTACGTTCATTAATCCTACTAGTGGGTTTGGTCCTATCCGAGGGTTATCACTACGAACTTTCAACATCTTCATCGAAATTGGAGGATTATTCTCGGACATCCTTCTTCAATACTCGTGCCTGGTGATATTCAGATCTCATGTCCAATTCCTGAAGGGTACCTCGTTCGTTGCGGTTGGTCGGCCTATTCGTCTATGCGAGGCAGATAGTAAAGGTTTCTATTAGAGATGTTGTCGGGGCCTCTGAAATTGATGGAATTATGAGCAATTTGCTTTTCTATTTGACGACTAAGACCAGAGTTTTCCAGGGTGAGAATCTTGGTTCTTCAATTTCATTGTTGAGTAGTTCGACAGGTTTGACCTGACAACTCTTGAAGCTCGGTAGGAAGTATGTGGGTTTGGTTTACGCGACTAGGCCTTTTTGAATGGTAGGACATTTACTCGTCCTTCTGGGCAACCTTAGCCTGAAGCTCATGGCAGGACTCGTACCATATCTGTCCCAAGCTTCTATGCTTGAATCTTGTCTGCTACATGCGCGACATTCCCGAAGGTCTCCTGTATATACATGTGATAAGGCTTCGGGAAGTATAACACTCCTCTGGTGCGTGTTTTAGAGTTCCACAATGAGAGATGACCCAAAGGTCCATGTTGGATGTTTATGAGAGACGATAGTTTCGATATTCGGGGGGTTAGGCAAAGGGCCCTTTTGTAGTCGTTAAATCGGGAAGACAAGGGCTATATCAATCAAAATTAGATAACGACAACAATATCTTTTTAGATAACATGAGATAAGTTGTATTCGAAGGAAGAGATCACTAGAGTGATAGAGTGTCCTGTTTTTCTTTTCTGTGTGTTCCGTTTTGTTTAATGTTATGATTATTGTAGATGATTCATACCACAGTGTCTAGCACTGGTAGTGGGTATGTTTTCGATAGCCAGTAATGATACTTGATATCATGATTCCTGACAGGTCTCCTTACGATCGAGCGGTATATGATCGTCGTATGTAAATTGACATCGTGAAATTGTCGAGTGGGTGACCCCACTCAACCCCCAATACTAGACATGGAATCGGAGTCAGGATGGAATTATCTATTTCAAGACTTAAGTATTTTGATTTTAAATTAACCCCGATGTATGGACAAGGTCCACAACTTACAGGTAATGCTCCTAAGGTCACATATGAATGTCTTTGGTTTGATTTGTATGAGAGAGAAAATATTTTAGCCACTTTTTTTAGAAGGAAGGTTACTTTAGTAAGCGTACCAAATTCATTACAAACATATAGTACTTAAACGTATTGTCATTGGGAACATTACAAAAGTCCCAACATGGTTCCCTTGCTGCTCCTGTTGGTGTGTTCATCACATTCCTCCTGTTCCTTCGTCGTTCTTCTCAGTTGGACATTCTCTCTTGAAGTGTCCCGTTTCACCGCATAGGTAGCATATTAGGCCTACCTTGGTGCAGGTGATTGAAGGGAAGTGCCGGGTCAGGATCTTACAGAAATGGACGGTATGCCCTTTTCGGTTGCAGTTTTTACAGTGCATCTCTCGGCAAGCCCCATGGTGATGAAAGCCACATTTGTTGCACTTTGGGAGTGATCCCTCATATGGTCTGGCAGGCATTTGGGTGGCAGACCCCGAGGCTAGTGTCGAGGCATGTGTCATGACTGCTGTTGTAATGGTAGGGGCGGCCCTAGGTTGTTGTCTTTTAGTGTATCCTTTAGATTGGTGGCGCTCTTTCATGTCCCAAAACTTTCTCTTCTTGTTCGTAGGTTCGTGGCCTGAGGTATTTTTTGTTGGTAGCTACCTATTGGTGTCCCTGATTGTTACCACAATTTGTATTGTTAGTACTGCTTCCACCCCTGCTGACGTTGTTAGTATTGAAATGCACCATGACGGCTGCCACGGCTGCTGTGACTGCAGCTTGAAAAGTAGCAGCGTCTATCTGCAGTGTTGGCGCCTTGCTAGTGGGTTTGTTGCCTCTTGGTGAAGACATAGCTCTGTTTCATGACGAAAAACGACTTCGTTAGTGGAAATGATTGTCTTAAGTGCATCCTTACAATTTATATTTATGCATATAATTTTTTGCACATTACTGTACTATTCTTAGTGTTTCTGCTAACGCTCCCGAGATGGAGTTATGGCAGTAGGTAAGAGTAGGATTCATACGGACGTTAAGCTTTACTCCTCTTAGAATCATGTGTGTCCGAACACACTTGGCTGAGGAATTTTGATGGGATCCGGTGCATTAGTGCTTGTATGATCGCACCCATAGGTCTATGAAGAAGAAACTTCTCAACAAATGTTTAAAGGTGACACGATAATGAGTTTTTAGAATGGCTATATGTCGCGAGTTTTCTAACTAAGTTTATCTCATATCGATTTATATCAAAGTTCGGTTGTTTAGGGCGTTCTGAAAACAATTTATAATGAGATTCTTTGTATAATAAACTCATGTATTTTAGTAGCTCGGTATCCAAGTGAAACCTTATACTTGACCCAAGCTAGGTCCTTATCACGACCTATTGATGTATGCTTAGTTATATAATTAAGGCTAGATAGTCATTCGAGTCGGAAAGGTACATCCTATGCCCATCTTGTTAATGTGACTCTAGAAATCATGGTTTCAGTGAAAATTTTGACCTCGATGCAGGTCTACTTCACATTTGTGCATGGGCGGGCTTTGATAGTAGATAGATTTCTCGATTAGTATGACCACTTAATTTGTAGTGTCGTGATTTTACTTACAATAGTGTAGCACCAGCGCATACTTATGAAGCTAATTTACCAGGTCTGGTGAGCGGTACGAACTCTACTTACGATGATCCATCCCTTGTGATGCCTGAGGCAAGGTCGATGCAATTTTGTAGCTTTGCCAATCGACGCTTGGCTACAATCATCCTTTCTTTGAATGTTGTGTGTCCTACCCTGTTACTCTCTTTCCTCTTCACGAGTGGCGATAAGGTCCTAAAAAGAGAGTTAGTCTCGGGAATAGTAGTATAATTCTGAGTCACCGGTACATGAGATGGTGGGGTCTATAGTAGCACGCAGTTTTCTGAACTCAGATTGTAGTCTTCCTGTTTTAATCCTCGATGATCGCGATCCGCCGGGTCCTTGTCGGGAGGGCTCTGTCCGTCAGTCCCCCGTGGTTGAGGTCATAGCACCCTCGTTGGTCTCCACATGGTGGTTGTTTTCATTGTTGTCGACATTCAACCTTCGATCACGATTGCCCAACGGTTCACGGGTTCGTTATAGTCGAAACGGTTCACGGAACCCTTGCTATGCATGGAGGATTAATTACCTCCGGTCCCGCTTATGATTCTTCTCATAATCATTCACCATTCCTCGAGTTCGGATTAGGAAGGTAAGGGTTGTCCGGTAAGTAGGATTTTTGCTATGCCGTATTTGCGAGAATAGAAGTGGAGGAGATAAGTACTATGCGTCTAACTCTATTATCACTTACTTATAGGGGGTGATCCTTATTAGTTACTTCTGTAATGACATAGTGCATACTAATTATATATAACAAGATACGATAGACCTATTATTAAGGATCTATTTAGTTTTCATATAAGTTATGATATTAAAAAATACTCCTAAAGTATTTTAAACTCATGTTCCATTCTAATGTTCTCATTGTGGTAGTGTTGGTAAGTTTTAGACTTGTTGCCATATCACAACTATTCTTGGGCATGTGCTAATCACTCCTCGGACCAGCATAGTTGATCAGGCTATGCCATTCCCAAGACTGACCATACATCCCCGAGCTTACCTGTGATATTCAACAATCATTACTTTTGTTTTGTTCTAGAGTGATGCTGACCTTAGTATGTATGTATGCATATATACCTTTAAATAGAAACTATTTATTTCTAAAAGTATAGTTTTTTTGAAACTTTAAATCAGAGACTTAGTCCCAATGCATTTATAGTTTGTATATCTTATGTGGTTTGATATACTGAGTTCACTATAAACAATGCTCTGATACCAATCTGTCACACCCCCAAACCAAGGATGGCGGAAACGTCCGGGGGTGGAGGACTTCATGTAGAGTATCACAACAATGAGTATAATAGTGCTCAAAGTAAATACAACCAACACAATTATCATTGAAAACGTTACATCAAAGCACGTGTTTACATGATTCAAATCAATTACATTATGATACAAAATGAACTGTTTGACGATTTATCGTCCCATCCTCAAAACGTTGTTGATTTCCTGTTTTCACTGAATTCCTGAGACTACAAGTAGTTTTGAAAAGTGTCAACACAAAGGTTGGTGAGTTCATAAGAGATTTCGTTAGAAAAGTAAATCGTTTTCCTTGTAAAAGTGTTAGAATATGTATCCAGAAAAATCCGATATTTTCTTTAAAATTTGTTTAATGTAGTCTTATGACTAAAGACCAAAATGTATAAGTGACATTTCTTATTAAAAGAAAATGTTATGTACTTAAATGGACATGGACGCGTTTGAATTAAATGAAATTTCTGTATGTTCTCATGTTTGTTAATACTTTATATATATGTAGTCCTAAATTAGAGGACCGAGTAATAACAAGTATTGACCATACTTAAAGGTATGAATGTGGTTTCAAATGATGTGTAGTCGTAACTACCAAAACCAAAAGTGTACAGTAATATTTGTACTCATAGAGATAAAAAGTGATTTTAAATCGACATAAAACTCATTTAGGTTTTAAAAATAAAATCCCGTAAACTTATGGATTGTTATATCCCTATGTGAGTCGCTATAATCATACTATGACTATGTGAACCTGCCACGACGTTCTCAGGCGTCGCGAAAACTAAAATGATATTTGTCACCCGTAGACCTGCAGGTCCCACTGTAGCTAGCAGCAATGTGTGGGGTGTCAAACCCAATATAGATCTATATACAAGTATCACGTTCTCCCTCAAGGAGATTCTGATTATAACTACCAGGAATTATATCCCGCACTCGGACGTACGGGGAAAGAGAGAGAGAGAGAGAGAGTCTCACAATATAGGTTAACAAGTTTACGTGAAATGTGTGTGAATATAAATCTTTCTTGTATGAATGTACCCTTTTTGTACGAGTGTGTTGAGTGATGTATCATAAACTATACCTATTATAGTTCATCTAAAATGTATGTAATATGTATGAACTCTTTTATGGAAATGTATTAGTGTTATGAATTTATCAAACTATAGGTTAACAAATTTACGTGAAATGTGTGTGAATATAAATTTTTCTTGTATGAATGTACCCTTTTTGTACGAGTGTGTTGAGTGATGTATCATAAACTATACCTATTATAATTTATCTAAAATGTATGTAATATGTATAAACTCTTTTATGGAAATGTATTAGTGTTATGAATTTATCAAACTATACCTTTTTATAGTTTAATATACGTGTTCTAAAATGAATGAATAATATTTATTATGAATGACTTAGTTTCAGTTCATGATGATAAACTAACAAGGAAACACATTCAATAATTAGAACTTATGATTATACACTTTGCTCAACATAATACAAAGTGTTATGATATTTACATGTTGTTGGCTAACTTTAGCCATTTTTCCCTGTTTTGGAAAAATCATAGAAAAATCATAAGAAATCTAAAACTAGATCCGTAAATTCTGAGAGTTCAAAAAATGTGTCTAGTTTATTCATAATTTTTATCACTATTTTTAATGACCTCCAACTTGGGTGAAAAAGTCCATAATCACAGACTGGTCCGGATTGTTGTTTGAAATGATAGGCAGTTTTGTAAAAATCACCATAAATTGTAGAAACATCGTATGGAGATGTGCAAGTAGTCATTTTAAAGCTAAAAACTTGAGCTATTTGCACCTTGTACAGTTTTGAAAACAAAAATGTTTAAGATGCCCAAAACAGTCCGTGAATGGAGTTGAACTTTTCTGATGAAGTCTGTTAGAAAATTTTAGTTATGTTCTTAGTGTTTTAACTTGTATTCCCCCCCTGAAAACTTGAGAAAACATGAAAATGTAGGGGTATGAACTCACCTTGAGTGATTTCAGTGGATGGATGATGGAGAAAAGGGGTGTTCAAGTCAAGAACACTTGGGAAGATTGCTTGAAGATTTGAAGATCTAACACAAATATGATGGAGTTTGTGTAAGATATCCATGATTTGAGTGGAAATAAGTGAGATAATAATAAGGATAATGGATTATTCTTACCAAATGTGGAAGAACACTTGATAATCAGCCTTGAATCTCGAGTTTGGCGGAGAAAAGGTTTGAGAGAATAGTGGTGTTTGATACTTAGTGAAATGAGAGCAAATGAGAGAAATAAGGAGAGAGGATGTTTGTTCCAGCTCTAAAAACGTGGGAATGAGTGTAATTTGAGTGTAAGGGACATTGAAGTGACTTAGGTAAGGTGGGGAGGTGTGGTTAGTCAAAGAGTGGGTGTGGGGTGGTTGCTTGTGACATTAGATAAGGCAAAGTCAACACTCCACCTTTAATAATTCACCCATTTGATTTTTATTATTTAGATAATGATTTTCAACAAAATATGTTTAAATTATGAATATTTAGAGTTTATTATGTTAAAATATAATTTCTGGAGAAAATCCCGCTTTAAAATCACGAAAAACGGGCTTAAAATGTTAAAAATATCAAAAATGGGCTAAAAGTGACAAATTTCCGAAATCTGGCCGAGGTTCGGCCTTCTGATGCTGAAACCGAGAGGAGGGAGGGTAGAAACCGAGAGGGAAGTAGAGGGAGAGTAGGAACCGAGAGGGGAGAAAGGAGAGAGATGGAACTGAGAGAGGAGAAGAGAGACCGAGAGAAGAGAAGAGACAGAGAGGAGAGAAGCGAGAGCAGAGACCGAGAGGGGAAGAGAGGCGGAATAGAGACAGAGAGGCGGAGTAGAGACAGAGAGGCGGAGAGGAAGCGACCGAGAGTGAGAAGCGACAGAGAGTGAGAAGCGACCGAGAGGAGGCGACAGAGACCGAGGCTCGGTCTCAGCTACAGGGCTCGGTTCGGTCCTGGGGCCTTTTCGGTTCCTAGTCTCGACCTTAAGGAGCTTCGGCTCCTTAAGAAGGGTTTCGGTTCCTAAGGTCCCGTTTTCTCGTTTTTACCCCGTTTTAAACCGTTTTTGACCCGGTTAAGGGTCGGAATGACCCGAATGATTCCAAAAAGTTACGGGAAACTTATGAGAGAGATTTGGGAGAGATTTCTCACACTTGGAGAGATTTGGGAGAGATTTGACATTCTTGGAGAGATTTCTCATACACAGATATATTTGCGAGAGTTTTCACATACTTGGAGAGATTTGGGAGAGATTTGACATTCTTGGAGAGATTTCTCATACAGAGAGATATTTGAGAGAGATTTCACATACTTGGAGAGATTTAGGAGAGATTTGACATTCTTGGAGAGATTTCTCATACAGAGAGATATTTGAGAGAGATTTCACATACTTAAAGGGATTTGGGAGAGATTTGACATTCTTGGAGAGATTTCTCATACAGAGAGATATTTGAGAGAGATTTCACATACTTAGAGGGATTTGGGAGAGATTTGACATTCTTGGAGAGATTTCTAATACAGAGAGATATTTGAGAGAGATTTCACATACTTGGAGAGATTTGGGAGAGATTTGACATTCTTGGAGAGATTTCTAATACAGAGAGATATTTGAGAGAGATTTCACATACTTGGAGAGATTTGGGAGAGATTTGACGTAGAGAGAGATAGAGTGAAAACGATTGAGAGAGGTTCCATGTGTGACAATTGTGAGTGTCCGGCATCGCAATGCATGGTTCGTAAACCCTGTTAAGCCTTGTTTAAGGATCTTACACACTCCCGATGAGTAGGCATCATTGTTTTATCGGTTTGGCTCGCCACGTACCACAGTTCTAGGTTAAGGAGATCTAGATGTTCGCACTTTTTGCTTTATGATTTCTCATTAGAATAGAGGGTTATGTAGAAGTTTCATAATGTAAATTCTAGTACTCACGGGTAAATTGAGTCAAACGGTTTGACTTGTTGACTTCGGTTGACTTTGTCTTGACCGAAATTTGACGGTTGTCACACGTGTCCACTAACTCTTTTAGTCTCGTTTGGTACGTCGAGTCCCTCCCCATACTCGACGAGTCACACCTAGCATGAATCGCGGGGCCACCCCGACTCAACTCGCCGAGTCTCAAGAACAACTCGGCGAGTACCGCCTCGAATCCCAGTCCTCTAATCCCCTTCTGACTCACTGATTTATTCCCTAACTCGACCAGTCTACTCCCTGAGTGATTTTCGTGAAACCCTGACCCTACTCGCCAAGTCTCAAGAACAACTCCGCGAGTTCATACCATGCACAAACTCTATTGACCTCCTGAGGTCAGATCTGTGCCCCTAATCCATAGATCTAGCCTTCCCAAGCATGAAAGTCATGTAAAGTTCGAATCTTGATGCTCATATATCAATTAGATGGCATCAATTGGTGATTTAGCCCCAATAATGACAACCTAAGTCCAATAACCCCAAAATGACTCATAAAGCTCCAAGGGTTAAGGTCTCTGGACCTCTTTGAGTCCAGATCCAAATCACAAACTCAAGAAGGGACCAAATGCTCTACATAACCATCTTCCAAAGGGTTAGAAAACCCTAACTCTATGAATCAACATCCAAAACTGGAGAAGGTCCGAAGGAATACCTCAATATGAAGCCTCTGAACTCTGAAGTCACTAGATTTGCACCTCCTTCAGTCACCTCTTGCCTTGGTCACCTTCTTCTTCAAATCACACCAACAAAATGATCAAAAATGGCCTCTCTTTTCTCTCAATCAATCCAGATCTCTTAGGGTCTCGCTCTGGGGTGTGGTAGCCGCTAATGACGGCCGTAAGGGCCTTTAAATAGGTCCCAAACCCTGGAAATTAGGGTTTCATTAAACAGCATGGACTCGCCGAGTCCAGTTGTGACCTGGATGAGATCTGCGACCCTACTCGGCGAGTCTAAGCTCCAACTCGCCGAGTTCTTCCACAAACTCCAAAAATAATATACCTGGGAATCCGGATGTTACATTTAGCTACCGCAGTCATCAGTACACCCGCAGTCAAGATCTCTTCCTAGCCACCGCAGCCGAAGTCTGGACGAACCGCAGTCTCTCTCTATTATTCAATTTGTTTTGTCTTACTACAATATTCTCTATTGTCCAGTATGCCTTGCATGGCTACTCTTAGAGAGTGAATCTGATGTAACTCATGAGTCTCTATAAATAGAGCTCATTCTCTTTGTAATTCATACGCATCTACCATTTTCTAATACACATCTCTGGATTTATCATTTCTATCTCTCTCTTACTTACTCATATTACTTACTCTTTCATAGCTGATTACAATCTCTCTTTGGAGCAAGTCCTTTGTGACTTAATCACTAAGTTTGATCTCACTTATTAACTTGACTTGAATGCATTCCTCGTTATGAAGCAACTTATGTGTATACTTGATATAACAATTGTTGTCATTTTTATTTCTTTATTTTCCGCAACTAACTCTCTAACCATCTAACTTAAATATTACTGTTGAACTCTTAGATCCTTCGAGATTAACTATTCTGCAATATACTTGTTCTAACTTTTGTTCAAGTGTGTCTCAAAGTTTTTCTCTCATCATTTGGGTTTCATTAATTCTTAATACTGGGAAAGAATAGGAAGAGCAATAAACGTGAATGGTGAAGATTGCATATCATAATGGGTAGTACATGTAATTGGGTTCTTATTAAAAATCAATTTGATAACCATTCTAGAAACCGGATTAAGCCAAAATTGTTTGAAATTAGGGATGAACAAAGTATAAATTGAAACATGGGTTTGGAAGATGGAAACAGATCGACTTCTTTAATCCATTTTTTGAAAAAAGAGAAATGGGAAAGGGGATGTTGTTGACGGAGGTATTGGATTGAAGTTCATATGTGTCATCAACTTGTTTTGAATCAAAATTGTTTGAAGGTATATTTGTAGATAGAAAATTGGTTATTATTGGAATTGTTTGAAGGTATAAAAAAGAGTAATGCTTATTATTGGAATTGCAAGTAGACGGTGATTGGAGGAGTTGCATTGGCCGCCTGACAAGACAAAAGGAGGTGGGTTGTGGGAAAGATTATGGTGGAAGTGGGGAGGGGTTGGTTTCTATTATATTTCTTTTCTTAATAATAAAATGTTAAAAATGATTAAAAACCGGTGGGCGAGGGGGGTTTATTTTTTTTAAAATAATAATGGCAAATGAAAAAAAAAATGCTAAAATAGACATTCGAACTTCTAGACCAATTCTATAGAAAAACCTATTCAAAAGGATTATGCATCCAAAATTGTGAGGGTTTAGATTAAAACCCGGAAAAAATACAAACCACACACCTGGATTATTTTTGTAGTTTTATCTACTAAATTTGACAATTACGAAAGGAAAGCTTATTTAATATAACAATCAACAAAAAGAGATATCTACTAAGAGTCAAATACTAGAAAAATTAGAGGCTTGTAAAAAATAAGTTAAATGGTGCCTGTCGCTCAACATGTGAAGGATTTGCTTGACGTGCTTCACCATGCATGACCATCTAGTAAGAAAAGCTCAATGATCATGGAAAATCAGCATGGTTAGAAAGATAAAAGAAGCATGGTGCAAATTTTTTTATTAACTAAGAAGTCATGAACCAAATTTTAACAAACTATAAAAATGACGAACGCTTTTTATGTTACATATGTATCTCGAACTCATGCGAATAACAAAGGATCATATGGTAGTTAAAAGGAAACACCTAACAAAATCACTCAAATTACCCACGAGGTACTCTTGACGACAAACAAAGAAGTAAAAGCATATAAGCATAGACGACTCGACACAACTCAGTGAAGACGACAATAACAATGTTTTGAAAAAAGCATGGTCATGCTGATTCTCCAACAACCGGGACTAGTCTATATATTACAAGCACCATACAAACTTAGCGTGGTATGTTTTCTTGATCAACAATTCCTGTCGAACCCGAGTAAGATTCCCACTCGTTAGTACTATTTGGGATTAACGGGACACCATAAAGATCAGATTGCTCTACTTCTAGAATTAGGCTTTTGGTTTCATCACGTGTTTCTTGACGTTGAACCCATGGATGAGTTGAAAACTTTCTTAAACCCTCTAACTCCATTGCCACCTGTGTCATGGTAGGTCTATTTTCTCCTAATAAGTTAAGGCATTTCTTTGCGATCTCAGCTACTGCTTTTAACTGCTCAATAGTCCCTTCATGTAGCAACCGTGGTTCAACAATTTGGAATAAACGATTTTCGTTCATTGACTTGACAAAGTATGTTGCCAAATTCTTTTCCTCATTGGTTCTACCTGCACAAATGGGTTTTCTCCCGGTTAAGAGTTCTGCAACGACCACACCGAAGCTATAAACATCACTCTTGTCGGTTAACTGACTTGTATGGTAGTATTCAGGATCCAAGTACCCAAGTGTGCCCTGAATAAGAGTAGTTACTTGATCGTGATCTAAAGGGACCAACCTCGAAGCACCAAAATCTGATACTTTTGTGGTGTAGTTTTCATCTAATAATATATTTGCAGACTTGACATCTCTGTGTATGATAGGCATAGCAGCTTGTGAGTGAAGGTATGCAAATGCAGTTGCAGCTTCAGTAGCAACTCTTAGCCGATTCTCCCATGATAACCAACTCATTCCGCCCAATCTATTATGAATGTGATAGAAAAGCGTGTTATTCGAGATGAATTCATAGACTAGTACTGGTACCTCCTCTTCCAAACAACAACCTAATAGCTTAACCACATTGCGGTGGATGATTTGTGTAAGGATCAAGACTTCATTGATGAATTGCTCTGCTTGGGTCCCATCAACTAGTTTAGACTTCTTTATTGCAACAACACGTTTATCCAACAAGATTCCTTTGTACACTATACCAGAACCACCTCGGCCAATAATTTGCTCCTCGGAATAGTTATCAGTAGCTTTTCGGAGCTGTTCACTACTAAACATAGTCACGGCATCACTAGCCCCTGGTGCCTTGAGCTTTTGTTTCAGAAACTCACCCCCGTTTTTCTCAAAAAACTTTTCTCGTAGCTTGTTCAGTTTCCTCTTCCTTATGCCAAAGCAAATGCCAGTTATGCCAGATAATATGGCTAGAAAGCCAAACACCAGAACTACATGCGAAAGGAAAACAAATAAAGCTCTACAATAAATATTAATTTGTTTTTTGTATAAATTAAAATATAAAAGCATGTGTTAAAAAAGATCCATTAGGTAACAATGCACGGAATGTTTGTTTGTTTGAGAGTTTGTTTTTTGTATACATTAAAATATCAAAAGCGTTGTGACCAAGCTAGATTAAAAGACAGAAGCAATGCATAAACTAATTGAGCAAGATGCAGCGACGACTGTTGCAATGCACATCTTAACTGGTACTAGATCTTACGACTATTGTTGAACCTGTTGTCAATTGGCTAAAAATGAATATTGTTTCATGCCAGCAGTCGCTCTTGACTTGATGCATGGACTTAATGCTTAAAGTTCAAAACCCTGGCATGCTCATTGATCGTTGGGAATCTGAGTACGATTAATCTATTTTTGCCTTTGTCCAGGTAATAAGAGAACAAAAGATGTTATCTCACAACTATTGCGCAGGAGTAGTTGATGCAGATAACGTATGCGCAGGTGATTTTAAAAGAACCAAAGGGAAGAAATATGGAGGCTGAGAGAAGAGAAGAAGTTTGGTAAGGAATTGCAAAATTAATGAATACGGCCTCATAGAAGAAAAAATGAACTAAAAATATTAACATGGTCTTCTTAGCATATATCTTGTTAGCCTACATGTTTACAGCATTTTAGCCTTTAGCTCATTAGGTTTGATCTTAACTAATATTTATTCTCTCTTTTCTTGTTTGTAGCTTTTATGTTTTTCATCAAGAACCTTGTAATTTCTCTCTTTCAATAATCATATAGTAATATTATCATATGATATCAGAACGGATGTTTGATACGTTGTTAGAAGGTTTTGTAGCAGTCATATGTGGTCTTAGCGAAGGTTGTTGTAGTCGTTTCGTTTCCAATCTGTTTGATGCTTCTTCATTGCTAATGTTCGTTTGCTTGTTGGTATTCGATTGTTGTTGTTGTTAGTTTGTTGTTGTTGTTCGATCTCTTATTGTTCGATTAGTTGCTTCCGTTGGTTTGTTACTGTTCTCATTCTATGTACTTGTTTGGCAAAAGTCGTTGTTAGCTGGAAGCGAGTAGCGGGTGGCGGGTAGCTGGTAGCTGGAAGTTGTGGCTTTTACTTGTTATATGACAGTTAGGCAAAAATAGTTGGAAGCTTTTAAAATATATAAAATTACATAAAAGGACAATTGATTAATATATATATATATATATATATATATATATATATATATATATATATATATATATATATATATATATATATAAGGGTAATTATGGAAATTGATTTCAAAAGCTCAATAGCATTTTGTTAAACACTATATGAAGTAGCTTTTAGATTTAGAGTGTTTTGTTTAAACTAAAAATTAAATGCACGTACCGTCAAATGAAGATTTTTATATAAACTAGAGCGTTTTATCAAAAGCTAAAAGTTAGAAGCTTCCAGACGCTTCCAAAAGCTTCGTGTCAAATACACACTATGATTGGTTATATGTTGTTGTGGTTATTAATATATTGCCAACATAACTGGAAATGATGATTCCCTTCAGGCAATTGGTATTTGATTAGATGGAAAGAATTATACTTATTGGAGTTATGTTATGAAGAACTTCCTTTGAGGGAAGAATATGTGGAGATATGTCACTAGGACTAAAGCCAAACCTTCAGTGCCTCAAGCTGAGAATATCGATTTGTTGGTTGATGTTTGGGAGTAGACCTGACAATTCGTGTATTCATGTCATGAAAACATGTTAGCCACGAATTTGATACGATACAAATACACGAAGAGAAATAAGTGTTTTCTCAATTTTAAAGATGTATTCATGTCGTGTATTCGTGTCGTGTCATGTCTCTCACAAAGTCGTGTATTTGTGTTTCAAATTGCTAAGTCTACTTGGGAGACTGATAACTCCAAGGTCATTACTTGGATTAACAATTCTCTTACATAATCTAGTGGTATGCATTTGACTAAATATGACAAAATAAAGGAAGTTTTGAATCATTTAGAGAAACTGTATACTTAGTCTAACTTTGCTAAATAATATCAATTAAGATATGATATCCGTGTTCTTCAATAAAATGATATGAGTATTCAAGATTTATATGTTACTATGTCTGATTTGTGGGATCAATTGGCTCTTACTGAATCTAAAGAGTTAAACGATTTTAAGTCTTATATTGCTAGGAGGGAAGAACAACGTTTGGACCAGTTTTTAATGCCGTTGCGTTCTGATTTTGAAGGCCTACGTGGAATGATTCTTCATCGATCCCCCCTTCCCTCGGTGGATTCTATTTTTCATGAGCTGATTGCTGAAGAGACTTGTATCAAGTCTTACGCGGATAAATTATTTAAAGCAACCTCCATTCCAACTTCCAGTCCTGCTTTGCTTGTTGTTTCCTCTAATTAGTCTCGACAAACTCCAAGGGTTATTTATGATGAGTATGCATTCTGAAAACAGAAAAATCATTGGAAAGCTCAGTGTCCATTGTTAGTCAACAAGTGTAAATCTGGTCAGCCTCAGTCGGGACAACAAAATAGGTCTGGTCAGCAGAAGTTTCAGCCACGTTCCTCTAGTACTCGTCCATGGACACTTCGTCCTCCATAGTTTGATGTTGCTGCTACACCACCAGTTGACACAGAATCTGTTGGAAACGTGTCACAATCTACATTGAATCAAAAGGTTTTTGAGAGTTTCAAACAGTATTTGGCCTCTAATCCCACTACCATGTCTGCATCTATGTCTCACTCTGGTCCTACTTCATCCGGTACCTTAGGTATTCCCTCATCTTTGTGGATTTTAAATTCTGGTGCAACCCATCACATGACTCCTCATTTGTCATCATTTACTTCTTTGTCATATGTGTCATCTATCTCTGTTATGTCTGCTAGTGATACATTTATGCCATTCGAGGGTATTAGGTATGTTTCTATTTCTCATATCACTATCCTTGATGTTTATTACATTCCAAAACTTACTTTGAATCTTGCTTCAGTCAGTCAGTTGTGTAAGTCTAGTAATTGGGTGTTCTTTTCTGATTATGTTATACAGAATCAACACACCCAAAATGTGATTGGGATCAGCCGCAGGGTGGGATAACTGTTTGTCTTGGAGGTTCTCAAAGTGTCTAATGTTTCTGCCTCCAACATTGATTTGTCTTCTTTTCATTTGAGTCCTTTGTCGTTTAAGTTTTATCTTTGGATTTCTCGTTTGGGACATGTGTATGTATCGCATTTGAGTTTTCTAGCATCTAGTGGTGTTTTGGGTCATTTGAACACTGGTGAGATTTCTAATTGTAGTGGTTGTAAACTTGAAAAATTCTCTGCTTTACCTTTTAGTAAAAGTATGTTTTATTCTACTGTTCCTTTTGATATTATTCATTCTGATGTATGGGGTCCTACACTAGTATCCACAAAGGGTGGGTCGACCTATTATGCATCTTTTACAGATGATTATACTTGATATACCTAGGTTTATCTTATGAAATGTAGATTTGATTTCCTTGGCATTTACAGTAGTTTTAGAGCTCTTGTTAAAAATCAAAATCCGACTATGATCAAGTGATTCAGGTGTGACTTAGGGGGTGAATATACCTCTAACGATTTTACTTGGTTACTTGCTTCGGATGGTACCATACACCAGCCATCGTGTATTGACACTCCTCAGCAAAACAATGTGGCAGAACGAAAACAATGTCATATTGTTGAGACAGACCGCTCATTGCTCCTGTCTACACATGTTCCTAGTGCGTTTTAGGGTGAAACAGTACTAACTATTTTTTATGTGACTAATCATATCCCTACTTCATTGAATTCAGGAATGTCTCCTTTTGAGAAGCTATATGATCACCTACCAGACTACTTTGCCTTACGAGTTTTGGATGTACTTGTTTTTTTCTTCGGCCTCATGTTGAGAGGAACAAGTTGGGGCTGGAATCTTCTATTTGTGTATTTTGGGGTATGTTGTTGGAAAGAAAGGATATTGTTGCAATGATCCTGGGAGTCTACAGTTATATGTTTCTCGACATGCCACTTTGTTGGAACATATTCTTTTCTACTCGATTATTGATACAACCCACAATATAACGAAGTTAAATCTTCTACATATTGATCCTTTCGGTGAGAAGATAGAGACTCGATATCCATCTATGTCATCTAATCCTTCAGCTCATGACACTCCCACTTCTTCAGAGATTTCATCGACTCCTCCTGCTCCTAAGTATGCCCCTTCGACTGTTGAGATTGAAGATCCACTTCCACCACCACCCCTCAGGAGGTCTACTCGTCCTATCAAGTCCACCAAGCTTCTAAATTTTACTTATTCTTCATACTCATGATCATTTGCTTCCTTTATAGATAGCATCCACCATTTTGTATAAACCTGAATCGTATAAAGAGGTTGTATTAGATTCTCTTTGATAGAATGCTATAGCTGAGGAACTCACTGCTCTTCATTGAATTCATACATGGGAATTTGTTTCCCTTCCTCCTAGGAAATATAGGATTGGTTGTCGCTGGAGTACAAGATAAAAACAAAATCTGAAGGGTCTGTTGAGCGATACAAGGATAGAATTGTAGAAAAAGGGTATTCCCAACAGTATGGTTTGGAATATGAGGAGACCTTTGCCCTAGTGGCAAAGATGACGACAATTCTTATTATGACTGCAGTTTCATTTGTTCGATAGTGGAAGATCTTTTAAATGGATGTCAAGAATGCCTTTTTGAATGGTGGCCTCCATGAGGAGGTTTATATGTCTCCTCCCCCAAGAATTCAGCATTAGCCGGGTGAGGCTTGTCGGCTTCGCAAAAGCTTTGTATGGTCTCAAGCAAGCACCTCGTGTTTGGTTTGAGAAATTCTCCACAATGATTATCTCTATTGGATTTTTTCAGAGTAATCATGATTCGACTTTGTTTATTATATGCTCGATTACAGGACAGATTCTTTTGTCCTTATATCTGGATGACACGATCGTTACTTGTGATGACCATAGTGGTATTGACTCTTTGAAGCATGATCTAGCTTATCGTTTTGCTATGAAGGATTTGGGTTTGCTGCATGGCACTCAGTTTCTGAGATATCTTCATGGCACTCGGTTTCAAAACCTCATGTTTCCCTCAACGTATTCTCTTGAGTTACGTGCCTATAGTGATGTTGATTGGGATGGTGATCGTCATGATCGTAAATCCACCACCGTGAGATTATTTGGTCGTCCATGGAGGCTGAGTATTGTGCTATGGTTGTGACAACCCGTGAGATTATTTGGTTACGATGGCTTCTTGCAGATATGGGGATTCACATTTCTTCACCTACTCTCCTGAATTGTTATAACAAAAGTGTGATACAAATTTCGGAAAAGAGAGTCTCTCGTTTGTTTCATCAACCTTGCAGCATGCGGATATTTTTACGAAGGCTCTATTAGCGTCTCGTTTTTGTTTTTTGTGTGACCAACTCTCAATGCTTATTGTTGCCGCATTATGAGTTTGAGGGGGTGTTAGCCTATATGTTGTTAGCCCATGTGTTTATGGGCCTTTTAGCCTTTAGCCCATTAGGGTTTGGTCTTAGCAAATATTTATTCACCTTATTCTTGTTTGTATCTTTTATGCTTTTCATCAAGAACCTTGTCATTTTTATCTTTCAATAATCATATGGCAATATTATCAGGTCTTAGTATTTTACTTAGATTCCATATTGATAAGATTTTTATAATTTAATGATTATCCTTATTTTAGGAAACTTTTTTGTTTTAACGTTTTTGCATTGGAGGACTCCATCAAGTCTAGTATAAATAAGGTGTTATGTATTATGATTGATTTTCCAGTTTTTACTTTTGATTCAATAAGATACATAGAGATCAAGTAATATTTCTAGAAAAGTTTTTCTCTCCTATTTTTTTTCTTCCGCCCTTGTTCCTACTATTTTTTCTCTTCCGCCCTTGTTTATTTATAAGTAAGGTGTTACTATCTTATGTTAATCGTTTACTATTGTTTCAATTTTGCATGTTTTGACTTCAGAATAATTATTTTATTCAAAATTCTCCGCAGTCGGTCATACGTTGGAAATAGGTATTGAATTAAGACTGTCATGAATTTGACTTGTAAGATTTGTCTAAGGTGCATTAGACATGGCAATGGTTGCTACAACATTCATGAGTGCTCATAAGGTCTGGGTATTGGATTAAACCCATGCTCACTTGTATCACTTCATGGGATTTATCTCGAGTGATCGTGAGACGGTAATATCATATATATCTTCAAACCTAGAGATATGAGTTGTTAACTATGAGTTGGTTATCCATTGATTGTACAAAAACGCTTCAGTAACTTGATGTCATAAAACGAGCTTTTATGCATAATTCAACAAGTAGTTAGTACAAGCATATGGGTCGAAGTTTATCTGTTCCTTCTAGCAATAGAAGCGCTATCTGGGCCCCTCGATGATTTGGTTTTGACTTATGTGTCGGGCCCGGTGAGAACCTAATTGATGTGTTCAATTTAGTTCTATGTCAAACAAATCAGAGATCGAGAAACAATTGTTGGACAATAAGTACGACATTGTTCCATGTATTTGTCCGGTTGATATCTTGAGAACAGAGGATTATATGATCACTTATCTAAAATGGCGCTTCATAGTTCAACAGTGTTTTAAAGAGCTACGATTGCTGGTTGGTTCCTGAAGTTATACTTGCAACTATATTTATCAGACTTATCCAAGTGGGAGACTATTGGATAAGGTGTCTAAGTCCATAACTATATTTGGTATGAACTTGACCCAACCTGGCATGGTCCATTTGGGTTGCACTTCACCTAACAATTTGTATGGATATATTTTTTAAAATAAGATGTTTATGATCTATTAATATATTATAAGTTATAATATATTAATATGAAATCATATTATTTAATTAGTGTTGATCAAAATTGATTTTGGAATTAATTTAGTGATCAAAAGAGGCTAAATAAATATGGACTCTTATATATGTATGTATATATATATATATATATATATATATATATATATATATATATATATATATATATATATATATATATGGATTGGGCTAAGATTTATTTGGGATGGGCTAAGAGTATATGGAAGTCCATGGAGCTTTCAACCCATGGATCCTAGGTAAATGAAGAGTAATGGGTATTAGGGTTTAACTCTAATCCTCCATACTATATAAAGAGGCCCTTGGTTCTAGAATTGGCACTAGTGTGTGTGAGAAACAAAGAGTGGGCCGATTCTAGTGAGCATCATATTCTCTCAGTTATTTCCAAGTTGTTTTGGGTGATTTGTGAGACTACTTGAGGCATCCACACTATTGGTGCTAGGCTCTAAAACTCCAAGAAATCAACCACAAAAGAAAGGTATGTTATTCTACTTAAAGTTTTATATTAAAAGTACCCCATAACATGCTAGTTAGGTTGTAAACCTTGGAAATCAAATTTGCATGTATTTTAGAGAAAATATAGATCCAAGGTTTCTAGGGTTGCATGTACACCATAAGAGTGTTAGAATGCTTAAAACCCAACAGTTCCAAGGACACATGTATAGATACACCAATGATTAACGGAAAAATGTTGTGAACCTAAGTATGTTGAAACATACAAAATCATAGACTATGATTCTCTCAATACAAAGGATTTAGTTGGAAGAATCTGCTTCATGATTGAGGCAAAGCTCTCTCACAGACCATCCTGCTGTAGAATACGCAGACATTGATAAAAAAAAATGTGTTGGAAAGAAAGTGTTAGTGTTGCAAATGCAATTTTTCTTACAGCCAAGAAAAGAAGAGTTATTGAAGGAATTGATTATGGAGCAACACGTGAAGTAAAGAAAAATTAATGTCGATCGCGTTTGTGAGAGGTTGGATAATGGTTTCATTGTCATATTAAGTAACATTGGATAGTCAAGCTCTATTTATTCACCAAATTGCAACACATATAAAGTTGCTACAGCTTGTGCTTTAGCACTTGGAGTATAGAAGCTTATATACATCATAGATGGTCTAGTTTTGGATGAATGGGGTCATTTGATTAGGTTGATGACTCTTATATACAAAGTGAGATTGGTTCTAATTATGTAAATCCATTGGCGGGTAAGACTTTAATTCCATATTCAGTTCAAATTTTATTGATTATAACACCACCAATGGAATGGCATCGAATGACAGGTATACCATAACATTCCAGAATGATTTTGGTTTTGATACTAGAAATGGTATGTGCTCAATTGAACAAGGGTTTGTCACTGGAGTGCAAGAAATAAAGAGTAGATCAAATTGGTATTATCAGAGTTGGTTGTGAAGGTGTTTAGAGAATTCAATTGTTAGATTGAACTAATGAGCAACGGGGTGTCATTCTGACAAAATCAACGGGAGCAGTCAAGTTTGAAGAGATGAAAAGGTCGTTAGGAGTGAAGATAGCGAAAATTATTAATTAAGGAGAATATGTTGGCATAATTCAGAAACGAGGACAATTTTAGTCTCATGGGTATTTTAAGAAAGTTTCTTGTTTTGATGCTTTTGTATTGGATAAGGGCATCAACAATGGGGTTTAATAAGAGTTAAATAGATGATGATTAGGATTGAATAAAAGTTTAATGGAGTGTGAGTGATGACATGGATGAGAGTTGAATGAGAGAGTTGCATGATCATTGAGTGGTTCAATGGATTTAATCTTTTCTTTTCCAATTAAATTTAAAACCAAATATAGAAATCCATTAAACTTTGTAGGGTTTAATGAAGTGTGGATGTTAAAAGGTATATTTGAATAAGAGTAAATTACACGAATGGTCCCTATGGTTTAGGGTAATTTTCACGTTTGGTCCCTAACTTAATTTTTTAACTCGGAAGATCCCTACTGTTTGTTTTTGTTATGCACTTGGTCCCTGTCTTACCTAAAAAGACTATTTTGCCCTTGATTTTTTAATTTTTTTTTAAATAAACACACCGCAACCCTACCCACCTTACATTACCTTACTTATCTCACCATTTTCCCTATTTAAATAATAGTCTTTTTAGGTAAGATAGGGACCAAATGTGTAACAAAAATAAATTCTAGGGATCAAGTGTGTAACAAAAACAAACAATAGGGACTTTCCGAGTTAAAAAAATAAGTTATGGACCAAGCTTGCAAATTACCCCAAACCACAGGGACCATTCGTGTAATTTACTCTTTGAATAAAAAGTGAAAGTTTGATGTGACAATGATGTAGCAATCCATTGAACTTCCTAGAGTTCAATGGACTGTGGATGCCCTAAAAACTACGTTACGTCTAATATAAATAGGATGTTATATCTTAAGACTAAATATTCATTTTTTAGTCTTATTAAAATAAAATATAAGATACTTGCAGATCAAGTCAAATTCCTAGAAAAAATTTTCTTCCCCTGCTTTTTGTTCTTCCCATGTTCCTATTTTATCCCATCTTAAGTCTTCTTTTTTGTTTTTCCATTCATAAAAGAATCAAGTGAATTTATTCTTACATAGCCTCATTCTTAGAGGATACAGCGATCAAATTATGAGCGGATATAGTGTTTTGTGTGAATTGCTTATAAATGAATCCTATCTTAACACTGTGAACGACTCTTCTAGGAAGTTGCCTTCGATTATATCTTAAAATGTAAGATGGATTACTATAATCAAGACAAATGGAGTAGTGGTTTCTCAACACTCAAACTTGATCGGTAAAAAAGAGTTGATGGCCACATAAAGGGTTGTTAAAGGGTTGTTTGATAACTTCTTATTTATGAGACCGGTATGAGGCATATCAAAGGCTATAAGATCAAATTAACTTCTAATTATGGCATCAAATATTCTGAATCTAAACTAGTCACAAGGAAAAGACATATTAAACAACCCTAGTTATGGTTATTATATAAAGTTTATTTGACCCAACAATATTTATGTGAAAGTGTATATACCTAACGAGATTACCACTTCTGAAAATTTTGAATCTTTAGCAACATGTCTACATCCATCTGCTCTTTTTCCATCAGTCCCCTCGTATCCATGCAAACAAGTACAATTGTAACTTCCTGGAGTATTAGTGCAAAAGCCATAACAAGGGAAGTTGGTTTTGTCCTCGCACTCATTGATATCTGGGAAATAAAGATATTCACATGATATTATAACAAAGATGTACATAAAGTGATATATTCTATATTATTACCAATACCAACAACCGAGAAAACATATTGATCAACGTGATTGCTAATTAAGTACATAATATGGAGGGATTATCTTTGGCTTTTAATTTTGAAACTGACCTTGACAGCCTTGATCGAGATAAGGATTGCCCTCGTAACCTTCCTTGCAGCTGCAGCGATACCCACCAGTATCTACGTCGTTGCAGGAGCTATTTCCCTTGCATGCCGTAGCCTGTGAGCAACTCCCTTCGCCTCCAACCACCCAATCGACAACAATTGGGACAATGGGATTTGTCCTAGTATTAAACTTTCTATCTTTCAAATCGTTTACACCACCAAAATCAAAGCTACCTTCCTCAGCAAGAAATGCAAAACTGCAAGGATTGAGTGACATAACACTTGTATGGTTACCAAAGGTTTTGAATGAAGAATTGATATATCGAAGACCCTTAGGTATTGATGCTTGACAACACCCGATTCCTGAGCAGTTCCCGTTGGGCACAACACTTTCTATGCTACAGAGTCCCAAACAACCACTAACGAAGTCGATTTCATTCAGCTTCCCATTCATCAAAACAAAGTCATCGCATCCGATGACAGTAAACTTGTTCTTCTGTGAAAAAGTTCGATAGCTTTCCTTTAACTGAATCCACCCGTCAGATATATCCGGTACACCAGCTTCGTCGTAACATGCGTAAGCAATCGTATTGAAAATTCTCATCTCCGAATCTGAAATATTATGTATAGCGATGCTACCTGACCCAATAAAGAGCTTTGGGGGGTCATAATGAGTGGAATTGCATGTCAACTCAAATCCGTCATCTAAGTAACAGCCTTCGCCTATGCCGAAAGGGTATTTAACGGTCAAGTTCCCGCATTTTGTTTGGCACCCTGGCTTTGCTATGTTGCTAATGCCTGTAAGGTCGGCACTTACGAAGTTTCCCTCAGGCAACAAAGGCATCGATATTGTGAAATCGAAAGTAAATAGAACTAGTGTGAAAAGAAGAAGCATGGTTTTCTTGTTTTTTGTGTGATCAATTTCTTTGTGTGTGTTTACTAAGATTTATCGGAGCATCTTATATAGGGCATGCAAAACTGCAAAGGAGCATTAGTTTTGTCGAGTAATACGCATCAACTTCAAACATACCCCACGTTTTACAAGAATTCTGCATGAAATGCACCTGTGAAAACAAAATCTTCTTTCATTAATATGATAACTGAGCTGAATTTTCAACATATAAACTCTAAAGTATAAAAACGGAATATACATCATAATAATAATAAATAAATAAATATATTATAATAATATACCCTAAAAAATAAAATATTTTTGTTACATGTTATTTTGTGGTTATTTTCAATTAAATGTTTTTCACGTGTCATTCTATGGTTTTTTCTATTTTATTAAATTTCATATAATATTTAAAATATAATGATTACAATAAATATAATAATAAATGCATATCAATTTCAAAAATTGATTTTCCTTCTAATTTCAATATATGTAAATTAAAACTTCATTAGTTTCCTTTGTTTATTTTTCTAAATTATTTGTTTCAATTTAAAAGATAAAAAACACTTTAATTTTAATAATTTAATATTTTTAAAATTTTTCTTATAAATTCAAACTTTTTCAAATGTTTAGAATTTTTATATAAAAAATTTTTAAATGAACCCATGTAATACATGGATTTTACTCCTAGTATATAAATAAATAAATAATAAATATTTTGTAAGTTATATTCGAACATTTAAGTACGACGTATTTTTAAACATGAATACTAATATTTGTCCATTGTGGTGATTAACCAAAAATCATATTATAATATATAACTTTTCCTATTTTAGCGACTCCATTGACCGTGGACTTTGATTGTATGGTCTAGCTTTTAAACCCCCGTTCCGGTTTACGATTGATGTCGAAAGAAGATTCTCACTGTCATAGGAATTAGGAAGCTAACAAATGATCATCTACATCAAACTCATGGCTAGCCACTCATGAATAAATTCTGAAGATAATCTATAAAAAATATCATTGGTTAAGAGAGTGTCGTAAATAAGATGCAACCATTGATTCTTCTAATATGCCAAATGGCTGCAAACAGACATATTAACGACCGAGACCATATTTAAATTTTATGGAAATAGAACAAGCTTCAAAAGAAGAATGATGATTTTTTTGCTTGTGGATGTCGATTAAACGCGTTTCTATAAAGATACTTCTTGAATTGACTTTGAAAAAGTAAACGATGCATCTCTTAAATTTAAAGAAGAAAAACAAAAAAAAAAAAAAAAAAGCTATGAGGAATCTGAAAGTGCACTAGACATAAAAGAACTCGTCATGCCACCTTAAAGATACATAAATCAATGCTTAAACTTCACATGGAAATTTTATAAAATAGAAAATAACTTGATTTTAACAAGATATCCCATTTCTAGGATTCTATAATGGATAATCACCATAGGGATGAACATGGGTCGGTTCTGACCCAAAATCGAACCCAATCTGTTATAATTGGTTATAATCGGTTTTTTAAATAATACAAACTGAACCCACTACCCAAGCTGATCGGTTTCATCTGTCAGGAACCCACTACCCAAGTTGATCGGTTTCATTTGTTAGTTTCTAGTTTTGTATCTGTTATGTTTCGGGTTTAAACCCAAACCCCTTCCCAACCAAAGTTTCTAAACCTTGAGAAATCAATATATATATATATATATATATATATATATATATATATATATATATATATATATATATATATATATATAGAGGCTTCGTATGATGGATGCTTCTTTTACAAAACTGATGTGGGATGAGAGTTTACGGCAATGAAGAGATATGGAATTTAAAGCAATGAAGAGAGTTGACGTTTCTATCCATCAGCCAATGTGGGTCAATTAGTTTTGTTCCTACCAAATAAAATATGGAAATCTCCCAAAAGAAAGATCCCTCAAGTTTGGTTCTATTAACACAAAAGTTATTCCTGATTTTTTTTTTTTTTTTTTTTTTGCAATAAAGCCCAAAAAACTTGTAAACACTTGAAAAAAACTCTTGTTCCCGGCTAGTGCTGGTTTTTCGGGCTTTTCTAGAAATTTTAAGGATTTTTCTAAAAATAGACGATCAAATATGGCTTTTCGTTAATAGGGTTAAAGTTTAAGGACTTTTCTAAAAAATCATTTTGTATCTACTAACTTAACGAAGAAAACTCATATTTATTTATTAAAAAACTCAAAATAAAGATACCGTATACATTTTTTTCACTAAAAAACTCATTTTTATTTATTAAAAAACACAATAATGATAATTTATATATCATTTTTGGGTTTTTTTGTGATTTCTTCAATAAATATCATAAATAAAATCATAACTATATATCATTTTTAGCATTTATTTTTATAACTATTGTAGTTTTTATAACGTTCTTTAGAGCTATTTAACCAGATTGGCAGTTAAATTATGTGTTGTACAACAACTTAAAGTTAATTTGGTCATTTCTAAAAACATAAAAACTCCCACCATTGACATTATTACACTTACCTATCTTTTTTTATACCCAAAACCTAAAAAATTCAACAATAAAGGTAGCATGTGGTTTAGAAGCGTGCTCCATAAAATAAATCAACAAAGTCCTCTTAAATTATATATATATATATATATATATATATATATATATATATATATATATATATATATATATATATATATATATATATATATATATATATATATATATATATATATATAATCATAATAATTGTAGTAATCGTATATATTTATTAGGATTTTAATAGATAATACCTTTAATTGTTTGAAATTAAAGTTGACAGATTTGAGAGAAAAATGGTGATTAAATGAAAGAAAAAAAAAACTTAAAATCGTCTATTTTTGAAGAACTACATCGGTTTTAGATAATCTGAGAGGAAAAAGCAAACAAGACATAAGATACTTCATAGAAACAAAAAACATCTTCGGATACATGATATTAATCAAATAATATTAAAGATTATTTAATGGATAATGAAACATTGAAGATCTTAGAAGTCGTATTGAGAAAAGCATGGAGACATGAGATCATCTGATATTGAAGGTACAATCCTTATATGAACTGAGAATTAGAGGAGATCATACCATGTTAGATTAGAATTTTGTAACGCCCGCAGATTCGGGCTAGTCAACTTAGAGACGATAAGCGTCAAAAATGACTTTTTGATAGAGGATTATTTAGAATAAATAATCTTAACTAAGTTGTATTATATGTCACAAGGTTTTTCTACATATAAAGAACGCCGAAATCCGAGTTATAACGAAGAAGTTATGACATGTCAAGGTTTCGTGATAAAACCGGCATGACAACGGGAATCGTAAAAAGTGAGTTTACGATAGAGTACTTTTTAGCCTTAGGGTTCTAAATGAAAGTTTTAGAGTACGTCTTCATCTTCGCGTGGATATAAAGAACATCAAAAACGGAGCTCGTATGCAAAAGTTATGCAAAGTTACATCCCAAAAATATAAGGTTTATTAAAGCGACAAGATGCAACAATTTCACATGTTCCTGATGCCCACCTGCTTAACGATTTCCTGATAATACAAGTTATTTTGAAAACATCAACATATATATTGTTGGTGAGTTCATACGCATGTTTGAATGAAAAGTTTTGTATCATTTAGTAAACACCAGAAAAACCGATATCTTCTGTAAAATGATTGGAAAGTTTTGTATCAAATCTTGTGTAAAGCATGTGTGTTTCTGTTTTGAACTTGTATAAAAAGAGTATTCTAGAAAATACTATATTTTCTGTTGTAAGTAGAAGGTATGGTATAAGTGTATGTTTTCCCCGAAAATCCGATATTTTCTGTGTATAAAAGTGTTGTGGTCTTAAAACCCTAAGATCGGATACTAGTGTATGTATGTATGCTTTTGTATCATCAAATTAGTATATGTATTCTGTAAATTTATAATGGAGTTATTATGTATATGAGTCGTTATAACCATACTTAATGATGACTGATCCGCCTGTCATGACGTTTTTCAGATGCCGACTTGTTTAAGGTAAGGTTTGTCACCCTAGACTGGCCTAGTCTAGTTGTAGCGATCAGCTTAGGTGTGGGGCGTCAACCCCATATAGATCTATACACGAACTCTCGCTCTCCCTCCAGGCTGGTTATAACTACAGGCTTACGGTTGTACATTAGATAGGTACGAATGAATGAATGTCTCACAAGAGCCTTAACTGAATTTACGCGAATATTGTATTACACTATGTAACGCAGTGAATAATGTTCCGTGTATGTTTTAAATCTACTAGGCCCAACAAGCATGTAGATGGGTCACAAAGGCCCAAATAACACGTATTGTATACCCTAGGCCCAATAATCATGTAATTGGACAACAAAGGCCCAATAGACATGTAGTGTGTATTCCAGGCCCACTTAAACATGCAAATGGGCTACTAAGGCCCAATGAGCATGTAAGGTATATTTCGACCCAATTAGAAGTGTAATAGATGTACTTAGTTTGTTTGTTATTTTGTTGATTATTTAAACTCAAGTGTTTATGGAAATGACTTAAAATGCCTACTTTTTGTAATAATGACATTTTTGGTCCATAAAACCGAAAATTTACAATTAAGGCGCATTTTTGATAAAAATGACACTTTAAGTCCCTTAAGACCAAAAGTTTATATTTAAGGGCTTGTTTCAAAATAAGATGACATTTCCGGCTCAATTTTATGAAAATTGACATTTTCAGCCCAAATGTGTATAAATTACCTTTTCGACCCAGGTTTAATAAAATTGGCATTTCCAGCCCTTTTAACCAAAAATTTACATTTTGTGGCTCAAATTTGTTTAGAATGACAATTAAATCCACAAAGGTCAAATTTACAAATTTAGCCCATGAAACCGTGAAGGCCCAATTTGAAGCCCATTTTGTGAATATTTACACTTTTTCCCCTTTTAAAACTATGAACTTCATAAAAATCCATTTTTATTTAAAAATGTCCCATTTGGTCTCTTAAAACCGTGAGTTACATAAGAAATCCTCACTTTTTGTTTACTTTGTAAATTTTGGCCCTTTGCACGATTTTACTTAATTTTAAATATCCTTAACTTGTTTTTAATCCTTTCATCTTCATAATAAGTTGCATAGAGTGTTTTAGTTTACCAATATCACCATATTTTAGTAGATCTAGCGAAATCTATGAAGTTCCAACACATAAGCACAACATATAACATACTAAAAACCGAAAATAGCGAGTATGAACTCACTTTGGGGTTGATGGATCGGTTTTGATGAAGAGATATGAGGAGATGATGTTGTTTTCGGCCTAGCTTACTTCCTTAATGAGATCTTCGAATCCTAGGAGATTTTAGGAGCATGAATCACGATTTAGAATGTCAATGAGTGAAAGATTTGTCATATGATGAAGTTAAACACTATAATAGAAACTATCTTACCAAAATGATGAACCTTGATGTTGTATTCTTGAGTACACACACACAAGCATACACGAATTTTTAGGTAGAATGGATGGATTTTGCTTGGAGTTCTTGGAGGAGTGTAGTGACTTAGTAGTGAAAAATGAAGGTGGTGATGGGATGCACCTTGGCCGAGGGTTAATAAGAAGAGAGATAGAGGCTTAGTTAGGTTAATACATGGAGGGTTAAACATAGATGTATGGGAGATATTAATGAGGTGCCATCCTCAAATTATCCCGATAATATCCCTTTTCTTTTTTCCTTTTTTTACAATGTATATATATATATATATATATATATATATATATATATATATATATATATATAAAACCGAGAATGAGAGGAAGGAAAAAGGAAAAGAAAAGAAATGTTTGGGCTAGTTTTGGTTATACTCAAAATTATAAGGCCCAGTATGGAAGTCTTCGGCCGATGGGGCCCTCTTATAATTTCACGGCCCAAAAAGGGTAAATACAATGGGTTTTCAGCCCAATGAAATTCAAGAAGATTTTTATGGCCCATTAAGGCCCATGTAGACAAGGTGGGACATTTTTGGCCCAATAAGGCCCATAAAAGTCTTATGGCCCAAAATGCTATAGTTTAATGAATGTTGGTCCATTTAGGCCCCAAATGAGGATTATTAACCCAAAATAATTCCATCGAGAGTTTATTGGGCCATTAGGCCCAACAAATGATTCATGGCCCAATAAATGTTTTGTGTAACATCCGGAATTTCAAGTATGTTATTGTTTAGTTGAATTCTTGGGGTTTATGGAGTGACTCGACGAGTAGGGAGTCCAACTCGCCGAGTAGGGTCGAGTTGTCGTGTGGGATTTAATGACCGGACTCGACTAGTCGGGAGGCAGACTCGCCGAGTTGGTGCTGGGCAGAGAAACCCTAATTTCCCAGGTTTGGGGCCTATTTAAGGGAACTTATGCCCCCATTTACGCCTCACTCGTCACCCTACACCTATGAGATCATACCCTAACCACCATTTAAGCTAGAAAGTGTGTGTGTGTGTGTGTGAGAGAGAGAGAGAGAGAAGCTATCTTGGGATTCTTAGTGCATCATTTGAGAAGAAGAGAAGGAGATCAAGAAAGGAACGAGAAAAGGGGGTTGTTGGATCCAATGATAGATCGTCTAGAACTTCTGAGGATGGTAAAAAGTCTGCACCTTTCCCATTATATTGGTTAGATCTCATGTGTTTGGAGTTCTAGGGCTTTTACCACCTTTGGTTTGGGACTTTGAGCAAAATGGATTAACTAGAAGCCTATGCAACATCCCCTTCTGGAACGTATCATAATATTGTCTGCTTTGGGCCACTCGGTATGAGAACTTCCCAGGGGGTCACCCATCCCGGTACTACTCCCGCCCGAGCATGCTTAACTATAGAGTTCTTACACGATCACGACTTTAAAACGCGTTGTCACAAGGAAGGTATCCACACCCCTTTATAAGAAAGTGTTTCGTTCTCCTTCCAAGCCGTTGTAGGATCAGGTACAACCTACCTCCACCCCCCCCCCCCCCATTATTGGGTTCGACGACCCTGTCGAACACATCAACCCGTGCCCTAGCTCTGATACCATTTGTAACATCCCCTTATAGCACGTATCATAATATTGTCCGCTTTGGGCCACTCGGCATGAGAACTTCCCAGGGGGTCACCCATCCCGGTACTACTCCCACTTGAGCACGCTTAACTGCAGAGTTTGTGACAACCCGATATTTCAACTCTTTGTAATGGCCTAATAGGTCAAGTATTGTAAACATTTTTGAGTTAATAAAATTAACTTTGATAATAATATGTCCAAAAAGTTTCTATTTAAATTCTTCTATGTTTAAATATCATTAAACCATGATTGTACGTAAAAATAACGCCCAAATCCGACTTCGTATATTGAAGTTATGATTTTTCCAAGTTCAGCTTAGCAACAAACAGCTAAAAACTCGAAACGGAGATCGAGCAACATTTGGCCGGAATGACCTAAACGAGAATCGAAGGTCTCGACAATGGTATTTCAACGGTAAAAAGTCTGGCAAAAACCGACGTCAGATAAAGAAGTTATGAATTTTTAAAGAAATTCCTTAATCACGTCATTTTAATAAATAAATAATAAAAATAATTTCGGAATTTGCCAACGGAATCTAAACGAAAGTTGTAGATCGTAGTCTCACCTTCGCGGGGATATAAAGAACGTCGAAAACGGAGTTCGTATGAAGGAGATATGAATTTTTGAAGTTTGATAAATAATTTATATATAATTTTTATTAAAAATTCGGTATTATCCGAAGAGGAGTCAGCCTAGGGCCGAGGTACGCGCCGCGTACCCTCATACGCCCCGCGTACTCGAGGGCACGGCCTCGGATCGTCCACGTCGCCCTATGCGAAGCTACCCGACCCGCCGTCGCATTCGACCCGCCCCATCCGAAATACGTAAGCGATGACGTACGGGTACGTGCTGCGTACGCCCGTACGCCCCGCGTTCGGAGGCGGTTCAACACCCCTATAAAAGGGATGCGAGCCTTTCTGAAAAATTTGTTCATTTTCTCTCTTTCTCTCACGATCTTGCCTCGATTTCTGTGCCCGTTCAAACCCGAAGCTCTGGTCTTTTTGCTCAAGTCCCGAGAGTCGATTTTACTCCCGAGATTCCCGAGAATCCCGAGAAAAATCCGTTTCCCGAGACGAAACTCTGCCCGATTTTCGATCTCGCTATCTTCAAGCTTCCAAGTGAGTTCATACCCCTTTATTCAACCTTTGAAATGCTTTTAAATGTTTTAAATACTTTATGGGGGGGAATACAAGTTAAACACTTATAGTTATTGCTTCGATCACATGTGATTGCATTAATCACATGTGATTAATAACTAGGAAACCAATGATTTTATCACTGTTCAAACTGTTTTACTTCAAAATGTTTCATAAACTCTTTTACTTATCAAATGCTTTTATTTAAACTTCGTTTTACTACTTATAAATTTGCATGCCCATATATGTATAGATGTATAAATAATGTTTAAAGGGCTTAGGAAAGCCACCTGTCCTATTTCCTTTTCCTCGATTTGGATGTGGTCTGGTGGAATTTCGGGTGACCATCCGAGGGTCGTTACAATATTAGTTATATATCATATATACATGTATAGACATAAAAGTACTTCCATATTCATACTTATCAGCACATCATTAGTAAGTTACCATCGGGGTAACATAGGATCATACTACTACAATTTCTAGATCAACGAGTCAGTTCATTCAGGAGTCAATACTTATTACTAAGAGAACATATACAACGATACTAGAACAAGTAACATTATATTACATATACACGAATACGTTAACAATTGTGATCCACTGTATGGGAGCATGTCTTAATTGTCATGACCCGAGTTGTAGCCAGAGTCTCTTGGAGGGAGAGCGTGAGTTTGCGTATAGATCTATACTGGATTGACTATCGTACACCTCGCTGCTAGCTACAGTGGGACCGACAGGTCTGTGGGTGCCAAACGTCATACCTTATTTTTCGACTATACGTTGTCGATGTTACCAGTCGATAGTATGGTGCAATTTATCACATGATACCTTAATATAAACCCGGTTTAAGGTAGTTAGTACAGCAGTAGTTCATATAAAACAAAACTACCGTACTACAATAATTTACCCATTACATTTTGGTGATAACCTCACTTAAACTTTAATGTACAAACTATATTTTGTTAAATGATAGTTACACTTGGGAAATTACACACTTTTACATCAAACAAGCATACAAAACAGTTAAGCCTTGGTAGAGGGCTACTTTAACAGAAAATATAGGTTTTTCTGAGAAATTCAAACTTTTACAAACACTTACATACATTTACAACTCATACTTGCGACAGGTTCAAAAGTTTTGATAACAAACCTCGACACTAAAATACTTATGAATTCACCAGCTTAATGCTGATAAACTCTTTCAAAATAACTTGTATTCTCAGGTCATCAGTAGACAGGTACAGATGCTAGCTTTTGAGAAGATGGAGCGCATTCAAGACTCATCATACTATTTTGATTTACGTTATATTTTTGGTGTCTAAAACTGTACGGAACACGCTTGTATTAAAATTTTATATTTAATGCAATGGATGATGTTGTTTGCTTATTTACATTTACCGTGTTGTGATACTTTACATGACATCCTCCGCCCTAGAACGTTTCCGCCATTCTTGGTTTTGGGGTGTGACAGATTGGTATCAGAGCATTGTTTATAGTGAAGCAAGTATATCAACCCATAAAAGATATACTAAACTATAAACCCAAATGGGATTAAAACACTCTGACCAAGAGTCTATACTTTAAATACTAAAATAGTTAATTAAGTATACTAGTCTGCACTCATACTAAAACCAGTGTCACAACGACAAGAACAAGAGTATTACGATTGTTAAATATCACAGGTAAGCTAGGGGATGTATGGTCAGTCCTGGGAATGGCATAGCCTGATCAACTATGTTGGTCCGAGGAGTGATTAGCATATGCCCTAGAATAGTTGTGATGTGTTAACAAGTCTAAAAATTTACCAACAATGCCACAAAAAGATCAGTGGAACTTAAACTTAAATACTATAGGTGTATTTTGTGCTATTAACTACATACATACTATATCTTTATACCTCTCTTCTCGCGTAGATTTAAATGGTTGGATTCCATCACGACGACCCGTACTTTCCAAATGAAGGAAACATAGGAATGCTCGAAGCAGAGTCTGACAATGAACACCAAATTCCGTTGGATGATCATCAAGCTGAAGGCTTCTCAGATGGATCAGACTCTGAGCCTGAAGTCAACAACCTACCGCTCGTAGGTCAAACCCCGAACAACAACCCTCGACCAGCTTTTCCAGGTCCTACTCCCTTATGGGCAAACAACTTGAATCGTTGGAGTGATGAACAGGCTCAACCCTTACCATACTTTGGGGACCGAAGCTTTTACAACGTCAACAATGGTGGCTCTGCTGACCGAGCCCTGCCTGTCATTACCCGCAGAATAGCTCATAATGTCGAGCAAGGTAGAGCAGCCATCGACCGGGTCATGGAGATTGATGCCAACTCAGGTGTCAACACAGTCCGCATCCGCCATCTTGAAGAAGACATGGAACGGACCCGGACAACCAATGAAACCCTACAGCAACATCTGGTTGCCTCTCAAGATGAAGTCATGGAACTCCGAGCTCGTCAAAGTGCTCATGAGCAACACCTTCAAGAGGTGGTCCGTCAAATGAGAGACCTTAGGGTTCTCCTGAGGAATATTCATCGCCGTTAGATGATGTCTAGTACATCATTATCTTTAGGGTTAAGAATTAGCCTTTAACATATGTGCTCTCAGTAGCACTTGTCTGTAAAATATTCCTAACTTTCAGTACTCTAATTAGGAATCTAAGAACTGTCAAACTTTTCTATATGGTATGATGTAAGACCTACTGTTAGGTTGATTTTTCCTTGAACTTATTACATCAGTAATACCAGTATTATTGAAATCTATCTAAATTGTGGGAAAAATCTATACACTTGTGTTTTCCTACTAATATTTCTTGTTGTGATTTCAAACACTCATTCAACTGTTGGGCTATGGTTAGTTAGTCCATGTATCACTCTCACGTTGCTTACAAAATGATTCTTACCATTTTTCTTACCTTTATAAACTTATAGCTGAAAGATGCCTCATGGCAAATCTCCCAGGAATAATCCTGCACCACCACCTCCTCCGCCTCCGGTCATCGATACTGCAGCCCTAAATGCCGCCGTAGCTGCAGCAGTGGCAACTGCCATGGCTTAGTATCACTCTTCTGATGCCGGAAACGGTGGAACCCCTGTGGAATCAATCCCGGTTGAAACCCCTGTGCGCTCGAGAGAGTGCTCTTACAAGGATTTCACCAACTGCAAGCCGAAGTCCTTTCATGGGACCGGCGGAGTCATTGCTCTCTCGCAATGGTTCGAGAAGACTGAAGCGGTCTTCGAAATTTGTTCATGCCCGGTTGCGAGCAAAGTGAAATACACCGCATGCACCTTTGAAGGAAAGGCCCTAACATGGTGGAACGGCCACGTTAAATCTCTAACTCTTGTCGTAGCCAACGACATAGGCTGGAAAACGATGAAAGACCTCATGATTGAGGAATACTGCCCGAGGGGCGAGATCCAGAAACTAGAGCAGGAGCTTTGGAGCCTGACCATGAAGGGCACCAACATTGTCGCTTACACTACCAGATTCAGCGAACTGGTGGCCCTCTGCCGTAATATGGTTCCCACTGAAGGGAAAAAGATCGAAAGGTACATATGGGGGCTTGTGCCTCCGTATCAGGGGAATGTTCTAGCATCAAACCCCGCTACCTTCGACAGTGCCAAACGATTGGCACAACGACTCATTGACCATGGAGTCAAAACCCCTGCAACCACAACCACCCTAGCCATCCCGAAACCCTCTAAACCCGCTGATACTAAGCGGAAATTCTGGAATGAAAAGAAGAAGCAACAGGCTGCCAAAAAGCAGCAAATTGTGGCAATACATGCCGCAATAACCCTTGCTGCTGCTACTACTACTCCGGTGGGTGGGTATGCTGGAAGTTCGCCCAAGTGCAACAAATGCAACTACCACCACAATGGCCCCTGCCATGAAATGCAGTGCTCTAACTGCCACAGGAGAGGACACACAGTCCGTTTCTGTAAATCTCCGGCGAGACCGATCGCCCAAGTCCCCGGCTCTGGCGCGAGCCCAACCTGCTATGGATGTGGCGAAACAGGCCACTATAAGAGGGACTGCCCCAAGGCAAAAAATGCTGGCGGAGCAGGGAGGGTACTAGCGATAGTCCACGGGGAAGCAGTTGCTGACCCGACAGTGGTGACTGGTACATTCCTCCTTGATGACTCCTATGCATGCATTCTATTCGATAGTGGAGCGGAGCGAAGCTTCGTAAACTATAAATTTACTCGCATGCTTAATCAACCACCGCACGCACTCAAAGAACTATTCACAGTAGAAATGGCTAATGGAAAAACTGAAAGTACGAGTAGCATATACTTAGGTTGTACCCTAACTCTAGATAACCATTCATTCCCAATCGCCCTCATGCCAGTCTCAATAAAAAGTTTCGACGTTATCATTGGCATGGATTGGTTAAGCCCTCACCGCGCTGACATCATGTGCTACGAGAAAGCAGTCTGTCTAAACCTTCCGTCTAACGAAACTCTTATAGTCTATGGCGACAAACCCGGTGCAAGTCTTCGCATCATATCAAGTATTCAAGCACAGAAGTATCTGCATAAGGAATACCATGCATTCCTTGCTCACGTCGTCGACACGGGCCTCGAAACGAAAGGACTAGAGAACATCCTTGTAGTGAGAGACTTCCCCGACATTTTCCCAGAAGAACTACCCGGGTTACCTCCGCAACGACAGGTCGAGTTCAGAATCGACTTAGTCCCAGGAGCTACCCCAGTAGCCAAGTCGCCCTACCGCTTAGCACTAGCTGAGATGCAGGAACTCTCTGGTCAACTTAACGAACTACTCAGCAAGGGCTTTATAAGACCGAGTTTCTCACCTTGGGGAGCACCGGTCTTGTTCGTGAAGAAGAAAGACGGATCATTCCGTATGTGTATTGACTACAGAGAACTCAACAAACTGACGGTCAAGAATCGTTACCCTCTGCCTCACATAGATGATCTATTCGACCAACTGCAAGGAGCGAACTATTTTTCTAAGATTGATCTGAGATCCGGATATCACCAGTTACGAGTGCTAGCGGAGGATGTTCCAAAGACAGCCTTCCAAACTCGTTACGGACACTACGAGTTCGTGGTGATGCCATTCGGATTGACCAATGCGCCAGCAGTCTTCATGGATCTGATGAATAGAGTATGCCGACCTTATTTGGATCAGTTTGTCATCGTTTTCATTGACGACATCCTGATCTACTCCCGAAGTAAGAAAGAGCATGGCGATCACCTGCGACAAGTTCTAGAGACATTACGAAAAGAGAAGCTTTATGCGAAGTTCTCGAAATGTGAATTTTGGATCCGGAGAGTCGAATTCTTAGGACACGTGGTAAGCGAAGAGGGAATCCACGTGGACCCATCCAAAATTAAAGCCATTGAGAACTGGTCAGCACCTAAGACGCCTACAGAAATTTGCCAATTTCTAGGTCTCGCTGGCTACTACCGCAGATTCATTCAGAACTTCTCTCGAATAGCGAAACCTCTTACGACCCTAACCCAGAAAGGCTTGGCCATTGACTGGGAAGAGAAACAAGAAAGAGCGTTCCAAACGCTCAAACGAGCCTTGTGCACCGCACCAATACTATCCCTTCCCGAAGGAATAGAAGACTTCGTAGTCTATTGCGATGCATCGAATCAAGGGCTCGGATGTGTCCTGATGCAGCGAGGTAAGGTCATCACCTACGCCTCGAGGCAGTTGAAGACACACGAGGTTAACTACACGACCCACGATCTTGAACTAGGAGCAGTGGTGTTTGCTCTGAAGATCTGGAGACATTACTTGTATGGAACGAAGAGCACTATCTTTACCGACCACAAGAGTTTACAACACATTTTTTATCAAAAGGAGCTCAACATGAGACAACGACGGTGGGTCGAGCTACTCAATGATTACGAATGCGATATTCGTTATCATCCGGGTAAAGCCAACGTAGTAGCAGACGCCCTAAGTCGGAAGGAATATTCTGGTCGCAAAATCAAGTCATTTCCAATAACCATCCATTCACACTTGTCTAATCAAATTTAGGCGGCCCAACTTGAAGCCATGAAACCTGAAAATGTGACGAGTGAATCCCTCAGAGGAATGGACAAGAATTTAGAAGCCAAGGGTGACGGAGCCTTATATTTCATGGATCGGATCTGGACACCGAAGCACGGTGGTTTCCGAGACTTGGTTATGACCGAGGCGCACAACACTCGGTATTCCGTCCACCCAGGTTCAGATAAGATGTATCTGGATCTTAAAAAGCTATACTGGTGGCCTAATATGAAAGCAGAGATTGCTACCTTCGTGAGTAAATGCCTTACTTGCGCAAAGGTTAAGGTCGAGTACCAGAAGCCCTCTGGTTTATTACAACAACCAGAGATCCCAGAATGGAAGTGGGAGCGGATCACTATGGATTTCATAACCAAGTTTCCCAAGACAGCGGGTGGACTTGATACCATATGGGTCATCGTCGATAGATTGACCAAGTCTGCACACTTCCTACCTATCAAAGAAACCGACAAGATGGAGAAACTTACGAGAACATACATTAGGGAAATCGTACGACTACATGGTGTACCTATGTCCATTATCTCCGATAGAGATAGTAGGTTTACCTCAAGATTTTGGCAATCACTACAACATTCCCTAGAAACAAGGCTAGACATGAGCACAGCCTACCATCCTCAGACCGACGGACAGAGTGAGAGGACCATCCAAACACTGGAAGATATGTTGCGAGCCTGCGTGATTGACTTTGGGAAGGCATGGGATACTCATTTACCCCTTGTCGAGTTTTCCTATAATACCAGTTATCACACGAGCATCAAGTCTGCTCCATTTGAAGCCCTCTACGGTCGAAAGTGCAGATCCCCTCTGTGCTTGTCTGAGGTGGGTGATACCCAACTAGCAAGGGGGCAAGCTTCCGACATTACTCTTACCGGTCCGGAAATCATCCGGGAAACGACAGAGAAGATCGTTCAGATCCGTGAACGATTGAAAGCCTCTAGAGACCGACAGAAGAGCTACGCAGATAAACGAAGGAAACCTTTGGAATTCCAGGTGGGAGACCGAGTCCTTCTCAAAGTCTCACCCTGGAAGCGCTTGATACGCTTCGGCAAGCGTGGGAAGCTTAATCCGAGGTACATAGGGCCTTTCGAAATTCTTGCAAGAGTCGGCCCCGTAGCTTACAAACTCGATCTACCAGGCGCACTTCGTAACGTACATTCTACATTCCACGTATCTAACTTGAAAAAGTGTCTATCCGACGAGACTCTCGTAATCCCACTCGACGAGATCGAGATCAACGAGAGCCTCAATTTTGTGGAAGAACCAGTAGAAATCATGGACCGAGAGGTCAAGCAAACAAAACAAAGTTGCATACCCATCGTGAAGGTTCGTTGGAACGCTAAGCGGGGACCTGAATTCACATGGGAACGCGAAGATCAGATGCAACACAAGTACCCACATCTGTTTCCCTAATCCACGAGTGTTCTCTTACTTTGAATTTCAGGACGAAATTCCCTCTAACGGGGGGATGATGTGACAACCCGATATTTCAACTCTTTGTAATGGCCTAATAGGTCAAGTATTGTAAACATTTTTGAGTTAATAAAATTAACTTTGATAATAATATGTCCAAAAAGTTTCTATTTAAATTCTTCTATGTTTAAATATCATTAAACCATGATTGTACGTAAAAAGAACGCCCAAATCCGACTTCGTATATTGAAGTTATGATTTTTCCAAGTTCAGCTTAGCAACAAACAACTAAAAACTCGAAACGGAGATCGAGCAACATTTGGCCGGAATGACCTAAACGAGAATCGAAGGTCTCGACAATGGTATTTCAACGGTAAAAAGTCTGGCAAAAACCGACGTCAGATAAAGAAGTTATGAATTTTTAAAGAAATTCCTTAATCACGTCATTTTAATAAATAAATAATAAAAATAATTTCGGAATTTGCCAACGGAATCTAAACGAAAGTTGTAGATCGTAGTCTCACCTTCGCGGGGATATAAAGAACGTCGAAAACGGAGTTCGTATGAAGGAGATATGAATTTTTGAAGTTTGATAAATAATTTATATATAATTTTTATTAAAAATTCGGTATTATCCGAAGAGGAGTCAGCCTAGGGCCGAGGTACGCGCCGCGTACCCTCATACGCCCCGCGTACTCGAGGGCACGGCCTCGGATCATCCACGTCGCCCTATGCGAAGCTACCCGACCCGCCCCATCCGAAATACGTAAGCGATGACGTACGGGTACGCGCTGCGTACGCCCGTACGCCCCGCGTTCGGAGGCGGTTTAGCACCCCTATAAAAGGGATGCGAGCCTTTTCGAAAAATTTGTTCATTTTCTCTCTTTCTCTCACGATCTTGCCTCGATTTCCGTGCCCATTCAAACCCGAAGCTCTGGTCTTTTTGCTCAAGTCCCGAGAGTCGATTTTACTCCCGAGATTCCCGAGAATCCCGAGAAAAATCCGTTTCCCGAGACGAAACTCTGCCCGGTTTTCGATCTCGCTATCTTCAAGCTTCCAAGTGAGTTCATACCCCTTTATTCAACCTTTGAAATGATTTTAAATGTTTTAAATACTTTATGGGGGGGAATACAAGTTAAACACTTATAGTTATTGCTTCGATCACATGTGATTGCATTAATCACATGTGATTAATAACTAGGAAACCAATGATTTTATCACTGTTCAAACTGTTTTACTTCAAAATGTTTCACAAACTCTTTTACTTATCAAATGCTTTTATTTAAACTTTGTTTTACTACTTATAAATTTGCATGCCCATATATGTATAGATGTATAAATAATGTTTAAAGGGCTTAGGAAAGCCACCTGTCCTCTTTCCTTTTCCTCGATTTGGATGTGGTCTGGTGGAATTTCGGGTGACCATCCGAGGGTCATTACAATATTAGTTATATATCATATATACATGTATAGATATAAAAGTACTTCCATATTCATACTTATCAGCACATCATTAGTAAGTTACCATCGGGGTAACACAGGATCATACTACTACAATTTATAGATCAACAAGTCAGTTCATTCAGGAGTCAATACTTATTACTAAGAGAACATATACAACGATACTAGAACAAGTAACATTATATTACATATACATGAATACGTTAACAATTGTGATCCACTGTATGGGAGCATGTCTTAATTGTCATGACCCGAGTTGTAGCCAGAGTCTCTTGGAGGGAGAGCGTGAGTTTGCGTATAGATCTATACTGGATTGACTATCCTACACCTCGCTGCTAGCTACAGTGGGACCGACAGGTCTGCGGGTGCCAAATGTCATACCTTATTTTTCGACTATACGTTGTCGATGTTAATAGTATGGTGCAATTTATCACATGATACCTTAATATAAACCCGGTTTAAGGTAGTTAGTACAGCAGTAGTTCATATAAAACAAAACTACCGTACTACAATAATTTACCCATTACATTTTGGTGATAACCTCACTTAAACTTTAATGTACAAACTATATTTTGTTAAGTGATAGTTACACTTGGGAAATTACACACTTTTACATCAAACGAGCATACAAAACAGTTAAGCCTTGGTAGAGGGCTACTTTAATAGAAAATATAGGTTTTTTTGAGAGATTCAAACTTTTACAAACACTTACATACATTTACAACTCATACTTGCGACAGGTTCAAACGTTTTGATAACAAACCTCGACACTAAAATACTTATGAATTCACCAGCTTAATGCTGATAAACTCTTTCAAAATAACTTGTATTCTCAGGTCATCAGTAGACAGGTACTGATGCTAGCTTTTGAGAAGATGGAGCGCATTCAAGACTCATCATACTATTTTGATTTACATTATATTTTTGGTGTCTAAAACTGTACGGAACACGCTTGTATTAAAATTTTATATTTAATGCAATGGATGATGTTGTTTGCTTATTTACATTTACTGTGTTGTGATACTTTACATGACGTCCTCCGCCCTAGAACGTTTCCGCCATTCTTGGTTTTGGGGTGTGACAGAGTTCTTATGGGATCTACTGCCCTCACGGCTTTAAAACGCGTTGTGACAAGGAAGGTATCCACACCCCTTATACGGAGTGCTTAGTTCTCCTTCCAAGCCGATGTAGGATCAGGTACAACCTACCTTCACCCCCCTTTATAGGGTTTGATGTCCCCGTCGAACACATCGACCCGTGCCCTAGCTCTGATACCATTTGTTACATCCCCCTCTGGCACGTATCACAATATTGTCCGCTTTGGGCCACTCGACATGAGGACTTCCCAGGGGATCACCCATCCCATCACTACTCCCGCCCAAGCAGGCTTAATTGCAGATTTCTTATGGGATTTGCTGCCCTTACGGCTTTAAAACGCGTTGTGACAAGGAAGGTATCCACACCCCTTTATAAGAAAGTGTTTCGTTCTCCTTCCAAGCCGATGTAGGATCAGGTACGTATCACAATACTTTCCGCTTTGGGCCACTCGGTAGGTACGTTAAATCGACAACATACAAAAAAAGAACGCACAAATCTGACTTCGTATAAGGAAGTTATGAATTTTCTAAGATTTGGCATAGCAGTGCACTGCCCCAAACTCGAATTTTAGATCGAGCGGTTTTTGGCCTATGCGACCTAAATGAGAATTAAATATCTCATTAATAGAAAGTCAACGATAAAAAGACAGACGAAAACGGAGGCCGTATGTAGAAGTTTTGAATTTTACATGGACATTTTGTAACGTCCGTAGATCCGGGCTAGTCAATTTAGAGGTAATAGGGGTCGAAAATGACTTTTTGACAAAAGATTATTTAGAATAAATAATCTTAACCTAGTTGTAGAATATATCACAAGGTTTTCGTACATATAAAGAGCGTTGAAATCCGAGTTATAACGAAGAAGTTATGACCCGTCGAAGTTTCGCGACGGAACCGGCACGACACCGGGAAGCGTAAATAGTGATTTTACGATGGAGGACTTTTTAGCCTTAGTGATCTAAACAAAAGTCGTAAAATATGTAAAACCGAGAAAATCCATAAAAAGAACGCCCAAATCTGACTTCGTATGAAGAAGTTATGATTTTTCTAAGATCCGGCTTAGCAGTGCACGACCCGAAACCCGAATTTTAGTTCGAGCGGTTTTTGTCTTATGCGACCTAAATGAGAGTTGAAGATATCATTAATAGGAACTCAACGGTAAAAATACAGACGAAAACGGAGTCCGTATGAAGGAGTTACGAATTCTTCGCGGTCATTTAACAGTCTAAAAACCTCGTACTGTTAAATTTAAGATCGGTCAAGAATTAGCCGACGGAGTCAAAATGAAAGTTGTAGATATTATTTTTACCTACGCGTGGATATAAAGAACGTCAAAAACGGAGGTCGTATGTGAAAGTTACGGATTTTAGAAGTCGGAAGTGTGCTGTGCGAAAATGGGTGATGTGGCACAATCTTGGCTATTGCTTTCTCCCCAAGTCTTGCCACTAGATGGTGACATGTGGCACCAAGTTCAGCCATTTTCACCCTATAAATACCACCTCTCCCACCCTCATTTTCTTCACACCTTTTCCATTCTTTCTTCTCTTTACTCTCTCTCTAGAACCTCTCTCTAACCCCGAAATCCCCCGAAAAGCCTAGGGAACCTCCCTAGCATGAGGCGAAGCCCCGGAGTGCTCGACGGCTCCGAGAAGAAGAGCTTTTCGGCTCGAAAATGCTGCTCCAAGCAAATCGTGGTTTTCTATAAAACTCGCTGTAAGTGAACTACGCCTACGCTATTTTTAGTATAGTTTTTATTTAATTATATTAACGTTATTAAGAACATATAATAAATACTTGGGCTATTATTATGGGTTATATAAGTATTTTTTTAACGCTTATATAATAGTAATAATAGCTAGACTATTAATTAGTCTCGTCGAATAATAGACTAAAATCTATTGGTGATAATACTAGGTTTCGTCGAAAGAAATTATTTTAAAGTAAACGAAGCGTTGTCCGAGTACCGAGTCACCACCTTCTCAGGTGAGTGCATAGTCCCTTTCATCTTACACATAGATATGAAGTATTTATTATATAATTTACGTGTTGTGAGTGCATAGTCTCTTTCATCTTACACATAGATATGAAGTATTTTAATATAAATTACGTGCTATGTGTACATATTGTCTGAATACTTGCTGTCTATGCTGAGTGAAAGATTTTTATACATGTTTTAAATGATTTAAACTGTATACGTATTTTATATCTACAAAACGTGTTGGGAAAAACATGGGTAGATGAAATAGTTGTTTTGTGATAACACGATGGGAGACATCAGTGTTGTCAGTGATCCAGTCATCTAGTGGAGTATAGATGACAACTATGGACGATACTAGACGGTCTAGTGTAACGATAGCAATTTCGTAGCATGTAGGTATTTTTGAACTAGGTGCTCATTAGGTATTTTTGAACTGAGTGTGTTCACTACGTATCTTTGAACTGAGTGTGTTCACTAGGTATTTTGAACTAAGTGTGTTCACTAGTTACTTTTGAACTAAGTGTTTACCAGATGTTTCGGACTACGAATACACCAGATATATTCTATAAGCCTTGGTAATGATGGACTTCGTGTCGATTCCTTAGGATGATCCTTAGGACTAAATAAACGAGGAATAGCTGATTCTTAGGGTAGATCCTTAAGACTAAAGAAGATAATGGAGATGGGTAATTGGATTGATTGTTTAAACATAATAATTATATTATTGTGGGTTGAAAACCCTATGTACTCACCAGGTTTCCTAACCTGACCCACTCAGTTTATTTATATCACAGGTGTTGATACGAAATCACTTTACACTGAGAGATTTAAAGAGATGTAGATCACTAGTGTAAATAAATGTAAGTTCTGTTTATGTTTATGTTCCTGTATTGACGATGACATCCCAAACGCTTTAAAATGAATAAAGTACGTTTCTTCGGAAATGTTTTAATAACGTATTTATCATGTTTTTCTTGGAACAAATTCCGCAACATTTTTATTAAAAGAAGAACTCTGATTTTTATAAAGCATAAACAAAAATCGGTATTTTCTGGCCGTGGAAATGGGGATGTCACACATTTAACAGTATAATCTTCTCGTACTATTAAATTTAAGATCGGTAGAGAATTAGCCGACGGAGTCAAAATGAAAATTGTAGATCTTATTTTTACCTACGCGTGGATATAAAGAACGTCAAAAACAAAGCTCGTATGTGAAAGTTATGGATTTTAGAAGTCGGAAGTGTGTTGTGCGAAAATGGATGACGTGGCACAATCTTGGCCATTGCTTTCTCCCCAAGTCTTGCAACCAGATGGTGACATGTAACATCCAAAAATACGACCCAAAAATTTTGATTTAATAATACTAAAAATCATATACTGAAAGCCATTTTATAAAAACCATACGTCCATATCTGAAAATCATAACAATATCTCATGACACAACTGTATCAAACCGAATCAAAACAAAACATGATATCTAATCAAAACTCCCAGGACAAACTGAAGCTGTGGTGTGTGCGATGCCATCATCCCGAGCTCTTCCCTTTATTAGCGGAAGTGCCTGAAACCAAAACTGAAACTGTAAGCACGAAGCTTAGTGGGCTCCCCCAAACTACCACATACCATACAAACATATAACAACTACTGGGCCTTGCCCACTGCATCGGACCGAAGTCCGGAACTAACCAGGGCCTTGCCCTCTGCATCGGACCGAAGTCCGGAACTAACCGAGGCCTTGCCTCCTGCATCGGACCGAAGTCCGGAAGCTGCATCGGCCGGAGTCCGGAACTAACTAGGACATTGTCCCCTGCATCGAACCAAAGTCCGGAAACTGACTGACTGAACATAGCATAACTTAACATAGCAAATAGCATAAACACTGATACTACATACTCATCGAACCGAAGTCCGGAACACCTAGCACAAAACCCTGCCTGAATCACAAAGACCTCAGGCAGACTACTACTGCATCGGACCGAAGTCCGGAATCTACTGCTAACTAAACGGGCCGGCATTGTGGCCTTAGACCCGTTCCTACTAGAAGGAAACTCACCTCGTAAACTGGCTGTTGAATGAACTGCTCTAGAAACTGTCTGATGTTGCTCCAGTATCTCCCTAGCTACAATTTCCATAAATACACTCAATCAAATACTGATAATTGTACCGAGGGTAAAATGACTGTTTTACCCCTGGTCAAAGTCAACCTCCTGATCAAAGTCAACTTCCAGTTGACCGGACTCGCCGAGTCAGGGCGCAGACTCGCCAATTCCCTCCTTTACTAACTCTGACTTTAACTCACCGAGTCCCTTTCCCACTCACTGATTCACCCTGAACTCTTAACTCGAAGGAACACAGGGACTCGCGACTCGACTCGCCGAGTCCGAAGAACTACTCGCCGAGTTCGAAGAACTACTCGCCGAGTTTTGTCATGCAGACTCCATACAACTGCATTCTAATCCATTCCAAGGTACCTAACTCGCAGATCTGAAACCTTGGAACCATCTGAACACGTAATGTTGCTAACTTTACATGTAACTACGAAGGAATGGAGCTATTCCACTCAAACACTACTTTCCTCGGGAAAACTCATCTGACTCGCCGAGTTACTCATACAACTCATCGAGTTCTAAGGCAAACCTCATAGGACTCGCCGAGTTGCTCATCCAACTCGTTGAGTCGACAGCCATCTACATATGTCTCGCCGAGTCGCTCAGGGGACTCGTCGAGTTCATTCGATCCTTTTTCCATACAGGCCTGATCTGAGCCATGTAGTGGTTCCAAATCATGTATCTAAGCTTCTAGGGCATGCTTTTCACATAAAGTTGCTAACTTTACGTGCATGCATGGCTTAAAGGCTTCATATGTCCAAACTAAGCTCTTAATGGGGTTCTAAGCTCAATAGGCACTTCAATCACGACCACAACCAAAACTTTATACTTCTAGCATACCATGAGGGTCTAGATCTGAGGTATAACCCGGCCATAAGGCCTAATCACAAAGGATTTGGGGTTTTTGGGCTTAGAAGCCACAAATTAGGGACAAACTAGATCTACATGATCAATAAGCAAGATGGAGAATTTAATACCAGAAAATATGGCCACAAGAGAGTGTATTCTGGATCTACTTCCTCTTCCTTGAATTCTTCAACCTTCTCCTTCTCCTTCTTACTCCAAAGGTGCCTTCACAAGCAATAAACACACACTCTCTCTAAGAAAATGGCTAGGGTTCAGTAAAAGATGCTCTGGGGGTGAAGGAGACGAGTTTGGGTGCATAAAAGGGTTTAAATAGGGTGCAAACCCTAAAATTAAGGTTTCCTCCCGACAGGCAAACACGTCGAGTCCAGCGTATGGACTCGCCGAGTTTTCGGCTAAATACACGTGCTCAACCCATCTCTACTCAACGAGTCGGGCAACGGACTCGTCGAGTTCCTCTCAAAAATGGAATAAAAACTCATTTAAATAACATACCAGATGTAACAGCCCAGATTCCCAGGTATTATTCATTCTTTTACTTTTACCGATTTGTGAGGAGACTCGGCGAGTTAGAGCCCAAACTCGCCGAGTATGATCGCGGTTATGGGCGCGAGTTCACGTCTGGACTCGGCGAGTCCAAAAGTGGACTCGGCGATTCCATGCTGTTTAATGAAGCCCTAATTTCCGGGGTTTGAGACATATTTAAAGGGGCTTACGGCTATCATTTGCAGCCACCAACCCCTAGAGAGAAACCCTAAAGAGATTTGAGTGTTTTAGGAAAGAGAAGAGGCCATTGTTGACATTTGAAGCTTTGTTTGGCAAGGCAAAGGAGATTCCAGCTAAGAGAAGGCAAGGGAGGTGGACATCCTGCAATTTCGAAGCCCAGAGCATCACCTAGGAGGTATATCTTGGCTCCCTTTTCTGTTCTTATGAGGAATATGGGGGTTTAGGGTTTCTTGACCCCCTTTGTTGGTAGAATTGATGTCCATTTCGTCCCTATTTGTGATGAGGCTTGAAATGAGATCCATAGAGGTCCAGAGGAGCTTCATTCCTTAAGCTTTATAAGGGTTCATGAGAGTATTGGCCTAGAGTTATGAGATATGGGGCTAAAACATCATTTATGAGCAAATAGTCGTTGTTTGAGCCCCAAGGTTTGGACTTTACGTGATTATCATGTTGGGGGAGGCCAGATCTATGATTGTATGGAACGGATCTGACCTCAGAAGCGAGTTTGAGTTTATGCATGGCATGGACTCGCCGAGTCTGAAGAACAGACTCAGCGAGTAGCATGAAGGTTGTCCGTAGCCACTCAGCGAGTGATCTTGCCGAGTTGAGGGGTCAACTCAGCGAGTCAGGAAGAGTCAGGGAGAGTCAAGGGGTGGACTGAGTCAAACTGGAACTCGTCGATTTGTTCTTGAGACTCGGCGAGTTGAGTCGTGGTGGCCCCGCAACTCATGCCAGGTGGAACTCATCGAGTTAGGAAAATAGTCGACGTGTTAAGAGAGGATCCCGAGGATTCAGAGGAATCGAGTCCCCGTAGAGACTCGGCGAGTCCACGCCGGACTCGACGAGTCGAGTTGACCGTTGACCGTTGACCAGAGTTGACTAGTGTTGACTTAATAGGGTTAGTCAACCTTAGTTGGGAAAGTGTTAATTAGAGATCTATTGTGTTGTAGGAGGACTATAGCTCAGGAGATCGAGCACTAGTGATTTCCGAGATTTACGAGTTACTGCGATACACGAGGTGAGTCTTCTCACTATACGTTACCTTGAGTGGTATTATGAGTTGACCAGAGGGTCTTATGAGCTGTGTATGAGATTATGTGCTATGAAATTATGTGCTATGTATGAGATTACGTGTTATGTGTTATATGTATGTTGTATGACTGTGTAGACTAGACCGGAGGGTCAAACGATATAGACCAAACTGGAGGGTCCAACGATATAGACCGGACCGGAGGGTCCAACGATTCAGACCGGGCCTGAGAGCCCAATGAGCTATGACTAGACCGGAGGGTCCGACGAGCTGCGGGACTGGAGGGTCCCGCTGAGACATCTTGACCGGAGGGTCGGGTTTAGCCTTGAGTGGCGTATTTGTTGGATTAGTGTCTAAGTCCATAACTATTTTGGTATGTACTTGACCCGATGGTGCATGGTCCTTTTGGGTTGCCTTCACCAAAGCAACTTGATAGGATGAATTATGGAGAGTAAGGATTAAATATGATTTATTAATATATTATGGGAATAATATACTAAAGGAGAAATCATATTGTTTAATTAATATTAGTCAATAATTAATTGGTAATTAGTTTTGTGACTAAAAGAGATTAATTAAACTTAAGGGACTGTAATTGTAATTATAAGATAATTATAATTTGGGCCATGGATTGCCTTATATTAAGGGATGGACGAATTCTAATGGGAAACCCATAAGGAAATCGTCCATGGGCTTAATAAAAGGAGTCTATGGGTTGCTTAGGGCTTAAGCATCCAAATTAGGGTTTCCTTGTTAGATAACCCTAATAGCCCAACTATATAAAGACCCCTTCAGGCTCAAAAACGTGGCTAAGGTTCTTGTAAGGTTTTACACACGTTTTTGGCAGCCTCCAACCTCTCTCCTCTTCATCCTCTTGCTTATGGTGTTTGTGAGCCATTAGAGGAGTGACACTTGTGACTCTAAGCCTTCCAAAGTCAATTCAAGGAGGAATTAGGATTGTTATTACTACATAACAATCAAGGTAACACTATAAACTTATTCTCATGTTAATATGATTATATGTATGCTAGAATTAGGGTTTATAGCCTTGGATTCAAAGCATGTACAATAGAGAAACTTAGATCCAAGCATTAGGGTTTGTATGAGCACATAGGATGTCATATGACCAAAACCCATCAGTGGTATCAGAGCCTAGATTGGTTTCAATTGTATTGATGCATATTTGATCGAAATAAGCACTGAAAATCGATTTTTTGAGTTTCTGAATGTTTGACTCGCCGAGTCACTTGGTGAACTCGCCGAGTCAGCTGTACTCGACGAGTCCAGGTCCAGACTCGACGAGTCAAAGGGTCTGACAGCTCAGATTCGCGATTTTCTTCCTGTTTTGGTTTTGGATAATTACCATAAACTCGTTTTTGTGATAAAATCCGAATTTTTTCATTATTATGTGATTATCCTTACCTAAATAGAAGATAATTGTCAAAACTTAGATAATCACTTGTTTTATTAGATAAAGATAGATTATTTGTAATTTAGATTTGAATTATCTTGTGAAATCGTTTCAATTTATCCCTTTAGGTTTTATAGTTTAAATTTGAACCCCAAAAGTTTTGTTGTTTTGAAATTTAAATAGTTAAAACCCTAATGTTTTGAAAAAGGTTTCAAAACTTGCCCTCAAATTTTGGAATTTAAAAGTTGATTAAAAGGTTTAATTAGAAATGTTAAATTCTAAAACTCTAGTAATGTTTTGAAAAGTTCAAATCACACCCTTATGGTTTTATTAATTAATTAAGGAGTATAATTAAAAGAGGTTTAATAAATCCATAAAAGTTTAGGTTAACCTTTTAATTGAATTAAAAGTGTAATTGTTAAAGTTAACCATATAGTATTTTAAAAGTATAAAATACACTCTATACTATATATAACATTAAAAGTCTAACATTATATATATATGTATGAGTAAAAGTCAGTCTTACCGTTAGTAGGCCTCATTCACGAAGCTGGTCTATAAGGGGTGTTTAAGGAAATTGCCTATAAAATGGCGATTGAATGGGTATCCACTCTTACCCACCGCACTCTTGACTGGTGGAGGGTCGTTAGCCGAACGGGTAGGATAGGACGAAACCTTCCATTATAAGTATAATGAAATACCAAGTAACTAAATGTTTTTCAAATTCCCAATCTTAGTTACTTAGCCAAAAAGTGAATTGATGCAATTCCATGAAATTACACTTTGTGCCCTTGCGAAGACGTTAGTGGAGCGTGTGTGGTTTACCGGCACACTAAATGGTTCTAAGCAAAGGTAGCAAAGGGTGACTCAATGTTTGTCATAGTTCGGTGGAGCGTGTGTGGTTTACCGGCACATCGAATAGGTGATTGTAACATGTGAGGGCACCATGTAGTTTGCATGGTTATTCACACCCGCTTTGTGATCCTCGGCATCCCAGTCACAAACAAGATGGGCATATCGAGATTTAAACATGCCATTGAAATGTTCAATGAATCTCAAAGGATCTAGGAGTTTTCATAGATTTAAAACTTAAATTTCTTTTTCGTTTTTTCATGGTGGAAATTAGTGAATCGTCATTCACTTACCTTCAAATGTTCTGCAATTTGGGTTACGGCATCCCTCTCCCGAGTTGTAGGATATTGTGTTGGGTCCTAGCCTTGGAATTTCATTTGGGTGATTTACCAAGGACTCAATCAATCAACTAACTTGAATTCGTTTTTTCTCCCGATGTCAAAGTTCGACAACTATGGTCTTCTCAAATCCCGTGGAACAAGCATTCCACATGAAGATGATATTCCACGATTCGATCGAGGGACAAGAAATCATGCTTCACTTCCTCCTCCTCCTCCAATTATTCTCCCTAACCCACAAGATTGTAAAATTGAAAGGTTCAATATCACTCAAGCCCTTTTGGCAAGTAAACATAAAGAGGGCAAGTCGGTGTGTGCACACGTCTTAGGGATGAAGCCACACATTGATAGATCCGTTGTCTGTGAAGCGATGGCTGTTGATTGGGTTCTTCAGTCACTTCCTAACTCGTATAGTGAGTTCGTAAGAGAGTACTATATGATGAACCACGACGTGACACTTATAGATCTCACCTATATGCTTATTGCTGCTGAATCAGCAATGGTTTGGCGCAATAGAAAAGCAAAGTTGATTGGTGAATCTGCCTTCAAGACCTCTATGGATATAGACAATGGCAATGAAAGACATGCAATGATCGAAAAGTTTCATCATAAGAGAAAGGCGATGTCTGAAGTAGTTCCATGTGTTGTTCCAAAAGAGTCAATTTGCTTTTATTGCCAAGAAAAAGGGCATTGGAGACGAAGTTGCCCTATTTACCTAAGAGATCTAAGAGATGGGAGAGTCAAAAGTATGACTACGCTTTAGGTAAGAATCCACTATCTAACTCCATTAAGTTCCTATTCATTGATTCTTGATACATGATGTGATAAGATTGCATTTGAATGTTTTGAAGGATCGGTGAAAAGAAAGGAAGCTTGATAAGAGAGCAAGATGAATCTAATCACAAGAGATGGATCTCGATCTCATGGACTTGATGATTGGATTTTGAGCTTAGATAGTTATGATAGAGTTGTTAGAAATTTTCTTTTTTACATAGTTTTCAATAGATTTTGCATTGTAAGGACAACTGTTTTTCCGCTGCTTTTATAAATAAAACAAATTTTGTTTGACTTATTTATTTGTTTACTTCCTTGCAATGAAATCATTATGTGAAAATTGATGTTTGCATATTTCTACAACGAATGGATATGATTCTTAGTAATGTTATTATGGAAGTGTCAAGAATTTACCAAATAGGGAGAGTTTCTCATCGCCCAAGTTTCAATTGGACAGAAATTTGGAATCACGCAACTTGGTTGCATAATGAATGAGAAATTTCATATTTGGAAATTAGACAAATTCGTTGACAATGTGTCAAGTGAAGGACTAGGAGATCGAGTACACAAAGTTGTGTGTTGATCAAGTTCACCATAAGAATAATAAAGATATTCGTCATGATTTACTAAAAGGCTTAGTAAATATGATTATACTTACAAGATTAAGTGTAACTCTAAATTGATTAAAGGGTTTAGATCAATGGTAGAACGAATAAGAAGAATCATGTAGGCAGAAAGATAAAAGTTTCTCCATTCTAAGAAGAAGGGAGAGTAGCTTTTATGCTTTATGATAGGTCTTAATGATTAAGAACCATATCTCAATTGATCCTCTAAGTGAGTCTTAGTACAATTGTATGTTTAAGAAGAGGAGTCAAGGATTGAAGAAATGGTTAAATCAAGAAGTCTATCATACTTCGTTCCATAACAAGTCTTAAAGTTAAGATTGTGACAATGAGTGAAAAGTATTAAAGGTTTATAACATTCATCAAATGTGGGAAGTTGTGATGTCTTGAATAAGACAAAGGCCAACTAGTACCAATTTATGAAGTGTTTTGATAAAAGCTACACTAACTCTTGAATATTTGTTTGTCAAGAAATGTTTATTGAAAAAAAGAATCTCATATGTCAAGGAGTCAGTGGGAGTCTTAATGGTCTTGAATAGTTTCAAGAACAAATCAAATAAACCTAATCGATCATCACTAGCACACGAGTTGAGGTTTACAACCTATCGTGTTGACATTATTTTGATTATGTGCTGTTCCAATTGAGTTAATTATGCATGTGAGTCCTATGAGTTCTCATTTTCAATCCATAAAAGGCAAAGCACCTTAATCAATGAAAGGTACATTGATAGGAAAAGGTGAGATGCTTAACTACTTGGAAGACGTGGTGGACAGTTGTACTACCATGAGGCAAGAAATCAAGATTAAGGAAGTTCGATCCGTATGAGTTTGAATTTGTCGTAAACGTTGGTTTTGACAAATTCACATGGATAGGAACACATACACCGTTTAAATCTAAGTGTCATAAGATTTCCTCCTTCATGAAAATGATTGAGAGGAAATGCTTTCACTAAGAAAGATTTTAAAAGATAGTGATTGTAAAATTGCATTCTCGAATTCAATCATGGTTACGGTATCCCTTTCCATAATTTGAATTGTGAGGTTTGGCAATTAGTCTTAATTGTTTAGACACACATATCAACTATCAAAGGCAAAGGTGTACAAGTTCAAGAAGCCTTAATAAAAGATTATCAAAGCACTAAGTATTAGAAACATGAACTTAAGAAATTCAATAAGTATTGTTTTTCTGAAAGTTAAGATGTTTATGAATACATGTCGAAGCTAGTGGGAGCATAAGTGTTATGTTTTATAATAATCATCATGATAGTGGGAGCATAAATGTTATGATTGTATGATTATTAAGGCACGTATTGCATAGTTGGCAATATTAATTATAGAAAACAAGAGTCATACTTTGCAAAGTTGTAAGAGTTGAAAGGTTGTTTTGCTATAATTAAGGGAGAGAATATTATGCTTCATCTCAAATCTAAAGGATTAGGTTGTGGAATGTTAATAAATTTAGTCAAAGGTACATAGTGTGTTCTTAAAATTTCGATTGTGATTACGGCATTCCTCTTCACAATTCGAATTTTGAGAACATAGCAAATAAAACATTGTGCATCATGTCCCATACGCTTTGGGTATAGGATCGATTGCAAATGCTTTAATGATTGACCATTCTAAATTTTCCAAATGTCTAGCGCATTGAGAGGGAAAAGGGACTAGAATCGGTTTTGACTAAAATAATTAAACAACTATCAAAGGACAATCCAAAGTTCGACGAGGATTGGTCGCTTGTGAGTAGTTGGAAGTATAGTATTGGAAACTATGGAAATGTTTCCATATTGGATGGACAATATCGACATCATTATGAATAGATAAGATTCTATTAAGAATGAGTTGTCATATGGAAAATATGGAAGCGTGTCCATATTGGGAAGTAAATATTGGAAATCTATGACTAGATTAGAAACCTTCATGCAAAAGGATGTTCAAAGGAATGTACTTTGAGTGAGAGACATCGTATCTAAGGAATTGTCTTGCAACAATCTCCGATAGAGGACTTTGTAATATCATTGGCAATAGTCTATGTGACTTTGGTGCAGTGACATTACGAAAGGATTGTTGCATAAAGTGTTAGAATCTAGCATATTCTATAAGTAACAAGAATTTGATATTCTTACACTTAAGAAAATGGATTTGGAGTTGTAAAATGAGAATGATTGGAAATGTGTTCAATTTGTCTATTTCACAAAAGTAAGAACCATAGGTAAACATTGTGTGCATGCTAGGAGCATGGGACAAGTGTAATAATTCAAGTAAGAAGTTGATTACCCGAAACGACAAATAATGAGTAATCGATATAGTGATAAATAAAACGTGTTTTGTTCATACTCAAAGGTTTGAGGCCATATGGGATTAGTATTATTCTTGTGTTTCACCTTGCATGTTTTGACTTCCAGAATAATTGAGTTTATTAAGAATAATCGAATTATTCAAACGGGCCACAGTCGTTCATATGTTGGAAGTAGATATGAATGAAGATTGTCATGAATTGGTGTGTGGATTGTCTAGAAAAGTATTAGACATAAGCAAGTGTTTGCTGCAACATTCATGAGTGCTTACGAATATGATTTGAGCATTGGATTAAACCCACGCTCACTTGGATCACTCCATGAATTGTATTACGAGTGATTAGTGAGACGATAACATCTTATATTCTTGAAACCGAGATGTGTGAGTTGTATCTTGCGAATCGGTTGCACATTGATAATATGTAAACGCACCAGTAACTTGGTGTTATAAAACATATTGTTGTGTGTGATTTGGTTAGTGAGTGCAAGCAAGCATTGTATCAAAGTTTATCCGTTCCTTTTATCCAAGGTAGGATAGAAGCGATATCTTTGGGCCCCTTGATGGTTTAGTGATGACATACGTAAATGCTCGGCCGGGCTAGGGCTAATTTGATTTGTTCAATTAGTCTGTCGTCATAAATCGGAAATCGAGATATAGTACAAAGAGAATGATTTGAAATCATGTCTCATACGATATCTAGAATGGAGGAATATATGATCCCTTATCTAAGGACACGCGTATCTGATATGATCAGAGTTGACAGCGGCTTTGGAAAGCTACGATTGCAGATCAGGATCTGAAGTCATACGCAGAATAGTTGTTAGACTTATCCAAGTGGGAGACTGTTGGATTAGTGTCTAAGTCCATAACTATTTTGGTATGTACTTGACCCGATGGTGCATGGGCCTTTTGGGTTGCCTTCACCAAAGCAAATTGATAGGATGAATTATGGAGAGTAAGGATTAAATATGATTTATTAATATATTATGGGAATAATATATTAAAGGAGAAATCATATTGTTTAATTAATATTAGTCAATAATTAATTGGTAATTAGTTTTGTGACTAAAAGAGATTAATTAAACTTAAGGGACTGGAATTGTAATTATAAGATAATTATAATTTGGGCCATGGATTGCCTTATATTAAGGGATGGACGAATTCTAATGGGAAACCCATAAGGAAATCGTCCATGGGCTTAATAAAAGGAGACTATGGGTTGCTTAGGGCTTAAGCATCCAAATTAGGGTTTCCTTGTTAGATAACCCTAATAGCCCAACTATATAAAGACCCCTTAAGGCTCAAAAACGTGGCTAAGGTTCTTGTAAGGGTTTACCCACGTTTTTGGCAGCCTCCAACCTCTCTCCTCTTCATCCTCTTGCTTATGGTGTTTGTGAGCCATTAGAGGAGTGACACTTGTGACTCTAAGCCTTCCAAAGTCAATTCAAGGAGGAATTGGGATTGTTATTACTACATAACAATCAAGGTAACACTATAAACTTATTCTCATGTTAATATGATTATATGTATGCTAGAATTAGGGTTTATAGTCTTGGATTCAAAGCATGTACAATAGAGAAACCTAGATCCAAGCATTAGGGTTTGTATGAGCACATAGGATGTCATATGACCAAAACCCATCAGTATTTGTGGCATGTGGTATTTTGGGGAACTCACTAAGCATTTATGCTTATAGTTGTTATGTTTGATGTCTCAGGTACCAGCGAGGACCGTGGGAAGGTGACGACTTGACTTGTACACACACACCGATGGAGTCTACTTTGGGAGATCTTGGGATTTGTTTTGAAAACACAGTTGTTATGGATTTGAGACTATGTAATGATATACATTTTGTGGTTTAAAAATGAAATTTTTAATTGAAAGTTTTACGTTGTTACAAGTTGGTATCAGAGCCTTGGTTTGAGGGATTCGGATACACCTTCAGGCGTATTTGAACTCAAACCGAGGATTTGAGAAATTTTACAAACAAAACTAAAATTTTCTAAAAAGAAAAAGGAGTTTTAGGAACAAGCAGAGTGGAAGGTGTGTACGGTCAGCCAGCGCCCGAACGGTGAATCCCCAAAATACCCTTACATTATGTGTTATAAGTTATGAGATATTATGTTATGCATATTAGAGAGGCTAGGTACTCCTATTAGGACTATAGTGGCCTGATTTGTGATGCCTTAGCCTAGGATATTACTGCTACTATGAGATACTTTGAGAGTGAGTGGGTAGCACTGAGGAGCTCATGAGAGGTCTACTGAGGGTAGCCAATGCATAGCAAGAGTAGACTATTTACGACTTGGGATCCTAGGAGGAGGACTTGGGTTGTTTATTGATTTGGTGTGGATGATAGTATTAGGCCCGTACTATTGGAGACACCGGATTGGTGCGCAGTCCAAGTAAGAATCCTTGGGGTATCAGAAGTGAAGAGGATTGAGTTATCGAGTGTGAGTATACTCGAGAGTGTCCCAAATATTTCTTATGTTGTATTTCAGAAGAGATCCATTGGATCATCCATGAGGAGGTGGTTGCTGCCATATGAGCCAAGATTCCGGAGATGTTTGGGTCTATCAAGACCACACTGATTGAGACGTTCGACGAGCGTTACGATGCTTTGACTGGTGCTACTGTTGTTGTAGCCACTGCAGATGTTGTTGCTGCAAGACCCCTAGGTGGTGATTCGTTGTTGTACCAAGAGTTCAGCAACACGAAACCACCAGAGTTCGATGGTACACAGGATCCGATCGCCGCTATGAGGTGGATCTTAGACATAGAGGGGTGTCTCTATACGTGCTCGTGTCCGAAGCACTTGAGGGTGCGGTTCGCACTCAACCAGCTTCGCTTGGGGGCGAAGGACTGGTGGAAGTTCCTGACCACGGATTATTCGACAGCTGAGCTGACTGCAGTGACCTGGGAGAGGTTTACTGCGATGTTTCGTGTCGAGTATGTTCCCCAGGTGGAGAGGTAACGTTTAGCCCAGGAGTTTCTGACCCTCAAGCAGGGGACTGAGTCGGTGATAGTGATTACAAGGATGTTTCATGAGCGGGCATTGTTTTGCCCGGAACAGGTGTCCACTGAGCAGGCTCGCATGAGCCGTTATCTGAGTATACTGAGGAGAGACATCCGAGAGTTCGTGGCGAACTCGACTTACCGGACATTTTCCGAGCTCCAGGAAAATGCCCGGAAGAGGGAGATTGAGGTTGAGACACAGTCGAGGGAGGAGACTGAGTCCCAGAGGGGTGATAGGCGACCAGCGCAGTCGCAGCCTGCCGCCAAGCGAGCAAGGCCCGCTGATTCGAGATTGGGTAGTTCGAGGGGCCGCATTTGTGGGAAGTGCGGCAAGAGCCATGATGGGTCATGCAGGACTGGGGATGCTACAAGTGTGGGAAGGAAGGACATTTTGCGAGGGATTGTCCTAAGGGGTTCTCGGTTTGCTTTCATTGCAACCATACCGGCCATCGGAAGGCTGAGTGCCCCCAGCTTCAGAGGTCATCGCAGGGATCTACACCTGCTGTTTGAGCTACTGAGACCCGGCCAGCGAAGGCCGAAGCACCGAAGGCTAAGGGAAGAGCCTTCCAATTGACTGCGGAGGAGGTCCGCGCAGCACCTGACGTCGTGGCGGGTATGTATTCTTTTGCGCGGATGTCGTGGAAGGTATGTATTCTTTATCTATTTATGATGGGTTTATGCTATTGTGTTGATATATGTTATGCGTAGGTACTTTTCTTGTGAGTTTTGTACCTACATTGGTGTTGTTTGACTCGGGTGCGAGTCGGTCTTTTGTATCTGTGGCTTTTAGTCGGCACATTAGTATTCCGAGAGAGGCGTTGAGTCAACCTCTACAAGTTTCCATAGCAGATGAGCAAGAGGTGTGTGCTACCAAGGTGATACGTGGATGTGTGCTAGAGATCTTCAAGGTGGAGTTTCCGATTGATTTGATTCCGATTGCTATGGGGGATGTTTGTGTTATAGTGGGCATGGATTGGTTGAGCCGTTTCGGGGCTGTCATAGATTGCGAGCGTCAATTGGTGACGACCCGAGATCCTAGTGGGGGAGTGCTGATAGTTTATGGCGAGGGGACTCGTAGTGGTTCAGTATTCTGTTCGGCTGCCAGAGCGAGGCAGAGTTTGCAGCAGGGCTGCAAGGGGTTCGTAGCCTATGTGACGGATGTACGAGAGGCTGCTGAGAGGCCAAGTTCAGTGGATGATGTGCCGATAGTGCGTGAGTTTCCGTACGTATTCCCCGAGGAGTTGCCGGGCGTGCCTCCCAAGAGGTAGGTGGAGTTTCGTATTGATTTGATTCCCGGGGCTGCGCCATATCGCCTAGCACCGCCAGAGATGCAGGAGTTATCCTCACAGCTGCAAGAGCTGTTGGGGAAGGGGTTCATCCGCCCCACTAGCTCTCCCTGGGGAGCGCCGATCCTTTTTGTCAAGAAAAAGGATGGTTCACACCGGATGTGCATTGATTACCGGGAGTTGAACAAGTTGGCGGTCAAGAACCGTTATCCGTTACCGAGGATCGATGATCTATTCGATCAGTTGCATGGGGCGTCTTGGTTCTCCAAGATGGACTTGAGGTCGGGATATCACCAGATGAGAGTTCGGGATGAGGATATCCAGAAGACGGCGTTTAGGACTCGTTACGGGCATTACGAGTTCGTGGTGATGCCATTCGGGCTCAACAATGCACCAGCAGCGTTCATGGATCTCATGAACAGGGTGTGTAGGCCGATATTGGATCGTTCGGTAATTGTATTTATTGATGATATTCTGGTGTATTCGAGGTCCAGAGAGCAGCATGAGGAGCATTTGAGGGAGCTCCTCGGAGTCTTGAGATCGGAGAGGCTTTTCGCCAAATACTCGAAGTGAGATTTCTGGTTACGGGAGGTCCAGTTCTTAGGGCATCTCGTTAACCAGAATGGGATATTGGTCGACCCGGCCAAGATCGAGGCTGTGATGAGTTGGGAGATGACGAGGTCACCTATGCAGATCAGGAGCTTTTTAGGGCTGGCAGGCTACTATCGTAGATTTATCAGGGATTTTGTTGGGTTATGAGCATTCTAACACTCCTAAGTGTACATGCAACCCTAAATACCTTGGATCTATGTTTTCTCTATTATACATGCAAATATGAATATCCAAGTTATTATCCTAAACTAGCATACAAAACTATCAATATAACAAGATAGAATACATACCTCTTGATGGTGCTTGTCTTCATGAAGCTTGAGTGCCTAGTGCCCCAAGTGTGACACCTCAAATGGTTCACAATCATCAAAACACTTAGAATAACTTAGAGAGAATTCTACACTTCATGAAATCGGCTAGCCCTTTCTTACTCTCACTAGTGGCCGATTTTCCTCAAGAATAAGATGCTTATATAGTTATACAATTAGGGTAAACTCTAATTGTCATGACTTTCCATTTCCTTGGATCCATGGGTTCAAATATACCATGGAGCATCCATGGAGCATCATATGGGTTTTGGCCCAACTAGATAATCCATGGAGCATTAGCCCACTATACAAGTATGGATGATTTACACAATCAACCCGTATATTTAATTAGTCTTCTTTTGATCACTTAATTAATCCTAGATAAATTCTTGATCAATACTAATCAATAATCTTGTTATTCTTATTATTAATATACTAGAACTTATAATATATTAATAACCATAAGTGTCTTATTTCTCTCATTATAGTCTATCCAAGTGCATGATGCCATGCAACCCAAATGGACCATGCCGGGTCGGGTCAAGTCTTACCAATTATAGTTATGGACTTAGACATTAATCCAACAGATTTCTCCAAGATCCCCGTGCCACTTACCAAGTTAACCCGGAAGGGTGTTACTTTCTCATGGGGTCTAGAGCAGCAGACCTCGTTTGAGACCCTTCGCCAGAGATTGTGCGAAGCCCCCGTGCTCGCACTGCCGGAGCGGATGGAGGATTTCGTGGTGTGTTGTGATGCATCGATATCGGGGTTGGGAGTGGTGTTGATGCAGAGAGGGCATGTGATCGCGTATGCATCGAGGCAGTTAAAGCCTCATGAGACGAGATATCCCACCCACGATCTGGAGTTGGGGGCTGTGGTGTTCGCCCTCAACATCTGGCGGTGTACGATATACACGGACCACAAGAGCTTGAAGTATTTGATGGATCAGCCCAATCTGAACATGCGGCAGAGGAGATGGCTAGATGTGGTAAAAGACTATGATTGCGAGATCCTGTACCACCCGGGCAAGGCTAATATGGTAGCCGACGCCCTGAGTCATAGGGCTGAGGGTGCCCCGTTGCGAGACATTTGTATGAGATTGACGGTGATGACTCCGGTATTGGATACCATCAGAGGGGCCCAGGCCGAGGCAGTGAGGCCGGAGAACCGTAAGAGAGAGCAAGTTATCGGACATGTGTCAGAGTTGGTTACCGATAGCCGAGGACTTGTGACCTTTCAGGGTCGGATTTGGGTACCGTTTGTGGGCGGGACGCGTACTATCTTGATGGACGAGCCGCACAGATCGAAGTTTTCGATCCATCCCGGAGCAACAAAGATGTATCTGGATCTAAAGAGAGAGTATTGGTGGCCTTGCATGAAGAGGGATGTGGCATGGTTCGTTGAGAGATGCCTAACCTATCGTAGGGTTAAGGCCGAGCACCAGAAACCGCATGGTAAGTTGCAGCCACTTGAGATTCCAGAGTGGAAATGGGAGCAGATATCCATGGATTTCATCACCAAATTTCCGAAAACGGCAAGGGGTGTCGATGTGATTTGGGTGATAGTGGACCGATTGACGAAGAGCGCTCACTTTCTCGCTATCAGTGAGAGTTCTTCTGCGGAGAGGTTGGCCGAGCTATACGTGAGGGAGGTGGTATCGCGGCATGGAGTGCCCATCTCGATTGTGTCGGACCGAGATGTGCGTTTCACTTCCAGATTCTGGAAGAAGTTTCACGAGGAGTTGGGTACGAGGCTGCATTTTAGTACCGCATACCACCCACAAACTGACGGACAGAGTGAGTGGATGATTCAGACGCTCGAGGACATGCTCCGAGCATGTGTGCTGGACTTCGAAGGAAGTTAGGACACATATTTGCCCTTGGCAGAGTTTTCCTACAACAACAACCATCATTCGCGCATTGGTATGCCATCCTTTGAGTTGTTGTATGGGAGGAGGTGTCGGACCCCCATTTGTTGGGGAGAGGTCGGGCAGAGTGTTATGGGTAGCACTGAGATTGTGCTCCAGAAGACAGAGCAGATCTAGCGGGTCAGGTAGAGGTTGCTGACCGCTCAGAGTTGTCAGAAGATTTATGCAGACAGACGTCGGTCCGAGCTTGAGTTTCAGGTCGGCGACTTTGTGCTCCTGAAGGTCTCTCCTTGGAAAGGAGTGATTCGATTCAGGAAGAGAGGCAAGTTGGGCCCCGATACATTGGTCCCTTCAGGGTGGTCGTGAGGGTAGGCAGGGTAGCCTATCGGTTGGAGTTGCCAGCAGAGTTGGGTCAGACTCACGACACTTTCCACGTGTCGCAATTGTGGAAGTGTATAGCCGACGAGTCGGCGGTAGTGTCGTTAGAAGACATTCAAATGGGTGCGAGCCTGAACTACGCAGAGAGACCAGTCGTGCTTGTGGATCGGAAGATCAAGCTTCTGAGGAGCAAGGAGGTACCCTTGGTTTTGGTTCAGTGGCAACATCAGAAGGGGTCCGAGATGACTTGGGAACCGGAGCGTGAGATGCGTGAGCAGCATCCGGAGTTATTTATAGAGCGAGACTTCGAGGGTGAAGTCTAGTTTTAGTGAGGGAGAATTGTAATAGCCCGGATTCCCAGGTATTATTCACTCTTTTACTTTTAGCGATTTGTGAGGAGACTCGGTGAGTTGGAGCCCAAACTCACCGAGTATGATCGCGGTTATGGGCGCGGGTTCACATCTGGCCTCGGCGAGTCCACGCTATTTAATGAAGCCCTAATTTCCGGGGTTTGAGACCTATTTAAAGGGGCTTATGGCCGTCATTTGCGGCCACCAACCCCTAGAGAGAAACCCTAAAGAGATTTGAGCGTTTTGGGGAAGAGAAGAGGCCATTGTTGACATTTGAAGCTTTTTTTGGCAAGGCAAAGGAGATTCCATCTAAGAGAAGGCAAGGGAGATGGACATCCTGCAATTTCGGAGCCCAGAGCATCATCTAGGAGGTATATCTTGGCTCCCTTGGAGGTATATCTTGGCTCCCTTTTCTGTTCTTATGAGGAACATGGGGGTTTAGGGTTTCTTGACCCCCTTTGTTGGTAGATTTGATGTCCATTTCGTCCCTATTTGTGATGAGGCTTGAAATGAGATCTATAGAGGTCCAGAGGAGCTTCATTCCTTAAGCTTTATAAGGGTTCATGAGAGTATTGGCCTAGAGTTATGAGATATGGGGCTAAAACATCATTTATGAGCAAATAGTCGTTGTTTGAGCCCCAAGGTTTGGACTTTACGTGATTATCATGTTGGGGGAGGCCAGATCTATGATTGTATGGAACGGATCTAACCTCAGAAGCGAGTTTGAGTTTATGCATGGCATGGACTCGTCGAGTCTGAAGAACAGACTCAGCGAGTAGCATGAAGGTTGTCCGTAACCACTAAGCGAGTGGTCTTGCCGAGTTGAGGGGTCGACTCAGCGAGTCAGGAAGAGTCAGTGAGAGTCAAGGGGTGGATTGAGTCAAACTGGAACTCACTGAGTTGTTCTTGAGACTCGGCGAGTTGAGTCGTGGTGGCCCCGCAACTCTTTCCAGGTGGAACTCGTCGAGTTAGGAAAATACTCGATGTGTCAAGAGAGGATCCCGGGGATTCAGAGGAATCGAGTCCCCGTAGAGACTTGACGAGTCCACGCCAAACTCGGCGAGTCGAGTTGACCGTTGACCATTGACCAGAGTTGACCAGTGTTGACTTAATGGGGTTAGTCAACCTTAGTTGGGAAAGTGTTAATTAGAGATGTATTGTGTTGTAGGAGGACTATAGCTCGGGAGATCGAGCACTAGTGATTTCCGAGATTTACGAGTTACTGCGATACACGAGGTGAGTCTTCTCACTATACGTTACCTTGAGTGGTATTATGAGTTGACCAGAGGGTCTTATGAGTTGTGTATAAGATTATGTGCTATGTATGAGATTACGTGCTATGTGTTATATGTATGTTGTATGACTGTGTAGACCGGACCGGAGGGTCCAACGATATAGATCGGACTGGAGGGTCCAACGATATAGACCGGACCGGAGGGTCCAACGATTCAGACCGAACCTGAGAGCCCAATGAGCTATGACTGGACCGGAGGGTCCGACGAGCTGCGGGACTGGAGGGTCCCGCTGAGACATCTTGACCGGAGGGTCGGGTTTAGCCTTGAGTGGCGCATTTGTGGCATGTGGTATTTTGGGGAACTCACTAAGCATTTATGCTTACAGTTGTTGTGTTTGATGTCTCAGGTACCAGCAAGGACCGTAGGAAGGTGACGGCTTGACTCGTACACACACACCGATGGAGTCTACTTTGGGAGATCTTGGGATTTGTTTTGAAAACACAGTTGTTATGGATTTGAGACTATGTAATGATATACATTTTGTGGTTTAAAAATGAAAAATTAAATTGAAAATTTTACGTTGTTACACCAAAATTGGGGCGTTACATGACATGTGGCACCAAGTTCAGCCATATTTCACCCTATAAATAGAACCTCTCCCACCCTCACTTTCTTCACATCTTTCCCATTCTTTCTTCTATTTACTCCCTCTATCTAGAACCTCTCTCTAGCCCCGAAAGCCCCCAAAAAGCCTAGGGAACCTCCCTAGCACGAGAAGGAATACCTGGAGTGCCCGAAGGCTCCAAGGAGAAAAGCTTTCGGCTCGGAAACGCTGCTCCAGCGAAGCCCGGTTTTTAATAAAAACTCTCTGTAAGTGAGTTACGCCTACACTATTTTTAATATAGCTTTTATTTAATTATAATAACGTTATTAGGAACTTATAGAAAGTACTTAGACTATTATTATGGTTTATATAAGTATTGTTTAACGCTTATATAATACTAATAATAGCTAGACTAATTCTAGTGGTAATAATAGACTAATTCTAGTGGTAATAATACTAGGTATTGTGCTCGGGCGGGAGTAGTGAGCTACGCCTGATTATATTATACCTTCCTTGTCACAACGCATTTTAAAGTCGTGAGGGCACCAGATCCCATAAGAAATTTGCAGTTAAGCATGCTCGGGCGGGAGTAGTACCAGGATGGATAACCCCCTGAGAAGTCCTCGGGCCGAGTGGCCTAAAGCGGACAGTATTGTGATATGTGCCGGAGGGGGATGTTACAAATGGTATCAGAGCTAGGGCACGGGTCGATGTGTTCGACAGGGACATCGAACCCTATAATGGGGGGTGAAGGTGGGTTAGACCTGATCCCACATCGACTTGGAAGGAGAACTAAACACTCTTTATAAGGAGTGTGAATACCTTCCTTGTCACAACACGTTTTAAATTCGTGAGGGCAGCAAATCCCATAAGAACTCTGCAATTAAGCGTGCTCGGGCAGGAGTAATATCGGGATGGATGACCCCTTGGGAAGTCCTCGTGTCGAGTGGCCCAAAGCGGACAATATTGTGATACGTGCCGGAGGGGGATGTTACAACCTAGACCTCAGATCTGGACGTTGTGAGGTCCCTAGAGTCCAAAGGTCCCAACTTTATCCATCCATATAAGGGTTGTTGTGCTTAACACCTTAATAAGGGCGTTGTATGGGCATTTTGAGGCATTTATGCCATGCATGATCGAAAAGGTCGAGACTTTATGTATCTCTTGTGTCTTAAAGGGATAGATGTAGGGTTTGGAATGATAGATATGACTTTGGACGTCTGAAACTCTGAATGAGGAATCAAACCGAGGGTACTCGCCGAGTCCATGGGTTGACTCGCCATGTTTGGGATCAACTTGACGAGCTAAGTTGGACCTTCAAGAGACTTCTGAGGATGTGAGTGGACTCGACGAGTTGCATGAGTGCACTCGACGAGTTGGGTCAAACATGGACTGTTGAATCGAGTTTCACCTCTGTTGACTCTGGGGTTTGGTCAACATGACTAATGGAGACCATGGAGGGGCAAAATGGTCTTTTAACTAATTCAAGAGTTAGAGAGAGAAAAGAATAGCCCTCAAATATTAGGGTCGTGTAAAAGAGTATTGATTAGAGATGCTCATCTTTTGTGCTAGGCGGAGACTAGTTCAAGATTCGGGTGCGAGGTTATTTACTTGCTGCTTGTCGAGTGAGTCTTCTCACTATACATTACCTAGGGTGGTATCTATGTGTGAACCGGAAGGTCATACGTGTTTGCTTGAGATTATGTGTATTTTTATTTATGTATGCTATGTGCTATTCTGACCGGACCGGACGGTCCAACGATTTACGAGGCCAAAGGGTCCTCAACCAGACCGGACCGGAGGGTCCAACGAGCTAGACCGGACTAGAGGGTCCAATGAGCTAATGGACTAGAGGGTCCCGCTGAGACACATTGACCAGATGGCCTTACAGAGTATAGCCTCGAGTGGCGAATTTGTTGTGTGTGGTATTTTAGGGAACTCACTAAGCTTCATGCTTACCGTGTTATGTATTATGTGTTTCAGGTTTTCCTCAGGATCGTGGGATGGCACCGGCTTGATTGTACACACCAGAGAAAGAATTATGTTTAGAGGATCCTGGATTATTGATTCTTTAAACATGGAGTTATGTTTGGTAAATTAGATAAATGATGTTTTATGAAATGTGTTATGAAGATTTTATGATTAAAAATGAAAATTTGTTTTGAAAATTTTACGGTGTTACAAGTTGGTATCAGAGCCTTGGTTTGAATGATTCGGATGCACCTTCGGGTAAATCTGGACTCAAACTGAGTATTTGAGAAAACAATTCTAAGAAATGATTTTTTTCTAAAGAGAACAAGAGTTTCTAAGAGAAAACGAGAATGAGTAGTGTGTACAATCAGCCAGAGCCCGAACGATGATTTCCCAAAATACCCTTACTTTTGTATTATGAGATATTTATGAGATATGTTATGAGATATTATGCATGCTGGAGATAGGCTAGGTATTTCATATTTAGGACTAGGGTGGCCTGATTTGTGATGCCTTAGCCTAAGAGTTGCTGTTATCCGTGATGTGCTTTCGAGTATGTGTTGAGTAAGAGTATCCAGCAGGAATGCTTCTTAAAGAAGGATTTGAGTAGAGGAGTAATCTAGGAGAGATACCTAGATGAGCATTTGTGGATTCTACTGAGAGGGTAGTCAGATGCCCACGTTGGCTGAAGTTGCTTGAGTTCAGTGATATCCTACGAGTATGAGGAGAGCAAGTAGGATAATAGCCTATAGGGGTTTTACGTGCTAGTGGAGATTATTCGATGCCCAAAATTTTGCTTGCTTTGTGCTTTGTGGAACTCTCGATGATGGGAGTCAGCTACCAAGTGAATATGACGATATTCAGGAGGTAGATGGTTGGCATCATTAGGAGTTCTTCAGCAGCTGATGGCGGAGAAGTGTGAGGACCTAGGAGGAGCCTAGGGGGTGACCATGGTCAGATGAGTGTGCTGACAGGGTATAGAATTTCAATGGGGAGCGAGCACGTATGACGGGATTGGTGATTAAGAAGGTTGAGCAGCTACTTAGGAGCTCTGGGATGATCCGCGTAGAAAGTATGGGTAGATGCGATAGGTAGTATGGGCCCGTACTACTGAAAGCAGAGGACCCATACTCGATGTAGGGATGTCATGGTTCGAGTACCATGCTAAGTAGCAGATTGGCAGATGATGTCCTGGTTCAAGTACCATGCTAAGTAGCAGATTGAGAGGTGATGTCATGGTTCGAGTACGATGATTCGTAGCAGATTGAGAAGAGAGAACATGGTTCGAGTACCATGGTTCGTAGCAAATCGAGAAGAGAGAACATGGTTCGAGCACCATGATCAGTAGCAGATCGAGAGGTGATTTCATGGTTCGAGTACCATGACTCGTAGCGGATTGAAGGAAGAGGACATGGTTCGAGTACCATGACACGTGGGGTTAGTGCTTCTGGTTTTACCGGTTATTCCGTGGTGATTGTCTAGACTGAGATAGGATGTGAAAGAGTATGGGGCCAGAGGGCCATGATGAACGAGTTTCAGTGGAGCATCCCTTGAGAGGGGAATTGAGTTAGCTCTGAGGGATTGTTGGTGAGATGCCAGTTGGAGTAGCAAGAATCAGGGATGAGTAGGGATGGTTCATTATAGGAGAATACGGTCTGGGCTGAGCGACCGGCCGATAGTGGAGATGTCACTCTCTGTAACCTGAGTAGGTGCTATTTCATTTTTCTGCGGGAAGCAGGAGAGATATTGAGTTTCTGTTTCGGAATTGACGGTAAACCCTGTGGGGTAGCAAGCGTGGTGACCTTTTCACCATAATATTTGGGAAGTATGTTGGCTGCGAGGTATTCTTATACCAGGAAAGAGTCATTAGTGGGACTAAGATGGATGAGAACAAAGAGGTGCCTTGTTGGAGAAAATGTACTTTTATTTGTAGTTTCCGGTGGTTAAAAAGGAGTATATCGGGGCAGTGGCCCTCGTGGTCTACACTGTGTATCAACAATGAGAATGAGGTCTGTGTTTTTATGATTATTCCCGATTGGGAGGCGGGTCGAGGAGTTAGAGTCGAAGTGTGTGTCAGGGCACTACTTCCGGATTAGAGACAGATTGGATTCGGAACAGAGGGGTTTCCGGCGGTGTGTCTGTCTGAGGCTTCAAGGTGACTAGATGCAGTCATGTGGGGAGGATTCCAATATTTTGTCAGCAACGGGATATTTGGTGATTGTTCGAACCCTAAGTGGGGGAGAACTGGTTTTACAGTTAGGGGATCAGTGATCCATTCATGAGCGGTCAGAGAAATGATTATGGGAATTGGCGGTGCGGACGCATGAGCCCGAGGATGAGGCAAGGTGCCAGATGGGAAGATGTAAGAGTTTGTGTTTAAGAAAGGATGAATGGATCCACGGCAGGTGACCGTGGATTGGAAAATTCATTGTGGCATGTGATTTTCGGGGTTAGCATGTGTCGAGTTCGAGTGTGAACAGGTCGCTGAATTACGGATGCAACAGCTGAGATTTTAAGTGAAGGTATAGATTGTGATCTATACCCCTGGAAGGGCAGCAGTTAATATGTTGACCATTTTCAGGGACGATATGAGTAGTTCCGTATGGGTAGCGATCAGTAGAGGGGGAGCTTCGGGCCTTCGCCAACGTATTTTGAGCCATTGACGATGCCTCTATGTTTCTAACTGGGAGTTGGAATACTCTGAGGTCACAAGTGGTATGAGAGAGGAAGATCGGTTGAGAGATTCTGAAAGGGAAATGCGGTACTTAAGTATGGTGTCATGATTATGAGATCAGTGGTTTGGGTAAAATATCATGAGATTCTATGTGGGTGTACCGAGGTATCCGGGTATGATGTCCTTATTTCCAGATTAATTTGAGTTTTGAGTTGAGAGCTGGCAGGTGGTGTAGCAAGTATCTATGGTTCCAGTGGGAGCACTTCGGCTAATTGATGCTAAACGAGATTATTTAAGAATAAGGATTACAGTGAGAAAAGGAGTTGGTCATGTCAATTGTTGTCAGGAGTAGTGATGCTTATTTTTGGATGGGTGTATGTGCACCTATCTGTGGTTGGTCTGCATGGCATGAGTTAATGATCGTAGTGTGGCATGTGGGATTTAATGAACGGACTCGACTAGTCGGGAGGCAGACTCGTCGAGTTGGTGCTGGGTAGAGAAACCCTAATTTCCCGGGGTTGGGGGCCTATTTAAGGGAACTTATGCCCTCATTTACGCCTCAATCGTCACCCTACACCACTGAGAGCATACCCTAGCCACCATTTGAGCTAGAAAGTGATAGAGAAGCTATCTTGGGATTCTTAGTGCATCATTTGAGAAGAAGAGAAGGAGATCCAGCAAGGAACAAGAAAGGGGGGTTGTTGGATCGAGTGATAGATCGTCCAGAACTTCTGAGGAAGGTAAAAAGTCTGCACCTTTCCCATTATATTGGTTAGATCTCATGTGTTTGGAGTTCTAGGACTTTTACCACCTTTGGTTTGGGACTTTGAGCAAAATGGATTAACTAACAGCCTAGACCTCAAATCTGGACCTTGTGAGGTCCCTAGAGTCCAAAGGTCCCTACTTTATATATAAGGTTTGTTGTGCTTAACACCTTAATAGGGGATTTGTATTAGCATTTTGAGGCATTTATGCCATACATGATCAAAAAGGTCTAGACTTTATGTATCTCTTGTGTCTTAAAGGGGTAGATCTAGGGTTTGGAATGATAGATCTGACTTTGGACGTATGAATGAGGAATCAAACCGAGGGGACCCGCCGAGTCCATGGGTTGACTCGACAAGTCAGTGAGGGTTTGTCTCGATGAGCTTGATCATGCGATAGCTCGATGAGTTGGGGGTCAACTCGACGAGCTGAGTAGGACCTTCACGAGACTTCTGAGGATGTGAGTGGACTCGACGAGTTGCATGAGTGCACTCGACAAGTCGGGTCAAACATGGACTGTTGACTCGAGTTAGACCTCTGTTGAATCTGGGGTTCAGTCAACATAAGTAATGGAGACCATGGAGGGGTAAGATGGTCTTTTACCCAATTCAAGAGTTAGAGAGAGAAAATAGTAGCACTCAATTATTAGGGTCATGTAAAAGAGTATTGATTAGAGATGTTCATCTTTTGTGCTAGGCGGAGACTAGTTCGAGATTCGGGTGCGAGGTTATTTACTTGCTGCTTGTCAGGTGAGTCTTCTCACTATACATTACCTAGGGTGGTATCTATGTGTGGACCGGAAGGTCATACGTGTTTGCTTGAGATTATGTGTATTGTGATTTATGTATGTTATGTGCTATTTTGACCAGACCGGATGGTCCAACGATTTACGAGGCCAGAGGGTCCTCAACCAGACCGAACCGGAGGGTCCAACGAGCTAGGCCGGACCAGAGGGTCCAATGAGCTACTGGACTAGAGGGTCCCGCTGAGACACGTTGACCAGAGGGCCTTACAAAGTATAGCCTCGAGTGACGAATTTGTTGTGTGTGGTATTTTAGGTAACTCACTAAGCTTCATGCTTACCGTGTTATGTGTTATGTGTTTCAGGTTTTCCTCAGGATCGCGGGACGGCACCGGCTTGATTGTACACACCAGAGAAAGAATTATGTTTAGAGGATCCTGAATTATTAATTCTTTAAACATGGAGTTATGTTTGGTAAATTAGATAAATGATGTTTTATGAAATGTGTTATGAAGATTTTATGATTAAAAATGAAAATTTGTTTTGAAAATTTTATGGTGTTACATTTTGAACCAGGAAGTTAGGGTTATAAACCCAAAGTCAAGTGAATGTAGTATATTGAATTAGATTTAGGGCTTCATGAGAGAGTTTTGATTTGGATAGTTGTTTTTGAACGAGTAATTGGTATATCATCAAACTTTGAATTACAAGATACATTGAAAGTTGATCATCCATGGATAGAATTTCCTAGCCAGAAATGCCAGTTGTGACAAGATTGGATTTTGGACCGGTGGTGCAAATTAAAATGATTTTGAAAAGATTTTGGACTCTTCCACACTTTTTGGGAAACATAGGAACCAAATTTGCAGTACGTAGTGGTTTTGTGATTCTTACCCATTGGAGATGGCCACGTCAGCCCACCTCACATCCATTAACATGTCACTAGCATTTAGGAAATGGTATACTCACCGATGGAAGAGATAGATAGATTGAAGAAGAAGAAGAATGATATAGAGAGGGGAAAGAATGAGAGAGGTTGTGAGCAATTGTGAGGCTAGAGGGATTTGTGCCATAAAACTTGTACTCCCTTCACTGCCACGTAGGCAACACGTCAGCAACTACCACAAAAGTATGGTTTCATGTCACACCCAATGACTGGTGCTACATTCCTTTAATTATTTTTATTTTTAATAAATAAAATTTTTAATTTTAATTAAAAACAAAAAAATTTATTAATTAAAAATAAAAACCATTACATTACTTAAAAAAACATAACAATAAAAAAATCCTAGGAAATTAGAAAATAAAAAACTAGAAAGTTTAAACCTACAACTTAAAATTAAAAATAAAAACATCAAATGATTAAAAACTTGGAAAACAACTACAAATTAACCTAGTGGCGTAGCCACATTAGTACAAGGGTGGGCCAAATAAATTTGAGTTTATATATATATTTATATATATATATATATATATATATATATATATATATATATATATATATTTAAATTTCAAATTATACACAAATAGAATATCTTTTGTTGCATATATTGTTACATTTTGGTATCATTTGAAGTATTTTACTATCGTTCATAATTTATAAATTATTTTGCCGACTCTAAAACAAAATTCTGGCTACGCCACTTAATTAACCACGATTAATGTAATGTTTTTTCACGTTCTAAACAACTTGAAGCGCATACTCAGTCATATTCGACGTGTTTGTGAGTGATTTTGGTTAATACGATTAGGTATTTATAGTGGTAGTAAAAAAATTAATTTTTTGAATTTTCACCATCTGCAAAAGGTGACCAATCAAAACAAAGCAAGAAACGCTCCCTCCTCCGAAGACCGTAGTACGGCCTCAGCTGTACTTGAACCGCACCCAAAAAGCGGTGTTTGTGCTTATGTGGAAAGGGAGTGCGGCTACCACCGCAGCCACTCCGCCTGGTCTGAAGCTGACTACCGAGAGTGACACTTACAAACATTAGCGGTGGTGTTTGAGAGAAAGTCACGCGTGACTTATGGTTCCAACTAAGATTACGTGTATGTTTTATCACCGACTCCATCCATATAGCCTTGGTTTTAAAAAATAAAATAAAAAATTAGGAATGGATGTAGAATCTTTTCCGAATTGAATTTACCTTTTCTCATACTTTATCTTTCCTTGCTGTTTTCCTATATTACTTATGACAGATTCTTCGATTTGGTGATTCTTTGTTCTTCTAATCGTTTTTTTCTTCCTCTTTTTTGATTCTTTGTTCTCGAACTGATTGGTAAACCATAATTTCCCATGGGTTAACATCTCTTTTTTGAGAGTCGTAGAAAGAAATAAAGAATAAGGTTGATAACTTTATTCCCTCAGTCGAAGAATACTACTGTTCTTGTTCTTGAACCAGTGATCAATTACATTGTTACAATTAAGTAATTAACCCATAAACTATAATCTGCCAAAAAGATTTGATTTTGATATGGGTGGCTGTTTTTCATCGAACCAAGAAGCGAATGATGCAAAGCAATTGCCAAAGAAGGATTATTGGAAAAAGGGTTCATACCCTCATCATCCCAGCATACTTATTTCTGGTAACAAACAATTTTTCTCTTGTTAGTGTTAGCCTTATGAAAATGGCTAATTGTTTATGGGGATTTAGTTTCTTTTCAATCAAACCACTGTACTACCATTTTGATATCAGATAGCATAAATATTACGTCGCTAAATCGATAAAATTGTTAAAATCCGTTATGTTTTTCTGTAAGTCTGTGGGTGTAGCCATAGCATTCACAAGGTTGTCAGATAGCATTAAAGTGTTGTAATCCTGCGAAGGTAGCCATAGCTTTCACTAGGTTGATAGATAGTCTGGGAGTGATGTTAGATCACGAGAAGAACAGTAGTACCCATCAGTTTGGGTGCAGCAGTGAGGGCATGGAAATCCACAGACTGGGTTACGAAATTGCCCAGATGGGTTAGAAATGGTTGAGCCAGTGATAAGATCGTGGGAACACCACGACAATGATGGGATCAAGGAAACGATGGAACGCATATGGTTGTTCGTGATATAATGCTATCTTCAGTCATGTAGCAATCACTTTTAGCCTCAGAATTGGTGACGTCAGGATTCGACATATGGATTCAATCAGTTGGATCAGGATGTCGTTAGGGACATAGTGGTAAGATAACTAATGGAAACTACTGACAGATGAGGATTTCGTTCGAAAGTCGCTTAGGGAGGCTGTATGGGAGCCTTGGGGTCAGTAACCAGGTGGGAAATCAGTATTTTAGATGACGGGCGAACGAGTCAAGTCCAGGGAAGTCTCAGTGGATTTTGGAAAGTAGTTGTGTGGTAGTTCAGTATTTCAGGCAGTTCAGTGTTTCGGGCATATCAGCGTTTCGGGCAGTTCCAGTGTATCGGGCAGTATTGGTGTTTTTAGGCTTTCATGTACGGACAGAGTAACTGATCGACTGGGAAGCAATAAATCACTCGCGGTGGGATTAAATAATCTCATAGTAGTTGATTTTGACTCTGTTGCGCAGCTCTCGTATGAGTCTAACCGTTTCAGGGATGAATCTTCTACTCGAAGGATTATCGTATCCTTCTGTCAGGTGTAAGTGTTCTGTAGCCATTTATGGACAGTGACTTGTTCCCTTTTCAGCAGTAGCATGATGTGTGACAGTTCGTTTTGAGGGGTCTGAAAGGGAGCCATACCACTAAGACCTTAGGGTTCAGATTCCAGGGAAAGTAGGATTGGTTTTACGTGAGAGATAGAGGAGTCATTCTTCACCGAGTTTGAAGAATTACTCTAAGAGTGGTTTTAGTAGATCGGGATAGGCCAATATATGAATAGAGTGAAAGGATTTTGATTGTTCTGCTAGCATTTGAGGGATTGACGGAGAGTTGTTTCAGCACGGGCGAGCTGTCGAAAAGCAAGATTATGATAAGTTTCAGGTCTCAGAAAGTAGAAGTAGCTTATAAAGGCTGAAGGTTTGGGTAATATATCATGTATAGAAGTTTTGGTTGCGTTGGGAAGGCCATTGATCGTGTGGGGTGATGGTTGTACCCTCAGGATGGCAAGTGGCACTTCTCGTAAGAAACGTTAGTTGGTTCATGGAAAATCGAGGGAGCCTCGAGCATATCGCATGAGTCATTTTGGGGATAGGTGATCGCGGTAGACATCGAGGATGAAATCTAAGATAAGTGGGGGGGATTTGTAACGCCCGGTTCCTGGAATGTATTTGAAAAACAATTCATTCATTTTGCAAAGGGACTCGATGAGTTGGAGGCCCCAAACTCGTCGAGTAGGAAAGGAATTTGGACGTGTGACTTGAAGCCTACTCGACAAGTCGAGAGCCTCAACTCGACGAGTAGGGCTGCCAGAGTCAAACCCTAATTTTCATGGTTTTACACCTTATTTAAGTACTTTAACCTCCAAAGGGTGGCCTCATTTGCAGCTTCCATCGTCCCAAACCCTAGCCAAGAAACATTAATCTGTTTTTGAAGAGTTTTGAGCCATCCTTTGTGATTTTGAAGCTTGTGAAGGAAGAAGAAACTTGAGGAAGGAGCAAGGAAGTGAAGGAGAAGAGTAGATCCAAAGTAGAGCTTCATTTATGGTTCACCTGAGGTATAAAGCTCTCACCTTGCTTATTGAGTGTCTAGGTCTAGTTTTAGGGATTTTTCTCCATGTTTTGGTTCAATAATGGTACCTTTGGGATTTGGATGTCACCTGGGAAAGAACCTTCATATGTAGATTCCTTGAGGGACTCCATGGCATAAAGGTGCCAACTTTCTGGCCATCGTCCCATGCAACTTATGAACCATCTTTTTAGATCTTTTGAGCTAAATAACCCATGCATGAAACGTAAATTTGATAACTTTATGAGATATATTGACTCTAGGGAACCAGATCTATGGTTTGGAAGTGTCGGACTCAATAGAAAGTGACTTAATGGATATAGACTATTGGGGACTCGACGAGTTGTTTATACAACTCGACGAGTTGGGTCATGGTCCCCCGGTCTTTTCTGTTACTGAGTAAACTCGTTGAGTCTAGGAGATGACTCAACGAGTTGGCCATGGTTTTGAGTTATGAAGATTGAGGAACACGACGAGTTCAAGGAGGGACTCGACGAGCTGTGAGTGAAATGTCCCGACTCTGTTTGGATGGGAACTCGACGAGTTCATGAAAGAACTCAACGAGTAGGATCGAGATTTCTAGAGTTTCATGGATCAAGAACTCGACGAGTTTATGGACCAACTCGGCGAGTTGAGTCAACCAGGATGTTGACTTTGATCAAGGTTGACCCTTAGAGGGTTATGAAGTACGGAATGGATGCTAGAAGGTAGTCCCTTGTAAGTTTTGGGGCCCAATTTGGAAAATTGGGCCATTAGTGGGCTTTTATGGATTTTAGAGTTTTGGACTTGGTTTGGTTTTGGACTTGGGCCTTAACTAAGTATCTTGTTGGCCAGGGGTAAAATGGTCATTTTACCTAAGTGTGGATTATGAATCATGATATAGAACCCGATTGCTAATTGGGTGATATTTTGGTGTTGATATCTCGAAGATTTCCAGGACAACAGCTAATGATCTCTTGCAATGAATTTCAATAGCATGAGGTGAGTTACCTTCCAATAGAAGTAGGTCGAAGGCACCAATGTCGGCCCACTAGTAAGAGTTATAGTAGAAATGATTGTCTTTGTGATAATTATTTGGTATGTCACTATTTGTTATGCTTTATGTGCTAGTATGCTATGATATTATGTGATAGTGGTAGGAGGGTAGGATAGACGCCGGTACCAGTCGAAATGACCGAAGGGGTAGGCCAGCACCCAAATATGTTAGGCACTAGGAGAAATGCATGTATATGTTAGGATATTATGTGGTAGTGGTAGGGGATGAAATAGTCCACGGATACCGGTTGAAAGAGACCGAAAGAGTAGGCCAGCACCCAGATATGCTAGATAGGTTACTGATTAAAAGAGACCAAGGGGTAGGCCAGCACCCAGATATGCTAGGCAATATGTTATTGTTTGGTGTGTGGTTTGATGGGGGACTCACTAAGCTCCGTACTTATGGTTTTCAGTTTTGGTTTCAGGTACTTCGTTTTCAAAGTAAAGGAGTCGACTATTGTAAAGCATCACACCATGTTTTCCGCACTGGAGATCTTTAGGATTACACTCTGATATTGTTTTATGATAACATGTTTTGATTATTGACACCTTGAGTTTCAACATGGGATGTTATTATGGATGTTTTTATACTGTTGGTTTTATAATAACTCATTTAAAAATGAAATTTTTTGTCATGAATTTTGGGATGTTACAACCAATTTAGTAACCAGTGCCTTGAGTTGTAAGGCAGTTAGTACTCCTATTTGTGGCCTATGTTTGAGGATGACCATCATTTCAGCACTTCTGGAGATGATAAGGGAGGCACAAATCGAGGGGATCAAGAAGGAGAATTGGAAGGAAGAGAATATCGGTGATGCAAATTGCTACCTTTATCACCAAAAGTCGGTGGTTATTGACTCAATGTGGACAGTTTTGGTTGTAGTTTTCGGTGGGGTTCATCAGTCGTTAGTCGTTGTTAGAGGAGGGCCTGGGACCCTAGAACCCTTGGATCCACCCCTAGATGGGATCGCTAAAAGGAGGAGATAAGAAAGAGATGTAGAGTTGAAAAAAAAAAGAAAAAAAAAAGAAAAAAAAAAGAAAAAGAAAAAAAGAGATGGTGTATATGTTTCTTAATACACGTTTTGAAAGAAAGGGGATGGGGTAGGGTGGACGGGAGCTTTTTTTATTTTTTTAATTATTTAAATATTAACAAATATATTTAATTATTTTTAAGGACCAAACCCACAAAAAGATATTCGATTTTGGAATGGTGGTGCAAATTAAAATGATTTTGAAAATATTTTGGACTCTTCCATGGTTTTTAGGAAACACACAAACCAAATTTTGCAGTTTAGGCTTTACGAAGTGGCTTTATGATTATTACTCATAGGAGATGGCCACATAAGCCCACCTCACATCCATTAACATCTCACGGGTCTTTAGGAAATGGTATACTCGCCCGTGGAAGAGAGAGATAGAGCGAAGAAAAGAAGAAGAGTGAGTGAGAGTGATTCTAAGCAATCGTGAAACTAGCTACGAAGAGTCAAACTTGCAAACATTAGAGGTGGTGTTTGAGAGAGTCATACGTGACTTGTGGTGTCAACTCAGATTACACATATGTTTTACCATTTTTAAGATTTAAAGTTTTTTTTGTAAAAAGACTTTTTACTATTGATTTTTTTCAAAAAAAAAAAATTAATGTGTTTGTATTTGCTTTTTATGTGTTTGTATTTACTTTTAGATAAAAGTTAATTTTTCAGTTAAAAAGCTTACAAAAATATAGAATTTTTAACTTTTGAAAAACCAACTTTTCCTTCTATATTAAAAATTATTTTAAATAATATTTTTCATTAGTTAAACATTTTTTAGTTTTTTTTTTTTAATTAAAAATCAAAAGTTGTCTAAAAAAATTAGGAATGGACGATAGAATCTTTTCCGAATTGAATTTACTTTTCTCATACTTTATCTCGCTGTTTTCCCATATTACTTTGACAGATTCTTCGATTTGGTGATTCTTTGTTCTTCTAATCGTTTTTTTCTTCCTCTTTTTTGATTCTTTGTTCTCGAATTGGTTGTTAAACCATAATTTCCCATGGGTTAACATCTCTTTTTTGAGAGTCGTAGAAAGAAATAGAGAATAAGGTTGATAACTTTATTCCCTCAGTCGAAGAATACTACTGTTCTTGTTCTTGAACCAGTGATCAATTACATTGTTACAATTAAGTAATTAACCCATAAACTATAATCTGCCAAAAAGATTTGATTTTGATATGGGTGGCTGTTTTTCATCGAACCAAGAAGCGAATGATGCAAAGCAATTGCCAACGAATTGGGAAAAGGGTTCATACCCTCATCATCCCAGCATACTTATTTCTGGTAACAAACACTTTTTCTCTTGTTAGTGTTAGCCTTATGAAAATGGCTAATTGTTTATGGGGATTTAGTTTCTTTTCAATCAAACCACTGCACTACCATTTTGATATCAGATAGCACAAATATTACGTTGCTAAATCGATAAAACTGTTGAAATCCGTTAAGTTTTTCTGTATTTGCGCTTGTTTATATGGGCTTACGTGGATGTTGGGGTTTTAAACGACATAGTTGACAAAACTGACACCTTTTCTTAGCTTTGTGTAGATGAATTTAAATTTGGTGATAATCTGGATCATAAGGGCATAACATTCACAAAAGATGGAGAAACAGCACATGGTGTTGTACAATTTACTTTTCGTGAGCTTGCTACTGCAACTAAGAATTTTTGTATAGAGAGTTTTATGGGAGAAGATGATTTCGGGTGTGTTTACAAAGGTCGTTTGGAAAGAAGCGGACAGGTAATTACACTCAAAGATCTCAAGTTCATTATATCTCATTCAATATAAATCACATAAAACAGGATCTTATACAAGAATTTGATCGTGTAAGTATTATGATTTAGCAATTTTTAAGTTTTTAAGTGTAAAAACCATAATACTTACACGATCTATATATTTCTAACACAACAAACATAAATTGACGTATAATTTGCCAAAATCGTAATCTACAGAATGTTTTTTTTTCTTTTTTTTTCACAAAGGTTTCGAGATGAATTTGTTTGTAGGTGGTTTCAGTGCAGCATCGTCATCGAATCTGTGATCAAGGAATCATAGAGTTTTTTAAAGAGGTTATGAAGCTTAGCCTTTTTCATCATGCAAATCTTGTAAACTTGATCGGTTATTGTACTTATGGAGACCACCTTCTCCTTGTTCACAAGTTTGTGCCTTTGGGATCACTCAAAGATCATTTACATGGTGAGCCTTTTGAACCCTAACTTCACTTAACCATTAAGATGTTGAAATCATCCAGCACTAAATGGTTCAGTTTTCTCAAACATCCCAAAAATCCATTAACTCAAAAAGAAACGACAACTTACAAATGTTTGTTTGCAGATCTTTTGCCAGATCAAAAACCATTAGACTGGAACACAAGGATGAAGATTGCAGTTGGTGTAGCCAAGGGTTTGGAATATCTTCATAAAACATCAAATCCCTCTGTTGTATACAGAGACCTAAAACCATCGAACATTCTTCTTGATGAAGGATACCAACCAAAATTGTCAAATTTTAAGCTTGGAAAACACACTCCATTTGACAATTTAACCTCATGCCCTTCTTTTAGGGTAGATGGAACATATACCCATTGTGCCCCTGAAGGTCCGATAATCTTTGATTCAGATGTGTATAGTTTTGGACTCATTTTCCTTGAACTCATCACAGGTCGAAAAGTCATTGACTACACCCGACCTTATGAAGAACAGTGTCTTGTTTATTGGGTAAGTCCATGTCCATGTTTTTTTTTTCGTTAAGTATTATTGGAGAATTACCAACTTGTGCCGACAAAACTGCAAAAATGGTCCCTGTGGTATGCATTTTTTTGGGATTTCAAACAGTGATTTTTTTGGATTGGTGGTCCTTTTGAGATAATTTGCATGTGAAAATAGTCCCTCCGAAAATTGAAATGACTATAATACCCTTGGGGTATTTATTTTTTCATTTTTTTTAAATTAAATATCTATTTATTTACTTTAACAATTAAAAAATAATGGAAGACCCACCTCTCTCTCTCTCTCATCCCGAGCTATCACTTCATCACACACACACACACACAAACAGACGAACCTTCCCTCTTCTTTCAATCTCCACCCTTCTCCCCTGATTTGTTATATTTTTTTAGATTACACTTCATCAATTCATCAATTCCCCCTGATTCGATTCGATCTTCGAGGATGGAATGATCAGTTTTTCGGAAAAAAAAAATCCGTTCTATTTTCACCATTCTTGTTCACCCAAAAGCCGATTTACCCACCTGTTATCTCTCCATACTTCTCCCTTCCTCTAATTTTGATGGGGGAATTGATTAATGGTTTGTTCTTGATTTTGGTTTGGTGTTGTTTACAAGTTTTAATTTTTATCTGGGGATGAGTTCAGGGGGAGATAACGATGGTGAAGAAGAATAGGTGGGAGGGAAGAGGAAGTTGATGAGGCAAGATGAGGGGAGGAACCAAAAGACACACACATACATGGATTTCTGGTGTGACTAGGGAACCTTCATCCTTGCTCAAAAACTGATGAAGATGAAACCTTCATCCTTATTCAAAAACCATTACAGGACGTCAACTAAATCAAAGATTGGGGTTTCTTGCTCCAAAACCCTTAGAGAACCTGCAACTAAATCAAAGGTTTGACATTTAAAAACAAACTCATATTTCAACGGTTTCATCGTGTTTCATCGTGTGTGCCCTGAATTAAAAAGAAATCTGGAATTCATATGGGTTCTTGAAGAAATAAACTTGAACGGAATCAAAATAGAAGTATGAAATAAAACTAAAAACTTGATTGAAAACAAAATCAGAGTTGTTCCATGGGTTTTTGATTCTGGTTAGAAGGAGAAACAAAATCGAAATCGACACCATAAACAAAATCAAACCCAAATAAAGATTCAGTGTGTGTGTGTATCTCTTCCCCATGGTGTTTGTGATCAATGGTGACAAAGGATGATTACCTCGGTGCATGTTTTTGTTGTGGGGTTTTCAGTGGTGCAGCTTCGGTGGTTGAAGAAGGAAGCTTGGGTTCAACATTCTTGATGTATGGATGATGGTGGCTAAAAGGAAGATGATGAATGTTGATGATCTGGAGTGTGTGTGTTTTCTTGAGAGAGAGAGAGAGAGAGAGAGAGAGTCCTCCATTATTTTTTAATTGTTAAAATAAATAAATAAATATTTAATTTAAAAAAATGAAAGAAAAAATGGAAAATAAATACCCCAAGGGTATTATAGTCATTTCAATTTTTGGAGGGACTATTTTCACATACAAACTACCTCAAAAGGACCACCAATCCAAAAAAATCACTGTTTTGACTAAAACCCCAAAAAAATGCATACCACAGGGACCATTTTTCAATTTTGTCAATTGCGCCTCACTTTCTTTTATTATATACGTGCTACTTAATTTCTGTATAAGTTCATGATGAACACATCTTGTTTATTGGGTAAGGCCCTATTTCTTTTTTTCTATGCGGAGGATAAAATGTTGTTTGATAAATAATGTGTAAAAGATATTTTATAAAATGGAAGGAAAAAATAAACAAGGGTAAAGTTGTAAATATTTTGGACTTAATGGAGAAAGCCTCATTTTCATGACTTTCTATGTTAGGTTGTTCTTTTCGTATTAAGTTAAAAGGAAAGACACATAAAGCCTTCTGCAAAAAGCCATGACGTGATTAAGTCCATTAAGGACAATTTGTTGAAATTGTTGATATGTAACATCATAGTTGATGATCACAAAGGACAATTTCCATTTATTGATATTTTTAGACCTGACTAGACAAACTTTCTAAGATTATTTTCAATGACGAGAAGGATATTCTTGTCTTTTGTCTTTTGCACAAGCAAAAAGATTGAAAGCGGGTCTTTACCCCATCTTTTTGGATGGGATGATAAATTTTTCAATTTTCGTCCTATTACATGTCAAACACAGTACAAAGTTGTTATGTCATTTTGGATTTGACTTTATGTTACAATTTGTAGGCACGGCCACTTTTGAAAGATAGGAAAAAGTATGCGGAAATGGCGGATCCATTGCTGGAAGGGCGATATCCACCGAAAAGACTTAAAGAAGCACTTGTTGTTGCAGCAATGTGTATTCAGGAAGGGATTGCTGCAAGGCCTGACATTAGTTCTGTTGTGGCTGCTTTAACATATATAGCTTCATCAACTTACGACCCTAATGCCTAAGTGTCAAAACAGAAACGAAGATTGTGGGTTGTGGGTTTGACTTAATGTACTTAACAGGGCATGTAAGGTTGTAAGCTATATATATATATATATATATATATATATATATATATATATATATATATATATATATATATATATATATATATATATATATATATATATATAGGCTTAGGTTATTTTGTTTTTATTAAGTATTGTGTGTCAGAATGCACAGATCTGGACCAATTGATGAAATTAATCAATGGACATGATTTGAAAGTGTATGATATTACAATGGGGTCACATGTACCATATAATCACACAATTTTTAGCAAAAGGGTATTTTGGACAATTAACTACATTTATAAAAGGAAATGTTCGGATTTTTAGGGATGATTAATTCTCCTAATTTAAAAAAATCTGAATTTTTTAATTAATTTAATTTCAATTTTTACCGATTATATTCTGTCAGAATATTTTTTGTTAGAATGATGCTCTTTCAGAATATTATTCTAATAGAATATTATTTTGTTAGAATGATGCTCTTTCAGAATTTTATTCTAATAGAATATCATTGAAGAAAAACAAAATTTTTGAATCAGATGTTGAAAAATAACAAACATCCTAATATATTCTTATACATCCGAACTTAAATACAAATTCATACATGTTCTTACAGACTAAAATCCTTATACATTTTAATATAATTATACATATATTCTAAAAGAATATGAAGGTCTTCAACGCCTTCTTCCAGCCATTCCTATCACAAATACAACAAAAACTAATAATTGTTAAAAACATGTTACTTGCAATTAACTATCACTTAATATATTCTGGTAGAATAAATAGAATATAACAGAATACATATAATACATTCTGGCAGAATATATCGATTCTATTCTGGTAGAATACATAATTTTCAGCAACATATTTGATTCAGAATGCATACCACAAGGTTCAAAGAGTAAATTAATTTGTGTTGATGAAAAATAAAAAGGCACAAACAACCTAGAATTGTATTCCATACAAAAGTGGAATAATACACAACCGCATTTGTTCCAGCTAATTGTTTTCAGCAATACCAATTAAGATCCTTGGCAAGATACTCAAGTGCACCATTAACAACACTGAAGCAGAAAACAGATTTGGAATTAGATGAGAATTATATTATAGAACAGTAGTAATTTTATGATGTAGAATTATGTGATGTACCCTAGATGATATCCGAACAATATTGCTCCCAGACTTGCAATACCAACGTAAGGCAAAACTGATCCAGAAGACTTTGATTGGATCTTGAGATGAGTAATATCTCCATCTTAATTTGATCATTTGTGTTAGAAAATTGTGATTCTAAACTGAATGTCTAATGTCATTTGATTCTTATGTGATTCAATTAGTTCGGTTAAGTTGTTCATCAAATGACATTAGATCAAACACCAATACACATAATAGTTGTGCGCAAAATTGGATCGAATTATGAAGTGTAAATAGAGAGCATAATCCAATGAAACAAACCGGAGGCTTGAGCTTTGACTGATCTAGACTTTGTAGAGGAGCGGAACAAACTTCTGGCGCCAGCGCTACCAAGCTCCATGCGGCGCATATGACCGGCGCCGAGTCGCGAGACAAAATCAGAATCTCTTTAGTTCCCAATCATGCGCACAGTGATTTTTCTGTTCCTGAATTGACACGAACCCGACGAAACCCTACTGCTACGATTTTGGACATGGAAACCGTTGACACTGACGCTTAGAAGCCAGGATAGATTGGGAAATTAGGGATTTGAATGAGCGTTGTTTTCTAGAATTTGAGAAACTGAAGGTGGAGATAGAAACATACGCTTAGTGGTGGTGACGAAAGCATCTCCGATTCTCGTCTTCATTTGATCAGGGACAAAAGGAACTCGGTCGAAGCAGGGGAAGAACGAACGGAAGACAGCAACAACATAACTAGGTTGATGGTGATGGTGTTGATGCCGATGATGAAGTGTTCAGCCACAAACATAACTAGGTCAAATATATTTAGTTTTATTCCTTAATTGAATGATTAGTTTATTTCCTTAATTGAATGATTTCAATTAAATAATTTCCTTAAATAAAAGTACAAAAGGTCCAAAATACACTTTAATGATTTAATTAATTATTTATTATTTCTTGAATTCTCATTGGTGTATTTAATCACACAATAGTTGCTAAAAACATTTGAACCTAACTCTCTCTCTCTCTCTCTCTCTCTCTCTCTCTCTCTCTCTCTCTCTCTCTCTCTCTCTATATATATATATATATATATATATATATATATATATATATATATATATATATATATATATATATATATATATATATATATATATATATATATATATATATATATATATATATATATATACACTTAATGGACAAAAAACGAATTATTACGGAAAGTTAGGAAAATATAAAGCGGGATTGAAGGGGTGAATTCTTAATATATATATATATATATATATATATATATATATATATATATATATATATATATATATATATATATATATATATATATATATATATATATATATATATACTTAATGGACAAAAAACGAATTATTACGGAAAGTTAGGAAAATATAAAGCTGGATTGAAGGGGTGAATTCTTAATTCTTTAATATTATGACATGTGTTTCTTTATTTGATCATATGGGTGACTGATTAGAGCATGTAACAGAGTCAAAGTTTAAAAACCGGCTGTTAAAAGCCACAATACCCTTCTCCACAAAATAGTAATAATAAATAGCCGCATACAATTGCTGAAATCAAAAAATTAGAGAAATTTTAATGTTTGGTAACGAAATTGAACTTGTAAGAGAAATTGGAATCTAAAAAAATATTGAATATGTAATGTGTTTGGTTGACAGGTAATAATGAAACTTGTTTGGTTTACAAGTTCGATTAAAGCAATTGGAATGTAAAATTTACAAAAAGAGTAAAGTGCTCTTTATAGATATTAGTATTCTTATTTTATAAAAATAACTAATAATCACTATGTACCAAAATTTTCTTATCTATAATTCTTTTATAAATAAAAACTTTGGGAAAATGACTTAGGAGGGTAACTACCTTTTATCCGTGTTCACATATTGGCAACTTCTTTTTTTTGTACATAATAAAGCAACTAGCTTGTTTTAACTGTTTAAATTACACCAATATTACCGGCTAATACATGTTTTAACCGGTAACTCAAAGGGAAACTGACTTAGGAGGGTAACTACCTCTTATCCGTGTTCACATGTTGGCAACTTCTTATTTTTTGTACATAAGAAAGCAACTAACTTGTTTTAACTGTGTAACATCTCAAAAATCATGACCAAAAACTTCGTTTTTAATTTAATACTAAAACCATAATTGTCAAACCATTAATTTAATACTCCAACATCGGGCCCCGCCTGGCATCAGGCCCTGCCTGGCATCGAGCCTTGCTCGGTATATAGGTATGTCTCTCTTAGGCCCCACCTGTCTCCTGGTCCCACCCGTTAAACACATACAATCATATAACATGCTAACACATAAAGAAACATACTCTAGTATATATTTGTCCTAAGAAACATACTCTGCTAATAATGAGATACAAAACATCGTCCGTATTCAGCTAGTGATGAGATATTGGACCTTGCCCACACTCACCTCCTTACCAGGCACATACAAGTATCACACAGACAACAAGTATAATCTAACATGTAAACATTCTTCGGGCACCCGCCCGACATCGGACCTTGGTCTGGAATAACATACTAGCATACAATACCTAGGGCTAGCCCCCGGGTCTTCCTACTCATAGACTACATGGGCTGACATTATGGCCTTAGACCCATTGACACAGTGAGGAGACTCACCTTGCACTGCTGAAGCCCTGGCTGGAACTAATTGAGTACAGACGAAGTTTCGTATCTCATTATTAGCAGAGTATGTTTCTTAGGACAGTGATACGGTAGAGTATGTTTCTTTATGTGTTAGCATGTTATATGATTGCATGTGTTTAGTGGGCGAGGCCTAAGAGAGACAGATTTGTATACCGAGCGGAGCTCGATGCCGGACGGGGCCTGATGTTGGGCAGGGCCCGATGCCGGAGTATTAAATTAATGGTTTGATAATTATGGTTTTAGTATTAAATTAAAAACGAAACTTTTATTCATGATTTTTGGGATGTTACACAGTTAAAACAAGTTAGTTGCTTTTCTTATGTACAAAAAATAAGAAGTTGCTAATATGTGAACACGGATAAAAAGTAGTTACCCTCGTAATTCATTTTCCCTTTAAGTTACCGGTTAAAACATATATTAATCGGTAATATTGGTGTATTTTAAACCGTTAAAACAGATTAATTGTTTTATTATGTACAAAAAAGAAAAAATTGTCAATACATAAACACGAACAAAAGATAGTTACCCTCCTAAGTTATTTTCCCAAAAACTTTTAATATAATTAAATTGCTTAAGTAAATAACACAAACAAAAGGATTATGACAATTGTTCACTATTTAAAAACCAAATTCTATAAAATTTATTTTTAAACTTTTTTCATTAGAAAAAGTTTCTTATATTTTAGCCACTAAAAGTTTGTTTTTATTAAAAAAAATGTTACATTTAAAAAACAACCGGTGAAATAGTTTTATGCAAGAGTTTTCAGGGTTAGTCTGGTCTTTTTGTAGTAGATAAGGTGTTAAATTTACATTGTTTGGGTTTATCTTAAAGATAATAATAATCAGTTGGTCACAAATTTAATTCGACACAAATCCATTCCATTGATTTTTCAAACACACTATTTGTTGGAATTTTTTTTTCAATTACTTTGAACTTTTACAGAATTTTTAGTTACACTTTTAAGGCTAGTTTTTGTTGAAGTTGTATCAACAGTAACATCAATTTCAAATTTGACAAAAGAAATAAATAAAAGAGGGAGGGGATAGGTTATCATATGATGATTAGAGATAGTTGGTTGATATAGAAGCCAAACATCCAGAAACACTATTTGGAATTCAGACACAAAACTAAGAAAATAAGAGACAAATGGCAATGGCTATTATAAATGCCGATTCATATACATACAGTCATTCTACTATTACTATTACGACTACATCAATGCCTCCAATGTCTCAAAAATCAAAATATTAGTAAGCACCTCACTTTCATTTGCCCTTCTTTCCCTGCAAAATCGCAATTCACTACACATCAAATTTTATAAAATACAGTGTTTTTATTGCATTTTAGCAAGTATGAAAAAAAAAAACATTTTTTGTGTGTATAGGTAGTTTAGGGGCAATTGCAATACCGAGTTAACATAGTCATCCATTGATGATTGCTTTCGCTTCTTTATAGTAGAAGGTGGACTCTCTGTTTGCCTTGCTATGGCCCGCTTTGATGGAGTTGAGTTCTATAAATTAATCAAAGTTTCAAAACTTATCAATTTATAAAATAGCAGGCAACAAAATAAAAGCACAACAAATGTCATTTCTTTTTAACTTAATCAAATAAAAGCTTTTATGTATTCATGTTCCTTTTTAACTTGCTATAAAACAAACTAAGGTCTGGAAAAAAAGAAGCTTTCCCATTATGCCCTCACCTTCTACAAACTTATTCTCCAAGTGTGTCAGCATCATTTTTCTCAAATATTTTTTTAGAATAAAATACATTTTTGGTTACTGTTCCAGGAAAAACTTATGGAGTTGATTACAACTTTGGTCCTCAAGTTTAGCTTACTTTTTCAGTTTTGGTCTTAAAAAGTCATTTTCTTGGAAAAGAACCCAAAAGGTTAAGAAAAAATGCAAAAGAAAACTTTCTGAGACCAAAATTGAAAAAATCAGCAATAAATTTACTTGCATTTCTATAATTTGGGAACAAAAGTGCAAAATTTAAGATTTGTTAAAAAAATGTCAAACCTTGGAAAGTTTCTTTTCTTTACGAGCCTGTCTCTCTCTCTCATCATACTCTTGATTTTCCCTCTCCACCAATCGAATGAGAGTATCACATCTCCTTGCAAGTTCTTGAGTGGTTCTTGACTTAACAAACCAATCAAATCTGAACAAAGGTGATGTTCTAAATGCAGCCTTCAATTCGTCCCAGTTTCCATACCCAAGTTTATGAACCATGCAAATCTATAAAAGTTTTAAAATGATTGAGATTAATAACTAACATAGCAATCTACTTTTGTTTGTCTGTTTGTTTGTTTGTTTCTAGTGGTTTTTTTCTTACTTACCATGAACCGATCACATTCCTCATTGTAGAGCTTGCCTTTGTTCTGACCGTATTGGATTTTGAGCTCCAGCCAAGGGTTTTTGTAACGGTCTAATTTCTTTCCAATTGCTTTCATTATTTCATCTTTACGAGAAATTCTAGCCTCCCCTCTTTCAATATTCTTAATTATTCTATCATAATCTGTTACAAAAAACAAAAAAAAAACAAGTCAAATATTCACATATGGACTCAAACTCTAACAAGTAGCAAATTTAATAATTTACCATTCAGTTCCTTGTATCTTTCCTTAAAGACTGCAGCGTATCTTTCAACTTCCTCTTCTGATTTGCCTTCCATTTCAGAAGCAATACTACCCACATCACTCCTACCATACTTCTCACAAGCCCTAATGAAAGTATTGAAGTCTCTTCTACTCCATGTTGAGAATCCCTGGAATCGACAATAGTAATAATATTAATTAATAATCATAATAAGGAACAGTGGAAAATATTAAAATCAAGACATACTTCTTCCAGTAGTTTCTCTTTTTCTTCTTGCTCTTCAGCAGTCAAAGGATCTCCCACCTCTACTGAATTAACAACATAATTAGTATGTTTTTTTAATAAAACAAACACACAAGATTAGCTAGCTTCTCTTGTACCTTCTGGCTCATCAACTTCTATGGAGTCTTTCACTTGATTCTTCTGCTGTGCCTGCTAAAAATTCAAGAAACAAAGCAAGTGAATTAAGGGTGAGTAGAAAAGACATAAATGCCCTTCTCATCTTCATCAGCAAAACTTGTATCGTCTTTGGCATGCATTGGACTTTGTAAATAGGACAAATTGCAAGTTTTCCATTGAAAAAGATGGAAAAAAAGGTAAGACAGGACTTGATTTTTAATTCTCATCTATGCAAAAGACATAAACGCCCTTCTCATGTTGACAAAGCAGTCTAATGAAAGATAAAGGAGAGTTCAAGGGGTAAAGTCAATACCACCATGAGATACCGCACTTCTTTCTCATAGAGCTCACTTAGCCTCTGAGTGTTAAAGAACTGGAAGTCATGCCTGCATTAAACACATTTTTCAAATGATTGTTAAGTTCCAAAACAAATCCTATAAAAAAAAAAGGTAGATCCAAGAAACAGCAACAAGCTTTCATTATTTGTTCATTAAGGAAACATAATTTCACTTCTCATTACAGCCTTAGACTTTATAAAACCTACCCATTATAGAAATGTCATCCAAATACAAAACAATTTTTGAAAGTAAAAAAGCACTAACTAAAAGTAAAAGGTTATACTTGGATCAATTTTTCATAGAACAGTGGCTTAAAAAACCTCTGAAAGTACAAGATTGTAACAGAAAAAAAAAATCAAAGGTGTAAAGAACTTACAATTGTGGCATGCGAGGAATCCTAGGCTCCTTTGGCCTTGCAGGACCACTTTGTCGCATTGTTTGCTTGAAGTATTCTGATTCTGAGTAGCTGAAAAGAATAACAACAATTAATTTTAAGCAACAGAAAGATTTCATGATCATTTAATATAATAAATCAGAACTTAAAAAAAAAAAATCAATAATTACTTGCGCTTCCTCTCTCTTTTTGGAGGCTCGACCCAATTATCACTCACAATCTTCTTAAAGTCAACCTTGTTTTCATCCTTCATAAATTAAAATACAAATAAGTTATGATAAGAAAGCCACACAGCAATAAAAGATAATCACAAAAGAAGTAAACAATGGAATACCTTGTCATCATCGAAATCATACAAATCAGCAGCTGCATATGAAATCCATTAAAAACTTAGTAAAGTAAAGTAATTAATAATGAAGACGCATTATTATTAAATGTAGTACATACTGTCATCCATTTTGAACTTGATTGCATCTTCTGTGAACTTTTTCATCTTAGCATCAAGTTCAGCAGTTGCCTCTTCTCCCTTAGCAATGATTCTGTCAATATCTTCATCTGTTATTGTGCTGTCCTTTGAACTGAATACCATTTCAGCACCAAACCTCACCATTTGTAGCAGCTCATCTTTGTTTACAGCTGCCAAAAAAAAAAAGATGACACATAGAAATATAAAACACCCACATGATATGAAAAGTCTTTCTGAGTAAACCAAGGAGAATTTGTTTAAAATAATGTTTTTAGAAGGAAAGAAAACTAGTAAAAAGCTGAAATGAAGAAATGCTTACTCTTTTGCTCTGCTAAACGTCCTTGTTGAATAACCAAAGCATCAAGTGCAAGCTTTTTATAAGCTCTTTCAATGACTTTCTCCTCTATAGTGTACTGTTTATAGTCCATTAAAATTAGCAAACAAACATTTCAGCTATAAATCAGATGAAAAGGAAAGAAGCTAAAGAAACCTCAGTGCAAAATCGGAACACTTGAACTTCTTTCTTCTGCCCAATTCTATGAGCACGATCCTGAGCTTGCAAATCCACTTGTGGATTCCTGCAAAATAAATTTTATATTCAATTAAACAAAACCACCAATTTTTTAAAAATAAAAATAAACTCCAGTCTCACTTACCAGTCACTGTCATACAAAATGACAATATCTGCAGTGGCAAGATTGATACCAAGGCCTCCAGCTCTTGTTGATAATAAAAACACAAACTTTTCACTTCCTGGCTTATTAAAAGCATCAATGGAGGCATCACGATCTTCACCTCCAGTGTTTCCATCAATACGACAATATAAATATCCACGAAACATCAAGTAATCTTCTAGAATGTCCAGCAGCCTTGTCATCTATAACAGCATACCACAATTTCTTTTAGTATAATAACAAATATACCTCACTAAACCAATACTTTCATGCTGCATAATATAAATACCTGTGAGAATATCAACACCCTTGAATCACGTTCCTTCAATTTTGGAAGCAACTTGTCGAGAAGCACCATTTTTCCTGTCATTATAACACCAAATACATATGGTGAGCATCAGGTAAAACAAGACACTTCAATTTTACCAAAAGGGTTATATGCAAGAGATTCCATTTCTTCAAAATACAGCATAAAATAATAATTGTAATATACTTGATCATGTCCAAATTAGGAGGGACCATTTTAGATATAGGGAAGAAGTTGAGGGGTTCACCTGCATTTGTTACAAGATGGTCGCCAGTAGTATAAGGAGGACCAGGTTCAGCTCCTTGAAACAGATATGGATGATTGCAGCATTTTCTGAGCTGCATTGCAATATTCAACAGCCGCTTTCTCTCACCTCCAGCATTCACAACCTCAAGATCTTTCTGCAGTAAGGCCTTGTAATACTGTTTTTGCATTTGAGACATTCCAACCTTGAGAATGGTTTCTTTTTTAGGAGGTAAACCTTTCTCAACATCTGACTTCAATCTTCTTAGAAGAAAAGGTCTCAGCACCTAAACACAGAGATAGAAGCAAATTAATAAGACACTTTAAACAATGATAATATCAAAAACTTGATGCAATAAACAGCAATGCACTTTCAACTATTTGTCTGTAATAGCAGCTTACCAACATTTTATATATATTCATAGCATTGTATGTATTTTCGTTTTCTTTTTCTTATTATCACGTTGTACATATAAATAAATGTGCTTTCAAGCTTTTTTTTTCTTATACCTTGTGAAGCTGTTGAACAACCTCTTCCTGATCATTTTCACCAGAAATTTGAAACCACTCATCAAAGGTTTCAGCAGAACTAAAAATCTCAGGTAGCAGAAAGTTCAGCAGTGCCCAAAGCTCATGAAGGTTGTTCTGTGTAAACACCCAAAAAAAACATTGATCAACATAAAAATCCAAACATACAGAAGTAAGTAAAGAAAATACAAATTAAAAACCTGAAGTGGTGTGCCAGTGATAAGGAGACGATAATTTGTATTGTAAATTCTCATGGTCTTTGAAAGAAGAGAATTCTCATTCTTAATTCTATGAGCTTCATCAATTATTATATAACGCCAGCTAAATCGACGTAAGGTAGTCTTCTCTTTAATAGCCATTTCAAAACTGGTGACACATACATCAAACTTTCCAGCAACAAGTAGCTCTTCACGTATGTATTTCTGTAAATATCAGGTGTTAATAGTTTACAAGTGTATAAAAAGTTAAAAACTAGTTTTGAAATAACTAAAATCAAAATTTAAAAGCATACCCTTTCGTCTGGATTACCAAGAAACTTTACAGCACGCAATATTGGGCAAAAACGTTTAATTTCATTCATCCAGTTACCAAGTGTAGACTTAGGAGCCACAACCATGTGGGGTCCAGTTATTCCTCTAAATTCATGCAAATAACCAAGTAATGAGATGGTTTGTAGAGTTTTTCCAAGTCCCTGAAATAATAATAAAAAAAGAATATTCATTAATCATTATCAGGTGAGTTGAGTGAATTTTGAAGTGATGATAAGGATAAAGATCATTAACATACCATCTCATCTGCAAGAATTCCATTTATACCATTCTCATATAGTCTTATCATCCAATTTAACCCAGCAAGTTGATAATCTCTCATCTTCCCTGTTATGCCTGTTAAGATTTCAACATAACCCAAAGTCAAAATTCAGAAACCACTTCAAAGTCAAAAGTTTTCTCAATTTGCTTTCAAGACAATGTAACAAATCATACCCAGTAATCTAAACAAAGTAGAATTATAGTGGTTATTGAATTATTTTAAAGATTCAATCTTAAATCTAATGACACAAGTCTAAAGAGGAAAAAGGGGGAATCTTACAAGAAGGCTGCACCAACAAACGTGTATGTCCTGCTCCAGCTTCTTCCTCTTTGAGATATTCTTCATCTTCTTCTTCTTCAGTCAACTTTGAAGCATGACGACCCCTAAGCAGAAAAAAGAGCACATAAATAATCATCAAATATGCTTCATGAATGTTAATTATGAGGTTTTAAAATTACCAAATCAGTAAAGTTCTCACCTTTCCTTTCCCTTTCCCTTTTTCTGAGAAGCAGATGCATCACTTTTGGCAAAATGAGCAAATAGTTCTGTTTGCTGCAGTAAGAACTTCAATCTTCCCTTTCCCTTGCTATTCTGTCATAGTTTAATAACAATAACCAAGCCACATTAATTGATTTTGATGAACATTAAAATATATATATATATATATATATATATATATATATATATATATATCAACTTTGAAGTATGTTTTTCTGTATCACGCACCATATCAGCCTCAATAGTAGCATTTTGTTGATCAAGTATGTCTTGTATCTTTTGTCTCTTCAACCTCTGCATCTCCTTTAACCTTGCCTTTTCACGATGACTAATTTCATTGTTGGCCTCATCATTGTCATCCTGCAAGTAATGTTGAGATCGTGTTACTTATACTCAAAGAAACAACACTGATTCATCACATAATACCTTTAGTTTCAAACACCCTTTGAAAAGTACTACTTAGAATGATAACAATTGCATGAATACAGTAAAGCTGGATGAATTCTACATACAAATCCCAAATATCATTATGTATAACTTGATTCCAACAAGCATATTAAAGCGATAAAATCAAACCAAATCGCTAGTACAGCTTCCTAGAAAGTTTATAATGCTTAAGTTTGTTTATTGTGATTCAGCCCTAGTTGAGACTTTCTGATTCATTTTATCCCCTGCAAATTAATCTTTATACTTGTTGTGAGTATAAATATAGTTTTTTTATATATTTCAAGTTGCGTTCTCTTGCAAATTGCAATTTTTATTTCCAATCATCTTCCTGTCCAGCCTGATGTCTATCAGTTCACGCTTACTATCATTCAAATAGCAAGCAGTTATCAACAAATGCCAAACTCCACAGATCAAAAAACCCATCATTTTAAACAAAAACGCCAATAACAACAGAAAAAATCAAAACATACGATGAGAGAGGCTAAGCATGGTGAAAACATTATTGGAATACGGCATCTAGAAGCAAAAATGTCGACAAATCAGCAGGCTCTCTTTTTCAAAGGAAATGCATGAAAAAGCTGCAGCTACGCAGAAAAAAAACGAACCAAAACCCTAAAAACCACACTCCCTAACACGCCAAAGGATCATACTAAAAGCAAACAAATCCCGCAGCACAAAACCCTAAGCCAGACAAATCGCTCCAAAATGCATCTTAAAACACCGAGAAATGCTTCATATCCCAAACATGTATAATCAAAAGTAACCAAAGCGGCAAAAATCAGTCTTAAAGCACGATATCCAAAAAAACAAACCTCGTCTTCTTCCTCATCGTCTTGCTCCTCACCGGTGGCGTCAACTGCGGGTGTGGCGTTTTCATCTTCATCAGAATCAACAGGCCGTGCAACGGCTTCCAATTCCTCCTCATCTTCTTCCTCCTGGTCATTGACCTGCTCCTCCTCTGACGAATTAGACAGAGATTCCTCCGTGGAGTCCTTCGATTTGGAGCGTCTTGCCATGGAGATCTTCGAGGGTTTTCCTTCTCAGTTGTGTAAATCTGGTGAGGTAGAAAAAAATAAGGGGCAAATGGCCGACTTAATGAGTTGCGAAGAGAGAGAAAACACAAAAGATGGGCATTTCTGGGATATTGATATTTATAGACCCAATTTTTGCTTATTTGGAGTGTGGGAAAATTCCCGCCGGTTCAACATGTAATTGGCTTCTTTCCCGCTTTTCGTGAGTGGGGATATTGTGATGTAAATTGTGAGAAATGGGTCGGGTTTTGGAGGGTGAACATGTGGAAAACGGGTCGGATTTTATTATATTTGTTAAGGTTTGTAAAAGTGTGATTTGGTTTTTTTTTTAAAAGAAAAATCAACATTTCAAGGTCATTTTGTTTTTTTTCCAATTTTAAGAGAATCTTTAGTATATTAGTTAGTTAAAACATAGAGCTAAATTTGTTAAACAAAACTGCAAAAATGTCCTTGTAGTATTATTTTTTTGTCCAAACCCGATTTTTTGGATTCGTTATACTTTTGAATTAGTTTCGTTGCGTATTTGGTCTTTCCGAATATTAAAATGACTATAATACCCTTGGGGGATTCATTTTTCCATTTTTCTTTCATTTTTTTTACATCTAATACTTATACTCTCTCTCTCTTTCTAGTGTGTGCGTGTGTGTTTGATAAACACTCGAGAACTGAAGAACATCTTCTCAAAAACATATTCTCAAGAACATCCTTTAGATATGTTCTTCAAAACACATACCCCATAACTATCGGCTCTGACCACCGTTCATCACCACTGTTAGAGGGATTAGGGTTTATGTTGGAGATTTGGATACCCATGGGATCGTATGAACACTTTTTGAACTGATATTTATACATTATGTTTGAGTTGCAAGAAATTCAGCCTATGATAATCCAAGATGACACTTTGAATCTAGACATATAAATCGTAAGACAATTTGCTAGAAGGATTCTATGTGCGTTTGAAGAAAATAGAACTAATGGTTGTGTGTCTCTTCTCAAAGAGAATATTCATTTATATAATAAACGAGATTTAGGGTTTGCCTCTTATGGTTGGCCGTCATTGATTGCTTTGGAAGCAAGTCAGGAAATCTGAATTTTAATGAGGAAATCAAAGGTTTTCAAAACTGACAATTTTCGTCAGTTTTACCATAATCACCCTCAAGAATTTGTTTTCCCACTATGTTCCCATATGTAAAATTCGGAGAGTTTTTGGGGGTCTGCCCCTAGACCCCGTCAAAAGGGCGTTGCCCCGGGACCCCCGCCTTGTCGTCGAACCGACTTCTAATTCAATCTTATAAGTGTGTGCACTCCATACACACACACACACACACATATATATATATATATATATATATATATATCATCAGAGTACAAATTATGAAGCCTCTTAGCTCACATGTTAATTCCAACTACATAAAATGATATGGTTGATGGGTTTTGGTCATAACACATCCTATGTGCTCATACAAACCCTAATGCTTGGATCTAGGTTTCTCTATTGTACATGCTTTGAATCCAAGACTATAACCCCTAATTATAGCATATGGAAATCGATATTAACATATGATTAGGTTTAAGATGTTACCTTGATTGTTATGTAGCAATAACAATCCCAATTCCTCCTTGAATTGACTTTGGAATGCTTAGAGTCACAAGTATCACTCCTCTAATGGCTTACAAACACCAAGAGCAAATGGATAAGGTATAAAGAGAGAGGAGGGAGGTTAGAATTCGTCTTAGGACTCCTTGGGAACAAGTACACGAATTCTAAGGCCTTAGGGTCTTTATATAGGTGTAGAGATAGGGTTTCAGTCATTATCCTTATCTAGTTGCTTATCCACAAAGCAACCCATAAGATAAGTCTTAGAAATCCCTTATCCTTTATCCTTTGGACGATTTCAAGGATATTTTATCCCTTGAATTCGTCCAACCTATATCTAGGATAACTATTACCATATATTATAACTATCACATAATTACAATTCAGCCCCTCTAGTTTAATTAATTACACTTGATCACAAAATTAATTCCTAATTAATTATTGACCAATATTAATTAAACAAATATGATTTCTCCTTTTATAAATCATAATAACCTCTCTCTCTTTATTTATTTCTCCAATCAAGTTGCTTTGGTGAAGGCAACCCAAAAGGACCATGCACCATCGGGTAAAGTACATACCAAAATAGTTATGGACTTAGACACTAATCCAACAGTCTCCCACTTGGATAAGTCTAATAACTATTCTGCGTATGACTTCAGATCCTGATATGCAATCGTAGCTTTCCAAAGCTGCTGTCAACTCTGATCCTATCAGATACGCGTGTCCTTAGATAAGGGATCATATATTCATCCATTCTAGATATCGTATGAGATATGATTTCAAATCATTATCTTTGTACTACTTCTCGATTTCTGATTTATGACGACAGACTAATTGAACAAATCAAATTAGCCCTAGCCCGGCCGAGCATTTACGTTTGTCATCACTAAACCATCGAGGGGCCCAAAAGATATCGCTTTTATCCTACCTTGGATAAAAGGAACGGATAAACTTTGATACAATGCTTGCTTGCATTCACTAACCAAATCACACACAACAATATGTTTTATAACACCAAGTTACTAGTGCGCTTACATATTATCAATGTGCAACCGATTAGCAAGATACAACTCACACATCTCGGTTTCAAGAATATAAGATGTTATCGTCTCACCAGTCACTCGTGATACAATTCATGGAGTGATCCAAGTGAGCGTGGGTTTAATCCAATGCTCAAATTCATATTCATAAGCACTCATGAACGTTGCATCAAACATTTGCTTATGTTTAATACTCTTTTAGACAATCCACACACCAATTCACGACAGTCTTAATTCATATCTACTTCCAACATATGAACGACTGTGGCCCGTTTGAAAAATTCGATTATTCTTAATAAACTCAATTATTCTGGAAGTCAAAACATGCAAAGTGAAACACAAGAATAATACTAATCCCATATGGCCTCAACCCTTTGAGCATAAATAAAACGCATTTTATTTATCACCATATTGATTACTCATTATTTGTCGTTTCGGGTAATCAACTTCTTACTTGAATTATTACACTTGTCCCATGCACCTAGCATGCACACAATGTTTACCTATAGTTCTTACTTTTGTGAAATATACAAATTGCACACATTTCCAATCATTCTCATTTCACAACTCCAAATCCATTTTCATAAGTGAAAGAATATCAAATTCTTGCTACTTATAGAATATGGTAGATTCTAACATCATGTGCAAATGATTCTTTCGTAATGTCACTGCACCAAAGTCACAAAGACTATTGTCAATGATATTACAAAGTCCTCTATCGGAGATTGTTACAAGATAATTCCTTAGATATGATGTCTCTCACTCAAAGTACATTCCTTTGAACATCCTTTTGCATAAAAGTTTCTAATCTAGACATAGATTTTCAATATTTACTTCCTAATATGAACACGCTTCCATATTTTCCTCGTGACAACTCATTCTTAATAGAATTTTTTCTATTTGTAATGATGTCGATATGGTCAATCCAATATGGAAACATTTCCATATTTTCCAATACTATACTTCCAACTACTCATAAGCGATCAATCCTCGTCGAACTTTGGATTGTCCTTTGATAGTTGTTTAATTATTTTAGTCAAAACCAATTATAGTCCCTTTTCCCTCTAAATGTGCTAGACATTTGGAAAATTTTAGAATGGTCAAACATTAAAGCATTTGCAATCGATCCTATACCCGAAGCGTATGGGACACGACGCATAATGTTTTATTTGCTATGTTCTCAAAATTCGAATTGTGAAAAGGAATTCCGTAATCATAATCGAAATTTTAAGAACACACTATGTACCTTTGGCTAAGTTTATTAACATTTCTCAACCTAAGCCTTTAGATTTGAAATGAAGCATAATATTCTCTCCCTTAATTATAGCAAAACAACTTTACAACCCTTACGACTTTGCAAGGTATAACTCTTGTTTTTCTATAATTAATATTGCCAACTTGCAATACTTTCCATAATAATCATACAATCATAACTTTTATGCTCCCACTATCATGATGATTACTATAAAACATAACACTTATACTCCCACTAGCTTCGACATGTATTCACAAACATCTTAACTTTCAGAAAACAATACCTATTGAATTTCTTAAGTCCATGTTTCTAATACTTAATGCTTTGATAATCTTTTATCAAGGCCTCTTAAGCTTATACACCTTTGCTTTAGATAGTTCATATGTGTGTCTAAACTATTAAGACTAATTGCCAAACCTCACAATTCAAATCATGGAAAGGGATACCGTAACCATAATTGAATTTGAGAATGCAACTTTACAATCACTATCTTCTTAAAATCTTTCTTAGTGAAAGCATTTTCTCACAATCATTTTCATGAAGGAGGAAATCTTATGACACTTAGATTTTAATGGTGTATATGTTCCTATCCATGTGAATTTGAAAAAAAAAATTACGACAAATTCAAACTCATATGGACCGAACTTTCTTAATCTTGATTTCTTGCCTTATGGTAGCACAGCTGCCCACCACGTCTTCCAAGTAGTTAAGCAGCTCACCTTTTCCTATCAATGTACCTTTCATTGATTCAGGTGCCTTGCCTTTTATGCATTCAAAATGAGAACTCATAGAACTCTCATGCACAATTAACTCGATTGGATTGGCACAGAATCAAAATTATGTCATTACGATAGGTTGTAAACCTTAACTCGTGTGCTAGTGATGATTGATAAGGTTTATTTGATTTGTTCTTGAAACCTTTCAAGACCATTAAAACTCCCACTTACTCCTTGACATATAAGATTCTTTTGCCAATAAACATTTCTTGACAAACAAATTTTCAAGAGTTAGTGTAGCTTGTATCAAAACACTTCATAAATTGGTCCTAGTTGGCCTTTGTCTTATCAAAGACAACACAACTTTCCACATTTGATGAATGTTGTAAACCTTTAATACTTTTCACTCATTGTCACAATCTTAACTTTAAGACTTGTTATTGGAACGAAGTATGATAGACTTCTTGATCTAACCATTTCTTCAATCCTTGATTTCTCTTCTTAAACATACAATTGTATTAAGACTCACTTAGAGGATCAATTGAGATATGGTTCTTAATCATTAAGACTTATCATAAAGCATAAAAGCTACTCTCCCTTCTTCTTAGAATGGAGAAACTCTTATCTTTTTGCCTACTTGATTCTTCTTATTCGTTCTACTATTGATCTAAACCCTTTAATCAATTCAGAATCACACTTAATCTTGTAAGTGTAATCATATTTACTAAGCCTTTAGTAAATCATGTCGAATATTTTTGTTACTCTTATGGTGAACTTGATCAACACACAACTTTGTGTACTCGATCTCCTAGTCCTTCACTTGACACTTTGTCAATGAATTTGTCTAATTTCCAAATATGAAATTTCTCATTCATCATCCAACCAAGTTGCGTGATTCCAAATTTCAGTCCAATTGAAACTTTGGGCGATGAGAAACTCTCCCTATTTGGTAAATTCTCGACATTCCCATAAATAACATAACTAAGAATCATATCCATTCGTTGTATAAATATGCAAACATCAATTTTCATAACGATTTCATTGCAAGGAAGTAAATAAATAAATAAATAAGTCAAACAAAATTTATTTTATTTATAAAAGCAGCGGAAAAACATTTGTCCTTACAATGCAAAATCTATTGAAAACTATGTAAAAGGAAAATTTCTAACAACTCTATCATAACTATTTGAGCTCAAAATCCAATCTTCAAGTCCATGCGATCGAGATCCATCTCTTGTGATTAGATTCATCTTGCTCTCTTATCAAGCTTCCTTTCTTTTCACCGATCCTTCAAAACATTCAAATGCAATCTTATCACATCATGTATTAAGAATCAATGAATCGGAACTTAACGGAGTTAGATAGTGGATTCTTACCTAAAGTAGAGCCATACGTTCTGACTCTCCCATCTCTTAGATCTCTTAGGTAATTAGGGCAACTTCGTCTCCAATGCCCCTTCTCTTGGCAATAAAATCAAATTGACTCTTTTGGAACAACACATGGAACTACTTCAGACATCGCCTTTCTCTTATGATCAAACTTTTCGATCATTTCATGTCTTTCATTGCCATTGTCTATATCCATAGAGGTCTCGAAGGCAGACTCATCAATCAACTTTGCTTTTCTATTGTGCCAAACCATTGCTGATTCAGCAGCAATAAGCATGTAGGTGAGATCCATAAGGGTCACGTCGTGGTTCATCATATAGTACTCTCTTACGAACTCACTATATGAGTTGGGAAGTGACTGAAGAACCCAATTAACAGCCATCTCTTCATCGACAACGGATCCCATCATTCTTAACCTATCAATGTGTGACTTCATCCCTAAGACGTGTGCACACACGGACTTTCCTTCTTTATGTTTACTTGCCAAAAGGGCTTGAGTGATATCGAACCTTTCAATTTTACAATCTTGTGGGTTAGGGAGAATAATTGGAGGAGGAGGAGGAAGTGAAGCATGATTTCTTGTTCCTCGATCGAATCGTGGAATATCATCTTCATGTGGAATGCTTGTTCCACGGGATTTAGGAAGACCATAGTTGTCGAACTTTGACATCTACAAAACGGGAGAAAAACAAATTCAAGTTAGTTGATAGATTGAGTCCTTAGTAAATCACCCAAATGAAATACTAAGGCTAGGACCCAACACAATATTCTACAACTCGGGAGAGGGATGCCGTAACCCTAATTGAAGAATATTTGAAGATAAGTGAATGACGATTCACTAATTTCCACCATGAAAAACGAAAAAGAAATTTAAGTTTTAAATCTATGAGAACTCCTAGATCCTTTGAGATTCATTGAACTTTCAATGGCATGTTTAAATCTCGATATGCCCCTCTTGTTTGTGACTGGGATGCCGAGGATCACAAAGCAGGTGTGAATAACCATGCAAACTTACATGGTGCCCTCACATGTTACAATCACCCATCCGATGTGCCGGTAAACCACACACGCTCCACCGAACTATGACAAACATTGAGTCACCCTTTGCAATCTTTGCTTAGAACCATTTAGTGTGCCGGTAAACCACATACGCTCCACTAACGTCTTCGCAAGGGCACAAAGTGTAATTTCATGGAATTTCATCAATTCACTTTTGCATAAGTAACTAAGATTGGGAATTAGAAAAACATTTAGTTACTTTTTATTTCATTATACTTATAATGGAAGGTTTCGTCCTATCCTATCCGTTCGGCTAACGACCCTCCACTAGTCAAGAGTGCGGTGGGTAAGAGTGGATACCCATTCAATCGCCATTTTATAGGCAGTTTCCTTAAACACCCCTTATAGACCAGCTTCGTGAATGAGGCCTACTAACGGTAATACTGACTTTTACTCATACATATATATAATGTTAGACTTTTAATGTTATATATATAGTATAGGGTGCATTTTATACTTTTAAAATACTATGTGGTTAACTTTAACAATTACATTTTTAATTTAATTAAATGGTTAACCTAAAATTTTATGGATTTATTAAATCTCTTTTAATTATACTCCTTAATTAATTAATAAAACCATAAGGGTGTATTTGAACTTTTCAAAACTAGGGTTTTAGAATTTAACATTCCTAATCAACTTTTAAATTCCAAAACTTGAGGGCAAGTTTTGAAACATTTCAAAACAATTTAGTTTTAATCTATCTTAAAATTTCGAATTTATGACATTTAAATTTAAAATTTTAAATATTAAAACTCTTGATTTAATAATTATCTTAAATTAGACTATTAATTTAATTATTAAATCACAAGGGATTATCTAAATAATAATGATAATTACCATTTATACATTTAAGTTATCCTAATCCCTTAAATATCTATATAGATTTCGAAAATATGGATGGATAATGCAAGATCTTGAATTACCATATATAACAATTAGAGGATAATTACAAGATATGGGATAATCCAAATCCCTAAAAATTAGGATCTTATCTTGGGGGGGAGGCAAATTTCGAAAATCAAGGGATTATAACAAACCCTAGATTTCGAAATTTAAGGGTTTAAGGAAAGGATTTGAAGATCTTATTCAAACTCTTGCAAATTAGGGTTTGCAAACCCTAATCTCAAAAAACCCTAGCCTCCTAGGGTTTATTGGCAAAAAACCCTAATATATCAAGTTCATACAATTGAAACCAAACCAATGTCTCTGATACCACTGATGGGTTTTGGTCATAAGACATCATATGTGCTCATACAAACCCTTATGCTTGGATCTAGGTTTCTCTATTGTACATGCTTTGAATCCAAGACTATAAACCCTAATTCTAGCATATGGAAATCGATATTAACATATAATTAGGTTTAAGATGTTACCTTGATTGTTATGTAGCAATAACAATCCCAATTCCTCCTTGAATTGACTTTGGAATGCTTAGAGTCACAAATGTCACTCCTCTAATGGCTTACAAACACCAAGAGCAAATGGAGAAGGTATAAAGAGAGAGGAGAGAGGTTAGAATTCGTCCTTAGGACTCCTTGGGAACAAGTACACGAATTCTAAGGCCTTAGGGTCTTTATATAGGTGTAGAGATAGGGTTTCAGTCATTATCCTTATCTAGTTGCTTATCCACAAAGCAACCCATAAGATAAGTCTTAGAAATCCCTTATCCTTTATCCTTTGGACGATTTCAAGGATATCTTATCCCTTGAATTCGTCCAACTTATATCTAGGATAACTATTACCATATATTGTAACTATCACATAATTACAATTCAGCCCCTCTAGTTTAATTAATTACACTTGATCACAAAATTAATTCCTAATTAATTATTGACCAATATTAATTAAACAAATATGATTTTTCCTTTTATAAATCATAATAACCTCTCTCTCTTTATTTATTTCTCCAATCAAGTTGCTTTGGTGAAGGTAACCCAAAAGGACCATGCACCATTGGGTCAAGTACATACCAAAATAGTTATGGACTTAGACACTAATCCAACAATGGTGACATTAAAATCAACAACAACCACCACCGTCTACCACCTCCATCTACACCTAGATTTTTCTGTTACTTGAGAACATCCCTCTTTGTAACCAAATCAGAAGCATCTTTGTAACATCCCAAAATCAAGGTGAAAATCTTTTACTTTCCAAAAAACAGCCCAAAACCACAAATGTTTACAAAACATAGTTTCCAAAGTGTAAAATCACATATCAAAGTATCCCAACATCGAATCTCATAAAAATTTAAGGATATGTGCGATCAAGCTTTCGTTTTGCCCCGATCAACTGAAGTACCTGAAATATAAAATTGAAACTGTAAGCCAAAACTTAATGAGGTTCCTCAAATACCACACATAATCACACAAAAATACAAAATGCATGTTGGGTCCACAATTATTTTAATATAGTTGTTTCAATATTTTGAAGGACCAAAATAGGAAATAAATACACCAAATGGTGTTATAGTAATTTAAATATCTGGATTGATCAAATACATAATGAAACTAGCTCAAAATGATCACAAATCTAAAAAAGTTGAGGTTTGGACCAAAACCCGAAAAAAAAAATGCATACCACAATAACAAATTTTGAAGTTTTTTCAATTAGTTAATTCAAATTTGGCACAATTGGTGTAATTCCTCGTTAGTTTGCCCTTTTTTGTTGTTCTAAAGATAAAAAGTTAGTATTGTTATATACAAATTTCAAGAATATCCTTTGATATCATATATTATGAATTTTAATAATTATCCAAGTTATATTTGTATAGAAACTGAATTTAACAAGTTCAAGAATTTTTGTTAATTTATTATTTATTAATACGAAAACCCAAAAAAGCAGTTACAGGTCCAAAAAAATTGATCAATTTTTGTTTCAAATTGGGCAAAAGTCGACTATAAGTGAAACGTACTCGCCTTTAAGGTTTTATAGCCTAACTGCACCGATGGAATACAATGCTTATGTAACATCCAAAATTCTGGTATGTCTTGAAACCCTAAGGAATTATAATTTTGCATAGTTGGTCCCTTAAGTACGCTAGGCGTGCTTAAGAGTACGCTTAGCGTACTGCATGGTTGTAGTCGCGGAGGAATCAGGGTACGCTGGGCGTGCCTTGAGGTACGTGGGGCGTACGCACCAGGGACGCAAAACCCTAAATCTCAGACTTGAGGCCTATTTAAACATCTTTAAGTCCCTTTGACTGAACCCCATAGAGCCTCCCCAGCTATAGAACGTTCTTATACTCCTGGAAACCTTGTGAGATCATTCTTGAGCCTTAAAGAGTGCATTTGTGGCCTTTTTGTGTGTATTTCAAGAGGAAGGGGTGGTCAACCAAGCTTGGATCAAGTAGGTGCTTCAAGATCCTGCACCAAAATCATATTGCAAGGCTTCTGGAGGTAAAAAGCTTGCGTATTTCCTTTCTAATCTCTAGATCTAGCTAGGGATTTGGTGGGTTGTCTCTTTTGTGAACTGTGGACCTCTTTTGTTGAGCTAAGTTGATGTGTGTAAAATGCACTGGTTTAATCCTACTTTTAAATTATAAATTTAGCACACAAAGGCAATGAACCTGTCTTTTAGTGGTATAGTTGGATAAGTAGAGTGTCGAACTCAGGGAACGGAAATTAAACTAATAACTAATTTTAACCAAGCAAGTAATATAAGTAAATGTTTTTCTCTAGTTTTACAAGACTAAAAACTTAAACACACCACCTAACAAGTAATTTACTAAAAACTAGAACAAGTAAAAATTCACCAAATTTGATAAAGAGTTTCTATTTAGGTCCAACCAATTCACTCCTATGGTTATTTGTATAATAATATGATAAATTAATTGTTATTGGTTACTAACTATAGTGGTTAGATTCATGTTCACTATTACCAACCCTTAGACAATTAATCAATTCAAGCAGTGGTCAATTGTTTAAACTAATTAATTTCCTAGTTCAATTATTTGGATTAAATAAGATTTATAATTGGTTAATCAAGTGGGTGTTTCAATTAACCTCTTGTTTGTTGGTTTCTCAAACAAGCTCACACATTAATTTACTCATCCTCTAATTAATTCTAGTTTCATGTTCATTATTCTTAGACATATGATAAAGTGGTCACATAAACATATGAGATTAACAACTAAGAGATGTTCATGCAGCTTAATTGTCTTCCAAGTAACATAAAATAGTTGTGGTTAATGCATAAGGTTCTTTAACAAACTTAATTTAATAAAATCACCAATAAACAATCAATAAAAGTAATAATTAAACCATAGGAGTAATTTGGTTCTTCCTAAACAGAAACAATACAAATTTAGCTCATGATTACAGTGGAAACAAGCTCAAACACGAATTTAACTAAGCTAAACATGATTTAACCCTAAGATTGAGTGGAAAATATAACCTATTTCGCCTTGAGTCTTCAAAAGATCAAAGGTTAGGGTTCTTCAGGTCTCCAAAGGGTTCTTCAATCGCAGGTCTATCTCCAAGAAGCCATAAAAAGTTTTCAATTCGGATTAAGATCCAATATTTATAGTTATCACAAAACAAGGGCAACTCGGCGAGTAGGTCCCCCAACTCGCCGAGTTGGCGTGTAAAATCCGTGTACGGCAAGGACTCTTGACTTTTCTTCGGGAACATTCTCATGAACTCGCCGAGTTGGTGCGTGGACTCGCCGAGTAGGTATGGGTTTTCCTTTTTCTTCATTCTTTGGTCTCTAATTGCTTCTCTTTATTCCTTTTTACTTTCAAGCATGTCTTTTGGACTGAAAACACAATTTAAGCATTATTAAGTACCTTTTGTCCACATTATGCACATAATTAGCTAAAAATGAATAAAAATATATACTAAACATATGGCTAATTATGCAAATATCAAAATACCCCACACTTGACTTTTGCTTGCCCCCAAGCAAAACTGAATTTTAACACATTAGAACCACATAGGACAACTCCAATCGAACCCAACTATTATGCCAAGACCGCAACGCATGCATTTGTGTCTAACATTTTCCTAATAACCCCCCATACTCTAAATACTCACAATCATCATAAACGTTCGCCCACTTTTTCCGAACAATGCTCATTTTATGCGTCCCTCCGGATCCATTCGCTGAAACCTCTTAACCTCAAGGTGTTTTTGGTTGAGCAACCCAAGCATACATAATTTAGACAATTACAATTCATGATACCACATTGGAGCTCTTTGTAATTCTTTACTTCTTTGACATTTGATCTTTAATTTCTTTGAATTCACCACCTTGTTGTTTGATTTTTGGTATATTCAACTTTTTGAATTTCTTCAGAATTTTTGATCTTTTAACTTCACACTTTAAATTTGATGCTTCAAAAATTCTTCAAACTTTTTCTTGTAATTCTCTCTCTTTTTTAACATGTAACTCACTTTTTCCACTCAAAACCCTACATGCTTAAGCAGGGGCGCTTGTAACGGTCGTAGATCCGGGCTAGTCAATTTAGAGATATTAGGGGTTGAAAACGACTTTTCGACAAAAGATTATTTAGAATAAATAATCTTAACCAAGTTGTAGAATACGTCTCAAGGGTTTCGTACATATAAAGAACGTCGAAATCCGAATTATAACGAAGAAGTTATGGTCCGTCAAGGCAAAACCGGCATGACACCGGGAGATGTAAATAGTGAATTTATGATGGATGACTTTTTAGCCTTAGTAATCTAAACAAAAGTCGTAGAATATGCTAAAATGAGAGCGTACATAAAAAGAACACCCAAATTTGACTTCGTATGAGAAAGTTATGATTTTTCTAACATTTAGCATGACAGTACACAACCCATAAATTTGAAATTTAGATCGGTCGATTTTCAGCCAAAATAATCTAAACGAGAAATGAAGATATTGTTAATAGGAGTTAAACGATAAAAAGACAGTCGAAAATGGAGCTCGTATGCGAAAGATGTGGATGGAGCTTAGTCTCTACTTTTCGAGCGCGACGAATTCAATACAGTTTTGTAAATCCGAGAGAGAATGAGAATTAGCCAACGAGGTCTAAATGAAAGTTGTAGTACTCGTAAATACCAATACGTGGATATAAATAACGTAGAAAATATAGCTCGTACGCGAAAGATAAGGACAAAGCTTGGAGACTACTTTACTATAAAATTCCTATAAATAAGATATTAACTCTTCATAATTTCTTCACACCATAAGCTTTTCTTTCTCTCTCTAAATTCTCTCTAACCTCCCTAAACCCCTCCCAAGTCTAGGGAACCTCCCTAGCATGAGAAGAAAGCCCCAGAGCGCTCGACGGCTCCGAGAAGAAAAGCTTTCGGCTCAGAAACGCTGCTCCAGCGAAGCCCGGTTTTTAATAAAAACCCGTTGTAAGTGAGCTACGCCTATACTATATTTAATATACCTTTTATTTAATTACAGTAACATTATTAGGATCTTAAAATAATTATTTGGGCTATTATTATGAGTTATATTGAGTGTTATTTAACGCTTGTATAATAGTAATAATAGCTAGACTATTAATTAGTTGCGGTTAACGTTAAAACTAAACCCTAGTGGTATTGATACTAGGTTTTGTCGAGGAAAATTGTTTTGAGATAACGAAGCGTCGTCTGAGTTCGGAATCACCACCGTATCAAGTGAGTGCATGGTCTCTTTCATCTTACACATAAATATGAAGTATTTTAATACAAATTACGTGCTATGTGTGCATATTGTCTGAATACTTGTTGTCTATGTTAGTGAAAGATTTTTATACAGGTTTTAAATGATGTAAACTCTATAAAGTATTTTATATCTACAAAATATGTTAGGTAAAATATGGGTAGATGAATAATGAGGGATAAAAGCTGAAATAGATGAACATTAGTAGTACGGACCTAGTGCCCTATAGGTATACATTGGCAGCAGTGGACCTAGTACCCTGTAGATGAGCACTGGCAGCTGCGCCACAACCCGTAGATGATTTAGATCTATGATAAAATGTCCTAGCAGATACGCTCTAAGGACAGTATCGACAAATGCACCTAATAGGGAGCCTTATGACCATGACAATAGCATTTAAAGGTCAATACCGGCAGAAGCGCCTCATAGAAAATGTCCTAATTCTAGCAGCGACGCCTAAGTGATAGAACTAGCAGATGTGCTTGACAGTTGTGTCATTGAAAACAATGGACTTCGTACATACTTCTTAGGATAATCCTTAGGAATGAATGAATGAGAAATAACTGATCCTTAGGGTAAATCCTTAAGAAGATAATGGGAATGGGTAATTGGGTTGGTTGTTTGATGTTTAAATATAATAATTATATTATTGTGGGTTGAAAACCCTATGTACTCACCAGGTTTCCCAACCTGACTCACTCCAGCTTATTTGTATCACAGGTGTCGATACGAAGCTACTTTACACTGAGAGATTTAAGAGAGATGTAGATCACTAGTGTAAATGAATGTAGGTTATGTTTATGCTTATGTGCTTATGTCCCTATATTGACGATGACATCCCAATATTTTAAAATATAAAAAAAAAATACATTTCTTCGGAAATGGTTTGATAATGTAATTATCATGTTTTATGGGGACAAATTCCGCAACACTTTTATTAAAAAAAAGCACTATGATTTTTATAAAGCAGAAACAAAAATCGGTCTTTTCTGGCCGTGAAAATTGGGGATGTCACAACGCTCAACTTCAACCTCTATTGGTTAACGATAATAATTTTTCTGGATACATTTCTGGTACACAATGTTAAACATATTGCATCCTTCAAACTAAGCGAGGTCGTGTTTTTGTCCCATGATTTCACTAGAATAAGGAAGCCACAAATGCACTAGAACGTATATAGGTTCAACTAAACATTTGGGTTTTCATGCAATCATCAACACAAATCTAACATGGAATCCTAATTGCTTTACCAAAATTTTCTAAATTAAATCCTAAGTAACATTTTTGGTATGCAATAGTGCAATTTTTTTTAAAATAGACCTAAATTAGGATGTTAGGATTCTAAATTTACCAAGATGTAACCAACCCCGTACCCCACACTTAATTCATGCAATGTCCCCATTGCATGACATGCATGAAAAATAAAAACATATGAAATATAGAGAGAATTGGAACAAACTCATATGGGGTAGTAATTGTGAAGGTGATTTTCTTCAATTAAGCTCTAACTTTGAATGACTTTAAACATGGGAACAGCTCATCCATGTCTTGGGTGTCATGTCGGGTGTGGTAGACTTGCATATGACTCAAATATGTAGGACAAAGCTCCTAGAAACCTCCAATAATGAATCTTTACGAAAAAAGATGGATAACACTGCAACGAATATTCCCAAAACAACTCTGGGATTCGAAAAATGTTAATGGACTCGGCGAGTCTATCGTCAACTTGCAGTGATGTCGTGTAAATACCCATGTACTCGGCGAGTAGGCTAGATGCACTCGGCGAGTAGGCACTGAGTCGAAAAGAAAATGTCCTGCTCGTTTACTTCTTGATTGAGGTGCTGAATTGGGATAATTCTGTGACTCTTCTTCTAATTACTTCAGTAATAACGCACTCAATCACTCCCAATACTAACGCACTCAACCTTAATGGAAACACTTGACACTCTCTTTTAAAACATTCCTCACTTGAACCTTGACCCTTAAGACTTCTAAATGCATCCTAACCTTCCAACCTGAAAAAAATAATGCAACCACGAGTGAAACAAACAAATAAAAGTCCTAAAAACATAATTATCCAATTTCAACAATAATCCATAACCAAACACAATAAAAACAAATGAAAACACTGAACAACCAATCTTCAATCTTCCTCATCCATGTTCGCTCCTCCAGCACCACTACCTCCTTCTTCATTGTTCCTATGCATCCTTTCATCCCAATTCATGATATAGGGATACCCGGGCCCGGGTCTTGGGGCGATATTCATTTGTTGGAAAAGATACTCAAATGATTGATTATTGTAATTGACACCTCTCCCAATGTCATCCAAGTATATTCGATATTTAACTTGGTTCCACCCGTCATTCTCATCCTCCACCGGAATAACCGGTGGGTCTTCTCAGCCCTCTCACTCCTTTGCCTCACCCGTCGTCCCGGCTCCTCGGGGATAACCGCCTCGTCTTCATGCGGAATAGCATAAGAATCTCCAAAATTTTCTACAATTTGTGCCCTACGATATAATGTATTGTTAAAAGGATGAGGAGAAATGACGGTTAGTGCACTCGCCTCTTGCAAATTCAAGATCCCATATGATCTCGCAAGCCTCGTTACGAACATTCCCCCATTGATTTTGGAGGTCACCTTTTCTTTGACTGCCCCATCCGCGAGATATTTGGCTAAGCAGTAGGGAAGGTTGCAAAAGACATCGGGAGTAATGATGCTCCATAGGTAGAAAATATCAAGGGTCGGGACCTTGTCATCGTCCTTCCTCGTATTGACTGTGCTGGCAATGAGGTAGTGAATAAGACGATGAATTGGTGAGCGGATATGGCCTTTGTGACACCCCAAAACCAAGAACGGTGGAAACGTTCTGGGGCGGAGGACGTCATGTACAATATCACAACAATGAAAAGTAGTAAACAAGCAACAACATCATCCATTGCATTAATAATATAATTTTAATACAATTGTGTTCTGTCAAATTATAATACACACTAAAGTATAAACAAGATGAAAGATGAGTCTTGAACGAGCTCCATTTTCTCTAAACCTTGCATCGGTACCTATCTATGTTTGACCTAAGGATACAAGTTGTTTTGAAAGAGAGTATCAGCTTTGAAGCTGGTGAGATCATAAGTATTTTAGTGTCTTAATTTGTATGTAAGTATTTGTACGTATATGAACTGTAAGTATTGAAAATATATATGACCTGTAAGTATAAAAATGTTTGTAAAACAACTGTAAACGTTTGAAAAACCCTAGAAATCCCTATGATTCCTACTAGTATATAAGGGTGTCTTCTACCAAAACATAATTGATCTGAATGTAGCCTTCTACCAAGACTTAACTGTTCTAAATGTTCGTTTCTTGTAAAGGCGTGTAATTTTCCCAAGTGTAACTATCATTAACAAAATATAGTTTTTACATTTAATGTTTAAGTGAAAGATCACTAAATATATGTAAAGGGAAAATTTTATGTAGTACTGTAGTGCAGTGCTATAAGAAATATTGTTGTACTAACTACCTTAAACCGGATTTATATTAAGGCATCATGTGATTAATTGTACCATACTATCGACTGGTAACAATGACAAAGGTATGGTCGTAAAAAGAAATGACGTTTGGCACCCGCAGACCTGCAGGTCCGACTGTAGCTAGCAACAATGTGTAGGATAGTCAATCTAGTATAGATCTATACGCAAACTCACGCTCTCCCTTCAAGAGACTCTGGCTACAACACGGGCCATGACATTTAAGTCATGCTCCGATTCATATCACAATGGTTAACGTATTAATGTATATGTAATGTAATGAATTGTTCTAGCTGTAACGTATGTGCTCTCTATCTAGAAAGTATAGTAATGTACCGTAATGTTCTAGTTGTATGTATGTGCTCTCTATCTAGCAAGTATTGACTCATGAATGAACTGACTCATTGTAAGATATCGCGTTCTAGTATCTTCCTAAACTACCCCTATGGTAGTTTACTAGTAATCTATCTGGTACGTATGGACATGGATGTATATGTTGGATTAATGTCTAAGTCCATAACTATAATTGGTAATACTTGACCCGACCCGGCATGGTCCATTTGGGTTGCATACCATCATGCACTTGGATAGACTATAATGAGAGAAATAAGACACTTATGGTTATTAATATATTATAAGTTCTAGTATATTAATAATAAGAATAATAAGATTATTTAATTAGTATTGATCAAGAGTTAATCTAGGATTAATTAAGTGATCAAAAGAAGACTAATTAAATATATGGGTTGATTGTGTAAATCATCCATACTTATATAGTGGGCTAATGCTCCATGGATAATCAAGTTTGGCTAAAACCCATAGGATGGTCCATGGATGCTCCATGGTGTATTTGAACCCATGGATCCAAGGAAATGGAAAGCCATGACAATTAAGGATTTACCCTAATTATAACACTATATAAAGATCTTATTCTTGACAAAAATCGGCCACTAGAGAGAGTAACAAAAAGGGCTAGCCGATTTCATGAAGTGTAGAACTCTCTCAAGTTATTCTAAGTGTTTTGATGATTGTGATTCCATTTGAGGCTTCCACACTATTGGGGCTAGGCACTCAAGCTTCATGAAGACTTTCTACATCAAAGAGGTATGTATTCTATCTTGATACACTCACTGTTTTGTATGCTAGAATAGGATAATACCTTGGATATTCTTATTGCATGTATAATAGAGAAAACATAGATCCAAGGTATTTAGGGTTGCATGTACACTTAGGTGTGTTAGAATGCTCAAAACCCGACAGTATACCCTTGCTACCCAAGGGCATTGGTTGAACTGGAAGGGCCTTTATGACTATATATGTACATATGATATATAACTAATATTTAAACGACCTTCGGACGGATCCCCGATATCCCACCATACCACATCTCAAGCGCGAAAAGGAAATAGGGTGGATAGCCTTCCTAAGTCTTTTAAACATTTCTTATATATCTATACATATATAGGCATGCAATTGATAATACAAAAGCAATAAAACAAGTTTTCGTAAAATCTTTAAAGAGTTTTAAACTACTAAGAGAGATGACTTGATGTCAGTTTGTAAAATGGTTTGAAAGCAGTCTATAAGAACAGATATAAGTATAAGGAAAATGTTTGTACATAATTATTATCTAAGAAAAGATCGACTTGATGTCAATCTATAAAGCGGTTTGAAGGCATGAGTTTGATAAAACAGTTTAGTATAAAGAAACATTTGTTTGAACCACAATTGTAAATGAGTTTGAAATGAAACATACAAATTAAAATGTACAGTGTAATAAGGAGTTTTAAACACATAAAGTGTTTATGAAAAACATTTGAAGTAAATTGTTTGGTAAAACAACTAATGAGTAGCCAATCATTTGAATGATGCTTATTAATCACATGTGATTGATATAATAATTAGCATAATTCTACTTGTATCCCACCCCCCATAAAACATTTAAAAATAGTTAAAACATTGATTAAGGGGTATGAACTCACCTGTTGTGGGTGATACGGATGAACCGAAGAGGTAGGATTGCTAGGTGTTAAGTGAAGACTTTAGACACACACAATGGTCCTAATTACATATGAAGACATATGTATATAAACAATTAGTGATTATAACATTAATTAAACATGTATAAACATCCTAATGCGAGGAAAACACTTTGGTCAAGTGCTAGGAGGCTAACGGGTTGCAACAAAGGAGTGCAAGACCTCTTATGGGAGTTCATGGTCAAAAGACCATGTGTGTTGGATTTTACGGCCCAGGGGAGTAAAATCCTAGCCGTAAACTCTCTATTAGGTCACTAAATGAAGCTTAAAATTTTTACAACTTAAGTGGTGAAGTGCTTCAAGGCTTAAACAAGTGTTTGGACTTCCTTTTAACTCCTTTGAGGAGTTCACGGCCCATGGACCAAATCCCATGGAGATTACGGTCGTAATCTCCCTTGGGAGGGTGTTCGTGGTGTTTTCAAGTCCCTAATTTATCTAAGAATGAAGCAAGGAAATTGTCCAAGGCTTTAGGAGAGTTTATAGCCCCATTTGGAACTATTTCTTGGAGTTCACGGCCCTGGAACTTCTTGGGCCGTGAACACCTTTTTCTTGGTGCTCTAAAGATGTTTGCTAGTCCTAAACACATTAGGGTACTTGTCTAAATTAGTCTATTGGCTTAAGGAAGGTTTTTAGGGCATTTTGACACTTAAAAATGGAGTTCACGGCCCAAGAACTTCCTTGGTCGTGGACTCACTTCTAGCCATTGTTTCTAATTGATTTTGTGGTCTAAACATGTAATGGTGTCTTTTAGCTTGAGTTCCAAGGCTTTGAGGGACATTGGGCACTCTTTTGGCCCTTAAACTGGAGTTTACTCTCCAAGTGTTCTTGGGTGGTAAACTCCCAAATCTTGGGGTTTTGATCCTATTTTGATGTTATAAAACATAATCTAAGCTATATAATATAACTAGATAGAAGTACTCATGATTTGGGATAAAAACCCGAAGATCCGAGAGAGAGAGAATTCGACTTTTCTCTAGTTGGAAATGTAACTAATGAATAAATATGGTTCAGATTTCTATATATAGTCCTGAGATATTTGGCAGAAAAAAGAAAAAAAATATTTTATTCCCGGAATGAACTCTAATTTCATGGAGTATTAGAATAACAGTGTTGCACAAAACCCTAGTGCATCCACTCTCCTGATCTCTCCTTAAGTGCTAATCATGAAATACTCAAACTTATACCCAAAGTTTGGAATTTTACTGAAACTTTTCTAACTTCTATTGGCTTGATATGGTTTGTTCAGCATGGAAATTTCGGGTTGTCACAGCCTTCCTGTGCGGAAGATGGAATGTATACCCGGTTGGCAATGGTGTTCCACCAGGTGGAAGCAACAACTTCTTCAGGGAGGTCTTTATGGCACTGCTCCAAGAAGGTTTCAAAATCTTCATTTAACATGACACGTTGATCGTAAATGCCAATCCTCCATGCAAGCTCCACCATGCTGCATTGTCGCAACTCCCCACCAAGTGAAAAGGAAATAACATTGGAATTATAATATTCACTTCCACCCCGGAATGAGATGGTAGCGAAAAATTCCCAACACAACTCCACAAAAACCGGGGCTTGGATCTTGAATAATTGTAACCATCCATTACAAATGATGGTAGAATCCCCCACATCGCAAGCTTTTACCAAATAAGGCGTCAATTCTTCCTCCAACCCAATCTTTCCTAACCAATCCCAATTTATTGCATTGGGTAGTTGGATCTCCTTCTGCTTTAGAGCTTCCAATCGGTTTTCAGCACGGGACTGTGAGGATTTAGAAGTTATTTGGCGAAAAGAAAGCCATGGAATGTCCCCTTGGCTCCCTCCCCCCCCCCCCCCCCCCCCCGCGGTGAAGTTTGCCCTCTTCTGGACATGGTTCCTGCAAAATAACATTAAGAAACCACAAACAAACAACACCCACCAATTAAAATTAAACAAAACAGATATGTCAAGGCTCCTACTCGCCGAGTTCATGAACTACTTGGCGAGTAGGAAGAACATCGGGACCAAATTCCAATCGGACCATATTAGGTCACTTGAAACATCTAATTTGCAGAGGGGTTTGTTGTACTAAGTCCATTGAACACTAATCCATAAGAAATTTTGACTAAAGCCTCCTAATTCATAGTAAAATCAAAACCCTAGAATTGGAGAAAACCCCCAAATCCGTGTTTTGGGCAAAATAAGGACTAAGAATCGATAAAGCTTCAATATTTAACAAGTATTGGGAGTAAAAATCATACCTTTATGCTTGAAAGATGAAGATTCAACAAAAATTGAAGAAGTGGCTTGAGAGGAGTAAGTGCATGGCGAGTATGAGGGTTATGGTGAAAATGAGTAAAAGAACCCTTATTTACAGATTGTAAACAACCCGCGTAAAACTTCTACTTGCCGAGTAGAAAAGTTATACTCGCCGAGTAGATCTATGTTTTTGCGATTATTAAGGATTTTAAAGAGGTACTCGCCGAGTATGCGTATAAACTCAGCGAGTAAGGCTTGCAGTTTGAAAAAAAAAATTAAACCACCACCCCACACTCTGAGCATTGCTTGCCCTCAAACAATCATTTTAAACATATTTTTAGAAGAAGAATGACAAGAAAACAGAACCTAAGAAATTAAAAAGAAAACAAGGGGAAAAGAAATGCAAATTCTAAACGCGGGTTGCCTCCCGGAAGCGCTTCTTTTTAAGGAGTCATTAGCTGGACTCCTTCCATGCTACGTTTCTGCCATTCCCTCCAGCAGCAACCCTTCTTCTATGTCTTCATTCATTGGGACTCCTTCTTCGTATATTTTCACTCTATGTCCATTAACCTTGAAAGGGGTACCATCTTTTGATAATAACTCTATAGCACCATGTGGAAACACATTATTCACTAGAAAAGGATCATCCCATCTTGAGTTGAGTTTGCCCGGAAAAAGTTTTAGTCTTGAATTAAAAAGCAACACCTTTTGCCCTTCATGGAACTCTTTATTACCCTTGATCCTCTTGTCATGACAACTCTTAGTTTTCTCTTTATAAATTAAAGAGCTAGTATAAGCCTCATTTATAAGTTCCTCAAGAGCATTCATTTGCATCAACCGGCTGTTCTTGAGCTCCGCTATGTTGAAATTGCACATTTTTAAAGCCCAAAAAGCTTTATGCTCGATTTCCACCGGTAAATGACATTGTTTTCCATAACCTAGCATATATGATGTAGTACCAATAGGTGTTTTGAAAGCTGTTCGGAAGGCCCAAAGTGCATCATCTAGCTTGTCCGACCACTCTTTCCGATTGCTCCCCACCGATCTCTCCAATATTCTTTTCAATGCTCTATTGGTAACTTCTGTTTGCCCACTAGTTTGTGGATGGTAAGATATAGAGAATTTATGGGTTACCCCATATTTCCTTAACACCTTTTCTAGTTGATCATTGGCAAAATGAGTGTCTCGATCACTTATAAGAGCTTTTGGAACTCCAAATCTTGAAAATAGCTTCTTCAAAAATCGCACCACCACCCGAGTATCATTAGTTGTAAAGCTTGTGCCTCCGCCCATTTTGATACATAATCCACCGCCACCAATATTTATTTGTTGCCTTTTTACATGGGAAATGGTCCCATGAAATCGATCCCCCATACATCATATACTTCGCACACTTGAATACTATGTTGTGGTATTTCATTTCGAGATGAAATGTTTCCCGCTCTTTGGCATGCATCACATTCTTTGTCATATCGAGCTGCATCTTTAAAAATTGTGGGCCAATAAAACCCAATGTCAAAGATCTTCTTAGCAGTTTAGTGTGCTCCATGATGTCCATTGGTGGTCCCTGTATGACAATGCTCCAAAATTTGTCGGCTTTCATTCCCGAACAGACATCTTCATATGATTCCATCCGTGCAACTTCGGAAAAGGTAAGGCTCATCCCAAAAGTAATATTTTATTTCTTAAAAGAATTTCTTCTTTTGTTGGCGGGTAAGATCTTTTGGGATGTACTTGCTAGCTAAGTAATTAGCTATGTATGCGAACCATGGCTCTTCTCCCATGGTCACCATAATGTACTCGTCCGGGAAGTCATCTCCAACTTTATCTTCTTGCAATTGCGGGTTTTCAATCATTGATAAGTGGTCGACTGCTACATTCTCCATTGCCTTTTTATCGCGTATCTCGATGTCAAACTCTTGAAGAAGTAGAACCCAACGTATCAATCTTGGTTTGGCATCCTGCTCGGCAAACAAATACTTGATAGCAGAGTGGTCAGTGAAAACAGTTGTTTTAGATAAAACTAGATAAGGGCGAAATTTATCAAAGGCATACACCATAACTAGTAATTCTTTTTCAATGGTGGTGTAATTCTCTTGGACCGTATTTAAAGTTTTACTTGCATAATAAATGGGTCGAAAGTGCTTATCAACCCTTTGACCTAGGACAACTCCTAATGCAAAGTCACTAGCATCACACATTATTTCAAATGGTAAATCCCAATTCAGGGCAATAATGATGGGTGCATTAGTCAATTTTTCTTTCAAGAATTTAAACGCCTCTAAACACTCTTTAGTAAAATGGAATGGTGCATCTTTTAAAATCAATTGTGTTAGAGGTCTAGTTATTTTGGAAAAATCTTGTATAAAATGCCGGTAAAAACCCGTGTGTCCTAGAAAGCTTCTAATGCCCTTCACATTAGTTGGTGGGGGTAATTTGGCAATTGTGTCAATCTTTGCCCGATCCACTTCAATTCCCGATTTGGAAACTTTGTGGCCTAAAACTATACTCTCCTTGACCATAAAGTGATATTTATCCCAATTAAGGACTAAGTCGGTTTTTTCACACCTAGCAAGCATTAAATCAAGATTAGTGAGACAATCATGGAAGGAAGATCCAAAAACAGAAAAATCGTCCATAAAGACTTCCATGAATTTTTCCGCCATGTCGTGGAATATGGCTGTAATGCACCTTTGAAATGTCGTGGGTGCATTGCATAATCAAAATGGCATGCGACGATAAGCAAAAGTCCCACTTGGGCAAGTGAAAGTGGTCTTTTCTTGGTCCATTGGGTCTATGGGTATTTGAAAATAACCCGAAAAGCCGTCTAAGAAACAATAATAACTATGGCCCGATAATCTTTCTAGCATTTGATCAATAAAAGGTAAGGGAAAATCGTCTTTAAGAGTGGCATCGTTTAGCTTTCGATAATCGATCCACACACTCCAACCGGATACCGTTCGTGTCGAAATAAGCTCGTTCTTCTCGTTGGTTATAACCGTCATCCCTCCTTTGTTGGGCATCACTTGGACCAGACTCACCCATGGACTATCGAAAATAGAATAAATAATCCCCACATCTAAGAGCTTGACTACTTCCTTCTTGACCACTTCTTGCATGTTTGGGTTTAGTCTTATTTGGTGCTGCACAACCGGCTTTGCTCCTTCCTCCAGGTTAATCTTGTGAGAACAATAAGAGAGACTTATTCCCTTGATATCGGTAATGCTCCATGCTATGGCCCGCTTTCGCTTCTTCAAGACTTGAACTAGTTCTTCTTTTTCAGATTCGGAGAGGTCAGAGGCTATTATAACTAGCTTTTGATGACCATCTTCAAGGAAAGCATACTCCAAGTGATCTGGTAATGTTTTGAGCTCTATTTTTGCGTTCTGCATGTTGTACTCGCCGAGTGCAGGTAAGGGACTCGGCGAGTCTGCAGCAGAATTTACGAATTCATTTGTTCCTTCACATGGACTCGGCGAGTAGATCGGCTCTACTCGGCGAGTTGCTCCATCAGATTTCTTCACTAATTCTTCGTACTCAGCTTCTTCCAGCAGCCTCTCGATCTCCAATAAGTCTTTTTCAACATCAAATTCTTTATCAAAGATGGTGGACTTGTTGGAATCTTCATTATCGCATTCATCCATCAATTCATCAAACATGTTAATCAGGAACGTCATGTCATCACTATTCCTTGCATTCTTCATAGCTTGATCAACCCCAAAAGTGACTGAATCATCTCCTACCCGTAAAGTAAGCTTCGAGACTCTCATGTCCACTATAGCACTTGCCGTGTTGAGGAAAGGTCTTCCAAGGATGATCGGGACTTGAGGATTCGCTTCCATGTCTAGAATTATAAAGTCCGCGGGAAATACAAACTTGTCCACCTTGACCAATAAGTCTTCACATATTCCTCTTGGAAATGTGACTGTCTTGTTTGCTAAGTGAATCGCCATACGAATTGGCCTTGGTTCCGGGAGATCCAATTTCTTGAAGAAGGAATAAGGCATGAGGTTCACACTTACTCCTGAATCAGCCAAAGCATGAATAGTAGCCAAGTTACCAAATTGGCAAGGCAAAGTCAAGCTTCTCGGGTCACCTTTCTTCTTTGGTAATTTGTTTAACATGGCGGCTAAGCAATTTTCATTAAGAACTAGTTCTTTCACCTCCTCCATGTTCCTTCTATTTGTTAGAAGCTCCTTAAGGAATTTTGCATATTTTGGCATTTGCGCGACTGCTTCGATGAAGGGTATGTTGATTTGAAGAGCTTTAATATGGTCAAGAAACTTTTGGTACTCCTCTTCCTGCTTTTCTTTCTTAGCTCGGGTTGGATATGGCATTGGAGGCTGAAAGGGATTTTCAGGAATTTGATCTTTCAATTTTGGCAGTGGACTCGTTGAGTCCATATTCTGGACTCTGCGAGTAGGGTCTGTTCCATGCAACTTTTGATTTTGGTCTTCTTTTTCTGCATCCTCCTTTTGCAATTCTTTGGGTGCTTCAGTCTGAATGGGGGCCATATGATTAATTATCTTCCCACTTCTTGTTGTGACTATGTTTATGTGCGCGCCTCGTGGGTTGTTTTCGGTTTTACTAGGAATTTTGCCCGGTGATCTTTGATTGATTTGTTAAGCAAGTTGTCCAAGTTGTGTTTCAATGTTGTGGATAGATGATTGCTGGTTTCTAAGCATGGTTCTTGTTTCTTGGATTGCAGCATCATGATCATTATGTCTCTTTTCTGAAACAACTACAAATTTGGTAAGCATCTCTTCCAAACTTGATTTTCTTTCTTGTGCCGGCTCCTCCTTTTGGTAAAAACCTCTTCCTTTTTGCTTGTACTTCTCCTCCTTAAACTTCTTGTACTCGTCATAAGGGAGCCACTCCTTCTTTGGCTTACACCAATCTTCATCATATCGGTCCCCACTTGAGTAACATACTTGCACCTTCTTATTGCCATTTTCATCCAAGTCACAGTCTCTAGTAAGATGAGGCCCATTGCAGTTCTCACAACCCACCCGAATAGCATGTATCGTTTGATCCATTTTGTCCATCCTCCTATCCATGGTTTTTAGCACAACCATGAATGCTGACAAGTCTTCTGAAGCTGCATAGGCGGCCCCCCTTGTCACATCATTTCTTGGATTATGGTATTCTCTAGAATGCTTAGCGAATTCTTTAATTAATTGCTTTATCACTGGAGGTGTCTTCTTCGTGAGTGGACCTTGCGAGTCAAGTAATTACCTTGTTGTAAGATTTACTCCATCATAGAATATGGAGACTTCTTGTTGACTATTGAGGTCATGATGTGGGCATTTCCTTAGCAGGCTCTTGTACCTCTCCCAAGCTTCATATAGTGACTCTCCAGCTTGTTGTTCAAAGTTAACTATGGCTTTCTTTAGCTTGGATATCTTGGACGGTGGGAAGAATTGATCAATGAACTCTTCTTTCATTTGGGACCATGTAGTGATATATCCGGGGGGAATGACATGAGCCAATCCTTTGCAGCACCCTTCAAAGTAACCAGAAGCATGTGAAGTAGCTGAATTTCCCAAGGCACATTTGGAACATTGAAGTAATCAGCCACATCATTAACTTCATCTAAGTGTTTGTAAGCATCTTCGTGGTCTTTGCCGGTGAAGGGGATCTCCTTAAGTTGAGCAAGGATGTGACCCTTGAGCTCAAAAGTAGCAGTTGTGGGAATTGCGGGTTGCATAAGTCTCAGACCAGTGTCATTGTGTATCCTCTTCTTCCATTCCCCCATGGGGATTTCATCAATGTTAGCCATGGTAAGAGCTAACTCGTTGCCGGAATCGGAGTCGTGCTCGTATGTAGGTTCTTCTTCCTCCTAGGTTTCGTACTCGGTGTCTTCTTTGATCGGGTCTTTGCTTGCTAAAGAAGCATTGGATACTCCTGATTTGTTGCTCTTCTTCTTCCCAAAAATAGTCTTCAAGTTAGACAAAGGCGGCTTCTTAGGTGTATTCGAGCTATCCACGTCTTTGCCTTTGTTCTTTCTCAACGCGGATTCTGGGTCTTCAAGCGGGGGTACCAGCGCAGTGTTGGATCCTCTGGTCATGAAAGTCCTACAATAAAACAAGAAAAACACGTAAAAAGAACAAAAAAATGCAACTGAACTAAACAAAAATTAAATACCAAACAACATGTATGTAAAATGCACTGGTTTTAATCATACTTTTAAATTATAAATTTAGCATACAAAGGCAGTGAACCTGTTTTTTAGTGGTATAGTTGGATAAGTAGAGTGTCGAACTCAGGGAACGGAAACTTAAACACACCACCTAACAAGTAATTTACTAAAAACTAGAACAAGTAAAAATTCACCAAATTTGATAAAGAGTTTCTATTTAGGTCCAACCAATTCACTCCTATGGTTATTTGTATAATAATATGATAAATTAATTGTTATTGGTTACCAACTATAGTGGTTAGATTCATGTTCACTATTACTAACCCTTAGACAATTAATCAATTCAAGCAATGGTCAATTGTTTAAACTAATTAATTTCATAGTTCAATTATTTGGATTAAATAAGATTTATAATTGGTTAATCAAGTGGGTGTTTCAATTAACCTCTTGTTTGTTGGTTTCTCAAACAAGCTCACACATTAATTTACCCATCCTCTAATTAATTCTAGTTTCATGTTCATTATTATTAGACATATGATAAAGTGGTCACATAAACATATGAGGTTAACAACTAAGAGATGTTCATGCAGCTTAATTGTCTTCCAAGTAACAGAAAATAGTTGTGGTTAATGCATAAGGTTCTTTAACAAACTTAATTTAATAAACTCACCAATAAACAATCAATAAAAGTAATAATTAAACCATAGGAGTAATTTGGTTCTTCCTAAACAGAAACAATACGAATTTAGCTCATGATTACAGTGGAAACAAGCTCAAACACGAATTTAACTAAGCTAAACATGATTCAATCCCAAGATTAAGTGGAGAATATAACCTAATTCGCCTTGAGTCTTCAAAAGATCAAAGGTTAGGGTTCTTCAATCGCAGGTCTATCTCCAAGAAGCCAGAAAAAGTTTTCAATTCGGATTAAGATCCAATATTTATATCACAAAACAGGGGCAACTCGGTGAGTAGTTCCCCCAACTCGCCGAGTTGGCGTGTAAAATCTGTGTACGGCAAGGATTCTTGACTTTTCTTCGGGAACAGTCTCATGAACTCGCCGAGTAGGTTTGGGTTTTCCTTTTTCTTCATTCTTTGGTCTCTAATTGCTTCTCCTTGTTCCTTTTTTACTTCCAAGCATGTCTTTTGGACTGAAAACACAATTTAACCATTATTAAGTACCTTTTGTCCACATTATGCACATAATTAGCTAAAAATGAATAAAAATATATACTAAACATATGGCTAATTATGCAAATATCATAAGCCTTCCTATTCGATATGGGAGGTAGATCTGAGGTCCCCTGGTCATGTAGAAGTATAAAAATGGAATCTTGATGAGAGATTTGACCTCATGCTTGGGTATAAGACATTGGAAAGGTCTTAATGGGGTAGTTGGGTGTGTATGAGTCATGCAAGGGCATAAAGTTGCCAACTTTATGCTTTAGGACATCTTGTTGGACTTAGATCTAGCTTTTAGACGTGAAAGATTCAGGTATTAAGCACTTAATGGAAAAAGTGCTTAAAATGGTTGTACGCCATGCATAACTGGCTGTACGTGGCGCGTAGTCCCTAAGCTTTCATTACGTTGCGTGTACTAGGGTGGTACGTTGGACGTACGCAATTTAGTTGGGCCTTAATATGTTTTAGGCCTTTAGGCCTCATTTTGTTGTTGGGCTTGATTGGATTATGTGAGTTAGAGGCTTTTTCATCTGTTTGGGCCATAGATTTAACGGTTGGGCCTTATTGGGCCAAGGGGCCCATTAAGGATGATGGACTTGGACTTTGGGGCCCATTTGCAAAGAAAAGGTAATTGGGCCTTAGGTGTAGAATTGGAAGGTTGGGCCTTTCCTAGAATAATTTAAGGTCTTGTCATTAACTATATTATTACTGTTATCATTCAGCTCGGGAGATTGCAGATTTTTAGGAGGACAATATTCGTATTCATCGGACGGAGGTGAGTCTTCTCACCATACCTATGGGTCTACGGCACCAAGGCCAGCCCATTATGTGATCATGTTATGTGTGTGTTATTCGTTTACGAATTGATATGTTATGTGATATTATGTTGGTATGGAAGACCCCTGGGGTAGCCCGTGACATTGGATATAAGACCATGTGGGGTAGCCCATGACATTCCTAGGTAAAGACCACGTGGGGTAGCCCATGGAATTGGATGTAAGACCAAGTGGGGTGGCCCATGGCAGTCCTAGGTAAAGACCATGTGGGGTAGCCAATGACATTCTTGATGGTTTATATTACATGGTTTATGTGGCATGTTATAGCTTTATTAGCTAACAGGATATGTGTATGTAAATGTGTGTGGTATGCTCTGGGAAACTCACTAAGCATTTCGCTTACATGTTGTTGATTTGTTTCAAGTACTTCTGAACCCAAGGGTAAGGGTAAGGCATGATGATGTGGCGCACTCTATCTCTCCTTTTAATGTATTTGGGAACCTCTGATGTTTTAAAAAGGAAAACGATGATGTAATGAATTTTATTTTGAAAACATACGTTTGGGAATCTATTATTCATGAGATTGGTTTGATTAACTTAAAAATGAAAATTTTTCTTTGTAAAATTGGGTCGTTACAACTTAACATGAAACTAGGGGTTGGCGGCAACGGCATGACCCTATACGCGTTGACCTCGAAAAACAGAGAACATTATGGCAGATCATCGAATACAACATGCTCTTTATCCCTCTATTTATCTTTTTAATTTTTTCACTCACCTTTTACTTATCTATATCTCTTTGTATCTTTTTTTCACTCACAATCTCTCTCTCTCTCTCTCTATATATATATATATATATATATATATATATATATATATATATATATTTATATTTATGTATACATACTTTTGGTAAAGTGTTTTGAAACATAGGTCTTTCCTTTAAATAAAGAAGTGTGAAAAGGTTGGGAGCAGTGATGTGCCGTTGATATGGACTGAAAGGGTGAAAGGGGAATATGCACGATGGTTCAATATATGTACATGTGTTGTATTAAAAAAATTAACAAATAGAGATGTGGAAATATAGAGGGTTTATCACACGTATGAATGTTGCCATATAAAATTTTATACATCTTGACTAAATGAATGCATCCGTACAAAATAGGTTTGTTTTTGTCTCCACAAGTATCTTAGCTTGTTAGGATTATAACCTATCGACTCTAGTGGTGACTAATTATTGGCTACGATGAACCTGTTTTGCCATAGTTTTTTTTTTTTTTCTAATTTGTTTATTGTTAGGTGATGTGTTGTAAATAGCTCTTCTCGAGTGGTGACTATTTATCGGCTACGATGAACCTGTTTTGCCATAGTATTTTTTCTAATTTGTTTATTGTTAGGTGATGTGTTGTAAATAACTCTTTGGTATATCCATTAATCATTTTTTGGGTTAGATGTCCTTGATTTTCCATTAATTCCTTATGTTAAGAAAAGGTGTAAATAATTTTGTGAATATGATATTTTTATATGTTATGTAAATGTTGGTCATAAATACCTCAAACTTCTAATACGCTCTAACATTCTATGCTTAAGTCTCGATACACTTGTCTTAACATGTTGTCTTAACTAACAAAATATATGTTGTAATTTCTTCCATGGGGTCCTTACTGATGGGTTTTATGCATAAGAACAATCCTATGTGCTCATACAAACCCTAATGCTTGGATCTAGGTTTCTCTATTGTACATGCTTTGAATCCAAGACTAATAAACTTAGATCTAACATATTATAAACTGAATTAGGGTTTATAGAATTACCTTTGATTGTTATATAGCAATAACAGTCAATTCCTTGCTTGGATTGGCTTCAAAAGCTTAATGCCTCAAGTGTTGCACCTCTAATGGAGTCACAAACACCATATGCAACTTGGATGAAGAGGAGAAGAAGAAAGGCTGCCCAAAAACGACTAGAAACCCTAGAGAATCAGTTGACCACGTTTTTGGGGCCTAAGGGGTCCTTTATATACTTGTGTGGGCTGCTAGGGTTTCAGTCAAAACCCTAATGGACAACTTAAACTCTAAGCAACCCATGGAACCTTCTGGACAAGGCTATGGACGAAAATATGATGGGCTTCCATCATAATTTCGTTCACCCCTTATTCCTTTAGCATTCCTTATCCCAATAACTCAATTATCCAATAATTGCAGTCCAGTCCCCTATATTTAATTAATCTCTTTTAGCCACAAAATTAATTCTTAATTAATTCTTGACTAATATTAATTAAACAATATGATTTCTCCTTTAATATATTATTCTCATAATATATTAATAAATCGTATTTAAACCTTTCTCTCCTTAAATCATCCTGCATATTGCTATGGTGAAGGCAACCCAAAAGGACCATGCTCATAATCGGGTCAAGTACATACCAAAATAGTTATGGACTTAGACACTAATCCAACACTTACATGTTATAGCATACATATCATCAATTTCTTTGCTCTTATGACATTGTGATTTACCGTCACCAAAATGGATGAGATCGGGAGACTAGGAGTAATCGATATAATGTCCAACCATGGCATTTTAACTTTTTGTTAGGGTTGTGCATGGGTCGGTTTTGGACCCCAACCCAACCCAACCCGTAAATGATCGGTTTCTGGTTTTCAGAACCCAATAGGATCGGTTTCTGGTCGGTTCGGTTTCTCGGTTTCTAATATCGGTTTGGGCGGTTTCTCGGTTTCTTGGGTTCAACCCATACACTTTCGGTTTTTGGGTTTAAACCCATGGGTTTTTGGTTTGAACCTATTTTCCATAAATGGAACAATTAGTTAAATAATTCAAAAAATACCTAACTGAAGTTAAATACTTCAAAAAACAAGAGTTTTACAACCAAATTGTCTATTACAACCAAACACACAATCAAACTAAAACACAAAGTCCGAAATTGTCGATTAGACGATTACAACCAAACACACAATCAAACTAAAACATAAAGTCCGGAATAGTCAAATAGTCGATTACAACCAGAAGTCCAAAACACGCAAACACAAATCTTTAATCCACATCCATGTAAATCTCTTCACCAATTCCCCATTCATCTACAAACCAAAAAACGTTAGTGTTGATCAATGATTATTGAGTAATAAACTTGTATAAAAGTATAAAATTGTAATAATTGAGTTATAAACCTTTAAAATTCAAGTAAAATCACCATCCATGCAACTCCCTTGACCACACCGCAATTCCTCTACAAACACAAAAGTACAATCAATAATCCATTTGTAAACCAAAAGATTTCAGGAAATAAGAAGCTTCAATTCAGCAAGATTTAAGCAATATTTATCAACATTTCACAGTAAGATTTATTAACATTTCACGGCAATATTTATCAACATTTCACAACAAGATTTAAGCAATATTTCACAACAAGATTTAAGCAATATTTCACAGCAAGATTTATCAACATTCAACATCAATATTTAAGCAAATTGACACATAAGAGGCACATTACACAAAACCAAGCGAGGAACAAAATTAGAGGTCACGAACCCAAATCAGATTCACAGAAATATTTAAATGCTTGGAACGAGGTCATGAACCCAAATCAGAAAAAAAATCAGAGGCAAATTGAGAAAAAAAAAAGAAATAGAAATCAGACACATTCTACATGAACACAACATTCACTTATTCAGAACATAAACACACATAAATCAGAAAAAAACAAAAACGAAATCAGCGACACATTAACACATTCTAAATGAACACAACATTCAGAAATCAGAACATAAACACAGTAAGGGAAATCAATGAACCGTATCTGACGATTTAGAGGCGTTGCAGGTCTCGTTGGTGGTGTTGGAGGTTTGGGGTTTCGTTACTGCGTTACAGGTCTCGTTGGTGGCATAAGCCTCGGATGTGTGCAAGCAGTTGAGCGCCATAGGATGGAGGACCTTCACAGCTTCACTTCACTCTTCAGTCATCTACTCACCTTCAGTGGGATGCACCGATGGGGAATGCGAGACTGCGAGTAGTTGAGTACCAAGTAGGGCAAAACGAAAACGGGAGTAAATGACCTAGGCTTCTTTTATTTATTTTTATTTTTTTAATATATATAAATATATATATATATATATATATATATATATATATATATATATATATATATATATAAACATAAAATAATCAGTAAAAAGCATCGGGTTTGCGGGTTTACTGGGTCGGTTTCTCGGTTTTTAAATAGGGGTCGGTTTTCTGGATGCAAAACCAAAACCGAACCCGAAAAGTCGGTTTTTACAAATTTAAAATCCACATCGTCGGTTTTGATTCAGTTTCGGTTTTTTCGGTTTCGGTTTCGTCGGTTTTTGTCGGTTTCTCGGTTTCTTGGTTCGGGTTTGCTCACCCCTACTTTTTGTGTTTATTCCATTGGGTTCTCATGGATACTTTTATTTATTAGTGACAATGTAAAATATATTAGTAAAACCTTGGTACATAACATGATCATTGTTACTTATTGTAAGCTACTTATAGAGGAAGAGAGAATACATAGTGTAACGCCCGTAGATCCGGGCTAGTCAATTTAAAGGTAATAGGGGTCGAAAATGACTTTTTGACAAAAGATTATCTAGAATAAATAATCATAACCAAGTTGTAGAATATGTCACAAGGTTTCTGTACATATAAAAAGCGCCGAAATCCGAGTTATAACGAAAAAGTTATGACTCATCGAAGTTTCGCGACGGAACCGGCACGACACCGGGAAGCGTAAATAGTGATTTTACGATGGAGGACTTTTTAGCCTTAGTTATCTAAACTAAAGTCGTAGAATATATTAAACCGAGGAAATCCATAAAAATAACGTCCAAATCTGACTTCGTATGAAGAAGTTATGATTTTTCTAAGATTCGGCTTAGCAGTGCACGACCCGAAACTCGAATTTTAGTTCGAGCGGTTTTTGGCTTATGTGACTTAAATGAGAGTTGAAGATCTCATTAATAGGAACTTAACAGTAAAAAGACAGACGAAAACAGAGTCTGTATGAAGGAGTTACGAATTCTTCGCGGTCATTTAACAGTCTAAACGCCTCGTACTGTTAAATTTAAGATCGGTCGAGAATTAGCCGACGGAGTCAAAATGAAAGTTGTAGATATTATTTTTACCTACGCGTGAATATAAAGAACGTCAAAAACAAAGGTCGTATGTGAAAGTTACGGATTTTAGAAGTCGGAAGTGTGCTGTGCGAAAATGGGTGATGTGGCACAATCTTGGCCATTGCTTTCTCCCCAAGTCTTGCCACTATATGGTGACATGTGGCACCAAGTTCATCCATTTTCACCCTATAAATAGAACCTCTCCCACCCTCATTTTCTTCACACCTTTCTCATCCTTTCTTCTCTTTACTCTCTCTCTAGAACCTTTCTCTAGCCCCGAAACCCCCCGAAACGCCTAGGGAACCTCCCTAGCACAAGGCGGAAGCCCCTGAGTGCTCGAAGGCTCCGAGAAGAAGAGCTTTTCCGCACGGGAATGCTGCTCCAAGCAAAGCCTGGTTTTCTATAAAACCCGCTGTAAGTGAGCTACGCCTACGCTATTTTTAATATAGCTTTTATTTAATTATATTAACGTTATTAAGAACATATAATAAGTAATTGGGCTATTACTATGGGTTATATAAGTATTATTTAACGGTTATATAATAGTAATAATAGTTAGACTATTAATTAGTCTCGGTGAATAATAGACTAAACTCAAGTGGTAATAATACTAGGTTTCGTCGAAGGAATTTTTTTTTTCAAGAAGTGAAGCGTTGTCTGAGTTCGGAATCACTACCTTTTCAAGTGAGTGCATAGTTACTTTCATCTTACACATATATATGAAGTATTTAATATAAATTATGTGCTATGTATGCATATTATCTGAGTACTTGTTGTCTATGCTAAATGAACGATTTTGTACATGTTTTAAATGATTTAAACTGTATATGTATTTTATATTTATGATAATGTTGGGGTAAACATGGGTAGATATAATAGATGGAATATGAGTTGAATGATGAGTTGAGAGGTGTTATAGACCACGAGGTGAGGGTGAGAGGTGGACGATGTAAAAAGCCTTTTTCCCAAATGATGGCCCCGTCATTCAACAGAGTATGGATGACAACCACAGACTATTCTAGACAGTCCAGTGGAACACTAGAAGGCTCGTAACCTGTAGGTGTTGTGAACGATGTGTTCACCCGGTGTACTCTAAACCCTAGTGATCATGCAGACTTGATGCCTAAACCCTGGTGATCATGCAGACTTGATGCCTAAACCCTGGTGATCATGACGACTTGATGCCTAAACCTTGGTGATCATGCAGACTTGATGCCTAAACCCTGGCGACTATGCAGACTTAGTGTCCGTTGTATAAACCATGGCAACGATGGACTTTGTGCCGATTCCTTAGGATGATCCTCAGTAATGAATGAATGAGGAATAATTGATTCTTAGGGTAGATCCTTAAGATTAAAGAAGATAATGGGGATGGGTAATTGGGTTGATTGTTTGATTGTTTAAACATAATAATTATATTATTGTGGGTTGAAAACCCTATGTACTCACCAGGTGTCCCAACCTGACCCACTCAGTTTATTTATATCACAGGTGTTGATATGAAGTAACATTACACTGAGAGATTAAAGAGATGTAGATCACTAGTGTAAATAAATTTAAGTTTTGTTTATGCTTATGTTTCCGTATTGACGATGACATCCCAAACGTTTTAAAATGAATAAAATATGCTTCTTCGAAAATATTTTGATAACGTATTTATCGTATTTTTCTGGGAACAAATTCCGCAACATTTTTATGAAAAGAAGTACTCTGATTTTTATAAATCATAAACAAAATCGGTCTTTTCTGGCCGTGAAAATGGGAATATCACACATAGTTGTTGGTCTATGGAGTTTATATGGTTATTGGTATATAGAGCTTAGTCGAAGATTGAACTTGAATGGTATAGGTCTACAGGTCGGAATAAGTCTTTAACCATTGAAGCAAACCATCAGGTGTACTATATGATATAAAACATGTCAGAATGAGGGTTGAAAAGGAATTCTACATGTAAATTCACTAAAAGAAAGTATGGCTTCAACAGATGTGGTGTGAAACATGAAAGGAATCAATCCTTCTATTATAAGGTAGAGAAAAATTAATGCATCGCCAATAATAAATAAATAAAGTTGGCCTTCAAAGTATATACGAGCGCAATACAAACCTAAAAAGTATCCCTTATCAAGATAGTTATTTATGAGATTTCTCAGCAAATTCAAGTTTCTTCGGGTAATAAGTAGGGATGGAATTGGTACGATACTAATTCTTTTTTTTCCTAAACAGTGTATCGTACCAATTATGGTTGGTATAAAAAAATTGCTACAAGTATCGTACCAAATAAACTTGATACAAATATGTTTGGCTACCAACAAGTTTGGTTGGTACAAATTGGCAATGACATATACAAACTTCTTTTAATTTTTTATTGTAACATTTAGACTTAAACAAGAACATCAGATAATTTTGACATTTAGTAAAGAAACCAGTTAAGTAGTTCTTTTAATTTACAAAAAAAATATTATATTAAAGTAAAGAGTAAATTACATGAATGATCCCTATGGTTTGGGGTAATTTGCGCGTTTGGTCCCTAACTTATTTTTTTAACTTGGAAGGTCCCTACTGATTGTTTTTATTACGTGTCTGGTCCCTATTGTTTGTTTTTGTTATGCGCTTAGTCCCTGTGATACCTAAAAAGACTATTATTTAAATAGGAAAAAATAATGCGGTACGTAAGGTAAGGTGAGAAGGGTGAGATTAGGGGTGTGTTTATTTAAATAAATTAAAAAATAAAGGGAAAAATAGACTTTTTATGTAAGACAGGGACCAAGCGCGTAACAAAAACAAACAGTAGGGACCTTCCAAGTTAAAAAAATAAGTTAAGGACGAAACATGCAAATTACCCTAAACCATAAGGACCATTCGTGTAATTTACTCTAAAGTAAAACTAAAGTAACGTTTTAATTTTCTGTTTTAACGTGGTGATAACTATCGACTAATTAATGCTACCAAATGACTTATACAATATTCTTAAAACTATAAACACCAAGCACAATTGACAATTGAAATATACGATTTCGTTTACACACATATACTTTCTTCATCTGTAATGTCAATGGGAAAATAGGTTATTCTTTCCATAATTAAAAAGACTCGATAATATTGGGCAAAGGATGTAGAAAATTCAGTGAAGACATATAAAGGAAAATAATGAAATGGTTAGAGTTTTAAGGATACATACAGTCAGTCAGCATGCGATTAGCAAACGTTGACCGAGATCAATAGCTAAAACATTCACCTATCTTTATTTTTAAGGTTTTAAGAAATTGTTGATGATTGGGGATGACGGTTGCAGATAAGTTGTAACATCCAATTTTTTTTTAACAAATTTAAAAATTTCAAAACGACCCATTTACTAACAGAAGTGTTTACAAAACCATTATTTCCAAAACATTGTTTAAAATTCAGAGTCTCCCAATATCCAATCATTCGTAAAATCAAGGATGAGTAAGGTCACGCCTTCGCATCGCCACTGTCCACTAAAGTACCTGAAACCATAAACCAAAATTGTAAGCACGAAGCTTAGTGAGATTCCCCAAAACTCCACCACACGAACATATGTCATATACAAGCAACATAATGTATTGGGTCTACAGCTATAAGACTAGATTACCCCCGAGCCCACAATATGAGTTTGGATTGCCTATCATGCCCATAACTTATATCTGGCTTGCACTCAAGTCCACAGTATAAGTATGGCTTGCCCTTGGTGCCCACAACTTATGTCTGGCTTGCTCCCTAGTCCAATCAGTCCTCATACTGGAATACAAATGTTTAGCCCTTAGTACGAGTTTGTCATACCAACCGGACTTCAACTCGTATCCGGAATGCTATTGAGCCCTCTGTATGAGTCTGACATGCCCTACCTGGTCCCCAACTCATATATGGAATGCTCCAATACCCTTAAGCTCTCGGTACGAGTCTGGAATACCATCTAGTCCTAGGCTCGTATCTAGAATGCATTTGAGCCCTCAATATGAGTATCATATACTATCCGGTCCTTAACTCATACCTGGAATGCTCCAGTGTTTGTTGGCTACAACATGAAGCAGTACAACTTCAACCCAACATAATATGTCTACAAATAGCAACATATACATATAATCATGCAGACAGAATCATAGGTTGTCCTACAGATCTACCAGACTAGCATATCATAATAGCACGCATATCCATTCCATACTTATTATATCAATAAATATCAGGTTATCAAACCAATGGGTCGGCCTTGGTGCCTTTGACCCGTAAGTAGAATGAGGAAAACTCACCTGTCGACATGATCCATCGTTGACGAGGTACCGACTCCGAATCTCAGCTCCAACCAACACCTATTCATTAAACAGAGACCAATCCTTAGATACCACTCAAAATACCTCAAATACCCCTTAGGTCAAACTTGGTCAAAGTCAAATTTCAAAGTTCACAGTCCATGTTTACTCTAACAATTTGTGTTACGCCTTGGCCACGCCGTGCTCCGCCTGCATCCAAACAGTCGGGAAAATCCCGGCCAACACATTGTGTTGCCTTAGAAACACGTCGTGGTTGCCAACATTCCAACAACTTAATACATTAAGTCGTTTTCTTTTAAGGGCTCCAAAGCTCATATATGGTTTGAAATTTGATACAGAAGGATAAAGTTTCTAACTTTATCCACTGGGACTACCCAAAAGCTCCAAAACCCAATCCATAAAGCTCAATAATGCAAGGGCCTAACCAATGAACACTTAATCCTTAAAGTCCAAAGTCTATCCTTTCCAGAAGTGATTTTAACACCAAAGCCATCCCAAAGGTTGGTGTTTTATATACATACATGTCTAATCCATGTCTTGTACCCATATTAGGTCAAAATAAGGATTCATGACCTAATCTCTATGCATGACATCAATACTTGATTATAATCTAGATCCAAAACACTACTAGGTCACCTTGACCTAGAGATTCAAAAAGTTTCAAACTTTATGAGGTCTAACCATCCCAACAATTAAGAATAAGAATCTAATGGGACAAAAATCAAGATCTAACAACTTAGAATGATAAAAACCGAGTCACAAACACTTATAAAGGTCCAGAATAGTGCCAAACTGAATAATATGGTTCGCTTGTTGGATCTTTGCTTCCTTCTTCAACCTTTTTCCTTCTTTAGCTTCAAAAACTCCAAAATAGCTTCAAAAATAGGAGGGAAAGATGATTAGGGTTTCTTTCAGGGTTTGAGGGGCTTATGGTGGGCGAGGGTGAACAAACGCTAGCATCTACATTCCTTTAAATAGGGAGTAAAACCTGAAAGATTAGGGTTTCATTCCAGTCGTCAACACGTTGTGTTACACGAGGAAACATGTTGTGTTGCCCAAAATGAAACCCACGCCTCCTCATAATTGGACACACTGTGTTGGTTCCTCCAACACGTTGTGTCCAATCTTAAGGAGGTGATTCATTCCCAAAGTTTCATCCTCAAAAATTCGGGTGTTACATAAGCACACAATCTGGTTTGAACCTAAATTACCATTGTGAGAGGAAGAAACAAAGATGTTTAGTACGACAAGACTCAGGTATGTGGTTTTACCCAAAAAGTTGGTGGTTTTGAACATGATGGTGATATTGAGGTGATTTCATGAGGGATTTCATATAGGAGAAATGTAGTTAGTATGTATCGATTTCACGAGGGCTGAACCCACCCATCATTTTCTTCTTTCCCCCGAAGCCACCATCATGATGTCTTCCTTTTTTGGAGCCATCGATGCCGCCTTCTTCCTTCCCCCAAGCAACCATCTCCTTTTTTTAGTTGTTTAACATTCTGAGAGAGATAAATGGAGATGGCCCTCAAACCAAAGAAGTGTGAAAATCCTTAGAGTTTGATTTTGTGTTGAATATAGATGTGTGTTTTGTTAAAAAAAATAAAAAACGACATGATGTACACGACACACATTTTATCACTGGTGCTCTCCTTTTTCGTGACACTGATTTTAGGACACCCAAATACGTGTGTCCTAAATCCTTCAAATTTTGGAAGAGATGACATTTTTTCTAGGGCACAAAAATTTTCATATCATAAATCATTGTGTGTCGTGGTCCAAGTGTCGTTAAAGGCCTATATTCTAATAGTGATAGGTTTCTCCCAATACAAAGCATGCAACATTCAAGCAGTGTAACACCCTATTTCAAATCGTTTCCCATTTAACATTGGTGATCATGGATTGGGTATTAGAAAGCTTAGGACCCTTTAAGAATTGAGATTTGGGTTCATTTGGAGGTGGATGATGTAACTTGGATGACCGGGGTATTTGTTTGTGTTTTGGAGTCTAAGGGTATTTTGTTAATTTATCAGCTCGGGAGTTTATGGAAATTGGATGTTTGCTCTGGATATGGTAAGGTGGGTTGAGTTGATTTAAGCATAGAGCTTCTTGTTACCTTTTCATGGATATAAGGATCGTCAGAATCAGATTGACAATGAGGAAGTTATGGCATTCAGAGTATATTATGGTTAAGCAGTACGTGGTGCGTACATATGTGTACGTATGGGGTACAATTTCTAAGCTGGTACACAGGGCATATAACGGTGTACGCCGGGTGTACTGATGTGAGTCAGGATCGTGCCTTCGAGCACGTACACGGGGCATACAATGGTGTATGTGGAGCGTACATGTATCTTAATGAAAACCCTAATTTCAATGATGTACCATATATAAGCTCATTAAGTCTTTAAGGCTGGCCTCTTTACCATCCTCCAAGTTATCAAAACCCTATAAATTGTCCTTTAGCCTTCATGATGGTATTTTGAGCTCATGGTGTTCATTTTTGGTGTGTTTTAGCCCATATCCAATAAGTAGAAGACTGGTGCAAGGTTGAGGATCAAGGAAAAGCTTATGGATCTTGATTATGTGCTTCATTTCCAGCGTGTTTGAGGTATAAAGCTATGAACTTGATCATTGATGTATTAGATATATAATTTATGAGTTTTAGTTCCTTTTTTACCATATGGATATGATCTAGTGGCTTGATGCCACTCCAAGAGCTTTGAGTTTCCCCTCTTGGTGTTCTGAGGTTCAAAGTCCATAAAGTTTGCACCTTTAGGGTTTAAACCCATCCATGCATGAGTATGGGTCCTTTTTATGATGGTAGAATGCTATATTTTGAGGTTGGGTCTTCTTGGGGCATGCAAAGTCACCAAGTCAATGACTTTATGGTTCTAGACATTTATTAAACTCATATATGGTTTGGACTTCTGCAATTATGCATTAAGATCTTAATGGAAAAGTTGGGCTTATTGGGTGAGTACATTGGACGTACAAGTTTGTACGTACAACGCACAAGCCAATCAACGAGTACCCTTAGCGTACAGATGGGTACGCTCTACGTACTTAGTTAGGAGGGTTTTGGCTTTTAGGCTTCCTTTTTGGGCTTGGGTGTTTGAGTTCTTAATGGGCCATACGAGTACAAGTGTTTTGGACTAGGAAAATTGCTTGGGCTTTAGGGGAAGGCCCATGTAAGGGGTTTCGGCCAAATTTGGAAAATTAGGCCATATTTGGGGCTTGGTTGGTTATTTGGATTTTGGGCCTTTTAGGCTGTGAGATTAGGCCTTAGTCTTGGAAATGAAGAATGCCATGTTGTTAAGTTCTAGGTTGCCACCCTCATTGTGGGGGAAGTTATACTTTCAACTAAGTACCTTTTAAATAAGGTCCCATGAAAGAAATCGAATAAAACACCATACAAGTTATGGTCAGTTATAAAACCATCCTACAAATACCTTTGAGTGTGGTGGTGCCTTGCAAAGGTCATGGTACCTGTACCCAAGGTGGTCAAGATAGGACCCAAGACTGTTGATTGCATATTTGTTGGCTATGCACAAAACAATAGTGCGTATCAATTTCTTGTGCGTGAATAAAAATTTCCAGAAATTCACAAAGGCACAATAATGTAGTCAAGAAATGCATCGTTCTTTGAGAATGTGTTTCCATGTCTACATAAGGTTGATACAATTGCTTCAAAGTTAATTGATCACAATGAATCCTCTTAAGAATAAGAAATAGAGGAAGAAACAAAGCCCCATAGAAGTAAAAGGGCACGAGTTGAGAAGTCATTTGGAGATGATTTCCACACTTACATGGTTGAAAGAGAGCCTCAAACTTTCAAATAGGTAGTCAAATATTCTGAAGGCCCTCAATGGAAGTAGGAAATTAAAAGCGAAATGGATTCCCTATTACAACCATACATGGGAGCTAGTGGATTTACCTCAAGGTTGCAAACCACTAGGCTATAAGTGGATTTTCAAGAAGAAAATGAAATCGTATAGAACCATTGACAAGTACAAGGAAAGACTAGTAATAAAAGGCTATAGACAGAAAAGTAGCCTTGATTACTTTGATACGTACTCTCTTGTCACACGTATTACATCCATTAGATTGGTACTTTCAATAACTTCTATAAGAAATATGAAAGTACATCTAATAGATGTTAAAATAACTTTTCTAAATGGGGATTTAGAAGAAGAAATCTACATGCAATAACCAGATGGGTATGTTGCCCCAGGACAAGAATCAAAGGTTTGCAAACTAGTTAAGTCATTATATGGGTTGAAACAAACCCCAAAACAATGGCATCAAAACTTTGACCATGTGATGTTGGAAAGTGGATACAATATTAATGAATGTGACAAGTGTGTTTAACTTAAAAACACAAATAAGGGTTATGTTATCTTGTGCCTTTATGTTGACAATATGCTTATTGATGGTAACAACGATAAAATGGTTCAATCAACAAAGAACATGCTAAAGGCAATATTCGACATGAAAGATATGGGTTTAGCAGACGTCATCCTTGGTGTGAAGATCACAAGGAATGCAAATGGACTTACTTTGAAACCCATTATGTGGATAAATTTTTTGAGAAGTTCAACTCCAGTGATATTACTGTAGCCAGGACACAAAGTGATACAAGTCATCATCAAAGTAAAAATAGAGGTGAATGGGTTGCACAAGTCGACTATGAAAGAATTATTTTTAGTCTGATGTACTGTAACAACTCAATTTTCACGACCAAAAATTTCATTTTTATAAATTACTTTAATTAAAACATTCGTAAGAAAACATGGTCGAATCATTACATCTCATAAAACTTTGCATAATGTCTGAAAATCCAAATCATAGAATAGTGATAAAGTTAGAGTACAATCCCAAGGAATCTCATAGTGCGGAATCTGAGGTGTGTGTATGATGTGCAGCTATCGCGCCGGCTCCTTCCCCTTTGTTGAAGAGGTACCTGAAACAAAACTGAAAATTGTAAGCACGAAGCTTAGCGAGTTCCCTCACAATGCCACATACCATACAATATACTGTCAGGAAATTCTGGGGCGCCTGACCTACCCAGGTCAAACCATTATGGGGTGTTTGACGTACCCAGGTCAAGCCATTATGGGGTGCTTGACGTACCCGTTGGTCTATTTCACCCGACTATCGGAGACTATTTCACCCCTACTACTATCACAAAAACACATATCATGCTAGCATATAAACATATTAGGTAATAGTAATCTTGGGTGAATATCAAAGATAATCACCTAACATACGACTCCTACTGGTGGGCCGACATTGTGGCCTTAGACCCACCGCTACTGGAAGGTAACTCACCTCGTAAGGCTGACTGCTGGAAAACTGCTTGGCAACTGTCTGACTACTACTCTGGTAACCCTCCGACTATAATCCCACAAAACACTTAGTTAGAACCTGATATCTACTTATAGGGTAAAATAACTATTTTACCCCTAACCAAGTCCAAGTCAAAGTCAACGTCCAGTTGACCCGACTCGCCGAGTTGGGCTGCCAACTCGTCGAGTCCCTAACTTAATACCCGTCCTTATCCACGACTCTACTCATCAAGTTTAGCGACGACTCGACGAGTACCCTTCTATATGAACATCGAATGAACCTTCATCTAACTTCCCGAGTTGTATGAACAACTCATCGAGTTTACCTTCATCTGATAAACAAGTCTTGTCCTTGACTCGTCGAGTTGTATGAACAACTCGTCGAGTTCATCTTCAACTATAAGGAGATTACCTTGGACTCGTCGAGTCTGTTCTTGCACTCGTCGAGTCCCATGAACTCCATGTTTAAGGCTAAAACCCTTCTAGCGCCCAACTGGGATCCTTCAAACCCTAACAACAAGAGGGGAGTTTTGCTTCGGACTTGCCGAGTCCCAAGAAGGACTCGTCGAGTCGAGCATGTCCAAGTCTCATTTTTTGATTTCCAGCATACAACTCTTGACCAAAAGATAGATCTGAGCTCCTTCAATCGTTCTAACATGTAAAGTTACAAACTTTACGTGCATGCATGGGACTTTAAGCTCAAAAGGACATCAAATAAGCTCTTATGATGCATGGGACCTTACATGGGTGCAAAAGCAGCCCCTAACTGCCTTGTGACTCCCATAATGACTTGATTATGAAGCCTCAACCCCAACCATGCTTGCAATCATAGTTGGTTACCAAAGATGGTTTATAAAAGCCCTAAATCTCCCCAAAAAGGGATCTATCAAATGAAAGAGCAAGGTTACAGCTTTATACCTCCAATTAACTGTGGAAGATGCACAAACTCAGTTTCCCCTAGTCTTGACTTGTTTCCTCAAGCCTTTCCCTTCCTCATTATGGCCACAACTAGCAAGATCTAAAAATGCTATAGCTCTTCTAAAAAATGGATAGGGTTTGCTTATGGGGAGTTCTGGAAGCATTGGGGACGAAAGGGAGGCTGAATAAGTGGTTTAAATAGGGTGCAAACCCTTATCTAGGGTTTTGTCCGGACAGTGCCTACTCGTCGATTCCGGACGCAGGCTCGTTGAGTAAGTCATTAAACTTCTACGTCCAATACGCTCCGACTCGACGAGTTGGTCCTCAACTCGCCGAGTCCAATGTCGAAATACTAAGTACTAGAATAAAATACATACCAAGAACTAGGTGCTACATGTACCGTATGAGTTGTACCAGACCTGACTTAGCTTTTGCAATAAGCTGACTAAGTAGATATATTATTAAGTCGAGTAATTATGGGTTGCACTATACAATATATTCTGAGGTGATAGAAGGGTATAGTGATGCAATTTGGATATTTGACATTAAAGACTCCATGTCAACCAACGAGATTTTATGTAGACTTGGAGGTGGAGCTATATCATGGAAATCTTCAAAACAAACAGTTATAGCTAGATCCACCATGGAATCTGAATTTATAGTACTTGATAAAAGTGTAGAAGAAGATAAACGCCTATGACAATTTCTGGAATATATACCACGATGGCCTAAAGTAATTTATGCAATCTCAATCAATTGCGATAGTCAATCGGTAATTGGACGAGCGCAAAGTGCTATGTATAATGGTAAGTCCCGAGACATCCATCAAAGACACAACACTATTTGACGACTACTCTCAATTGGAGTTATCTCAATTGACTACATAAGGTCTAAGGAAAACATCGGGATCCGCTAACCAAAGGGTTAAACATGGAGTTAGTTGCAAAATCATCAAATGAAATGGGATTAAAACCCATGAATGAATAAGTTATTGCGAAGGAAAACCCAACCTAGTTGAATGGAGATCCTAAGATCTAGGTTTAATGGGACAACCGACTTGCATATAACATATGTGGATCACTATGGGGTCAACCCCACCCCATTCCTATAAATAACAGTGATGCACGTTAAGCTTATAGTAGTTGATGACAAGTTGGAAATCATCAAGCTTTAGTTTTTAATGATTATTATGTAATTGATGGGTTTTATACAAACAATCCTATGTGTGCATGCAACCCTAATTGGATCTATGTTTTCACTATTAGACATACAACTTTTTAAACACAAAAAGAAACTTGGAATGCTTCTATAATTTTCGAAAATCACATATAAGAATAGAATACATACCTTTTATTGTTATGTAGTAATAACAACTTGTTTCTTGAATCTCCTTAGCTTTGAAAGCAAGTACCACAAGTGTGGTACCTCTAATGGCTCACAAACACACTTGAGTGAAATGATGAATATAAGAGAGAGGATGGAAGGTAACAAGATCACAAAATTGGATATGCTAGGGTTTCTCCAAGGGGTAGCCGATTTTGAGTGCCTTAGGGGGTGCTATTTATAGTTGAAGTAAATTAGGGTTTCAAGATGGGAACCCTAATCCTTTAGCTTAGGGTCTAAGCAAACCTATGGACTCCTTTCCTTAACCCCTTGGACAAAAATTCGTATATCCTTCTAGGATTTTCGGCCAAGCCTTAATAAAAGTGATCCAATGGACCAAAATCTCAACTATCAAATAATTACAAAACAGCCCCTGCACTTTTAATTATTTATTCTAATCCTAAAATTAATTCCTAATTAATTTATGATTAAATAATAATTAATAATATGATTCCCTATTAATATAGTATTCATATAATATATTTACAAAAATCATATTATACCCCAATTTATTATTCTTAACAATAAATCAGCCTCTCTCCTCAACAATTATCCTGTTTAGTCACCAATGTGAAGGAAACCCAAAATGACCATGCTACAAATGAGTCAAGTACATGCCAAATATAGTTATGGACTTAGATACTAATCCAACACTCTCCCACTTTGATAAGTCTAATAACTATAAATGCAAGTACGACTTCAGGATCTGATTAGCAATCTTAGCTTTCAGAAGTCGCTGTCGAACTATGATCTTATCAGTAACCTATCCTTTAGATAAGGGATCATATAGTCATCCATTCTAGATATTGTGTAGATAGTTACATGGAACATAGTCATACTTATTGTCCGACAGTTTGTTTCTCGATCTCAGATTTGTCTAACATAGAACTTAATTGAACACATCAATTCAGTCCTGACCGGTCCTGACACATAAGTCAAACCAAATCATCGAGGGGCCCAGATATCGCTTTTACCCTCTTAGGATAAAAGGAACATATAACCTTTGACTTATATGCATTTACCATTCACCCATCAAATCATGCACAACAATGCATTTTATAACATCAAGTTACTGATGTGTTTACGCATTATCTATGCACAACCAACTTGCAAATAATAAACCATATATCCAGGTTTTAAGACCATATGGTATTATCGTCTTGTGATCACTCATGATAAATTCCATGAAGTGATGCCAACAAGTGAGGGTCTAATCCAATGCTCAAATCTTATTCATAAGCACTCATGAACATTGCAGCAGACTTTTGCTATGTCTAATACACTTTAGACATTCTACAGTACAATTCATGACAATCTTTATTTATACCTACTTCCATAGTATAAGCGACTGTGGACTGTTCAAATAATCTTATCATTCAGGAAGTCAAACACATGCAAAGTGAAAGAATAGGCAAAATAATTAACATAAGATAGCAACTTTACTCATAAATAATACTCTAATCTAAACTAATATCGTCCTTCAGCCCAATGCTCCTAGCATGCTGCAAGTGCTTAACCCTACTCAGTCCTTTCGTAAGGGAATCTGTTGGGTTATCTTCTGACGATGCCCTCTTCACTACGAGGAGTCCCTCTTCCGCCCAATGTCGAATAAAATGATATTTCCTGTCGATATGTCAGGATTTGCCATGATCCCTCAATTCATTGGTCAAGGCAACCGCTCCTTCATTATCGCAGAATATCTCTATAGGCTCCTTTATGGATGGCACAACTCCAAGGTCTCCGATGAAGTTCTTCAACCATATCGCCTCCTTTGACGCTTCGCTCACCGCTATGTACTCTGATTCGCACGTTGAATTAGCTACGATCTCCTGCTTGGAACTTATCCAAGTCAATGCTACTCCATTTAGGGTAAAGACCCAACCCGATTGAGAATGATAGTTGTCCCGATCGGTCTGAAAACTGACGTTACTATACCTTCGCAGCCTTAAGTCATCACTCCCACCGAGGACTAGAAACCATTCCTCGGTCCTCCAAAGGTACTTAATAATATTCTTGACTGAGGTCCAATGTGCTCTGCTAGGGTTCCTTTGATATCTGTTGACCATGCTCAAAGTGAAGGCCACATCAGGGCGAGTACAAGTCATAACATACATGATCGAGCCAACTGCGGAAGCGTAAGGTACTCGGCTCATCTATGCTATCTCGACTTTGGTAATCGGGCTTTGAGTCTTACTCAACTTGGCATTACTTTGGATCGGTAACTCCTTTTTCTTGGAATTCTCCATACTAAAACATTTCAGTACTTTATCCAAGTAAGTATTTTAACTAAGTCCTATTAGTCTGTTAATCTTGTTTCTCACTATCCTTATTTCCAGAATATAAGCAGCCTATCCGAGGTCCTTCATAGTGAAACACTTCCCAAGCGAAGACTTGACTTTCTGTAGGGTCAGGATGTCGTTTCCTATGAGCAGTATATCATTGACATACAATACGAGGAAGCTAACAATACTCCCACTGGCTTTGAAATATACACATGACCCATCCTTGCTTCGCAGGAAGCCAAACTCTTTGACCTTCTCATGTAAACAAAGATTGCATATGTGAGATGCTTGTTTCAATCCACAAATGGATTTCTCAAGCTTACACACTCTATTAGGATGCTTCGCATCGACAAAACCCATTGACTGACTCATGTATACATCATCAACCAACTTCCCATTAAGGAAAGAGGTTTTGACGTCTATCAGCCATATTCCATAACCATGAAATGCAACTATGGCTAGCATCACCCTAATAGACTTTGTCTTTTCAACTGGTGAGAATGTCTCATCATAGTCAACTCTACGAGCTTGAGTAAAGCCCTTCGCAACCAAAGGCGCCTAATAATTGTGCACTTTCACATCCATGTCGGTCTTCGTCTTGAAGATCCATTTACACCCGACTCTCTTACGACCTGGCACATTGTCACCCAAATTCCAAACTTAGTTGTCATACATGGACTAAATCTCGTTGTCCATAGCCCATTTCCATTTTGCAGACTTCGGGGTTGCCATGGCTTCCTTGTAGCTATTAGGTTCATCCAAATTTATTAGTGTACTATCACCAATAAACGTATCACCCTCACTTGTTATATGAAACCATATAACACAGGCAGAACACTAACTGTACTGGAACGTCTAAGAGGTAAGGACTCGTTAATCGGTTCAACCGGAGTTTCCTCCTCGGGTTGAGCGCCAACGTTAGATGTTCCTTCATCGTTTGACTCTTGAAGTTCTTTAAGATCGATTTACCTCCCAATGTCCCCTTGGCTTATGATTTCTCGCTCTCGGAAAACCCCTCTTCTCACAACGAAGACAACATTGTCACTCGGTCTATGGAAGATATATCCAAAGGACTTTTGTGGATAGTTGATGAAAATACACCGCTCACTACGAGGTTCGAGCTTGTCGTGAGTCTCTCGTCTTACGAAACCCTTGAAACCCCAAACCTTGATATGTGCCAACGAGGGAGATTTCCCTGTCCACATCTCGTGAGGTGTTTTGGCAACCTTATTTGTAGGGACTAAGTTAAGGATATGGGAAGCAGTCTCTAAGACACACCCCCATAATGATATAGGTAGCAAAGCACAACTAATCATGAAACGAACCATATCTAGAAATGTTTGATTACGCCTCTCAGCCACACCATTCAACTGAGGTGTCCTAATTGGCGTCAATTGCGAAACAATTATGCATTCCTTGAGGTAATCGTGGAATTCAAGACTAAGGTACTCTCCACCTCGATTGGATCGAAGCATCTTGATTTTCCTGCCCAACAGATTCTCCACTTCTTATTTAAACTCTTTGAACTTTTTAAAGGTTTCTGACTTGTTCTTGATTAAGTAGATATACCAATATCTGTTATAATCATCAGTGAAAGTCACATAGATACGTTCCTACTGGAAGGAAACTCACCTCGTAACGCTAGCTGCTGAGATGCTAAATCTGAAATTGTCTGACTGCTGCTCTGGAATTCCTCGGCTACAAATCCCATAAATACTAAATCAAATACTGATAACAAACCCCAGGGTAAAAATTGACCATTTTACCCTTGCATTGTTTATAGTGAATTGAGTATATCAACCCATAAAAGATATACAAACTATAAATACAATGGGATTAAAAATACTCTAACCAAGAGTTTATACTTTTAAATAATAAAATATTTAACTAAGTATACATACCTGCATTCATACTAAACTCTGTGTTACAATGACAAGAACAGAAGTATTACGATTGTTGAATATCACAAGTAAGCTCGGGGATGTATGGTCAATCTTGGGAGTGGCATAGCCTGATCAACTATGCTGGTCCGAGGAGTGATTAGCATATGCCCAAGAATGGTTGTGATGTGGCAACAATTCTAAAAACTTACCAACACTATCACAATGAGAACACTAGAACATAACATAAGTCTAAAATACTATATGAGTATTTTGTGTTACTATAATTACTTACTTGAGAACTAAAAAGGATCTTTGTTACTAAGTGAATAGTTGCTAAGTGGATACATTAAAGTTATATGTAACTAAGATGTCATAGACTTAGAATTTGTGAATTTTTGCTTTACCCCTGTTCCTTGTGAATTTGGAGTTAAGGTCGCTTATTCGAAGGCATATCCTGCTTTGATTACATATAACTGGTATGCACTTTACAAAGATTGATGTAACTAATGAAGATTGTCTAATAATTATTTTCTTACCCTAATTATCGCATAGATAACATGGCTGGACTCCATCCCCACGGCAACTCGTACCTTCCGAATGAAGGCAATGCTGGATGGTTTGGAGAAGAACCCGAGAATGGTCATCCGATCCATTTGAATGATCACCATGCTGAAGACCTTTCGGATGATGATAACTCTGAGCCAGAAGTTGAGAACCTACCCTCGGTAGCTCCCATTCCAAATCCTAACCCTCGTCCGGCTTTTCATGGCCCGACGCCTCCTTGGGTTGAATGCTTGGAAACATGGAGCCAAGAGCAAGATCAACCTATGTCGTTTAATGGAGACCGAAGCTTCTACAACTTAAGCGAAGGGGGCTCAGCAGACAGAGTTCTACCAATTCTGACCCGTAGAGTTTCCCGAAATGAAATTCAGGGCAGGACGGTTCTCCATCGTATCGAAGAGGTTAATGCCAATGCAAGAATGCATACCATCCGCACCAATCATCTTGAAAACACTCGTGAGAGATCGGATAGAGACCATGAGACCCTGCTGCAAGCACTAGCTGAAACTCGAGCCGAAGTCATAGAGCTCTGAGTACGCCAGAGGGTGTACGAAAGATACATGCTCGATATGGAACGTTAACTAGCTGAACTAAGGGTTCACCATAGGGGTGACCGTCGCCAGTAAGAGATGCTTTACTTTCCTTCTTTTTTTTAAAGAACCGTGTTCCTGTCTATGATCTATGTAGCACTTTTCTATGTGACTACCTTGTATTGTAAGTACTTTTAGTTAGGCCTTTATGCTGTCAAAGGCTTATCTACTCCGGATATGATCTAAGACCTACTACAAGGTCAATTTTCCCAAACTTATTACATCTTAAACATCGATGATATTGACAGTCGGCTAACTTCTGTGTCACTCTTTGTTTAAATACTTTCCTCATACTTTCATTGGAGTCTATCTGAAACCCCCTCTAGTCAAGTTATTGGACTATAGTAATTTAATTTCCGGGATCATTACCAATTCTCTTTCAAAGTTTGGATCATGTTAACCACCAACCAATAATACCCTGGTTTGGACGGCAAATGTCTTGAGACCATTCTATGAACTTACTTCTACTATGTACTAGGACTATATCATAAGGATGTAGGTCAAACCCTCGAGAACTTACTTCTACTCTTTACATGAACGATCGAAATACATGTAGGTTCAACCATAATCGCTCATGAATTCATTTTCTTTTCGTGTAACAAAATCATGTCGCCCAAGAAAAGTAAACAACCCATCAACCAAACACCAACTCTTCAGATTGATGCATCTACCTTTCAAGCTGCAGTCTCAGCTTCCGTGACAGCTGTTCTGACTCACCTTAACGCTAACAACGCAAATGTTAGCGGGATTGTTAGCAATAATTTCAATCAAAGTAACAACCAAGTACATCAGCGAGTAACGAACTACCACGACACTCCAAACCTCAAACCCAAGAGTAAGAAATGAAAGTTTGGGATAAATTTAAAGGCAAATCACCCCAAGGGACGAACAAAAGACAACAACCTGTGGCAACCTTCGCGGCCACGACATCTGTAACTCCTACTACCATCCCTTATGGTATCCCGATTTCCCCTAACCTAGCCAACCAGTATGCTGGAAACCTACCAAAGTGCAATAAGTGCAGCTTCCATCATCTAGGTAGTTGTCGTCTGCTAAACTACAATAACTGCAACAAGAACGGACACACTACCCGCTTCTACAGGACTCGGATCCAACACATTACTTCAACCACCAACGTCGAAATTTCACGGTTTATGTGGGGTTATGGGACACTTCAATAGGGACTGCCCAACAGAGAAGAATGACGGTGGAACAGGAGGAGTTTGACCTCATAATGGAAAAAGGCAACGAAGGACCCTACTATAATATAGGTTCACTTCCAATCGACAGTAATTAAGTATACTTTTAAATTGTTTAAAACTAGTGCAACTTGAGTTTTATCTTTTGCAAGATCCCATCAGTCAAGGGACCCTCGTGCTGTGTATACTTGCCTTTTGTAGTATACCTTGTTCGCAATAGTAATCTTGTAGTTAATCTAAAGTACTATGACTCTGTTAAAAGTGGCACTGTTGTGTTTTGTCTGTAACACCCTCATGATCAAATCTAATGCCTTTATTTCCAAGTAAGTACGATATTATCATACAACTTGAGTCAATTCGATCCTCACAATACCAAATTCGTACGTAAATCTCTTTCTCAAAAATCGCCTTTCTAGCAAAGCCGTCATTCCAAAACTCCAAAGTACTCATGCATCGAGTACCACATGTTTCTTATCCTTTCCGAATAAATCTCAGCAAAAAACCCTCGGAGTACCACTCATACAGTACGTCAAGTTCAAACCAAGGACCCTTACAGTTGATCTATCGCTGAAGAATGTATACACAAGGGTGGTATATAATCAAGGTTCTACAGGTTTAGAATTGATGATTCCACTTTAACTTATTCTCCTTGTTTGGATGTGAGCTTAAAGAAGAATAATTTATTCGACTACCTTTTCAATCTTACTTATATATGACTTGTATACACGAGACTGTGATTGATAAACCATGTATGACTTCTAATATGAACTTCAGGACGGAGACTGCCCAAGACTACGAGTAATCGCATCGACATGCGAACAAACTTAGAACCCAGTACTACTCCTGTAACCAGATCGCCCTACAGTCTAACACCTACGGAGATACAAGAACCGTCCGGACAACTTAACGACTACTCAACAATCGAATTGGAAGACCAAGCTCATCACCCTGGAGAGCTCCGGTCTTATTCTTCAAGAAGGTAGACGGGTTGTTTCTTAGGTGCTTCGACTAACGGAGACCTCGAGAATATTTCCATTAGAAATCATTACCCTCTGCCTCGCATAGATGAATTGGTTGACTAACCGCAAGGAACGATTTACCTTTTAGAAATGGATCGGAGATCCGAATATCACCAGTTACGAGTTTTAGAGAAGGATGTACCGAGGACAATCTTCCAAACTCGATGCGGACGCTATGAGTCCGTAGTGATACCCCTCGGATAAGACCAATGCGCCCGTAGTATTCATGAACTTAATGAATAGGGTATGCCATCCTTACTTGGAACAGTTCGTCATTCTCCTTATAAATAACCTACTTATCTACTCATGTAGTAAGAAAGAGCAAAGAAGCATCCACGACTCAACGTACTCCGCGAACTCAGTAACATACATTTTACCCTCCACGTCTCGAACTTGAAAAAGTACCTTTCCGTCAAGACTCTTGTAATCCCACTCGACGAGATCGAGATCAACAAGAACCTCACCTTCGTGAAAGAACCGTAGTGACCATGGACCGAGAGGTCAAGTGAACGAAGAAAATCCGGTTGCCATTAGTGAAGGTTCGTTGGAATGCCAAGCGAGGAACTGAATTCACTTGGGAGCGCGAGAATCAATCGAATAATAAGTATCCCCACCTCTTTGCTCGATTATTCATACCTATTCCCTTACCTAAATTCTAATTTCGGGACGAAATTCCCTCTAACGGGGGAGGGGGGGATGATGTGACAAACCGAAATTATCTATCTTGTTCAGTCTAACACTTCATTGAAAGTCAAACTCATTCCTGCTATCATTTAGCACAATTTGGAGTCTTTTTGAGCGTTCTAAGCCTTGTACACTTAAGGGATAAGTGTCGGGATTTATTTGTTGAAGCTATAACACAAAGAACAAGCCTTAAACACCTTGACCAGGAGGTCATGGCCACCACAATGGAGTTTACGGCCATAAACTCCATGTGGGCCGTAAAATCCACCTTATATGATCAAGTGAAGGCCATTTGTTCATTCCTTTCTTTTCCTTGGCTGCTTTCCTCCCAAATCCTCTCAACTATCATCCCGATCTTCAAAACTAGTAAGTTTCTTATCCTAACTAGTTGATATTTTACTTGATCTAGCGATCTTACATGATTTCATCCATGAACTCATTCCATTTGTGTAGATCTTCAAGTTTACCAAGAACACCAAGAACACACACTAGTGTTCTTGGCCAAAACCGACCATTCAAGCTCCTATATCGTAACTACTCTTGTTCTAACTTGTTATATACTAGGTTTAACATGTTTAGGCCTTAGAAACATCAAGAATCAAAGGTTGAATGAGAGTTTACGGCCAAGGATCTCCCAAGACCGTAAACTCCCTTTAAGGGTGCAATGATACCCTCTCTTCCTTCCTTAGGCATAGAACTTAGCCTAGAAACAACCACCATTGAACTAGGGACCTCAAACATCAAAATGGTACTTCATACCATGAGTTTACGGTCATAAACTCATGGGGAAGTAGTTCCTAGACCATAAACACAAGTTAAGGTCAATTCTTGGATCTTAAACTCACCTAGCCTCTTGTTTAACCTTGGAACACTTAACCACTTAAGATATCATACCTTCAAGCCTCTAAATAATACCTTTTATAGAGTTTACGGCTAGGAGTAAACCTCCCCTGGGCCGTAAAATCCATTAAGTATGGTCCATGGGCCATAAACTCAATAACAATGCCTTGCACTCCTTTGTTGCAACCCAATGGCCTCCTAACACTTAGACAAAAGTGTTTTCCACTCATTAGGACGTTTATACTTGTCTAATTAGTGTTATAATCACTAATTGTATACATACATGTCTTTATATATTATTAGGATCATTGTGTGTGTTCAGGTCTTCACTTGACACCTAACACTTGTTCAGGCCTTAGGGTATTGGTTATTCGTCCGAATGTCGTCTAAATATTAGTTATATATTATGTGTATATATATATATATATATATATATATATATATATATATATATATATATATATATATATATATATATAGACATAAAAGTTCCATCAGTCAATTCAGCACCTTTGGGTAGCAAAGGCATACTTTCGGTTATACACGTACATTACTAATAACTATAATAGGTATAGTTAGGAGATACGACTTACTATTCCAAGTACAAGGAATCACACAAGATTCAATTCATTCATGAGTCTATACTAATACATTAGATACTATATGAATAAATACTATTACATACTATATGTATAAATACTATTACATACTATATGAAGAGATACTATTACATACTATTACAGAAGTACAATTATAGAAATACTATTACATACTATATGAAGAGATATTATTACATACAATTACAAGAGATACAATTACAAAGATACGATTACATAGATACTATTACATAAATACTATTACAAAGATACTATTACATACGTTACGGGACTTACCATTCCACACCCAAGGCTGTTAGCTATAGTAGGGAAAATGCACATCGACGGATGTCTACGGTTGTATTGTTCGACGAGTTACCACGCCATGAATATCCTAGTACAAAAGGATACAATTTCAGTTATTATATTATTTTCCTTATTACCTTTACTTTGTGTCACATTCACATAATCGACGAGGTAGATTAGATTTGAATAATAATAGTTGTACAAGGGAAAAACCTTCACTTATGTAGAGGTTCAATCCTTCAAAATAGTCGACTCTTGGTAGAAAACTACATTTTATACTAGTAGGAGATATAGGATTTCCTAGGGTTTTCATACTTATACAAACTTTTCTTCAAACATTTACAAGTCTTTTCTTTACAGTTTTACAAATCAAAGATACATAAATACTTATGCATTCACCAGCTTTATTGCTGATACTCGCTTTCAAAATAACTTGTATTCTCAGGTCACAAATAGACAGGTACGACGACCAGGTTTTGTGAAGACGGAGCAGTCAAGACTCGTCTTTTATTTTGATTATTCATTATGTTGTTTTATACTATGAAAGAACACACTTGTATTTAAAATTATACTATTAATACAATGGATGATGTTGTTGCTTGTTTACTACTTTGCAATATGTTTGCGAGTGAAATGATAGTCAAGTGCAATATGTTTTGCCAGTTTACGAGAGTTTGGGTTGTCAATAATGAACACCACTCCTTTGTTGTCACATAGGAGGAGCGAGCAACTTACAAGAGAAACGTGTAAATCAGCTAGAAGGTGTGTTACCCAAATGATGTATGCAACAACATTTACAAGGGAGTGATACTCATTCACTAGTATCATTGGAGCGAGAGTAAGTAAGTCTAAAATGTGATGTGCCCTTAACATAGCGTATAATACACTTAACATGAATAAAATGGTCATTTAGTAGGATTCTATTAGAAATTAGAATTGGCTGACAAGATTGACTGCAAATGAAATGTCAGGACAAATGATAGTCAAATACCGAAGAACACCCAACAGGGATCGATATAATTATAAACTATAATCATTTTAATGGATTCTCAATGCGTTGTAATTGTTGACCATAAACCATGGGTATTTCTACAAGTTTGCTTTCATTATGCGCGCCCATTTTGAGATGGTGTATATGGTCATGAGAACCGATGATGAATTCCATTAGTATGAAATTGATCTTTCAGGGTCTCGTTCGTTCATTTATGTTTGTGAACGTTTGTTTATGTTGTTTGTATACGTTCATTTATGTTTGTTTGTTTAAGTTTATTTATTTTTGTACAACTTCAATTGTTTTTTTATTTAATTAGTATATTATATGTTCAATTCAATTATAAAACATCATACAATTATATATAGAATAAATAAAAGATCATACGATTAATGTAAGATAATACAATCTGTTATATATAAATATTATTAAAAATGATTAAAATTTAGAAGGAAAAAAAACTATTTTCTTAATAGATACTCTATGTCGGACAAAGACAATATTATAAGATTAATATAATATAATTTCGTCCGCTAGACATTTTCTTTTACTAAGATAATATATATATATATATATATATATATATATATATATATATATATATATATATATATATTTAAATAATTGATTTAAAATAAATCCACATATTTTGATCATATATGCAAAAAAAATCCTCATATTCCATTGTTGACCGATTCACCGGATAAAATGGTCAATCTGCAAACAATTACTGGTTTTGGACTTAATTGAATAAAAAATATATAAGGATTAAATCGATTATAAGGTTAAAATATGAAGACTTGTTTTTGTAGATTTCGTTATGGTGCTCAATAAATTTGTTTATATCAATTTGAGTAAATTGCAAAATTGGTTCCTATAATTTACCAAAAAACTGTAGTCTAAGTTCAATTCTTTTTGACACATGGTTAGTCCAAAAATGAAAATATTGTATAGATTTGGTCCCTCAAAAATTAAAATGCATTCGAAAAGACTATTTTGCCCTTGTAATTTTCTTTTTCTTTTATTTACATAAATATCTATATATTTAAAAAAATAAAACTCCATATTATCTCTCTATCTGGAGCATCACCGCCATGAGCTCAGTCTCATCCAAGCTGTTTATGTTCAGATCCACCTCCGTTTATATCCATTGTCGTCCACCTCTAATCACCTCCCTCCAAATCCAACAGCCTACCTCCATATAGATTCGTCAAAATCTACTACCATCCAACGTCCTCCGTCAAACAAATCTACAAAAAAAGGCAAACATACATACTCTTTGTCCCTGAGTAAATGATGATCGTGGGTTAGCCCTTCGATCTAGGAACTCAAACATAGGTGGATAGGGAGGTACGAATGAAAGTGTTTGATTATTCTTCAGCGTAGTCGAGTCCGTATAGTGTTAGGGTTCTGACATTCGACAATTGTGTTCGTCTACAAAGTTCCAAATCTAGATCTGATGACGACTCGTCATCGTTGTGGTTCTAAATGTTGGATTAATGTCTAAGCCCGTAACCATATTTGGTAAATACTTGACCCGATTATGCATGGTCCTTTTGGGTTGCCTTCACCAAAGCAACTTGACTGGAGAAATAAATAGAGAAAGAGGTTATTATGATTTATTAATATGTTATAAGAATAATATATTAAAGGAGAAATCATATTCATTTAATTAATATTGGTCAATAATTAATTAGGAATTAATTTTGTGATCAAGTGTGATTAATTAAACTAGAGGGACTGAATTGTAATTATGTGATAGTTACAAAATAGGGCAATGGTTATCCTTGTAGAAGGATGGATGAATTCAAGGGATTGGATATCCTTGAAATCGTCCATATGGTCCAAGAGATAAGGGTTATCAAGGCTTATCTTGTGATTGCTTGGTGGGCAAGCAACTAGATAAGGATAAGGACTGAAACCCTAATCTCAACCCTATATAAAGATCCTTAGGCCTTAAGAAATTGTCCCACTTGATTCTAAGAGATCCCTAGGCCGATTTCTACCTCCTCCCTTCTCTCTCTTTAGCCTCTCTAATTGCTTGTGGTGTTTGTGAGCCATTAGAGGCACTACACTTGTGGTGCTTGCTTTCAAGACTTAGGGTTTGAAGATTTAAGTTGTTATTGCAATATAACAACAAGAGGTATGTGATCTAACCTTATATATGAATTTCGAAAATAGCAAGCTACATTAGGGTTTTATTCATGTGTTCATAATGTTGTGTATCTAATAGTGAAAACATAGATCAAAATCTAGGGTTGCATGCACACATAAGATTGTTTGTATAAAACCCATCACTAAATTCGTTAACGGTGGCGATACTCCTCCCCGATGGTGTCGATGAAGGTGGTTGGAGTATTTGACAACTTTGGTGGTTTCTAATGATGGTAGTGGTTCCCGACGAGAATTATGGTGGCTTCCAACAAGAAGGTAGCCAGTGGTTGCAAGTGGTTGGCGTTGGTCGACAATAACTGTCGAGAGTGGTGCTCCAGCAGGAAAGAGAAGAGAAAGAAAGAGAAAAGATGAAGTTGGTATATTAGAAAAGAAATAAATAGGTTAAGGTGAGACATGTTTATTAGGGGTTTTAGTTTTTGTTTAGTTTTATTATTATTATTATTATTATTATTATTATTATTATTATTATTATTATTATTATTATTATAAAAATATTTAAACAAATAAAAAAATGAAAAAGAAAATCATGAAGGCAAAAATAGTAGGGTTAATATTATAAAAGCCGTAAATTTTTAACGCGTAATTGGTAAAAGCTCTGATATTTTTTTTATTATTGTTGTGGCCACAACTTTCTCGCAGAATTATCACTCTAGCACACTTAACGAGTTTCATGGTTAAGTTGGTTAACTTTTTTGCAAAATCAGTCCTAAAAAATTCAAATTTAGTTCTCGAGGTTTGAAAAAAATTACACCATATGGTTTTTTAACTTTATTTTTCGTTTTTTGTATACTTTATTTATTTTTGGTTTTTTTATAAATATATGTACATTTTTTATTTCCTTTTTTTATATATATATTTTACTTATTTTAATTTTTTAACTTTATTTTTCAACAATTTTTTAAAACCTTTTTACCTTTTATTTTCAATTTTTTAGTGTATATATAGAGTATATTAGAGTTTTTTTTAGGTTTTTTCACATTTCTTTTCGTATTATATATATATATATATATATATATATATATATATATATATATATATATATATATATATATATTTTCATCTTTTTTTTTTTTTATATGTTTTCCAATTATTTGTTTTTTTTTTTTTTTTTTTTTTTTTTTTTTTTTTTTGTATTTTTATCTTTTTATTGACATTTTTCAAAAAATGTAAAATGTATTAATATATTGGAGTGTATTACAATTTTGATAATTTATAGTTTTGTAATTGTTTTTTATTTTTATTCAAGTAAATAAAGTAGCTATGTTTATATTTGTAATTTCGATCCAATTTATTTTCTTTTTTTTTCTTTAGTGCTATTATATTTATGTTATAAAAAAATGAAAATTAAAAAAAATGTTTACTTAGAATTAGTGTTTCAATGTGTTATATAACTTGCAAATTAAATCATATTTCTATATGTGATATCAATAGATTAAATTCATGATAATATTTTTGAATTTGATAATAGACTAAAAAAAATAATAATAATAATAACAGTCGATCTTTATAAAAAAAAATCTTGTTATAGCAACTTATATTGAATTCAAGTTCGTTTACTTGAATCAAAGTAAATAAAAACATTAAAAAAAACCATAAATAACTAAAATAAGAAGAAAAAAATAGAAAAGAAAAATTGTAATATGAAAAAACCTTAGAAAAACTATAAGAAACAAAAAATAGAAAAAAAAAATAAAAAGATAAAAATGTGAAAAACGTAAAATATAATACAAAAATGAATATGAAAAAACCTAAAATAAACTCTAATATACTCTATATATACATTAAAAAATAGAAAACAAAATGTAAAAAGGTTAAAAAAAATTGTTGAAAAATAAAGTTAAAAACTGAAAGTAAATAAAGTATATATAAAGAAAATAAAAAATATACATATATTTATAAAAAAAACCCAAAATAAATAAAGTATACAAAAAACGAAAAATAAAGTTAAAAAACCATGTGGTGTAAATTTTTTCAAACTTTAGGGACTAAATTTGAACTTTTTAGGACTAATTTTGCAAAAAAAGTTAACCAAATTAACCATGGAACTCGTTAAATGGGTTAGAATGATAATTCTACAAGAAAGTTGTGATCACAACATAATAAAAAAAATATCAGGGCTTTTTCCAATTATACATTAAAATTTTAAAAACTTTTATAATATTAACCTAAAATAGTATTTTCATTTTGGAATAACCATATCTAAAAATTTAGACACAAACTGCACTTTTTGGTAATCGGCCGATTTTACAATTTCACTATAATGTTTTTTTCAATGTGTGAAAGAAACAACAAAATGTGGCATTTTTTTTTTAAATTGTGAACCACAACTAGTCTCAATTTATATAGCAATATAATAATCAAGACAATAGTACAGAACATGGATTCTTTAAGCATGATCCCTAGATTTTTCATTATATATAATTAAGGATTGTACACAAAAAGGCCTTCTTTTTTGGCAATACATACCCTACATTCCTACACGATCAACATGTTTCCATACCCAAAATGTGTTTCTAAAACTAGTGGATTCATCGTCTACCAACCTGCATATGAGTAACATCACCAAACAACCAATTATCCCCAACCAAAACTATATACGACACTACCTATGACAAACATAAGATTCCATTTGAGTTGACTTTTCAATTTTTGAACCTCTCCCATAACCTCCATAAGCTGCAACTTTGCCTTTTCCTCGTCAGCAACCCTTAAAGTCAGCTTCAACACTTTCTTCTTCAGGCGTTCGACTTCAGTTGATTTAAAATCCACCTCGCTTTTTTAGTTTCCATAGCGTACTTCTGTAGTGTTCATTTAGTGGTGGGTCAATCCACCGGAAAAAGTTACATCCGTGTGGAGAAGGCTGAAAATTCAATACGAAATGAGAGTTTCTTGATCGTTGAGCACATATCACATTTAGGGTTTTTGAAAGGTAATCTCGTTTTCATTTTTCAAACAAAAAAATAAAAAACCATTAAAATATCACATTTAGGGTTTTGAATAAGTATACTCTCATTTTCGCAGGAAATGCATGCATAAACTGAAGCTACACTGAAAAATCAAACCAAAACCCTAAAAACCACACCCCCTAACACACCAAAAGATCAAATCGAACCACAATGTATCATAAAACACCAATAAATACTTCATACCCAGACATGCAGCAACAAAAGAGACAAAAATCAGACTACAAGCCTAAAATCCAAAAAAGCAAACCTCAAACTTTTCATCTTCGTCCAGCTCCTCGCCGATGGCGTCAACCGTGGCGGTGGCGTTTTTATCTTCATCAGAACCAACAGGACTTGAAATGGCTTTGAGTTTCTCCTCATCTTCTTCCTCCTGTTCGTGGACATGTTCCTTCTTTGACGAATTAGACAGAGACTGCTTCGTTGAGTCCTTGGATTTGGAGCGTCTTGCCATGGAGATATTCGAGGGTTTTTCTTCCAGTTGTGTAAATCTGGTGGGAGGTACAAAGAAAAGGTGCAAATGGCCGGTGGTAGATATTTTAGGTGAAATTGTAAGAAATGGGTCGGGTTTTCTGAGAGTAAAAAGTAAATATGTGGAAAATGGGTCGGATTTATTATATTTATCAAGGTTGGGAAGAAGAATTTAACTTGATGAAATTGTATTTTTGATGATTTGTTTTTTAATTTAGAAAAAAAAAATCAACATTTTAAGTCTTTTCAAAGAGACCTTTTTTTTAGTTATTTATACAATTATAAGGTTTCCATGTATTCCAATTTAATAAAATCCGCCTTTATATACTTGATCGGTTAAAACGTAGAGCTATTAACTTGATTTTGGCACAATTAACGTAATTCTTTGTTGTTAAGTGCCATATTAGATTTTTTTTAATTTGTAAAAGGCGGTCAAAAATAATAAAGAAAAGAAAAAACAACAGAAAGCTGGACAAAGAAGACAACGAGACAACACCATGAAGAACAACAAAGATCGAAGAACAAACTAGTATAAGAAAATATGAAAGAATTAAATTCAACTTCGGAGGGAACTATAGTAGCAAATGATCTGAACTTCATCCGCCAGAAATAACATGTACCCTTGAGACAACACCATAAATAGCAAACAAGTTTTGAAATTTTGAAAATCCAAATGATCCAACAATTACTGGAGGATAAAATCGTTTTGTCATTCTAACAAGAAAAAAATACATTGTTATAAATAAATCTCTAAAATATCTTTTGATACCATATACGGAGAAATTTAATAAATATCTATGTCATATTTATATAGAATTCAACTTCAACAAGTACATGAACTTTTATTAATTTTATTATTATTAAAGTTAAAAACCAAAATCCCAAAAAATTAGTTAGAAACCAAAACGTTTTTTATTTAAAGTTTGGGTTTTGCAACATGTAAAAATCGACTAAAGGAAAATGAAAGTTGTGGGGAAATAATTGTCACCAAATGTTCTAGGCATTTTTGAATACCCATACAAATAGGTGTAAGAGAAATTAAATATCCTCCTCTCTTAATGTTGCCTAATGTAATGTTGCCTCCACGACTATCTTAGCTTGTGAGGATTGTGACCTTTTGTGATGATTATATTATAGGCTACAATGGAACTTTTTTGTCATCTCTAAATTGTTTGTTGTTGGACGATGGGTTGTAAAGAGCCCTTATCTCTATCCATGATCCATCTTTTTGGTTAGATGTCCTTGATTTTCCATTGCATCATGCCTTATGTTTGTGTCGTTAAACTGAGTTAAGAGGGTGTTTGGGATTGTTTTTTGAATTTCGAAAGAGCTTTTAGACAAAAGTTTTTATTGACATCTAGTGATGATAAAAATAATTTTTTAAAAATGTTTGGATTACCTACCATAAAAAAACTTTTTAATTGTAAAATGACTAAAAAGGTATGGAAATAGATGAAGATAATATTGTGATTTTCATTTCAAAAATACAAAAACACTTCAAAAAATCAAATTTTCATAACTTTTAGAAAGACAAAATTGCAAATTTGATCCCTGTGGCTTGTCAAAAATTATGACCCAGTCTAAAATATTTGGAATTGCATTACCGATCGAAATAAAATTTTTAATTATTGCAAGTTTAGTTTCAAGATTGGAATTACTTAAAATGATTGTTTTACCATTTCTATTTGTTTTTTATTTACTTTATCTTATTAAAATAAAACAAAAAAAAATATAATCATAATCCTAATAACCCATCCTACCCACATCCACATCCCTGTTTTACAAACTCCATCTCTAATGTCCACCGGAAAATTAACTGATTGTCAGTGCCACCCTTTTCGTCGGACCACCACTAAAAACCTATCGTCGGAGACCTATCGTTGGTGCCACCACAATGCTCTTCGAATGGAGTTAGATTTCAGATATGCTATCACCCTCTTTCTCTCTTTTTTGTTCATCGAACGACCATCGAATCTGTTACCCTATTTCTCAGTTCGTCTTCTCTCACCATGGTCCATGAAATTAACGTTCTTAAAAAAACAAAATGTTTTGAACAAATAAACACCAAAAACACCTACAAAAAGAATTACAACTCAGCCCGACGACCTTTAATGTCTTTAAATTCATCAATTATAGACTTTGAATGAATGTTTTCAGCAATTTCTCTTTCTATGTAAATCATCAAGTTGTTTGCGAGAAAATCATCCGACATCTTATTGCGAAGACGGTTCTTGAATATTTTCATTGCTGAAAATCCCCCCTCTATTGTTGCGGTAGAAATTGGAAGTCTCAATATTAACCAAACCACTCTATCAAGCAAATAGTATGTCTCACGTTTCTGAGTTTCCACAAGATGCTTGCATAGGTCAGCAATAGTTGATACACCACTTAGTTTGAGATTCTTTGTGATATCAATATTAAAAATCTCCAATTGATATCGTAATTGAATCCTCTCTTGCTCTGTAAAATCTTCAAGATAATACTTCTCATCAAGAAGACAAATTTGATCAATGTTAATCACTTTAGAAACTAAACTAGAACTAAGTCTCAACAACTCCATCGCCCGATCATTGAATCTACTATTCAACTCATGTAATTGTTTGTCCAATGTGGTTGTAAACAAATCCACTTGATAAAAATGTTCAAAAGTAACATGATTGTCTGTTTTTCGATGCCGATATCGAGTAGAAGTATATAGGGCATTCATATTTGGCATATTTATTTGATGTTTTTCACAAAAAAAAAAACTTTACTTGTGCAAGTAAAGACTCCCATCCTTTGTTTCTAAAATCATTTAGACTCTCCTTTGTTGCTGAAACTAACTCCATGGCATTAAGAATATCTTGGGATTTCTTTTGTAGAGCTTGAGAAAGTATTTCAGTTTTTCCCATTACTTCCTTTATCAGGTGAAGAATAAACACAAACTCAAATGATTTCAGATAACAGTAAGTTGCATCAGCATCTCCACGTTGAGAATAAGTAGCAGATATGTCATCAATTATTCCTTGGAGAACAACACAAGTACAAGCAAACTACAAACGGAACGAAAATGAGAACCCCAACGTATATCACCAGCTCTTCTTAATATTCCTTTACCTGATTCGATTTCACCTAGTTCTAACAACTGTTCAATCTCAGTTGCCTTTGCTTTTTGTAACTCATCATGACGCTTACCGGAAGCACAAACTACGTTAATTGTAAAAATTAAGTTTGTGAAAAACTGGTGAACCGGAATAATTTCCCTTGAAGCAGCCACCAAGGCTAGTTGCAATCTGTGAGCAAAGCAGTGAACATAATATGCATAAGGACAATCCTCAAGAACAAGTGCTTGTAATCCGTTCCATTCCCCTCTCAAATTACTAGCACTATCATAACCTTGGCCACGGATTTTACTAACATCAAATTGATAGTGTAAAAGTTGTCTCCACATATTTGTTTTCAAGGTTAATGATAAGGTATCCCTAACATGAACCAAATCCAAGAACCTTTCCCGTATGATTCCTTCCACATCAACAAATCTCAAAACTATCGCCATTTGCTCTCTTTTAGACTCATCTCGTGACTTATCAATCATGACACAAAAGTATGAATCCCCCACTTCACTACGAATATGCTTTCGAACTTTATTTGCAATAATACTAAGAATTTCTTTTTGAATGTTCGCAGAAGTATACTTTGAATTATAAGGAGCTTTCTCTAATATAACGTTTGCAACTTCATCATTATACGATGCTAGAAGTTTTAGAAGTTGGAGAAAATTACCACGATTTTTGGAATCAAGAGTTTCATCATGTCCTCGTAAAGCACAAGCTTGGAAGGTCAACCAACGAACTGTGCCAATTGACACTTTTAAGCGTAAACGGTTCTTCAATATTTTCGCTTCATTTTGCTTCACTATGATATTTTCAATGTGTGTTGCTTGGTTCATCAAGTTTTCAACAAATGCAACATCATTTCTATGTTGTGAGCAACCAATATGTTTCAAGAACGCACAATTTTTCCCGTCATTAACTTTTTTCCAATTGTCAAATCCTTTAACAGTAAATGCATCGTAACCATGACACACACTTGGTTTATCATTAAATATATAACAAATAAAGCAATAAGAAGCGTGTGTTGTTGGAGAATATTCTAGCCAATTAGGGAAAATGTTGGACCAAGAATATTTGAATCTACGAGGATGTTTTGTTGAACCTTTAGCTTTATACTCCTTAAGATGTATTTGGAAATGTCCTAAATTCAGATAAGCTCGTCTCACTTGTTCTCTTAAAGTAACCGGATAATCCCACATTTGCTTTCGTTTAGCGGGATCTCTTTCTAGATTCTTCGAATCAACTTCATTAGGATTTTCCTTTTCTTGTGGTTGTGGCTCATTCTCTTGTTGTTTATCCTTTTCTTGCGGTTGTGGCTCATTCTCTTGTTGATTTTCTGTTTCTTGCGGTTGTGGCTCACTTGTTGAAGCTTTGTGACGTTTACTCTCTTCACTTTCATGGTTAGTTTCTTTATCATCTGCCTTTCTTTTGTAAAAATAGTCTAAGGTTTTCATCTTTCCCATGATTATATCTATAAAAATCAAAATGAAGGAACAATTGATTCAATCAAAATCAAAATTAGAACAATAACCAATAACTCATTTAACAATTATCAGTGTGTGAAAATTGAAAAGTAAAACCAAATCAAATTGACAAATTGACCGCCAAATTAAATTGATAAATTGAAAACCAAATCAATTTTATAAAAATAGTCTAAGGTTTTCATCCATCTTTGTTTTCAGTTAATCAGTTTTGTTTGAAGCATAACAAAATCATTTTGTTTCTATTCCATACTTCCAGTTTGGTGTCCACTGTCTAGAATAAATATACTAGAAGGCAATAGCAGCAACAATGCAAACAGGAGGCAACAGTAGCAACAGTGCAAACAGGAGGCAACAGCAGCAACAGTGCAAATAGGAGAAATTGACAAATTGACAGGAGAAATTCTAGAATCCTACTATCATAATTCCTACACCAAATCAGATAAACCAAATTGATAAATTGACAGGAGAAATTCTAACCCCTAATTTGGAGTTTGGACCGAGAGATTAAGAGAAAAGAGGAGTAACTCGCAAACAGGCAACAACCGCAACAGTGTAGGCGTGCAACACAACATTCAATCAGAATTCAGAACAAAGAGCAAGTGAACTGGAAAAGAAAGAACAAGATTCGGGATTTCATACCTGATTTTTGGTGCGATGGGCGATAGCGAGAGTGAGAGTGTGAGACCAACAGGCCAACAACGACTCAATGAGCAGCAATTCAGCGACAGCAACAACAACGATTCAACGAAATTGGGGAAGAACCGAACGTGATTTCTGGAGTCTGATTTGGTTAGACTATACTTGCTTGGAGTCTGATTCGGGAGGGGCCAAAGCCCAAGTTTGAAGATAACATGCCTTGTAATTATTTTTTTTGAAGTATATTTCTTATTTCTAGCCCAAAAATCAGGGGGGCCACTACCCCTCCTGGCCCCATACATACTTCGCCACTGTATATATATATCGAGGACAAATCCATCATTATAAAAAGTTTCAAAAATTTTACACTGGGCAAATCCATCATTATAAAAAGTTTCAAAAATTTTAGACTAGACTCGCAACAAAATAAACTTTTTAAACCGATGGTACAAATCCAAAACATTTTTAGACCAAAATCTCAATTTTTGACAATCAACATAGACAAAAATTATACAAGTTTGTCTTTTAGATACCTCCACTTTTAAACATATCAAAAAGTCACTTTAAAAAACAATTATCAATAGCCAAAAAGTTTTTTAGACTTCTTGATTTTTTTAAGCCAATAATTTATTTTGTAAAACAGCCTAATCAATCACCCCCTAAATCTTTTAATTAATTTTTAATTAAAAGTTTGAACGATTTTGCTAAAAAGACTCACCGATTGAAATAAGTTTCACAAAAGTAAAATAAAATAAAAACTACAAAAATTAACACCTAATAAAAAAACCACATATTTCACAACACCACCAATCTTTCCTTTTATTATTTATACCTAAAATCAACCATTGAATAACTGTTATAACTTATAAATACTACAATAATTAAAATACAAACACCATTCAAAAACCACAATTCAAAAAAAAAAAAGTCAAATAAAACTAGTTGCCACGTGGCAAAACAACAAGAGCACATAGGCTTGAGTCGAATCACATATAAAACACAATCAAGATTTACATGCCTTTGCTCTTTACACTAATACACCTTATCAAAACCCGAGGCCAAATCGCAATCATATGCTTCAAAGAATTGTGAAACAATTACTGTTACTTTTGTTGATACTGATACTGATACTGATACTGTTACTGTTGTATCCATTAGCTTAGCAGGAACTTGAATATGTCGCCTAGCGAAATGATACCTTCTACCCGCTTGCTTCCAGCCTCCACAATCACAACCCGTCTTACCCCTGACCCGAAAAAACTCACAAATGTCAATTTTGCCCTCTCATGTATTTATTTTCCTTATAATAATTTATCCACATAAAAAACTTTATATTAAATATATTTACCTGGTTTTGCTAATCTTTCCATGACTTTATGCAGAGAATCTGAGCGTAGACACATGTGGCATCTTTGTGGGGTCCCTCCATGAGAAGCATACGGTTCTTGTCCCAGCTGCAAAGCCTGAGATTACCGAATTTAATTTTTTTATTTTTTATTTTTATAAACAAAATTGAATTGAAATATGTTTATATAAGTAAATATAATCTTTACTTGCCTGATGAATAGTCATTTCTTCAAGGTTAATATGCGTATAAATTTTATCTTTTGCCAAAGCAGTAATATCACTGTCAAAAAAAATTAATTCGATAAAAACAATTTTAAATTTAAACTCAAAAAAAAAAAAAAAAAAAAAAAAAAGTAAATATTAATGTTTTACCTTCGAGAGTATACATCCAACAACGAGTCATTATCATCAACAATAGGAATCGAGCTAACTTCAGCTGCAAAAAAGAAAGAAAGATAGAATCACATAAAACCTGAAGATAGTCAAAATGACAAATATACCCTCAACACACACCTTGCACAAACAAATTTAGTGCTGAACTTAGAGAAGAATTCGGTTTCAAAATTGCTAATGGTTGTCTATTTGTTTCTCCAATTTTTGGAACCCATGTTCCTAAAGGAAGTGTACAAATTGGAAGTTGCAATATAGGCAATGAGCTTGTAGAATGTCTAAAGTATCTGCAAACAACTGAATTAGCAAGATGCAATTAGTTAACATAATAAAATGTAAAACCCAATAAATAAATAAATAAAAGCTTACGTTTTAATATTTCAGAAAGTGAAGCAAGATATAATAGTTGTGGATAAGAACCATCATCTGAGAATGAATGAGTTACAGGAACTGTAGCTACACGATTTTGCAGTATCTTTAATGTCACATCTTTTAAGTTTTCATCGGGTCCCACCTGAATTGATATGTACAAATACATAAGGAATAGCAAACAGTTCTTGTTATGACAAACAAGGGTAAAAACGTCCGAAAGAAATACTCACCCGAACTAGTCTTTTAGAAAATATTTTACCCTGATCGATAGTTTGTTTGCTTAGATATAACTTTGCTTCTTTCCAAGCAGATATTGTATGTGTCTCGAGTTCTTCCTCTGTTAGATTGGATCCATGATTACCAAGCTGCAAAAGAATTAAATCAGAAATCAGACATTTTTTTAAATCAAGAATACTGTAAATTAAATTATATAGTGATCTTGATGCATTATGGAGTTATAAGTTGTGTTTCTGATTGAAAAAGATCCAATTCCAGACCTCAAAACAAATAGAGTCTTGGATTCGCCTTCAACTTACCTCTCGCATAATTAAAATAAAATCCAGTGCACTTAAAACACCAACAAACTGACCCTTGCTGAAGTCCCAAAGAGGAGCTGTTGAAATTCCCTGAAAAAAATCATACATGGTATAAAAGAATAATGAAAAATTACCATTTATGATGAAAATTCCATATAAAGATTCAAGGGTCATACATACCTGCTCAAAAAGGATATGAAATGCTTGCTTTACAGGCAATTCAACATCTAAGGCAATAACCTGAGAACAAGAAAAAGAATGTAAAAAAAAACTAAATCTTCAAAATGATATAAACTTTATAGAATATCAAGATTCTTAATCAGACCTTGCCAGATTCAGGGAGCAGCTCATATGCCATATGTGTAGACAGGAATACAGAAATCCTTTGACGGGATACTGCCAGGTCAGCATCTGATATCCTTGTCAACAGGTCATGTGATGTACAATCTGAAACCCTAACCTGTAATAAAACAATTTCCTTTGCTTTAAGATAACAAATCATATAGAAAAATAAGTGGAAATAATTATGTGATGAAAGATTTTATAGTTAAAAAAGAGAATGATGAAAGGTTTCACTTTCAGCAACTATTTTTATGCTATTTCTTACCACTCTCTGAAAGACCTCATTGTCAACATCCATGCTTGAACCAGAAGTGGTATGTGGGGTCAAGGCTGAAGGAGTGAAGTCTGGCTCCCTAGCTAAGAGTATGGTATTCACAACACCATAATTACCAGTTACAAAAGGTTGGTGTTCATCATGCCTCCATTCACCATCAACAATGAATTTATACTGCAAGATGAGGTAAACTATGAAGTATGAAGATGGAGTTATTAATCTTGAGAGCAAAGAACCCTAAATGTTTCAAGTATGGAAGAACTAACCTGATGGTAACCAGGTGGTAAGCTGCATATGGTTTGAAACACAGTAGGGCATCCCTCAACGGGGGTCATTGGCCAGTGCTCGGACCACCTTCAGGAAATGCAGATGACACCGATCAAAGAAAGTTTGGGGGTATTCATTGAGGCAATATCACAAACACTTGTCGTGCAAAATTAGGATGGAAAACTTACCCTGTAAAAGAACCGCTTAAGTATACACTTCTTCCCCCATAAGGCCACACAAATCTCGCTGGTGTTAAAATTGTTCCTGCACCACCACCTTCCCGGCCATAATCCATTCCTGAAGCAGACATTCTCTTTTCCGCTTGTAATCAAATTAAGCTAAATTTCCGAGTTTTACCCCAGGAATGGGAGGTTAAAATTAAATACAGATACAAAAAACTCAGATCGAGCAACTTTCGTAGGACCCTCAGCTCTAAATTACAACAAAAAGTTATGTCTGACCGAAGATGGAAAGATCGGTAGCAAAACTCTATTAGAGCTCAGGCTGGACTTCTCTCCAAGAGCAAATGTTTTACATCAAAAGCCCGAAAGCAATCTCATGCACAGAAGAAATTCGAAACCAATAAAAGAATTCGAATGGAATGGAATGGAATGAACCCTAATGTGAATCAAATCGAACAAAAATAGTGAGGAATTCGATCTCGATAAAAATTCGAAAGCGATGACGATACAACCCTAGAGCGAAAAAGATCGAAGCTTTTTATTTGTGTAAATTCGCAAAACCCTTTTATGTTTTCCAATGAAAAGCTGAATCTTTTTGTGTATAAACCTTTTCCCCGTCGGATGTATGCGTAGAAGGGTGAAGTAATTTGAAGATTTGGGGAAATTGTATTGAAGTTGCGTTGCGTAGTCACGTACTCAACCGTTCATTGGACAACAACGGACCCAAACCAACAAAGATGGTGAAAATCTCAAAGTGAATACTTTTTTGTTAAATTTTATTTAAAGAAATGTAAGAGATTTTAATTTTTTTTTAATTTATGCTCAAATTTTATCCATTTTCATTAAGACAGATATATTATAACTAACTTAACCATATAGAAACGATAATAATTTACGAATTTTATAAGTCACATTGTTTCAAATGGATAAAAGTTAATGTGCGTTGATATTGTAAATAACAAAATAGATTTGTGTGGTTTGTAATGTTTTTTCCAAAATAATTTTATTTTATAAAAAATGATCCTTGCGTGGAGATGCCATAAAAAACTAATAATAAAATACAAAATATTGGATAGTGGATATCAGCTATAATGTGTTCTTCAACTCATGGCTAGATGATTTTAGATTGTATCTCATCGGTCCACATTCTGCTAGCGATACTTTTTGTGTTTTAACAATATCGCCTTAAGTGATACGTAGCAGAAGATCTCTTTAGTCCATATCCAAAATCAACAAACACTTTGGCTATAACTTTCTAACACTAAGAAGTCATTTGAGCTCGAGAAGGAATTGATCTTTGACTTCAGATGTGTCGGAGCGATTGGTAACATAATAAAACCAAAGACTAAGTAATTTTAAGAATAGATGCTTTTCACGAAGTCTGAAGAAGCATTTTCCAAACCCCTTCCATCGAAAAATAAGTTCAGTTTTTGAATTGCTGGTCAATCTGTAGCTTATCTTTTTAATGTTGTCAAGAGAGATATCTGGTTCGGGAAGAGGGGAAAGTTGTTTCCATTTTTCATAAAACTCTTCATCAATCCTACTAAAATAACCACATGATATATTCTCAAATGATTAAGTATGGTTCCCAGAACTTGTTAGTAGTGGGATCTCTAGTTCTCGCACCATTTCCTAAGAGATATTAGATCAACAGGGTTCATGAATGGAAAGTCTGTTAGGGTAACGTTGCCTTTTTTTCACCATTAGCTATCTTGAAGAATTACTGAATGTGTCTAGTAGACTTGAAAGACCGGACTTTAATTTCATTGAATTTGTTGATTCGTTTAGATGACCACACAACGTTCACTCCTTGACAGGGCCAACCCATGAGGAAGGGCAAACTGGGGGACCCCAACAATTAGTGTGTGTGTGTGTGTGTGTGTATATATATATATATATATATTGTTGTAGTATATAGAATATTAGTTGCAAAAAAAACAAAGGCACCTGTGATTGAATGCACGTTAGAAGTTGAAGGGTAACCCTGAGTTCAAATTTCTTTGTAACTATTTGATATTTTTTTTATCACTTAAGTTTTTATATTTGAAATGTTCATATGGATATTTTTTTATTACTATTATTACAAATGTTTTATATCTAAGATGTTCGCATTGCGACGACCCAGTTTTCAAGAAAAACTTATTCGCCTTTTGGATTTCTGAATTAAGGTCTTTTTAGTTTTTACTGATCTTTCGTCGTCGGCTCGTCGTATGCATATGCTTCTTGAACTCTTTCTCTCCTTTTGTTTAGTGATGCGATATCCAGATCTTCAAGCGCCTCCTCATGGAGGTTATTTATTTTATCTTATGTTCTTATATCCAAAAAGATACTCACTCGTATTTTTTATTTAACATAATGATTGCTAACTAGTTGATCTGTTTTAGTTTTGTTATGGCAGGAAATGGGATTAAGGTTATACCCCGATATCAAATATCTATTTTATTCAATATCTATTTCTTTATAAATTTTAGGATTGCAAGTTTTACATCATTCTATATTCTAAGCATATTTTGTAACAGCTTAAAATATGCGATGGTTCCAAACATTAATCTTTAGTTTGAATTTGATAGGTAGCCAATTGAATATCTTGAATTTATTTTGAAAGAAGAGGTTGAGTTGGTATTAATGGATGATGTTAAAGAGACAAGAAAGAGGGTTTTAAAAGTTACGATTGATATGAGTTTGTTTATTAATGTGTTTGGTTATAACATTGAATCGATGGAAGCTTTTAGCGTTGTTTTACAGTTAGTTTTATATTCCTTTAATAGTTGTTTGATGTCTGGATGAAAAACATCAAAGTGGAATGTCTTTTTGAGATAATGGAAAAAGTTTGATGTTATTGTTTGCTTATATATAGAGCTAATATTCACAAAATGGTATTGTTCACAAAGACGTCCATGCATATTTTCTATCAAATTGGCTTGAATTGATGTCTCTTTGCAAGATTAAAATTGTTCATTGCCACTGTGTTTTGGATTGCATTGTTTCATTTTAGGCTATTGTTGTTTAATGTGTTTTTTTTTCAATACCATGATTAGATTTAGAGCCTAAAGTTTGTTGAAAGTTATGATGTTTTTTTCTAATATTTTGTTATCATTCATTGGAGAACATTCTTATTTTTTTTTAATTTGTATTTGCAAGCTCCCTACTGAATGTTTAATTTATAAAATCTCTTGTCGTTAAAAAAACATTACTTTTCTAAATTTTAAAGGGCCCCAATTTTTGCTTTTGCCCTGGGCCTTAAATTGGCTTGGATCGGGCTGCTCCTTGATATCATTAGTGTCAGTAATATATCAACCTTTGTCTTTCTCTAACAAGGATCTCAGTAATAGGACGATCAAAAGGATACCTATCAAGTGGTTGCATCCATAGACAATTTGGAGAGTTAGAAAAATATCCTAATTTTCATTAATGTCATCAAGGGGTTTGAATGAGAACCGAGGAGCATAGCTTTCACCAGTGAGAAGGACAATGTCATCCATCCACTTTTCGATTCATCAATGACTTAAGGATTCCTTTTGTTGAGAATTGAGGAGATTGGTTTATCATAATCTTCTTTGTCTTCGTCTTCATCAACTATGATTTTGTCATCATCTTCAGTAGACAAATCTTCTTCGATTGGGCTTGACCCAACAACATTTTCTTTTTCCAAAGCAACTTGATGATCAAGCTCGGCTTTCAGCTTTACAGCAGCTTGATATCCCAACTCTTCTGTGATCATTTTGAGCTCTTTAGTTTTTGTATTAGATGATTCCTTGTAGTTTAAATGAATAGCTTCTGATTCATCAATTTTTCCTTTCCCTTTGAGTTTGGTTGGAGTAGGAGGAGTCTTTATTTCTTTTTTCTTGAAGAGGAGGAGGAGGAAGAGTGATGTATTGCAAATAGGGAGAACAATTAAACTGACTGATGGATGAGGAAGCTTCTTATTTTGTAGCTTTGAGGGTGGATTACTTCTTATTTTCTTCATCTTCTGATGAGTCATTCGCTACTTCCACTATTTTTGGCTTTGTGTGGATGTACCATGAGTGTGGATAAGGATGATCATTTTGTTTTTGTGTAGATTTCTCTTCGTCTCTCCTTTTTGTGGAGGTAGAACCATCCAAAACCTCTAACTTGTCACTCTTGAGACCTTCCATTTTCTCAAGAATGGTCATGTAATGTTTGGTTAGCTTTTTGTTGAGGTCGTTGATGATCATAGAATCAACAGGAGATATTTTCTAAGGATGAGTTTGTTTTTCTTTCAAATCATCAACATACAATTGAAGACCTCAGAGACATACATCCATTATACCATTCAAAATATTGAGAGTTTGTTGTTTATCATTCAACAACTTGTTTAATAGTAAAACAAGAATAACATTACATGTCATCACATGAGAGTTTTCATATGAGATCCTCCAATATTTTCTCATTGGGATGCTCCTATCTAAACAATAGTATTGAATGAATACTGTTCAATCTCTTTAATCATCTCAATCATCTTTACCTCATGTTTCAGAAACTTTGCAACATTAGTAGCATTATTTTGATAAACCTTTTGAATAGTAGCTTCCACCCTGAGGGAGATAAGTTCTTTGATCCTCTGATCTCTTTCTTGAAGGGCTGGAATGATGGGTTTTAAATGTAATAATGTGGAAAATATCTAATACTATTAAGGGTACATGCAACCTAACTTGATCTATGTCATAACACTATTGAAGCACACATACTATTGAACAACAAAAGTTCTAAACACAAATAGAAACCGAAATTCACAAAAGGATAACTTGCCTCTTATTTGTTATTGTAAACAAACCCTTTGATCCAACTAGATCAATCCAATAGTGTAACAACCCGATTTTCATGCCCAAAAATTTCATTTAAAATAAGTGGTTTGTAAAATATTTATAGCAAAACATCATTCGGTTATATCATTTCATAAAACATATTACGTGTCTGAAAACCCAAAACAAGAAAATAATAATAATGTCATAGTACAATCCCAGGACATCTCATAATGAGGAAATCCAAAGTGTGTACGTAATGTGTCACTACCGCGCCGGCTCCTTCCCCTTCGCTGAAGAGGTACCTGAAACCAAAACTGAAAAGTGATAGCTTACGCATCCCGCCAACTAAAGACACACGAAGTGAATTATACAACCCACGATCTGGAACTGGAAGCAGTGGTCTTCGCTCTGAAGATTTGGAGGCATTACCTCTATGGTATGAAGTGCACCATCTTCACGGATCACAAGAGTCTCCAACACATCCTGAATCAAAAAGAGTTGAATATGAGACAAAGAAGATGGGTTGAACTATTAAACGATTATGAGTGTGAAATCAAGTACCACCCAGGCAAGGCTAACGTGGTGGCTGATGCCTTGAGCCAGAAGGAGTACTCTAATCGTCGCGCGAAAACTCTCTCAATAACCATCCAATCTCACCTAACCACTCAGATCGGGGTAGCCCAGTCAGATGCCATGAAGGCGGAAAATAGAGCAAGCGAAGCATTACGCGAAATGGAGAAGAATCTAGAGGTAAAAGAGGACGGAGTATACTATTTCATGAACCGTATTTGGGTCCCTAAACTCGGAGGATTTAGGGAGGTAGTCATGAATGAAGCTCACAAGACGCGATACTCCATCCATCCAGGTTCGGAAAAGATGTACTTGGATATTAAACAACATTATTGGTGGCCTAACATGAAGGCAGAAATTGCCACCTATGTCAGCAAATGCATTACTTGCGCCAAAGTAAAGGTGGAGTACCAGAAGCCCTCGGGGTTATTATAGCAACCGCTGATTCCTGAGTGGAAATAGGAAGGGATTTCCATGGACTTTATGACCAAGCTACCCAAGACGTCAGACGGATTAGACACTATATGGGTAATAGTTGACCGACTGACAAAATCCGCCCATTTTCTGTCACACCCCCAAACCAAGGATGGCGGAAACGTCCGGGGGTGGATGACTTCATGTAGAGTATCACAACAATGAGTATAATAGTGCTCAAAGTAAATACAACCAACACAAATATAATTGAAAACGTTACATCAAAGCACATGTTTACATGATTCACATCAATTACATTATGATACAAAATGAACTGTTTGACGATTTATCGTCCCATCCTCAAAACGTTGTTGATTTCCTGTTTTCACTGAATTCCTGAGAATACAAGTAGTTTTGAAAAGTGTCAACACAAAGGTTGGTGAGTTTATAAGAGATTTCGTTAGAAAAGTATATCGTTTTCCTTGTAAAAGCGTTAGAATATGTATCAAGAAAATCCGATATTTTCTTTAAAATCTGTGTAATGTAGTCTTATGACTGAAGACCAAAATGTATAAGTAACCTTTCTTATTAATAGAAAATGTTATGTATTTAAATGGACGTGGACTCTTTTGAATTAAATGAAATTTCTGTACGTTCTCATATTTGTTAATACATTATATATATGTAGTCCTAAATTAGAGGACCGGGTAATAACAAGTATTGACCATACTTTAAAGGTATAAATGTGGTTTCAAATGATGTGTAGTCGTAACTACCAAAACCAAAAGTGTACAGTAAAATCTGTACTCATAGAGATAAAAAGTGATTTTAAATCGACATAAAACTCATTTAGGTTTTAAAAATAAAATCTCGTAAACTTATGGATTGTTATATCCTATGTGAGTCGCTATAATCATACTATGACTATGTGAACCTGCCACGACGTTCTCAGGCGTCGAGAAAACTGAAATGACATTTGTCACCCGTAGACCTGCAGGTCCAACTGTAGCTAGCAGCAAGGTGTGGGGTGTCAAACCCAATATAGATCTATATACAAGTATCATGTTCTCCCTCAATGAGATTCTGATTATAACTACCAGGAATTATATCTCGCACTCGGACATACGGGGGGAGAGAGAGAGAGAGTCTCACAATATAGGATAACAAGTTTACGTGAAATGTGTGTGAATATAAATCTTTCTTGTATGAATGTACCCTTTTTGTACGAGTGTGTTGAGTGATGTATCATAAACTATACCTATTATAGTTTATCTAAAATGTATGTATATGTATGAACTCTTTTATGGAAATGTATTAGTGTTATGAATTTATCAAACTATAGGTTAACAAGTTTACGTGAAATGTGTGTGAATATAAATCTTTCTTGTATGAATGTACCCTTTTTGTACGAGTGTGTTGAGTGATGTATCATAAACTATACCTATTATAGTTTATCTAAAATGTATGTAATATGTATGAACTCTTTTATGAAAATGTGTTAGTGTTATGAATTTATCAAACTATACTTTTTATAGTTTAATATACGTGTTCTAAAATGAATGAATAATATTTATTATGAATGACTTAGTTTCAGTTCATGATGATAAACTAACAAAGAAACACATTCAATAATTTGAACTTATGATTATACACTTTGCTCAACATAATACAAAGTGTTATGATATTTACATGCTGTTGGCTAACTTTAGCCATTCTGCACTGTTTTGGAAAAATCATAGAAAAATCATACGAAGTTGAAAACTAGATCCGTAAATTCTGAGAGTTCAAAAAATGTGTCTAGTTTACTCATAATTCTTATCACGATTTTTAATGACCTCCAACTTGGGTGAATAAGTCCAAAATCACAGACTGGTCCGGATTGTTGTTTGAAATGATAGTCAGTTTTGTAAAAATCACCATAAATTGTAGAAAAATCGTATGGAGATGTGCAAGTAGCCATTTTAAAGCTAAGAACTTGAACTATTTGCACCTTGTACAGTTTTGAAAACAAAAATGTTTAAGATGCCCAAAACAGTCCGTGAATGGAGTTGAACTTTTCTGATGAAGGCTGTTAGAAAAATTTAGTTATGTCCTTAGTGTTTTAACTTGTATTCCCCCCATGAAAACTTGAGAAAACATCAAAATGTAGGGGTATGAACTCACCTTGAGTGATTTCAGTAGATAAGTGTTGAAGAAGAGAAGTGTTCAAGCCAAGAACACTTGAAGAATCACTTGAAGATTCGAAGCTCTAACACAAATATGATGGAGTTTGTGTAAGATATCCATGATTTGAGTGGAAATAAGTGAGATAATCATAAGGAGAATGGATTATGCTTACCAAATGTGGAAGAACACTTGATAATCATCCTTGAATCTCGAGTTTGGTGGAGAAAGAGTTTGAGAGATTAGTGGTGTTTGATACTTAGTGGAATGAGAGCAAATGAGAGAAATGAGGAGAGACGATGTTTGTTCCAGCTTTAAAAACGTGGGAATGAGTGTAATTTGAGTGTAAGGGACATTGATGTGACTTAGGTAAGGTGGGGAGGTGTGGTTAGTCAAAGAGTGGGTGTGGGGTGGTTGCTTGTGACATTGGATAAGGCAAAGTCAACACTCCACCTTTAATAATTCACACATTTGATTTTTATTATTTAGATAATGATTTTCATCAAAATATGTTTAAATTATGAATATTTAGGGTTTATTATGTTAAAATATAATTTCTGGAGAAAATCCCGCTTTAAAATCACGAAAAACGGGCTTAAAATGTTAAAAATATCAAAAATGGGCTAAAAGTGACAAATTTCCGAAATCTGGCCGAGGTTCGGCCTTCTGATGCTGAAACCGAGAGGAGGGAGGGTAGAAACCGAGAGGGGAGAAGGGAGAGAGCAGGAACCGAGAGTGGAGAAGAGAGAGGAGAGGAACCGAGAGGGAAGAAGAGAACAGAGAGGCGGGTAGAGGCAGAGAGGAGAGAAGGAGCAGAGACCGAGAGGAGGGAAGAGAGAGCAGAGACCGAGAGGCGGGTAGAGACAGAGAGGAGAGAAGGAGCAGAGACCGAGAGGAGGGAAGAGAGAGCAGAGACCGAGAGGCGGGTAGAGACAGAGAGGAGAGAAGGAGTAGAGACCGAGAGAAGGGAAGAGAGAGCAGAGACCGAGAGGCAGGTAGAGACAGAGAGGAGAGAAGGAGCAGAGACCGAGGCTCGGTCTCGCATGCCTCAGCCAACAGAGGCTCGGTTCTGGTCCTAAGAGGCCTCTCTTCTTGGTTTCGGTTCCTAAAGCCTATTTTTCTCGTTTTCGCCCCGTTTTAAGCCGTTTTTGACCCGGTTAAGGGTCGGAATGACCCGAATGATTCTAAAAAGTTACGGGAAACTTTTGGGAGAGATTTAGGAGAGATTTCTCACACTTGGAGAGATTTGACATTCTTGGGGAGATTTCCCATACAAAGAGATTTTTGCGAGAGATTTCACATACTTGGAGAGATTAGGGAGAGATTTGACATTCTTGGAGAGATTTCTCATACAGAGAGATATTTGAGAGAGATTTCACATACTTAGAGAGATTTGGGAGAGATTTGATATTCTTGGAGAGATTTCTCATACAACGAAACTTTTGCAAGAGATTTCACATACTTGGAGAGATTAGGGAGAGATTTGACATTCTTGGAGAGATTTCTCATACAGAGAGATATTTGAAAGAGATTTCACATACTTGGAGAGATTTGGGAGAGATTTGATATTCTTGGAGAGATTTCTCATACAAAGAGACTTTTGGGAGAGGTTTCACATACTTAGAGAGATTTCAAATAAAGAGAGATAGAGTGAAAACAATTGAGAGAGGTTTTGAGTGTGGCATTTGTGAGTGTCTGGCTTCGCAAGGCAAGGTTTGTAAACCCTGTTAAGCCTTGTTTAAGGATATTACACACTCCCGATGAGTATGCAACATTGTTTTATTGGTTTGGGCTCGCCACGTACCACAGTTTTAGGTTAAGGAGATCTAGGTGTTCGCACTTTTTGCTTTATGATTTCTCATTAGAATAGAGAGTTATGTAGAAGTTTCATAATGTAAATTCTAGTACCCACGGGCAAATTGAGTCAAACGGTTTGACTTGTTGACTTTGTCTTGACCGAAATTTGATGGTTGTCACATCATCCCCCCGTTAGAGGGAATTTCATCCCGAAATTTGAATTTAGGCAAGGAGTAAGCATGAATAATCAAGCCGAGAAGTGAGGATACTTCCTAATCCACTGACTCACGCGCTCCCATGTGACTCTAGGTCCTTGGTTAGTATTCCAGCGAACTTTCACTAATGGGAAGTGGCGTTGTTTCATCCGCTTGACCTCGGTCCATGGTCACCATGGTTCTTCCAAGAAGGTGAGGCTCTTGTGGAACTCTATCTCGTCGAGGGGAATTGCTAGAGTCTCGTCGGATAGATACTTCCTGTAAATTTTGGGACGTGTTGGGTAGGGTGTACTTTACCAAGCTCGCGGGGGTAGATTGAAGTAGCGAGTTACAGGGCTGATTCTGACAAGAATCTCGAAAGACACAATTATTTGGGGTATTGGCTTTCCACGCTTTCCGAAGTGTACTAAGCCTTCCCAAAGTGAGTGTTTCTAGAGGAATTTGGTCGGTTACACCGGCGTTCTAAAGGTTTCTTCCTCTTGCTTCTCTTCCTGTCAAGGGTTGCTCCCTTTAGGGTCAAAGTTGGGAGGGGGTCTGTATTTTTCGAGAAGTTCCAGAGGAACTAAGATGGTAGGTCAGCAAGACCCATAATTTTTGGCGTATTCCTGCTAACGCCTTCGGTGCTGATTGTTTCTCAACGGTTTTGATCAATTGAAAGGGTCCTTATGAATTTCCACCTTGATAATGATGTGTCTTGAGAATTGGACTCCTCGATTCCAAAACTCGTATCTGGAGAACTTCGGGTAATACTTCTCTGATCATATTGCTTCTGTGGTTTGTTGTAGCTGCTCTCCTTGGTTTCCTTCTTACTACGAGGGTAGACAAGTAAGTCGTGTGTAATGACGATGATGAACTGATCCTAGCAATAATGGCATATCCTATTTATTACGTTCATGAATCCAACGAGTGGGTTTGGTCCTATCCGAGGGTTATCACTACGAACTTTCAGCGTCTGCATCGAAATTGGAGGATTGTTCTCGGACATCCTTCTTCAATACTCGTGACTGGTGATATTCTGATCTCAGGTCCAAATCCTGAAGGGTACCTCGTTCCTTGAGGTTGGTCGGCCTATTCGTTAATGCGAGGCAGATAGTAAAGGTTTCTATTAGAGATGTTGTCGGGGCCTCTGAAATCGATGGAATTATGAGCAATTTGTCTTTCTAATTTGAAGAATAAGACCGGAGCTTTTCAGGGTGAGAAGCTTGGTTCTTCAATTTCATTGTTGAGTAGTTCGACAGGTTTGACCTGACAGCTCTTGTAGCTCGGTAGGAAGTATGTGGGTTTGGTTTACACGACTAGGCCTTTTTGAATGGTAGGACATTCACTCGTCCTTCTGGGCAACCTTAGCCTGAAGTTCATGGCAAGATTCGCACCTGGTTGTATCCATCCCAAGCTTCCTTGCTTGAACCTTGTATGTTGTATGCATGACCTTCCCGAAAGGTCTCCTGTACATACTTGTGATAGGGCTTTGGGGAGTATAACACTCCTCTGGTGCGTGTTTTGGAGTTCCACAGCGAGAGATGACCCAAAGGTCCGTGCTGGATGTTTATGAGAGACGATAGTTTCGATATTCGGGGGGGTTAGGCGAAGGGCCCTTTTGTAGTCGTTAAATCGGGAAGACGAGGGCTATATCAATCAAAATTGAATAACAACAACACTATCTTTTTAGATAACATGAGATAAGTTGTATTCGAAGGAAGAGATCACTAGAGTGATAGAGTGTCCTGTATTTCTTTTCTGTGTGTTCCGTTTTGTTAAATGTTATGATTATTGCAGATGATTCATACCACAGTGTCTAGCACTGGTAGTGGGTGTGTTTTTCAATAGCCATTAATGATACTTGATATCATGATTCCTGACAGGTCTCCTCATGATCGAGCGGTATATGGTCGTCGTATGTAAATTGATATCGTGCAATCGTCGAGTGGGTGACCCCACTCAACCCCTAATACTAGACATGGAATCGGAGTCAGGATGGAATTATCTGTTTCAAGACTTTAGTATTTTGATTCTAAATTAACCCCGATGTATGGACAAGGTCATCACAACTTACAAGTAATGCTCCTAAGGTCACATATGAATGTCTTTGGTTTGATTTGTATGAGAGAGAAAATATTTTAGCTACTTTTTAGAAGGAATGTTACTTTAGTAAGCGTACCAAATTCATTACAAACATATAGTACGTAAACGTTTTGTCGTTGGGAACATTACAAAAGTCCTAACATGGTTCCCTTGCTGCTTCTGTTGGTGTGTTCATCACATTCCTCCTGTTCCTTCGTCGTTCTTCTCAGTTGGACATTCTCTCTTGAAGTGTCCCATTTCACCACATAGGCAGCATACTGGGCCTACCTTGGTGTAGTTGATTGAAGGGAGGTGATGGGCCGAGGCCCTACAGAAACGGACGATATGCCCTTTCCTGTTGCAGTTTTTACAGTGCATCTCCCGGCAAGCCCCATGATGATGAAAGCCACATTTGTTGCACTTTGGGAGTGATCCCTCATATGGTCTGGCAGACATTTGGGTGTCCGTCCCCGAGGCTAGTGTCGAGGCATGTGTCATGACTGCTGTTGTAATGGTAGGGGCGGCCCTAGGTTGTTGTCTTTTAGTGTATCCCTTAGATTGTTGGCGCTCTTTCATGTCCCAAAACTTTCTCTTCTTGTTCGTAGGTTCGTGGCCTGAGGTATTTTTGTTGGTAGGTACCCATTGGTGTCCCTGATTGTTACCACAATTTGTATTGTTAGTACCGCTTCCACCCCTATTGACGTTGTTAGTATTGAAATGCACCATGACGGCTGCCACAGCTGCCGTGACTGCAGCTTGAAAAGTAGCGACGTCTATCTGAAGTGTTGGCGCCTTGCTAGTTGGTTTGTTGCCTCTTGGTGAAGACATAACTCTGTTTCATGACGAAAAACAACTTCATTAGTGGAAATGATTGTCTTAAGTGCATCCTTACAATTTATATTTACGCATATAAATTTTTGCACATTACTGTACTATTCTTAGTGTTTCTGCTAACGCTCCCGAGATGGAGTTATGGCAGTAGTTAGGAGTAGGTTTCATATGGACGTTAAGCTTTACTCCTCTTAGAATCATGTTCATCCGAACACCTTGGCTGAGGAATTTTGATGGGATCCGGTGCATTAGTGCTGGTATGATCGCACCCATAGGTCTATGAAGAAGAAACTTCTCAACAAATGTTTAAAGGTGAGACGATAATGAGTTTATAGAATGGATATATGTCGCGAGTTTTCTAACTAAGTTTATCTCATATCGATTTTTATCAAAGTTCGGTTGTTTAGGGTGTTTTGAAAACAATTTATAACGAGATTCTTTGTATAATAAACTCATGTATTTTAGTAGCTCGGTATCCAAGTGAAACCTTATACTTGACCCAAGCTAGGTCCTTATCACGACCTAATGATGTATGCTTAGTTATATAATTAAGGCTAGATAGACATTCGAGTCGGATAGGTACATCCTAAGCCCATCTTGTTAATATGACCCTAGAATCTATGGTTTCAGTGAAAATTTCGACCTCGATGCAAGTCTTCTTCACATTTGTGCATGGGCAGGTTTTGATAGTAGATAGATTTCTCGATTAGTATGACCACTTAATTTGTAGTGTCGTGATTTTACTTACAATAGAGTAACACCAACGCATACTTATGAAGCTAATTTACCAGGTCTGGTGAGCGGCCTGAACTCTACTTATGATGATCCATCCCTTGTGATGCCTGAGGCAAGGTCGATGCAATTTTGTAGCTCTGCCAATCAACGCTTGGCTACAATCATCCTTTCTTTGAATGTTGTGTGTCCTACCCTTTTACTCTCTTTCCTCTTCACGAGTGGCGATAAGGTCCTAAAAAGAGAGTTGGTATCGGGAATAGTAGTATAATTCTGAGTCACCGGTACATGAGATGGTGGGGTCTATAGTAGTGCGCAGTTTTCTGAACTCAAATTGTAGTCTTCCTGTTTTAATCCCCGATGATCACGATCCGCCGGGTCTTTGCCGGGAGGGCTCTGTCCGTCAGTCCCCCGTGGTTGAGGTCATAGCACCCTCGTTGGTCTCCACATGGTGGTTGTTGTCATTGTTGTCGATATTCAACTCTCGATCACGATTGCCCAACGGGTCACAGGTTCATTATAGTTGAAACGGTTCACGGAACCCTTGCTATGCATGGAGGATTGATTACCTCCGGTCCCGCTTATGATTCTTCTCATAACCATTCACCATTCCTCGAGTTCGGATTAGGAAAGTAAGGGTCGTCCGGCAAGTAGGATTTTTGCTATGCCGTATTTGCGAGAATAGAAGTGGAGGAGATAAGTACGATGCGTCTAACTCTATTATCACTTACTTATAGGGGGTGATCCTTATTAGTTACTCCTATAATGACATAGTGCATACTAATTACATATAACAAGATACGATAGACCTTTGAATAAGTGATCCCACTCTAGGTCCACATCCAAACAAGGAAAAGGAAGTAAAGTAATGACCACAAATTCTAAGTCTATAATTTCTAAGTTATATATAACCTTAAAGTATCCACTTAGGGACTATAGACCTATTATTAAGGATCTATTTAGTTTTCATATAAGTTATGATATTACAAAATACTCCTATAGTATTTTAAACTCATGTTCTGTTCTAATGATCTCATTGTGGTAGTGTTGGTAAGTTTTAAACTTGTTGCCATATCACAACTATTCTTGGGCATGTGCTAATCACTCCTCGGACCAGCATAGTTGATCAGGCTATGCCACTCCCAAGACTGACCATACATCCCCGAGCTTACCTGTGATATTCAACAATCATTACTTTTGTTTTGTTCTAGAGAGGTGCTGACCTTAATATGTATGTATGCATGTATACCTTTAATAAGAAAACTATTTATTTCTAAAAGTATAGTTGTTTTGAAACTTTAAATCAGAGACTTAGTCCCAATGCATTTATAGTTTGTATATCTTATGTGGTTTGATATACTGAGTTCACTATAAACAATGCTCTGATACTAATCTGTCACACCCCCAAACCAAGGATGGCGGAAACGTCCGGGGGTGGATGACTTCATGTAGAGTATCACAACAATGAGTATAATAGTGTTCAAAGTAAATACAACCAACACAAATATAATTGAAAACGTTACATTAAAGCACATGTTTACATGATTCACATCAATTACATTATGATACAAAATGAACTGTTTGACGATTTATCGTCCCATCCTCAAAACGTTGTTGATTTCCTATTTTCACTGAATTCCTGAGAATACAAGTAGTTTTGAAAAGTGTCAACACAAAGGTTGGTGAGTTTATAAGAGATTTCGTTAGAAAAGTAAATCGTTTTCCTTGTAAAAGCGTTAGAATATGTATCAAGAAAATCCGATATTTTCTTTAAAATCTGTGTAATGTAGTCTTATGACTGAAGACCAAAATGTATAAGTAACCTTTCTTATTAATAGAAAATGTTATGTATTTAAATGGATGTGGACGCTTTTGAATTAAATGAAATTTCTGTACGTTCTCATATTTGTTAATACATTATATATATGTAGTCCTAAATTAGAGGACCGGGTAATAACAAGTATTGACCATACTTTAAAGGTATAAATGTGGTTTCAAATGATGTGTAGTCGTAACTACCAAAACCAAAAGTGTACAGTAAAATCTGTACTCATAGAGATAAAAAGTGATTTTAAATCGACATAAAACTTATTTAGGTTTTAAAAATAAAATCTCGTAAACTTATGGATTGTTATATCCTATGTGAGTCGCTATAATCATACTATGACTATGTGAACCTGCCACGACGTTCTCAGGCGTCGCGAAAACTGGAATGACATTTGTCACCCGTAGACCTGCAGGTCCAACTGTAGCTAGCAGCAAGGTGTGGGGTGTCAAACCCAATATAGATCTATATACAAGTATCACGTTCTCCCTCAAGGAGATTCTGATTATAACTACCAGGAATTATATCTCGCACTCGGACATACGGGGGGAGAGAGAGAGAGAGAGAGAAAGAGTCTCACAATATAAGATAACAAGTTTACGTGAAATGTGTGTGAATATAAATCTTTCTTGTATGAATGTACCCTTTTTGTACGAGTGTGTTGAGTGATGTATCATAAACTATACCTATTATAGTTTATCTAAAATGTATGTATATGTATGAACTCTTTTATGGAAATGTATTAGTGTTATGAATTTATCAAACTATAGGTTAACAAGTTTACGTGAAATGTGTGTGAATATAAATCTTTCTTGTATGAATGTACCCTTTTTGTACGAGTGTGTTGAGTGATGTATCATAATGTCACAACTGTAAATTTTGAGCCGTGTAATCTATGCATTCAACCTAATGTGAATCAAAAACTTCAATCAAATACAAGTACTATAAGTAGTCATCAAACAATTGGAGACCCTAGAAGTTCTTGTTAAGTCCATTTAGGACTAGGACTTCCTTATTGGATCCAAATGGACCAATAAGCTTCCAATTGGACTATCATGGGTTTAGGACCCTAATTGGGCTCTAATTGGACCCACATTCGTTTATTTCAATATTTTGGGCTAAGTAGAACCTAGAATGAAATAAAACACAAGTTTTGATCCATAACTTAACCTAACCTAGCTTAATAAAGCATAAAAATCACAATTTTATTTTATAAGTCCAATAAATACCCTAAACTACCTCTAATGTTGGGCTTAGGGGCAAAAGCCCAAATTTTTCCTCTTTCCCTTCATATTCTCGGCCCAAGGCCCAAACACAAGGAGAGGTTGACTTTTAAGTGCCACCTCATTTTTACCCATGGGTTCTCCATGCAAAAATCACATTCATCCATGCAAGCATCACCTCAAAGTCTTTTCTTCCTTCTCTCTCTCTCTCCCTCTCCCTTCTTGTTTCGGCCGAGGATAACCAACACACACACACATCTCACAAATTCTCTCAAAAATTCTCTCAAGAAACTCTCTCCTTTCCCCCTCCAAAAATCTCGAAATTTAGGGACTTTCCAAGAGGATTTTGCAAGTAAATCATCATCTAAGCATCCTAGAACTATCTCAAAACTCGAGATCTTCATCAAAGGGAGCCAAGGCCAAAAACACTTCATTTTTCCTTCCATTTCCTTGCAAAAAAAAAAAAAAAACCGAACCAACACCCCAAGGTGAGCTTCATACCCCCCTATTTTCTGTTTTCACTTGTTTTTGGGGGGAGAATACAAGTCATATGTGTAGATCTATATGTATTTGTGTGCCTTGTATGATTTCCATGCTTATATGTATGCTTTTATGTGTTTTTATGTTGGATCTAGCCTCAAAACTCATCAAAACCGAGATGTAACTTGTGCTACATGATTTTAACTTCAAATATATTTCTAAACACTAAGTGCTTCAAGAAAAATTGGCTAAGTAGTTAATGATAATTTCTTTGGGTTAAAAACACAAATTTTGGGCCTAAAATGTGAAAAATGCAAAAATAAGGGTCCAAAACGACATTTCACAGATTCTGATGGATGAAGTGTGCTAAAACAGTTTTCATAAGTAAATTTCTGGAAATATACTCATTTAGTGGACTAAAATCATAAATTTTAAGCTTAATGGGCTAAAAATGTAATTTTCGGCCCAATAAGGCCCATTATGCAAATTTTTCTGTTTTGGAGGGCCAAAACCGTAACTTTCTGTAAAACAGTGGACTATAAGTGTTCCAACTCCTTTTCAAAGGTTAAAAACGCTTTTTAAATTTAAAAAGGACCAAAGTTGCAAAATTTTTCCAAATTGGGCCAAAATTGTAAAAGTTGCGAAAAGAAGGGGTTAAAACCGTAAAAACTGCATCTCCAGGAACTTAAACTGTTTTTATGAAAAATATGTTGAAAAATATTAATTTCAATAATTTTTGGTATTAAAATGTCAAGAAAAATAGTTTGAGGACTAAACCGGGAAGTATTTTATATAAAGGGTTAAAAATGTAATTTTTACAAATGATGAGGGGCTGAAAACAGAAATATTTCAAGGCTAGTTCAATATACACAATTTGATCAAATAATGGCATCGTGACTATCGACGAAATTCAATACACTACAATACCAAAAGTCGTTGTTAAACGAATTGGTTCGGTCTCGAACCAATAAAATCCGAAAACTACTAACACTACGACGCTATGACACTACGACACTACGATTCATACAACTAACGATTTGGAATTCACTATACATACGAGTGTGCACAGACGTCTACGCACCATCTTCGGGCCCCAAAAGTGTAAAATCTTGTTCGTTGAGCCTAGCTAGCCCAATGACCTGATCTTAAGGCCCGAAGACCTCTATCTTACGAAGTGTTGGGTTTTACCAATCCGACACGACGTAACCGGACTTTCAATGGCTGTAGACTACTGGTCCCCAAGGGTCCTTTAGTGTCGCCAGTGGAGTCTGCCTTTTTGCGAGGCGGGTCTGGGACCCCTCGTACACTATATCCCCAACCGGTTAATGGAGTCACCGGGGTCTTCGTGACCTCTTTCTCTTCGGATGTGGGACTACACCTAGTCAGGGCGATTGGATAACGCGATTAGTACTGACGACGCCTTCGGGTTCGTTAGTATAACTATAAACTGGGCGTTTGTGTAACGCGAGTTTGTAGTAAATAATCCTGCTCGAGAACCTTCCAACGTCGCCTGTGACTGACACTATGCGCTATGCAATGATTTCAATGTAACTTCATGTAATATAAGAAATTAGGAAAACATCGGGTTTTCCTAGGGTTTTGTTTTAATACATACAGATTCAAAACGCATACAACCTTGATGAACAAATTTTCTTTAAGTATAGAAACAAACAAGCATACCTATGGATCTTCACAACATTTTCAAAAGCTTTTCTGTTCAGAAAATATCGGATTTTCTGGTGGTTTTCAAACAATACAAAACATTGGATTTCAAACACTACTTATGAACTCACCAACATTTCATATGTTGACGATTTTCAAAATACTTGTATTCTCAGGGAACCAGTGAGTCAAGGGAAATCCTATTCAGTGACGGATGCGGTTTATTTTTGTATGAATTGAACGAATTAATTTTTGGGGAATGTAATGTTTAAACAATGTATGATATGTAAACGCTACTGGTTGTACTATGTTAATGAATGGTGACGAATGTTGTTATGTTTCATATATATTCAATGTTATGGTATTCAATTGAGTCACGACAGCCCCCGGACGTTTCCGCCGTCTGGTTCGGGGGTGTGACAGGTTGGTATCAGAGCTTTGTTTATAGTGAACTAGCATGTCGAGCCATACATTGACATGCAACTATAAACCAAAAAGAGGGACTAACATAACTCTGAACAACACAAGTAAATAAAACACACTTGCTTGCATTAGGGATAAGAACCTAGCGTCGAATCAAACACAATAATGCTGGTATCTTGGTTAATTCGGGACTGTTCTTAGGGATACCAAGGAGTGAATGTAGCCTGATCAACTACATTCTCTCCAAGGTAAAACTAACACACGTCTTGATGAGATCGGGATAGCCAGGGAACCTAAAACTATACCCTTTATCACCCAAAAAGAGAATGTTGCTTAGTATGTATGATAGATATAGCATCCTAGGATAATGTAGTATATTTACGTACTCGCGCAGACAGCATGGCTGGCTTTCATCACCCGGGAGACCCCTACTTCCCTAATCAGGGAAACAACGGGTGGCCAGAGGAGGAGCAGCAGGGTATTCAGTTTTATCAGGCCTTAGTAGCTCACGGGATGCTTGTGGATGAGCCAGGAGGGAATCCAGGCGGAGCACACGATGTCGGACCCGACGAATACATAGACACTGAATACGAATTTAGAGAGCTCGACGATGACGACAAAGACGGTCGGGTCGGGGACCAGAACCCCCTCCCGCCATGCGAGGACGAGGCCCAACCCGATCACCCTGCTCCACCAGCGAACACCCCAGGAGAGAACCGTTCCCTCGAAGCTGAGATCGCTGCACTGCGACGACAGCTGTATGCGATGGAGGCTCGAGCAGTGCGAGCAGAGCATGAGAGGGATGAGGTTATAGGAGACATGGCAGAGATGGCGCAGCTACTGACACAACATTTCGGCATATGACTTCGGCACCACCTCCTGACGCAGCTCATCGCGGTTAGGAATAGACTTATCATAGTAGGTTATTAGGAACTATGTTATGTACTCCGGCTCTATGATTAAGTGACTACACTACTCATGGAGCCGTTATGCTGTCAGATTAGCGTTATCTATGTATGCTCCTACGAGCAAATTTTCTTGTACTAAATGCGGATAATATTAATGAACTTTTGTGTGTTTTGCTAAGTTATTCTTAGTTGCTATGTGTTGAGACATTATGATTGCATGCTTGATGATAGTAATGTTTAGGTTCGCACCATACACCTAGATAGTAGGGTCGCAACCTCCCAGAAACCACGAACACTCAACATCTTTCCGTTTCATGACAGAAGGATGCCTCGCCCAACTACTCGCGGAAACCCAGGACCAACCCCGCCCGAAGCTGACTCCACTGCCTTCCAGGCAGCCGTGTCTGCTGCAGTCACAGCAGCGATGGCACAACTTCACCGAGGAAACAACGGAGGAGGTAACGGGCAAGGATCTGGGAGTTCGAACAACGGGACGAACCAAGGACTCACTAGAGCATGCACCTACAAGGATTTTGCGAACGCTAAACCCCGAACTTTCAACGGTACCGGAGGAGTGATCGCCCTAAAGCGATGGATCGAGAAGGTAGAATCGGTGTTCGAGATATGCGAGTGCCCCGAGCAGATGAAGGTGAAGTTCGCGGCCTGCACTTTCGTGGACCAAGCACTCACTTGGTGGAATGGTCACATAGAAGCTATGACACTCCCTATTGCCAACTCTATACCCTGGACAGAAATGAAAGAGATGTTGACGGCTGAGTACTGCCCCCGAGGTGAAATACAGAAGATGGAGCAGGAGTTGTGGAACCTCACGGTGCAGAATGGGAACATTGATGCTTACATATCGAGGTTCAGCGAACTATCCCTGTTGTGCCCGGGTATGATCACATCAGAGGGAAAGAAGATTGAACGATTCATCTGGGGACTGACATCCCCCATTCAAGGGAATGTGATAGCTGCTAACCCTGAAACGTTTGACAGCGCGAAGAGATTGGCAAAGAGGCTATATGATCATAACCACAAAAAGGGCGAAAAACCAGTGGAGACCGAGAAGAAGAAGGAGAGCGATGGTAAGAAAGGATGGAACCACAAGAGGAAGGGGCTTCAGGGCCCCGAGACCTCAAAAAGGCAGCAAACAGTGGCAGTTAACGCTGTTACTGCGCCGGTTCCAGTCACCTCACATGCTCCAGCCTCAGCTGCTTCAAATGCTTCAAGGCCCTATTCCGGTAGTCTTCCCAAATGCAACAAGTGCAGTTTCCATCACCAAGGAGAATGCCGGGAACTCCATTGCACCAGTTGCAACCGAAGGGGACACACTGCAAGGTTCTGCAGGACTTATCCTTCTCAGAACCAGAGTCAGGGGAACAACCAGAACAACAACAACTACCGCAATAACAACAACACCAATGCCGGCGGCAGTAATGCAGGGTCTAGCCACACCTGCTACGGGTGTGGAAGGACGGGACATTTTCGCCGAGATTGCCCTAACAACAACAACTCAGGAAACGGAGGAGCAGGAAGAATGTTGACTATGGGTCAGAGTGATGCAGTTCAGGACCCCGCAGTTGTGACCGGTACGTTCCTCCTAAACCACACTTATGCATGCATCTTATTTGATACCGGAGCGGAGCGGAGTTTCGTAAGCGATAAGTTTAAACACTTATTAAAACAACAACCCCAAAAGTTAAATGAAACCTATACGGTGGAAATGGCCAATGGGAAGACCGAATCCACTAGGGAAATCTACACTGGATGTACCCTAACCCTTAACCAACACGTCTTACGAGTAGATCTGATGCCAGTGTCAATTAGGAGTTTCGATGTGATTATCGGCATGGATTGGTTAAGTCCCCACCATGCTGAGGTTTTGTGCCACGAGAAGGCCGTTCGCCTTCGTCTCCCGAATCACGAAACCCTAGTAATTTACGGAGACAAACCTAGCACGAATCTTCGTCTTATCTCGTGCATCAAAGCACAAAAACAACTGCGAAAGAACAACCTAGCGTTCTTGGCCCACATAGTGGACAAGGCCAAAGAAGAAATTAACATCCAAGACATTCCGGTGGCGTGCGAATTCCCGGACGTGTTTCCTGAAGATCTTCCAGGAGTACCCCCAGAGAGACAGGTTGAGTTCCGAATAGACCTCGTCCCAGGAGCAACTCCTCTCGCTAAGTCACCATATCGATTGGCACCTGCTGAAATGCAGGAATTGTCCAGCCAACTCAGTGAGCTTCTGGACAAGGGATTTATCCGACCTAGTTACTCGCCATGGGGAGCTCCGGTGCTCTTTGTCAAAAAGAAGGACGGATCTTTCAGAATGTGCATCGATTACAGAGAGTTGAATAAACTCACTGTTAAAAACCGCTACCCACTTCCACGAATCGATGATCTATTCGACCAGCTCCAAGGAGCTAGCTATTTTTCTAAAATTGATCTACGGTCCGGATACCATCAACTCAAGGTCCGAGAAGAAGATATCCCAAAAACCGCTTTCCGAACCCGCTATGGACATTATGAATTCGTCGTAATGCCCTTCGGTCTAACAAATGCACCCGCCGCATTTATGGACCTAATGAATCGAATCTGTAGACCGTTCTTGGACAACTTCGTCATTGTGTTTATCGATGACATCCTCGTCTACTCTCGAAGCAAAGAGGAGCATGGCCAACATCTCCGACAAATCCTAGAGACCCTGCGAATGGAAAAGCTGTACGCCAAACTCTCCAAGTGCGAGTTCTGGCTCCGGAGTGTGAATTTCCTAGGCCACGTAGTAAGCCAAGACGGAATTCATGTGGATCCTTCTAAGGTCAAAGCGGTGGAAGGATGGGCAACTCCGACTACGCCCACAGAGATTCGTCAGTTCTTAGGCCTAGCAGGCTACTATAGGAGATTCATCCAAAACTTCTCAAAAATCGCCAAGCCACTTACCTTGCTTACGCAAAGGAGTGTGCCATTCAAGTGGACAGACCGGCAAGAATTTGCGTTTCAAGCCCTGAAGCAAGCTCTTTGTAGCGCTCCTGTATTATCTCTACCCGAAGGAACGGAAGATTTTGTAGTTTACTGCGACGCGTCGAACCAAGGCTTAGGTTGCGTTCTCATGCAACGTGGAAAAGTGATAGCATATGCGTCCCGCCAATTAAAGACGCACGAAGTAAACTACACCACCCACGACCTAGAACTGGGAGCTGTGGTCTTCGCTCTAAAAATTTGGAGGCACTATCTGTACGGTACAAAGTGCACCATCTTCACGGACCACAAAAGTCTCCAGCACATCTTGAATCAGAAGGAGCTGAACATGAGACAACGAAGATGGGTGGAGTTGTTAAACGACTACGAATGCGAGATCAAGTACCATCCAGGCAAGGCCAACGTGGTAGCTGACGCATTAAGTCGGAAGGAGTACACAAATCGCCGTACGAAAACGCACTCGATAACCATCCAGTCTCATCTGACCGCTCAAATTGCATCAGTCCAGGCCGAGGCTATGGAAACGGAAAATAGAACCAGCGAGGCATTACGCGGAATGGAGAAGAACCTGGAAGTCAGAGAGAATGGGGTATACTACTTCATGAACCGTATTTGGGTTCCAAAAATCGGAGGATTCAGGGAGATCGTTATGAAGGAAGCCCACAAGACACGATACTCCATTCATCCTGGTTCGGACAAGATGTATTTGGACATTAAGCAGCACTATTGGTGGCCTAACATGAAGGCGGAAATCGCAACTTATGTTAGTAAGTGCCTTACGTGTGCCAAAGTAAAAGTGGAATACCAGAAACCTTCCGGATTGTTACAACAACCGGAAATCCCTGAGTGGAAATGGGAGGGGATTTCTATGGACTTCGTGACCAAGCTGCCTAAGACGTCAGACGGTTTGGACACCATATGGGTAATAATCGACCGACTGACGAAATCTGCCCATTTCCTGCCAATCAAAGAGTCTTACAAGATAGAAAGGCTGACGCGGTTGTACCTACGAGAGATTGTAAGACTTCATGGAGTACCAAAATCTATCATCTCGGATAGGGACAGTAGGTTCACGTCACGCTTTTGGCAGTCGCTCCACAAGGCAATGGGAACTCATCTCGATATGAGTACGGCGTATCACCCACAAACGGACGGGCAAAGCGAACGAACCATTCAGACGCTTGAAGACATGCTTCGTGCATGCGTGATAGACTTCGGAAAGTCTTGGGATACCCACCTACCGTTGATCGAGTTTTCATATAACAATAGTTATCATTCGAGCATTAAGGTGGCCCCTTTCGAAGCACTGTACGGGCGTAAATGTAGATCACCGTTATGTTGGGCCGAAGTAGGTGACACCCAGCTGGCAGGAACACATACGTCGAACGGAGCATTAACGGGACCGGAAATCATTCGCGAGACTACAGAAAAGATTGTCCAGATCAAAGCTCGACTACAGGCATCGCGTGACCGGCAAAAGAGCTACGCTGATAAACGGCGAAAGCCCTTAGAGTTCCAGGTCGGTGATCGAGTAATGTTGAAGGTCTCACCCTGGAAAGGGGTTATACGTTTCGGAAAACGGGGAAAGCTGAACCCGCGATACGTTGGACCTTTCGAAATCGTCGCCCGAGTAGGTCCAGTAGCATACAGACTACAACTACCCCCAGAGCTAAATGGTGTGCACCCCGTGTTTCATGTTTCTAATCTGAAAAAGTGCCTGTCGGATGAAACCCTTGTCATCCCTCTCGACGAAATCGAAATCAATGAGAATCTCCTGTTCGTCGAAGAACCAATCGAGGTTATGGACAGGGAGGTGAAGCGTACTAAGCAGAGTCGCATCCCGATTGTGAAGGTACGGTGGAACGCAAAGCGTGGGCCAGAATTCACGTGGGAACGCGAAGATCAAATGAAGCAAAAGTACCCTCACCTATTCTAGTTTTCTCAAATCTAGCTTTCAAACAGAATTTCGGGACGAAATTCCCTCTAACGGGGGGATGATGTCACAACTGTAAATTTTGAGCCGTGTAATCTATGCATTCAACCTAATGTGAATCAAAAACTTCAATCAAATACAAGTACTATAAGTAGTCATCAAACAATTGGAGACCCTAGAAGTTCTTGTTAAGTCCATTTAGGACTAGGACTTCCTTATTGGATCCAAATGGACCAATAAGCTTCCAATTGGACTATCATGGGTTTAGGACCCTAATTGGGCTCTAATTGGACCCACATTCGTTTATTTCAATATTTTGGGCTAAGTAGAACCTAGAATGAAATAAAACACAAGTTTTGATCCATAACTTAACCTAACCTAGCTTAATAAAGCATAAAAATCACAATTTTATTTTATAAGTCCAATAAATACCCTAAACTACCTCTAATGTTGGGCTTAGGGGCAAAAGCCCAAATTTTTCCTCTTTCCCTTCATATTCTCGGCCCAAGGCCCAAACACAAGGAGAGGTTGACTTTTAAGTGCCACCTCATTTTTACCCATGGGTTCTCCATGCAAAAATCACATTCATCCATGCAAGCATCACCTCAAAGTCTTTTCTTCCTTCTCTCTCTCTCTCCCTCTCCCTTCTTGTTTCGGCCGAGGATAACCAACACACACACACATCTCACAAATTCTCTCAAAAATTCTCTCAAGAAACTCTCTCCTTTCCCCCTCCAAAAATCTCGAAATTTAGGGACTTTCCAAGAGGATTTTGCAAGTAAATCATCATCTAAGCATCCTAGAACTATCTCAAAACTCGAGATCTTCATCAAAGGGAGCCAAGGCCAAAAACACTTCATTTTTCCTTCCATTTCCTTGCAAAAAAAAAAAAAAAAACCGAACCAACACCCCAAGGTGAGCTTCATACCCCCCTATTTTCTGTTTTCACTTGTTTTTGGGGGGAGAATACAAGTCATATGTGTAGATCTATATGTATTTGTGTGCCTTGTATGATTTCCATGCTTATATGTATGCTTTTATGTGTTTTTATGTTGGATCTAGCCTCAAAACTCATCAAAACCGAGATGTAACTTGTGCTACATGATTTTAACTTCAAATATATTTCTAAACACTAAGTGCTTCAAGAAAAATTGGCTAAGTAGTTAATGATAATTTCTTTGGGTTAAAAACACAAATTTTGGGCCTAAAATGTGAAAAATGCAAAAATAAGGGTCCAAAACGACATTTCACAGATTCTGATGGATGAAGTGTGCTAAAACAGTTTTCATAAGTAAATTTCTGGAAATATACTCATTTAGTGGACTAAAATCATAAATTTTAAGCTTAATGGGCTAAAAATGTAATTTTCGGCCCAATAAGGCCCATTATGCAAATTTTTCTGTTTTGGAGGGCCAAAACCGTAACTTTCTGTAAAACAGTGGACTATAAGTGTTCCAACTCCTTTTCAAAGGTTAAAAACGCTTTTTAAATTTAAAAAGGACCAAAGTTGCAAAATTTTTCCAAATTGGGCCAAAATTGTAAAAGTTGCGAAAAGAAGGGGTTAAAACCGTAAAAACTGCATCTCCAGGAACTTAAACTGTTTTTATGAAAAATATGTTGAAAAATATTAATTTCAATAATTTTTGGTATTAAAATGTCAAGAAAAATAGTTTGAGGACTAAACCGGGAAGTATTTTATATAAAGGGTTAAAAATGTAATTTTTACAAATGATGAGGGGCTGAAAACAGAAATATTTCAAGGCTAGTTCAATATACACAATTTGATCAAATAATGGCATCGTGACTATCGACGAAATTCAATACACTACAATACCAAAAGTCGTTGTTAAACGAATTGGTTCGGTCTCGAACCAATAAAATCCGAAAACTACTAACACTACGACGCTATGACACTACGACACTACGATTCATACAACTAACGATTTGGAATTCACTATACATACGAGTGTGCACAGACGTCTACGCACCATCTTCGGGCCCCAAAAGTGTAAAATCTTGTTCGTTGAGCCTAGCTAGCCCAATGACCTGATCTTAAGGCCCGAAGACCTCTATCTTACGAAGTGTTGGGTTTTACCAATCCGACACGACGTAACCGGACTTTCAATGGCTGTAGACTACTGGTCCCCAAGGGTCCTTTAGTGTCGCCAGTGGAGTCTGCCTTTTTGCGAGGCGGGTCTGGGACCCCTCGTACACTATATCCCCAACCGGTTAATGGAGTCACCGGGGTCTTCGTGACCTCTTTCTCTTCGGATGTGGGACTACACCTAGTCAGGGCGATTGGATAACGCGATTAGTACTGACGACGCCTTCGGGTTCGTTAGTATAACTATAAACTGGGCGTTTGTGTAACGCGAGTTTGTAGTAAATAATCCTGCTCGAGAACCTTCCAACGTCGCCTGTGACTGACACTATGCGCTATGCAATGATTTCAATGTAACTTCATGTAATATAAGAAATTAGGAAAACATCGGGTTTTCCTAGGGTTTTGTTTTAATACATACAGATTCAAAACGCATACAACCTTGATGAACAAATTTTCTTTAAGTATAGAAACAAACAAGCATACCTATGGATCTTCACAACATTTTCAAAAGCTTTTCTGTTCAGAAAATATCGGATTTTCTGGTGGTTTTCAAACAATACAAAACATTGGATTTCAAACACTACTTATGAACTCACCAACATTTCATATGTTGACGATTTTCAAAATACTTGTATTCTCAGGGAACCAGTGAGTCAAGGGAAATCCTATTCAGTGACGGATGCGGTTTATTTTTGTATGAATTGAACGAATTAATTTTTGGGGAATGTAATGTTTAAACAATGTATGATATGTAAACGCTACTGGTTGTACTATGTTAATGAATGGTGACGAATGTTGTTATGTTTCATATATATTCAATGTTATGGTATTCAATTGAGTCACGACAGCCCCCGGACGTTTCCGCCGTCTGGTTCGGGGGTGTGACACATAAACTATACCTATTATAGTTTATCTAAAATGTATGTAATATGTATGAACTCTTTTATGAAAATGTGTTAGTGTTATGAATTTATCAAACTATACTTTTTATAGTTTAATATACGTGTTCTAAAATGAATGAATAATATTTATTATGAATGACTTAGTTTCAGTTCATGATGATAAACTAACAAAGAAACACATTCAATAATTTGAACTTATGATTATACACTTTGCTCAACATAATACAAAGTGTTATGATATTTACATGCTGTTGGCTAACTTTAGCCATTCTGCACTGTTTTGGAAAAATCATAGAAAAATCATACGAAGTTGAAAACTAGATCCGTAAATTCTGAGAGTTCAAAAAATGTGTCTAGTTTACTCATAATTTTTATCACGATTTTTAATGACCTCCAACTTGGGTGAATAAGTCCAAAATCACAGACTGGTCCGGATTGTTGTTTGAAATGATAGGCAGTTTTGTAAAAATCACCATAAATTGTAGAAAAATTGTATGGAGATGTGCAAGTAGCCATTTTAAAGCTAAGAACTTGAACTATTTTCACCTTGTACAGTTTTGAAAACAAAAATATTTAAGATGCCCAAAACAGTCCGTGAATGGAGTTGAACTTTTCTGATGAAGGCTGTTAGAAAATTTTAGTTATGTCCTTAGTGTTTTAACTTGTATTCCCCCCCTGAAAACTTGAGAAAACATCAAAATGTAGGGGTATGAACTCACCTTGAGTGATTTCAGTAGATAAGTGTTGAAGAAGAGAAGTGTTCAAGCCAAGAACACTTGAAGAATCACTTGAAGATTCGAAGCTCTAACACAAATATGATGGAGTTTGTGTAAGATATCCATGATTTGAGTGGAAATAAGTGAGATAATCATAAGGAGAATGGATTATGCTTACCAAATGTGGAAGAACACTTGATAATCAGCCTTGAATCTCGAGTTTGGTCGAGAAAGAGTTTGAGAGATTAGTGGTGTTTGATACTTAGTGGAATGAGAGCAAATGAGAAAAATGAGGAGAGATGATGTTTGTTCCAGCTCTAAAAACGTGGGAATGAGTGTAATTTGAGTGTAAGGGACATTGAAGTGACTTAGGTAAGGTGGGGAGGTGTGGTTAGTCAAAGAGTGGGTGTGGGGTGGTTGCTTGTGACATTGGATAAGGCAAAGTCAACACTCCACCTTTAATAATTCACACATTTGATTTTTATTATTTAGATAATGATTTTCATCAAAATATGTTTAAATTATGAATATTTAGGGTTTATTATGTTAAAATATAATTTCTGGAGAAAATCCCGCTTTAAAATCACGAAAAACGGGCTTAAAATGTTAAAAATATCAAAAATGGGCTAAAAGTGACAAATTTCCGAAATCTGGCCGAGGTTCGGCCTTCTGATGCTGAAACCGAGAGGAGGGAGGGTAGAAACCGAGAGGGGAGAAGGGAGAGAGCAGGAACCGAGAGTGGAGAAGAGAGATGAGAGGAACCGAGAGGGAAGAAGAGAACAGAGAGGCGGGTAGAGGCAGAGAGGAGAGAAGGAGCAGAGACCGAGAGGAGGGAAGAGAGAGCAGAGACCGAGAGGCGGGTAGAGACAGAGAGGGGAGAAGGAGCAGAGACCGAGAGGAGGGAAGAGAGAGCAGAGACCAAGAGGCGGGTAGAGACAGAGAGGAGAGAAGGAGCAGAGACCGAGAGGAGGGAAGAGAGAGCAGAGACCGAGAGGCGGGTAGAGACAGAGAGGAGAGAAGGAGTAGAGACCGAGAGAAGGGAAGAGAGAGTAGAGACCGAGAGGCGGGTAGAGACAGAGAGGAGAGAAGGAGCAGAGACCGAGAGAGGCAGAGACCGAGGCTCGGTCTCGCATGCCTCAGCCAATAGAGGCTCAGTTCTGGTCCTAAGAGGCCTCTCTTCTTGGTTTCGGTTCCTAAAGCCTATTTTTCTCGTTTTCGCCCCGTTTTAAGCCGTTTTTGACCCGGTTAAGGGTCGGAATGACCCGAATGATTCTAAAAAGTTACGGGAAACTTTTGGGAGAGATTTGGGAGAGATTTCTCACACTTGGAGAGATTTGACATTCTTGGGGAGATTTCCCATACAAAGAGATTTTTGCGAGAGATTTCACATACTTGGAGAGATTAGGGAGAGATTTGACATTCTTGGAGAGATTTCTCATACAGAGAGATATTTGAGAGAGATTTCACATAATTGGAGAGATTTGGGAGAGATTTGATATTCTTGGAGAGATTTCTCATACAAAGAGACTTTTGCGAGAGATTTCACATACTTGGAGAGATTAGGGAGAGATTTGACATTCTTGGAGAGATTTCTCATACAGAGAGATATTTGAGAGGGATTTCACATACTTGGAGAGATTTGGGAGATATTTGATATTCTTGGAGAGATTTCTCATACAAAGAGACTTTTGGGAGAGGTTTCACATACTTAGAGAGATTTCAAATAGAGAGAGATAGAGTGAAAACAATTGAGAGAGGTTTCGAGTGTGGCATTTGTGAGTGTCTGGCTTCGCAAGGCAAGGTTTGTAAACCCTGTTAAGCCTTGTTTAAGGATCTTACACACTCCCGATGAGTATGCAACATTGTTTTATCGGTTTGGGCTCACCACGTACCACAGTTTTAAGTTAAGGAGATCTAGGTGTTCGCACTTTTTGCTTTATGATTTCTCATTAGAATAGAGAGTTATGTAGAAGTTTCATAATGTAAATTCTAGTACCCATGGGCAAATTGAGTCAAACGGTTTGACTTGTTGACTTCGGTTGACTTTGTCTTGACCGAAATTTGACGGTTGTCACATTTTCTGCCAATAAAAGAATCCTACAAGATGGAGAGACTGACAAGAATATACAACCGAGAAATCGTGAGGCTTCACGGAGTGCCAGTGTCTATCGTCTCAGATAGAGACTGTAGGTTCACTTCACGTTTTTGGCAATCACTTCAGAAAGCACTTGGAACCCATCTCGACAGGAGCACCGCTTATCACCCACAAACGGATGGTCAAAGCGAACGAACCATCCAGACGCTCAAGGACATGCTTCGCGCATGTGTGATAGACTTTGGGAAGTCTTGGGATACCCACTTACCCTTAGTTGAGTTCTCATATAACAACAGTTACCATTCGAGCATCAAAGTCGCTCCTTTCGAAGCGCTATATGGACGTAAGTGTAGATCACCGTTGTGTTGGGCTGAGGTGGGCGACACCTAGATAGAAAAAGAACTAGCATCGGACAAGACGTTAACAGGACTGGAGATCATACGTGAAACCACGGAAAAGATAGTTCAAATCAGAGCTCGACTACAAGCCTCGTGCGACCGACAAAAGAGCTACGCTGATAGACAGCGAAAGCCCTTAGAGTTTCAGGCCGGGGATCAAGTATTGTTAAAAGTTTCACCTTGGAAAGGGGTCATTCGCTTTGGAAAATGGGGAAAACTAAACCCACGATACATTGGACCTTTCGAGATCGTTTCCCGAATAGGTCCAGTGGCGTACAAACTACAACTACCCGCTGAGCTCAGCAATGTACACCCCGTGTTCCATGTTTCCAATCTAAAGAAGTGTCTATACGATGAAACTCTTGTCATTCCCCGTGAAGAAATTGAAATCAATGAGAATCTCGTGTTCGTGGAAGAACTAGTCGAAATCATGGACATGGAGGTGAAGCGTACTAAGCAAAGTCGCATCCCGATCGTGAAAGTACGTTGGAATGCGAAGCGTGGACCAGAATTCACGTGGGAACGCGAAGACCAAATGAAGCAAAAGTAACCTCATCTATTCTAGCATTCTCAGATCTAGCTTTCAAAAGAATTTCGAGAAGAAATTCCCTCTAATGGGGGGATGATGTCACAACTAGAAATTTTTGGTGCCTTGTAACTACAACACTTATGTCAATTATGAATCAAAAACATGAAAGTATGTATGATGCATACTCTATGACAACAAAATTTCAATCAAACACAACATGCAAGCAATTCAAGTGGTCAATAAGCAATTGGAAACCCTAGAAGTTCCTGTTTAAGTCCATTTTGGACTAGGACTTCCTTATTGGGCCCAATGGACCAATAAGCTTCCAATTTGACCACCTTGGGCTTAGAACTCTTAAATGGGCTCTAATTGGACCCACTTCCATGTATTTTAATATTTTGGGCCATATTGGGCCTAGAATGAAATAAATTAATTATATGAACCATTTTCGGGCATAATTAACCCAATTGAGCCCTAATAGGTCATAAAAATCACACTTATATTTATTAGGACCAAAAATCACTCAACATAACTATGAAATTGGGGTTAAACCTTTAAGGCCCAAAAACTCTCTCTTCTCTCTCCATTCTCGGCCCAAGCCCAAAGGAAAAGAGGAGTTGACTTTTCCTATGCCACCTCACAATTACCTAAAGGATTTCCATGCAAAAATAACCCATACATCCATGCATTTCCCATACTTCCACGCAAGCACTCTTTTCTTCTCCCTCTCTGTAACATCCCAAAATTACCGGTTAAAAATTTCATTTTTAATTTAGATGAAAACATAAAACATCATTACAAACATTCATGATAAAAATCCATGTATGAAAAACCGGTGACATCATAATCAGAATTCAGAGTACATCCCAGAAAATCTACAATGCGGAAAACAAAAGGCGTATGTGTGATGTGCTGCTACCACGCCGACTCCTTTCCCTTAGCTGAGGAAGTACCTGAAACAACAACTGAAAAACGTAAGCACAAAGCTTAGTGAGTTCCCCCACAATACCCCATACCATGCAAGCATATAACAAAAACATTCAACTATGAGATACGGGCCCTTGCCCACACTCGTGAAGATACGGGCCCTGCCCACACTTTGCTTTCTGGGAGATACGGGCCATGCCCACACTCGGGAAGATACGGGCCTTGCCCACACTTCGTTATCTGGGAGATACGGGCCTAGCCCACACTCCACTCTCGGAGAGATACGGGCCTAGCCCACACTCAACCGCCAACTCATATCATACCATTATCACACAGACAACAAGTATAGACAGCTCTATCCTACTAGCATATATCGCAATCACTCAATTAAGAGATATGGGCTCGGCCCACACACTAATACTAACGTCTCGTCTATACGGGCCGACCTTGGTGCCTTAGACCCGTTACTACTGAAAGGAAACTAACCTCGAAATAGTTGATGGTGTGTGTGGGAACCGACTGTCTACTGCTGTTGCTACTCCGGAAATCCTCCGGTTGTAATTCCCACAACATACTCAATCAATCAATATTTACTGCCTTTTTGGGTGAAATGACCCTTTTACCCCCGACCATGCCCTAAGTCAAAGTCAGAGTCAACTTCCAGTTGACCCAACTCGTCGAGTTGGCTATCCAACTCGCCGAGTCTATGTCCAAACGACTATCTAGGATTCTGTTTCTACTCATCGAGTTAGGCGTTGACTCGACGAGTTCTCCATCCAACTGATGTTCAAGTCCTTCATCCTACTCGCCGAGTTGTATGAACAACTCGGCGAGTTCATCTTCATCTGATGAACACTTATGCTGCGACTCGTCGAGTTGTATGAACAACTCACCGAGTCTGACCTTGATCTAAGGAGATTGCCTTGAACTCGCCGAGTCAGGGCATCGACTCGCCGAGTTCCATTATGGGTGAGTTTTTGCTTCCAACTCACCGAGTCCCTCCTAGACTCACCTCGCGACTCGACATAACAAAAAAGGGGGAAAACCCAGAGACTCGCGACTGGACTCGCCGAGTCAGATGAGCGACTCGCCGAGTCCGTTCCATGCAAGAGCTAAAAATGTGATTTTGCTCGAATCCAATCCATGTCATTTGTAGATCTGGGCTCCTAGAGCATGAATAACACGTAAAGTTTCCAACTTTACGTGTAAATATCCATCTATGGGGATTTTAGGGTTTGAAATGCACCAAAAGAGTAGATCTAAGGTTTATGTGCAATGTGGGCTCATAAAGGTAGTGGATCTGAGCTCTTGGAGCTTAACTATGCTTGGATCAAGAGACCAATCGGCTTATTTGGGAACATTATGCACATACAAGCTTGGGGAATGGCTCAAGAATGTCTTAAATGAAGCAATAAGCATGGAAAGAAGGGAAAAACGAGATGTACCTCAATGGAACTGCTGAGAGAATACAATGGTGCTTGGATGGCTTCCCCTTCTTCTGGATCTACTTCCCTTCTTCTTCAAAACCTTCAAAAACACCAACAATTGCTTCAACTCTTCAAAGAACAAGCTTAAACGAGGGTTAGGGGCTGGCTTGGGGCGGATATGTTGCTTAAATAGGGTGCAAAACCCTGAAACTTAGGGTTTCATCCAACAACGGTGACTCGCCGAGTCCAGGATATGGACTCGCCAAGTCGCCAACTTAAGCGTGTCCCGTGTCTCGTCCCTACTCGGCGAGTCGAACCTATGACTCGCCGAGTCCAAGGCTTAAAAAGGAAAAATACTCAATGAAGATTTACATACCAGGAACTAGGCGCTACACTCTCTCTCTTGCTCTCGGCCGAATCCAAGCACACACACACACACATTTCACTCACAATTCTCTCAAGAAACTCTCTCATTTCTCCTCCATATTTTCGAGATCCAAGAGGTGTTCAAGGGATTTCTTCCATAAAAATCATCATCTAAGGTAAGATATTTCTTGGATCCATAAGCTAGCTATTTCATTTCATTCAAAAATCATCTCTTAATCCATTCAAACTTATGATCTAGCACCTTAGAAGCATCCAAGTCCGAGATCTTTCAAGAAAGGTTGCTAGGATCGAATTCTTCTCATCTTTTCCTTCCAAAACCGAAACCACACCCAAGGTGAGTTTCATACCCCCTTCTTTTTGGTTTTTATGAGTTTTTATGGGGGAGAATACAAGTAAATTTGTAGATCTATGTCTAAATGTATGCTATGTGTGATTTGATGCATGTATGTGTGTGATATCTTGTGTTTGTGATGAATATGCTATTCAACAATTGTGTAAAACTGAGATCTAAAACATGGGGAAGGAAATAAACATAACTTAAACTATTTTACACTAATCCAGTCAAGAAAAATAGTTTATATGGTTAGGATGTACATAGTTGAACATAAAACCCATTTTAGGGCTTAAATTGTCAAAAATACAAAACTTGGGGTCCAAACCGACAAATTATAAATTCTGGAGGATAAGAAGGGTCCAAATAGTTTTTAAAATAATTTTTCTGAACATCAACATTTTTGAGGGGCTTAAAATGTAAAATTTTAATCTAATGGGCTAAATTTGGGCTTTTCGGCCCAATAAGCTTCAAAGTGCGAAATTTCTAAATTGAGGGGCTGGAAATGAAAATTTCTGTAAAATAGGGGATTTGAAGTGAAACAAAACTATACCAATGGTCAAAAATGCTTTTCAAATTCAAAAAGGATCAAAGATGTAAAAGTTTTCTACTTTGGGCCAAAACTATCAAAGTTGCAAAATTTGGGGTTTCAACCGAGAAAACATTATTCTGGAAGGACTAAAGCTGTTTACAAAAATAAATTTGGACTAAAAATGTTTTTTCTATAAGTTTATGATACAAAAGTGTCAAAATAATGTTTTAAGGACTAAAATGAAATTCTTTTATATAAAGGACTAAAAGTGATATTTTCTTTATAAAAGAAAGGTTGTGAAAAAGTAAAAATTCTTACTTTTAAACAAATTAATTCATCAAGACAAATACGAGATCCACGACTACCGGCGAAACGTAATAACAAATACACTTTCAACACCAATATCGTTACCAAATGAATTGATTCGGTCTCGAATCAATAACAAATCAAAAATAATAAATAATAGTACTTCAATAAACACGCGAAATCTACGAGAATTCAATATTCAATCTTTGAGCTCGAAAGTTTCAAATCGTGCTTGTTGGGCCTTTCTAGCCCAATAACATGATCTTTAGGCCCGAAGGGAACGCGCTTACATGTTATCAGGTCTTCTATGACCTAATTCCATGTAAAAGGATTTTCAATAGCTCTATTGTGTTGTTGGGCCCTAATGGTCCACTAGTACTGCTAGTAAAGTCGAGAAGTCAAATGCGAGTCAGGTCAAGTGCCTTTCGCATTCCCGATAGCCTTGAATAACTTGTGGAAATAAAGGAGGCTTCTTACCCTCCTTTCTCCTCGGTTGTTGGGCTTACGGGAACTCGAGTAATCAGATTCGTGACGTTAAACAAGAGAAGTCAGGGTGGTTGGATTACGTGAGTAGTATGGACGACGCCTCAAGGATCGTTCGTAATTTGTAGTTATAAACTAGTCATTTTCATTAATGCGTGATTATAACAACTCACAAACTTTAAGTAATCCAATGTCACCTGGGTAATCAAAAACATTCGCCGTATCGCTATAACAGTAAACAAGTCATGTAATTTGCGTATTGGGAAAACATCGGGTTTTCCCGGAAAGTTCAACATTCTCACCTGCGTGATGTTTACATAGTTCAACAATTATATATGTTTTCAAAATCGACAAGCATATTTACGGATCTCCACACTTTTTATAAACAATTACTCTTTTTAGAAAATATCGGATTTTCTGGGTGTTTCAACTTCACGAAAAATCATTTTCCATAACATTACTTATGAACTCATCAGCATTTCATATGTTGACATTTTCAAAATAACTTGTATTCTCAGGTAACAGGTATACAGAAGAATATGTATCAAGTTATGTCATGGTGTTTTGTTTAGATTAATTATCAAACGGTTTATGTTATGGAATTGTAATGTTTAAAACAATGTACTGAATGTAAATTATATCAGTTGTAATATTTCAATGCATGGTGATGAATGATGTTATGATTCATGTATAATCATTGTGATGATATTCAATTAAGTCACAATAGTCCTCGGACGTTTCCGCCATCTGGTTCGGGGGTGTGATAGGTTGGTATCAGAGCTCTGTTTATAGTGCACTAGCATATCTAACCACACATAAATATGCAACTATAAACCAAAAGAGGGACTAACACAACTCTGAACAAAACAAGTAAAACATAACAATAAAACACCCTTGCTTGCATTAGGAACAAGAACATAATACCGAACCAAACAAGATAATGCTAGGATCTCGGTTAAGCCAGAGCTGTTCTAGTCATATCAAGGAGTGCATGTAGCATGATCAACTCCATTCCCTCCAAGGTATAACTATAACACATTCTGAGGAGATCGTGATAGCTAGGGAACCTAAAAAATACCCCTTTATCACCAAGAAGAGAACATCCGTTTAGTCTATACAATAGTTGTAGAGTCATAGGATAATGATAGTTTATTCGTATACCTTCTCCCAACCTTCATGGAAGGAGAGCAACAGGGCATTCAGTTTCATCAACTCCTAGTGGCTCACGGGGTGATTGAAGATGAACCTGAAGGGAATCATGAGGAAGCACATGACGTCGGACCTGACGAGTACACAGACACTGACTACGAGTTTTAGGAGACCGATGATGACATGGAGGAAGGACAAGACTCGGGCAAAGATAACACCACGTTATTTGTCGGTGAGGCCCAACCGGACCACCCCGCCCCACCAGTGAACCCCGCAAGGGAGAATCGCTATCCCGAAGCTGAGATTGCCGCCCTGCGGCAACAGCTGTTCACCATGGAAGCACGTGCAGTGAAAGCTGAGCATGAGAGGGATGAGGTCATTAGGGACATGACTGAGATGGCTCAGTTGTTGGCTCAACACTTCGGCATATGATCTCGCCTTTATCTTAGGACACACCATGGAGTGTTAGGGATAGACTTATCTTACTAGGTCATTAGGATCTATGCTATGTACCTCGACTCTATGTTTAAGTGACTACACTACTCATAGAGCCGTTATGCTGTCGAACTAATATCACTTATGTATGCTCTTACGAGCAAAATTTTCATGCATCAAATGCGGATAATATTAGTAAAAGTTTTTATATGTTTTATTATGATGTTATAATCTACTATGTGTTACGAATCCATGATTGTATGCTAAATTGTAGAAGTACTTAAGTTTGTGCCACACACCTAGTCTATAGGATCACAACCTCACCACATACACTCAACATCTTTTCGTTCTATGACAGAAATACGCCTCCACGACCCATTCGCGAAAACCCTGGACCAACCCCACCCAAAGTTGACTCAGCTGCATTCCAGGCAGCTGTATCTGCTGCGGTCACCGCAACAATGGCACAAATTCACCATGGGAACAATGGAGGAGTCAACGGACAAGGGGCCGGAAGTTCGAACAACGGGATGAATCAAGGACCCACCAAAACATGTTCCTACAAAGACTTCACAAACGCTAAACCACGAACCTTTAACAGCACTGGAGGAATGATCACCCTGAAACGATGGATCGAGAAGGTGGAATCGGTGTTCGAGATATGCGATTGCCCTGAAGAGATGAAGGTGAAGTTTGCCGCATTCACTTTCGTTGACCAAGCACTCACTTGGTGGAACGGAGACGTGGAAGCCATGACACTCCCCGTAGCCAATTCCATGCCATGGGCAGAAATGAAAGAAATGCTGATGGCCGAATACTGCCCTCGTGGTGAAATTCAGAAAATGGAACAAGAGTTGTGGAATCTCACCGTCCGGAATGCTGATATAGATGCCTACATATTAAGGTTTAGCGAACTGTCTCTGTTATGACCTGGTATGATTACCTCAGAGGGTAAGAAGATCAAACGATTCATCTGGGGACTAACCTCCCCGATCCAAGGAAACGTGATAGCTGCAAATCCCGAAACTTTCGACAGTGCCAAGAGATTGGCCAAGAAGTTGTATGACCACAACAAGAAGAAGGGTGAGAAGCAAGTAGGGATTGAAGTTAAGAAGGAAAATGATAGCAGGAAAGGGAAAAACAACAAGAGGAAGGGACGTCAAGGCTCCGAGTCATCCAAGAAGCAGCAAATAGTGGCAGTTAATGCTGCAACCGCTCAAGTTCAGTCCACACCACATGCTCCAGCCTCAGCTGCTCCAAGTGCTCCTAGACCTTATTTCGGTAATCTTCCCAAGTGAAACAAGTGCGGTTTCCATCACAATGGAGAATGCAGAGAGATGCAGTGCACCAGTTGCAATCAGAAGGGGGCACACGACAAGGTACTGCAGGACCTACCCATCGTCAGCATCAACAACAAAAATAACTGCAAAAACAACATCACCAACACTGGCGGCAACAATGCAGGACCTAGCCACACCTGCTATGGATGTGGGAGGACTGGGCATTTCCGTCGAAATTGCCCTAACAACAACAATCCCAGAAATGGAGGAAACAGGAAGGGTACTGACCATGGGTCAGGGGGAGGCGATTCAGGATCCCGCTGTTGTTACCGGTACGTTATCCCTAAACCACACTTATGCATGCATCCTATTTGACACCGGAGCGGAGCGAAGTTTTGTGAGCAATAAGTTTAAACATTTGTTAAAACAACAACCCCATAAGCTCAATGAAACCTTTACGGTGGAAATGACCAATGGGAAAACCGAATCCACTGGGGAAATCTACATCAGATGTACCCTAACTCTAAATCAACACGTGTTTCGAATAGAATTGATGCATGTTTCCATTAGGAGTTTCAATGTGATTATTGGCATGGATTGGTTAAGCCCCCACCATGCTGAAATTATGTGTCACGAGAAGGCCGTTCGCTTTCACCTTCCCAATCACGAAACCCTAGTTATTTACGGAGACAAACCTAGCACGAACCTTTGCCTCATCTCGTGCATCCAGGCACAACAACATCTACGAAAGAACGATTTGACATTCCTGGATCATATAGTGGATAAAACCAAGGAAGAGGTTAGCATTCAAGACATTCCAGTAGCACGTGAATTCCCAGACGTATTTCCTGAAGATCTTCCTCGAGTACCCCCAGAGAGACAAGTTGAATTTAGAATTGATCTTGTTCCAGGAGAAACCCCTCTCGCTAAATCGCCTTACCGGCTAGCTCCTGCTGAGATGCAGGAATTGTCCAGCCAACTCAACGAACTCCTGGGCAAAGGATTCATCTGACCTAGCTACTCGCCATGGGGAGCTCCAATCCTCTTTTTCAAAAAGAAGGACGGATCTTTTAGGATGTGCATCGATTACAGAGAGCTAAACAAACTCACTGTCAAAAATCGCTATCCACTCCCACAAATCGACGATCTATTTGACCAGCTCCAAGGAGCTAGTTACTTCTCTAAGATAGATCTACGGTCCGGGTACCATCAGCTCAAGGTCCGGGAAGAGGACATTCCCAAAACCGCTTTCCGAACTTGTTACGGACATTATGAATTTGTCGTCATGCCCTTCGGTCTAACAAATGCCCCTGCCGCATTTATGGACCTGATGAACCGAATCTGTCAACCATTCCTTGACAACTTTGTTATCATCTTCATTGACGACATCCTAGTCTATTCCCGAAGCGAAGAAGAGCATGGCCAACATCTCCGACAAATCCTGGAAACCTTGCAAACGGAAAATCTATACGCAAAACTCTCCAAGTGTGAGTTCTGGATCCGTAGCGTGAACTTCCTAGGTCATGTTGTTAGTTAGGAAGGAATTCATGTGGATCCTTCTAAGGTCAAATCCATTGAAGAATGGGAAGTTCCGATGACACCCACCGAAATTCGCCAATTCTTAGGCCTAACAGGCTACTATAGGAGGTTCATTCAGAACTTCTCTAAGATTGCAAAACCACTTACCTCGCTTACACAAAAGGGCGAACCATTCAAATGGATGGACAAACAAGAAGTTGCATTCCGAACCCTGAAGCAATCGCTCTGCAGTTCCCCGGTACTATCTCTACCAGAGGGAACGGAAGATCTCGTGGTCTACTGTGACGCATCAAATCAGGGTTTAGGTTGCGTTCTCATGCACCGTGGAAAAGTGATAGCTTGCGCATCCCGCCAACTAAAGACACACGAAGTGAATTATACAACCCACGATCCGGAACTGGGAGCAGTGGTCTTCGCTCTGAAGATTTGGAGGCATTACCTCTATGGTACGAAGTGCACCATCTTCACGGATCACAGAAGTCTCCAACACATCCTGAATCAAAAGGGGTTGAATATGAGACAAAGAAGATGGATTGAATAATTAAACGATTATGAGTGTAAAATCAAGTACCACCCATGCAAGGCTAACGTGGTAGCTAATGCCTTGAGCCCGAAGGAGTACTCTAATCGTCGTGCGAAAACTCTCTCAATAACCATCCAATATCACCTAACCACTCAGATCGGGGTAGCCCAGTCAGATGCCATGAAGGCGGAAAATAGAGCAAGCGAAGCATTACGCGGAATGGAGAAGAATCTAGAGGTAAAAGAGGATGGAGTATACTATTTCATGAACCGTATTTGGGTCCCTAAACTCGGAGGATTTAGGGAGGTAGTCATGAATGAAGCTCACAAAACGCGATACTCCATCCATCCAGGTTCGGACAAGATGTACTTGGATATTAAACAACATTGTTGGTGGCCTAACATGAAGGCAGAAATTGCCACCTATGTCAGCAAATGCATTAATTGCGCCAAAGTAAAGGTGGAGTACCAGAAGCCCTCGGGGTTATTATAGCAACCGGTGATTCCCGAGTGGAAATGGGAAGGGATTTCCATGGACTTTATGACCAAGCTACCCAAGAAGTCAGACGGATTAGACACTATATGGGTAATAGCTGACCGACTGACGAAATCCGCCCATTTTTTGCCAATAAAAGAATCCTACAAGATGGAGAGACTGACAAGAATATACAACCGAGAAATCGTGAGGCTTCACGGAGTGCCAGTGTCTATCATCTCACATAGAGACAGTAGGTTCACTTCACGTTTTTGGCAATCACTTCAGAAAGCACTTGGAACCCATCTCGACATGAGCACCGCTTATCACCCACAAACGGACGGTCAAAGCGAACGAACCATCCAGACGCTCGAGGACATGCTTCGCGCATGTGTGATAGACTTTGGGAAGTCTTGGGATACCCACTTACCCTTAGTTGAGTTCTCATATAACAACAGTTACCATTCGAGCATCAAAGTTGCTCCTTTCGAAGCGCTATATGGACGTAAGTGTAGATCACCGTTGTGTTGGGCTGAGGTGGGCGACACCTAGCTAGAAAAAGAACTAGCATCAGACAAGACGTTAACAGGACCGGAGTGTTGGATTATTGTCTAAGTCCATAACTATTTTGGTATGTACTTGACCCGATGGTGCATGGTCCTTTTGGGTTGCCTTCACCAAAGCAACTTGATAGGATGAATTATGGAGAGAAAGGATTAAATATGATTTATTATTATATTATGATAATAATATATTAAAGGAGAAATCATATTGTTTAATTAATATTAGTCAAGAATTAATTGGTAATTAGTTTTGTGACTAAAAGAGATTAATTAAACTTAAGGGACTGGAATTGTAATTATAAGATAATTGCAATTTGGGCTATGGATTGTCTTATATTAAGGAGTGGACGAATCCTATGGGGAAACCCATAAGAAATCGTCCAAGGACTTAAGGAAAGGAGTCCATGGGTTGCTTAGGGCCTAATCATCTAAATTAGGGTTTCCTTGTTAGATAACCCTAATAGCCTCACTATATATAGAACCCTTATGACCCAAAAACGGGGCTAATGATCTTTCTAGGGTTTCACACGTTTTTTGGGCAGCCTCCATCCTCTCTCCTCTTCATCCTCTTGCTTATGGTGTTTGTGAACCATTAGAGGAGTGACAATTGCGACTTTAAGCTTTCTAAAGTCAATACAAGGAGATTTGGGATTGTTATTGCTACATAACAATCAAGGTAATATCTTAAACATATTCTCATGTTAATATGATTACTTGAATGCTAGAATTAGGGTTTATAGTCTTGGATAACTTGCATGTACAATAGAGAAACCTAGATCCAAGCATTAGGGTTTGTATGAGCACATAGGATGTTCTTAGGACCAAAACCCATTAGTGGTATCAAAGACTAGCTTGGTTTCAATTGTATTGATGCATTGTATAACTGAAAAAAATCTTTTTTTGGTGTTTTGGAGGCTGGACTCGCCGAGTCCATAGCTGAACTCGTCGAGTCCATGCAAACTCGACGAGTCCAAGCCTGACTCGACGAGTCAGCTCGACAGAAGGATGGAATCTCGGGTTTTCTTGCTGTTTTTGCATTAGGATAGTTACCTTATCATGTTAGATCAGTATTAATCCGATTATGTGATATATTTGACTATATGTTTGATCTAAATGAAGATATTTATCAATTAATAAGATAATTGATTAATTATTTTGAGTAAATTGATAAATTGTTTTGCAAGAAATCATTAAATAAATCAAATATGGATAACTATGTGATTAAATGTTAATTTAAAATTATTTGTTATTTGATCCTTGTTGTTATGAAAAGTTTCATATTTTCCCCTTTAGGTTTTATAGTTTAAACTTGAACCCAAAAAGTTTTGTTGTTTTGAAATTTAAATAGTTAAAGCCCTAATGTTTTGAAAAAGGTTTCAAAACTTGCCCTCAAGTTTTGGAATTTAAAATGAATTTAAAATTTTGATTAAAAAGTTTAATTTTGATGTATATTTAAATTCTAAACCCTAATGTTTTGAAATGTTTCAAAATTTGCCCTCAAGTTTTGGAATTTAAAAGTTGATTAAAAGTTAATTAGGAATGTTAAATTCTAAAACCCTAGTAATGTTTTGAAAAGTTCAAATCACACCCTTATGGTTTTATTAATTAATTAAGGAGTATAATTAAAAGAGGTTTAATAAATCCATAAAGTTTTGGTTTACAATTTAATTGAATTAAAAGTGTAATTGTTAAAGTTAACCACATAGTATTTTAAAAGTATAAAATACACCTTGTACTATATATAACATTAAAAGTCTAACATTATATATATGTATGAGTAAAAGTCAGTCTTACCGTTAGTAGGCCTCATTTATGAAGCTAGTCTATAAGGGGTGTTTAAGGAAATTGCCTATAATATGGCGATTGAATGAGTATCCACTCTTACCCACCGCACTCTTGACTAGTGGAGGGTCGTTAGCTGAACAGGTAGGATAGGACGAAACCTTCCATTATAAGTATAATGAAATACAAAAGTAACTAAATGTTTTTACAAATTCCCAATCTTAGTTACTTAGGCAAATTGAATCGATGCAATTCCATGAAATTACACTTTGTGCCCTTGCGAAGATGTTAGTGGAGCGTGTGTAGTTTACTGGCACACTAAATGGTTCTAAGCAAAGGTAGCAAAGGGTGACACAATGTTTGTCATAGTTCGGTGGAGCGTGTGTGGTTTACCGGCACATCGAATAGGTGACTGTAACTTGTGAGGGCACCATGTAAGTTTGCATGGTTATTCACACCCGCTTTGTGATCCTCGGCATCCCAGTCACAAACAAGAGGGGCACATCGAGATTTAAACATGCCATTGAAATGTTCAATGAATCTCAAAGGATCTAGGAGTTTTCATAGATTTAAAACTTAAATTTATTTTTCGTTTTTTATAGTGGAAATTAGTGAATCGTCATTCACTTACCTTCAAATATTCTGCAACTAGATTACGGCATCCCTTTTCTAGGTTGTAGCGTATTGTGTTGGGTCCTAGCCTTAGTATCTCATTTGGGTGATTTACTAAGGACTCAATCGATCAACTAACTTGAATTTGTTTTCTCCCGTTTTGTAGATGTCAAATTTCGACAACTATGGTCTTCCCAAATCCCGTGGAACAAGCATTCCACATGAAGATGGTATTCCACGATTCGATCGAGGAACAAGAAATTATGTTTCACTTCCTCCACCTCCTCCAATTGTTCTCCCTAACCCACAAGATTGTACAATTGAAAGGTTCAATATCACTCAAGCCCTTTTGGCAAGTAAACATAAGGAAGGAAAGTCAGTGTGTGCACACGTCTTAGGGATGAAGTCACACATTGATAGGTTAAGAATGATGAGATCCGTTGTCGGTGAAGAGATGGCTATTGATTGGGTTCGTCAGTCACTTCCTAACTCGTATAGTGAGTTCGTAAGAGAGTACTATATGATGAACCACGACGTGACCCTTATTGATCTCAACTATATGCTTATTGCTGCTGAATCAACAATGGTTTGGCGCAATATAAAAGCAAAGTTGATTGGTGAATCTGCATTCAAGACCTCTAGGGATATAGACAATGGCAATGAAAGACATGCAATGATCGAAAAGTTTGATCATAAGAGAAAGGCGATGTTTGAAGTAGTTCCATGTGTTGTTCCAAAAGAGTCAATTTGCTTTTATTTCCAAGAGAAGGGACATTGGAGACAAAGTTGCCCTATTTACCTAAGAGATCTAAGAGATGGGAGAGTCAAAGTATGACTACGCTTTAGGTAAAATCCACTATCTAACTCCGTTAAGTTCATATTCATTGATTCTTAATACATGATGTGATAAGATTGCATTTGAATGTTTTGAAGGATCGGTGAAAAGAAAGGAAGCTTGATAAGAGAGCAACATGAATCTAATCACAAGAGATGGATCTCGATCACATGGACTTGAAGATTGGATTTTGAGCTTAGATAGTTATGATAGAGTTGTTAGAAATTTTCCTTTTACATAGTTTTCAATATATTTTGCATTGTAAGGACAAATGTTTTTCCGCTGCTTTTATAAATAAAATAAATTTTGTTTGACTTATTTATTTATTTGTTTACTTCCTTGCAATGAAATTGTTATGAAAATTGATGTTTGCATATTTCTACAACAAATGGATATGATTCTTAGTTATGTTATGGAAATGTCCAGAATTTACCAAATAGGGAGAGTTTCTCATCGCCCAAATTTCAATTGGACAGAAATTTGGAATCACGCAACTTGGTTGCATGATGAATGGGAAATTTCATATTTGGAAATTAGACTAATTCGTTGACAAAGTGTCAAGTGAAAGGACTAGGAGATCGAGAACACAAAGTTGTGTGTTGATAAAGTCCACCATAAGAGAAACAAAGATATTCGTCATGATTTACTAAAGGTTTAGTAAATATGATTATACTTATAAGATTAAGTATAATTCGGAATTGATTAAAAGGTTTAAATCAATAGCAAAACGAATAAGAATCAAGTAGGCAGAAAGATAAAAGTTTCTCCATTATAAGAAGAAGGGAGAGTACCTTTTATGCTTTATGATAGGTCTTAATGATTAAGAACCATATCTCAATTGATCCTCTAAGTGAGTCTTAGTACAGTTGTATGTTTAAGAAGAGGAATCAAGAATTGAAGAAATGGTTAAATCAAAAGGTCAATCATAATTCGTTCTAATAACAAGTCTTAAAGTTAAGATTGTGACAATAAGTGACAAGTATTAAGAAGGTTTATGACATTCATCAAATGTGGAAAGTTGTGATGTCTTGGATAAGACAAAGGCCAACTAGGACCAATTTATGAAGTGTTTTGATAAAAGCTACACTGACTCTTGAATATTTGTTTTATCAAGAAATGTTTATTGACAAGAGAATCTTATATGCCAAGGAGTCAGTGGGAGTCTTAATGGTCTTGAAAGGTTTCAAGAACAAATCAAATAAACCTTATCATTCATCACTAGTACACGAGTTAAGGTTTACAACCTATCGTGTTGACGTTATTTTGTTTCTGTGCTATTCCAATTGAGTTAATTAAGCATGTGAGTTCTATGAGTTCTCATTTTGAACGCATAAAAGGCAAGGCACGTTGATAAATGAAAAGTACATTGATAGGAAAAAGGTGAGGTGCTTAACTACTTGGAAGACGTGGTGGGCAGCTGTGCTACCGTAAGGCAAGAAATCAAGATTAAGAAAGTTCGGTCCATATGAGTTTGAATTTGTCGTAAACCTTGGTTTTAACAAATTTACATGGATAGGAACACATACACCATTTAAATCGAAGTGTCATAAGATTTCCTCCCTCATGAAAATGATTGTGAGGCAATGCTTTCACTAAGAAAGATTTTAAGAAGATAGTGATTGTAAAATTGCATTCTCGAATTCGATTATGGTTACGGTATCCCTTTCCATGATTTGAATTGTGAGGTTTGGCAATTAGTCTTAATTGTTTAGACACACATATAAGCTATCTAAGGCAAAGGTGTATAAGTTTAAGAGGTCTTGATAAAAGATTATCAAAGCATTAAGTATTAGAAACATGGACTTAAGAAATTCAATAGGTATTGTTTTTCTGGAAGTTAAGATGTTTTGAATACATGTTGAAGCTAGTGGGAGCATAAGTGTTATGTTTTTATAGTAATCAGCATGATAGTGAGAGCATAAAAGTTATGATTGTATGATTATTAAGGAAAGTATTGCAAGTTGGCAATATTAATTATAGAAAACAAGTCATTCTTTGCAAAGTTGTAAGGATGGAATAGTTGTTTTGCTATAATTAAGGGAGAGAATAATATGCTTAATTTCAAATCTAAAGGCTTAGGTTGTGGAATGTTAATAAAATTTAGTCAAAGGTACATAGTATGTTCTTAAAATTTCGATTATGATTACGACATTCCTCTTCAAAATTCGAATTTTGAGAACATAGCAAATAAAACATTATGCATCGTGTCCCATACACTTCGGGTATAGGATTGATTGCAGATGCTTTAATGTTTGACCATTCTAAAATTTTCAAAATGTCTAGCGCATTTAGAGGGAAAAGGGACTAGAATTGGTTTTGACTAAAATAATTAAACAACTATCAAAGGACAATCCAAAGTTCAACGAGGATTGGTTGCTTATAAGTAGTTGGAAGCATGGAAATTATGGAAATGTTTCCACATTGGATGGACCATATCGACATCATTACGAATAGATAAGATTCTGTTAAGAATGAGTTGTCATATGGAAAATATGGAAGCGTGTCCATATTGGGAATTGAATATTGAAAATCTATGTCTAGATTAGAAACTTTTATGCAAAAGGATGTTCAAAGGAATGTACTTTGAGTGAGAGACATCATATCTAAGGAATTGTCTTGTAACAATCTCCGATAGAAGATTTTGTAATATCATTGGCAATAGTCTTTGTGACTTTGGTGCAGTGACATTACGAAAGAATCATTACATAGAATGTTAGAATCTAGCATATTCTATAAGTAGCAAGAACTTGATATTCTTTCACTTATGAAAAAGGATTTGGAGTTGTGAAATGAGAATGATTGGAAATGTGTTCAATTTGATCTATTTCACAAAGTAAGAACCGTAGATAAACATGGTGTGCATGCTAAGAGCATGGGACAAGTGTTATAATTCAAGTAAGAAGTTGATTACCCGAAACGACAAATAATGAGTAATCGATATGGTGATAAATAAAAGGTGTTTTTTATACTCAAATGTTTAAGGCCATATGGGATTAGTATTATTCTTGTGTTTCGCATTTGCATGTTTTGACTTCCAGAATAATTGAATTTATTAAGAATAATCGAATTATTCAAACGGGCCACAGTCGTTCATATGTTGGAAGTAGATATGAATGAAGACTGTCGTGAATTGGTGTGTGGATTGTCTAAAAGAGTATTAGACATAAGCAAATGTTTGTTGCAACGTTCATGAGTGCTTATGAATATGAATTTGAGCATTGGATTAAACCCACGCTCACTTGGATCACTTTATGAATTGTATCACGAGTGATTGGTGAGACGATAACATCTTATATTCTTGAAACCGAGATGTCTGAGTTGTATCTTGCTAATTGGTTGCACATTGATAATATGAAAACGCACTAGTAACTTGGTGTTATAAAACATATTGTTGTGTGTGATTCGGTGAGTGAGTGCAAGCGAGCATTGTATCAAAGTTTATCCTTTCCTTTTATCCAAAGTAGGATAAAAGCGATATCTTTGGGCCCCTCGATGATTTAGTGATGACAAATGTAAATGCTCAGCCGGGCTAGGGCTAATTTGATTTGTTCAATTAGTCAGTCGTCATAAACCGGAAGTCGAGAAATAGTACAAAGAGAATGATTAGAAATCATGTCTCATACGGTATCTAGAATGGAGGAATATATGATCCCTTATCTAAAGGACACACGTATCTGATAGGATTAGAGTTGACATCGGCTTTGGAAAGCTACGATTGCAGATCAGGATCTGAAGTCATACGCATAATAGTTATTAGACTTATCCAAGTGGGAGACTGTTGGATTAGTGTCTAAGTCCATAACTATTTTGGTATGTACTTGACCCGATGGTGCATGGTCCTTTTGGGTTGCCTTCACCAAAGCAACTTGATAGGATGAATTATGGAGAGAAAGGATTAAATATGATTTATTAATATATTATGAGAATAATATATTAAAGGAGAAATCATATTGTTTAATTAATATTAGTCAAGAAATAATTGGTAATTAGTTTTGTGACTAAAAGAGATTAATTAAACTTAAGGAACTGGAATTGTAATCATAAGATAATTGTAATTTGGGCTATGGATTGTCTTATATTAAGGAGTGGACGAATCCTATGGGGAAACCCATAAGAAATCGTCCAAGGACTTAAGGAAAGGAGTCCATGGGTTGCTTAGGGCTTAAGCATCCAAATTAGGGTTTCCTTGTTAGATAACCCTAATAGCCTCACTATATATAGAACCCTTATGACCCAAAAACGGGGCTAATGATCTTTCTAGGGTTTCACACATTTTTTGGGCAGCCTCCATCCTCTCTCCTCTTCATCCTCTTGCTTATGGTGTTTGTGAACCATTAGAGGAGTGACAATTGTGACTGTAAGCTTTCTAAAGTCAATACAAGGATATTTGGGATTGTTATCGCTACATAACAATCAAGGTAATATCTTAAACCTATTCTCATGTTAATATGATTACTTGAATGCTAGAATTAGGGTTTATAGTCTTGGATAACTTGCATGTACAATAGAGAAACCTAGATCCAAGAATTAGGGTTTGTATGAGCACATAGGATGTTCTTAGGACCAAAACCCATCACGGAGATCATACGTGAAACCACGGAAAAGATAGTTCAAATCAGAGCTCAACTACAAGCCTCGTGCGACCGACAAAAGAGCTACGCTGATAGACGATGAAAGCCCTTAGAGTTTCAGGTCGGGGATCGAGTACTGTTAAAAGTTTCACCTTGGAAAGGGGTCATTCGCTTTGGAAAACGGGGAAAACTGAACCCACGATACATTAGACCTTTCGAGATCGTTACCCGAATAGGTCCAGTGGCGTACAAACTACAACTACCCGCTGAGCTCAGCAATGTACACCCCGTGTTCCATGTTTCCAATCTAAAGAAGTGCCTATCTGATGAAACTCTCATCATTCCCCTTGAAGAAATTGAAATCAATGAGAATCTCCTGTTCGTGGAAGAACCAGTCGAAATCATGGACAGGGAGGTGAAGCGTACTAAGCAAAGTCGCATCCCGATCGTGAAAGTACAATGGAACGCGAAGCGTGGACCAGAATTCACGTGGGAACGCGAAGACCAAATGAAGCAAAAGTAACCTCATCTATTCTAGCATTCTCAGATCTAGCTTTCAAAAGAATTTCGGGACAAAATTCCCTGTAATGGGGGGATGATATCACAACTAGAAATTTTTGGTGCCTTGTAACTACAACACTTATGTTAATTATGAATCAAAAACATGAAAGCATGTATGATGCATACTCTATGACAACAAAATTTCAATCAAACACAACATGCAAGCAATTCAAGTGGTCAATAAGCAATTGGAAATCCTAGAAGTTCCTGTTTAAGTCCATTTTGGACTAGGACTTCCTTATTGGGCCCAATGGACCAATAAGCTTCCTATTTGACCACCTTGGGCTTAGAACTCTTAAATGGGCTCTAATTGGACCCACTTCCATGTATTTCAATATTTTGGGTCATATTGGGCCTAGAATGAAATAAATTAATTATATGAACCATTTTGGGGCATAATTAACCCAATTGAGCCCTAATAGGTCATAAAAATCACACTTATATGTATTAGGACCAAAAATCACTCAACATAACTATGAAATTAGGCTTAATCCTTTAAGGCCCAAAAACTCTCTCTTCTTTCTCCATTCTCGGCCCAAGCCCAAAGGAAAATAGGAGTTGACTTTTCCTATGCCACCTCATAATTGCCTAAAGGATTTCCATGCAAAAATAACCCATACATCCATGCATTTCCCATACTTCCATGCAAGCACTCTCTTCTTCTCCCTCTCTCTTTTGCTCTCGGCCGAATCCAAGCGTACACACATACACATTTCACTCATAATTCTCTCAAGAAACTCTCTCATTTCTCCTCCATATTTTCGAGATCCAAGAGGTGTTCAAGGGATTTCTTCCATAAAAATCATCATTTAAGGTAAGATATTGATTGGATCCATAAGATAGATATTTCATTTCATTCAAAAATCATCTCTTAATTCATTCAGACTTATGATCTAGCACCTTAGAAGCATCCAAGTTCGAGATCTTTCAAGAAAGGTTGCTAGGATCGAATTCTTCTCATCTTTTCCTTCCAAAACCGAAACCACACCCAAGGTGAGTTTCATACCCCCTTCTTTTTGGTTTTTATGAGTTTTTATGGGGGAGAATACAAGTAAATATGTAGATCTATGTCTAAATGTATGCTATGTGTGATTTGATGCATGTATGTGTGTGATATCTTGTGTTTGTGATGAATATGCTATTCAACAATTGTGTAAAACCGAGATCTAAAACACGGGGAAGGAAATAAACATAACTTAAACTATTTTACACTAATCAAGTCAAGAAAAATAGTTTATATGGTTAGGATGTACATAGTTGAACATAAAACCCATTTTAGGGCTTAAATTGTCAAAAATACAAAACTTGGGGTCCAAACCGACAAATTATAAATTTTGAAGGATAAGAAGGGTCCAAACAGTTTTTAAAATAATTTTTCTGAACATCAACATTTTTTAGGGGCTTAAAATGTAAAATTTTAATCTAATGGGCTAAATTTGGGCTTTTCGGCCCAATAAGCTTCAAAGTGCGAAATTTCTAAAATGAGGGGCTGGAAATGAATTTTTTTGTAAAACAGGGGATTTGAAGTGAAACAAAACTATACCAATGGTCAAAAATGCTTTTCAAATTCAAAAAGGATCAAAGATGTAAAAGTTTTCTACTTTGGGCCAAAACTGTCAAAGTTGGAAAATTTAGGGTTTCAACCGAGAAAACATTATTCTGGAAGGACTAAAGCTGTTTATAAAAATAAATTTGGACTAAAAATGTCTTTTCTATAAGTTTATGATACAAAAGTGTCAAAATAATGTTTTAATGACTAAAATGAAATTCTTTTATATAAAGGACTCAAAGTGTTATTTTTTTATATAAAAGAAAGGTTGTGAAAAAGTAAAAATTCTTACTTTTAAACGAATTAATTCATCAAGACAAATACGAGATCCACGACTACCGGCGAAACGAAATAACAAATACACTTTCAACACCAATATCGTTACTAAACGAATTGATTCGGTCTCGAATCAATAACAAATCAAAAATCAATAAACAATAGTACTTCAATAAACACGCAAAATCTACGAGGATTCAATATTCAATCTTTGGGCTCGAAAGTTTCAAATCGTGCTTGTTGGGCCTTTCTAGCCCAATAACATGATCTTTAGGCCCAAAGGGAACGCGCTTACATGTTATCAGGTATTCTATGACCTAATTCCATGTAAAAGGACTTTCAATAGCTCTATTATGTTGTTGGGCCCTAATGGTCCACTAGTACTGCTAGTAAAGTCGAGAAGTCAAATGCGAGTCGGGCCAAGTGCCTTTCGCATTCCCGATAGCCTTGAATAACTTGTGGAAATAAAGGAGGCTTCTTACCCTCCTTTCTCCTCGGTTGTTGGGCTTACGAGAACTCAAGTAATTAGATTCGTGACGTTAAACAAGAGAAGTCAGGGTGGTTGGATTACGAGAGTAGTATGGACGACGCCTCAAGGATCGTTCATAATTTGTAGTTATAAACTAGTCATTTTCATTAATGCGTGATTATAACAACTCACAAACTTTAAGTAATCCAATGTCACCTGGGTAATCAAAAACATTCACCGTATCGCTATAACAGTAAACACGGCATGTAATTTGCGTATTGGGAAAGCATCGGGTTTTCCCGGAAAGTTCAACATTCTCACCTGCGTGATGCATACATAGTTCAACAATTATATATGTTTTCAAAATCGACAAGCATATTTACCGATCTCCACACTTTTTATAAACAAATACTCTTTTTAGAAAATATCGGATTTTCTAGGTGTTTCAACTTCACGAAAAATCATTTTCCATAACATTACTTATGAACTCACCAACATTTCATATGTTGACGTTTTCAAAATAACTTGTATTCTCAGGTAACAGGTAAACAGTAGAATATGTATCAAGTTATGTCATGGTGTTTTGTTTAGATTAATTATCAAACGGTTTATGTTATGGAATTGTAATGTTTAAAACAATGTACTGAATGTAAATTATATCAGTTGTAATATTTCAATGCATGGTGATGAATGATGTTATGATTCATGTATAATCATTGTGATGGTATTCAATTAAGTCACAATAGCCCTCAGACGTTTCCGCCGTCTGGTTCGGGGTGTGACATTAGGTCAGATGACTGACCCACCCCTGGTTCAAGGTCAACTCCTTGGTTAAAGTCAACTTCTAGTTGACTGGACTCGCCGAGTCATGGTACCGACTCACCGAGTCATTCTCCCACTAATTCGGTCCTACTCTACAAGCCCCTCTTCCCAATCACTGAGTCACCCATAACTCACTACTTGGGACGATAGAACCGGCTCGCGATCCTACTCACCACGTCCAAGAACAACTCGCCGAGTCCATACGAGCAGACCTCCCACTCGTTTCTAAATCCTCACCATAGCATCCCTTTTGAGGATTTGGGTTTTTGGTACTATTACAACACATTAGATTGCTAATTCCGCGTGTAAATACGAAGGGTTAGGCCTTCAACATCTAAATCCCTCTTACTCAGTAACTATTCGTCTGACTCGCCGAGTTTGAAGAACAACTCGTCGAGTACCAAGCAATCTTCATAGGACTCGCCGAGTTGTTCATCCAAGTCGCTGAGTCTAAGGCCGTCTTCAAAGAACTCGCCGAGTCCCTTGACCCATTTCCCATATAGACCAAATCTGAGACATGCAACGCTTCAAAACCATAGATCTATGTTCCTAGGGCATGCATGGCCTTACAAGCTTCAAAAGGCAAATCCAAGCTCTTTATGAGGTCATACACTCAATGGGGACCTTAATCACTTCATCCATAGGAACTTTATGCTTCTAATACGTCCACAAGGTCTAGATCTAAAGTCCTTTCGGATCATTAAGCACAAACACATGGAGTTTGGTGTTTTAGGGCTTGAAAACCACCAATCTGGGACAAAAATGGTATCTAATGAACTAGTGATCAAGGTATGAACTTTTCTACCTGAATGGAAGCTTCTCACAGTGTAGATTTCGGATCTACTCCCTTCCTTGCACTCTTCAACCTCCTCCTTCTTCTTCTAAGCTCCAAACTTCCTTCACTAAGCAAAATCACTCACAAGAACAATATGGGGGTTAGGGTCTCTCATTACAACTCTCTAGAAGTGATAGGGACAAGGAGGCTGTCACACCCCCGAACCAGACGGCGGAAACGTCCGGGGGCTGTCGTGACTCAATTGAATACCATAACATTGAATATATATGAAACATAACAACATTCGTCACCATTCATTAACATAGTACAACCAGTAGCGTTTACATATCATACATTGTTTAAACATTACATTCCCCAAAAATTAATTCGTTCAATTCATACAAAAATAAACCGCATCCGTCACTGAATAGGATTTCCCTTGACTCACTGGTTCCCTGAGAATACAAGTATTTTGAAAATCGTCAACATATGAAATGTTGGTGAGTTCATAAGTAGTGTTTGAAATCCAATGTTTTGTATTGTTTGAAAACCACCAGAAAATCCGATATTTTCTGAACAGAAAAGCTTTTGAAAATGTTGTGAAGATCCATAGGTATGCTTGTTTGTTTCTATACTTAAAGAAAATTTGTTCATCAAGGTTGTATGCGTTTTGAATCTGTATGTATTAAAACGAAACCCTAGGAAAACCCGATGTTTTCCTAATTTCTTATATTACATGAAGTTACATTGAAATCATTGCATAGCGCATAGTGTCAGTCACAGGCGACGTTGGAAGGTTCTCGAGCAGGATTATTTACTACAAACTCGCGTTACACAAACGCCCAGTTTATAGTTATACTAACGAACCCGAAGGCGTCGTCAGTACTAATCGCGTTATCCAATCGCCCTGACTAGGTGTAGTCCCACATCCGAAGAGAAAGAGGTCACGAAGACCCCGGTGACTCCATTAACCGGTTGGGGATATAGTGTACGAGGGGTCCCAGACCCGCCTCGCAAAAAGGCAGACTCCACTGGCGACACTAAAGGACCCTTGGGGACCAGTAGTCTACAGCCATTGAAAGTCCGGTTACGTCGTGTCGGATTGGTAAAACCCAACACTTCGTAAGATAGAGGTCTTCGGGCCTTAAGATCAGGTCATTGGGCTAGCTAGGCTCAACGAACAAGATTTTACACTTTTGGGGCCCGAAGATGGTGCGTAGACGTCTGTGCACACTCGTATGTATAGTGAATTCCAAATCGTTAGTTGTATGAATCGTAGTGTCGTAGTGTCATAGCGTCGTAGTGTTAGTAGTTTTCGGATTTTATTGGTTCGAGACCGAACCAATTCGTTTAACAACGACTTTTGGTATTGTAGTGTATTGAATTTCGTCGATAGTCACGATGCCATTATTTGATCAAATTGTGTATATTGAACTAGCCTTGAAATATTTCTGTTTTCAGCCCCTCATCATTTGTAAAAATTACATTTTTAACCCTTTATATAAAATACTTCCCGGTTTAGTCCTCAAACTATTTTTCTTGACATTTTAATACCAAAAATTATTGAAATTAATATTTTTCAACATATTTTTCATAAAAACAGTTTAAGTTCCTGGAGATGCAGTTTTTACGGTTTTAACCCCTTCTTTTCGCAACTTTTACAATTTTGGCCCAATTTGGAAAAATTTTGCAACTTTGGTCCTTTTTAAATTTAAAAAGCGTTTTTAACCTTTGAAAAGGAGTTGGAACACTTATAGTCCACTGTTTTACAGAAAGTTACGGTTTTGGCCCTCCAAAACAGAAAAATTTGCATAATGGGCCTTATTGGGCCGAAAATTACATTTTTAGCCCATTAAGCTTAAAATTTATGATTTTAGTCCACTAAATGAGTATATTTCCAGAAATTTACTTATGAAAACTGTTTTAGCACACTTCATCCATCAGAATCTGTGAAATGTCGTTTTGGACCCTTATTTTTGCATTTTTCACATTTTAGGCCCAAAATTTGTGTTTTTAACCCAAAGAAATTATCATTAACTACTTAGCCAATTTTTCTTGAAGCACTTAGTGTTTAGAAATATATTTGAAGTTAAAATCATGTAGCACAAGTTACATCTCGGTTTTGATGAGTTTTGAGGCTAGATCCAACATAAAAACACATAAAAGCATACATATAAGCATGGAAATCATACAAGGCACACAAATACATATAGATCTACACATATGACTTGTATTCTCCCCCCAAAAACAAGTGAAAACAGAAAATAGGGGGGTATGAAGCTCACCTTGGGGTGTTGGTTCGGTTTTTTTTTTTTTTTGCAAGGAAATGGAAGGAAAAATGAAGTGTTTTTGGCCTTGGCTCCCTTTGATGAAGATCTCGAGTTTTGAGATAGTTCTAGGATGCTAGATCACGATTTTTGCATAGATTAGGAAAGGATTTTGATAACAAAAGAATTTAAACCATAGATCTATGCATAATCTTACCTTAGATGATGATTTACTTGCAAAATCCTCTTGGAAAGTCCCTAAATTTCGAGATTTTTGGAGGGGGGAAGGAGAGAGTTTCTTGAGAGAATTTTTGAGAGAATTTGTGAGATGTGTGTGTGTGTTGGTTATCCTCGGCCGAAACAAGAAGGGAGAGGGAGAGAGAGAGAGAAGGAAGAAAAGACTTTGAGGTGATGCTTGCATGGATGAATGTGATTTTTGCATGGAGAACCCATGGGTAAAAATGAGGTGGCACTTAAAAGTCAACCTCTCCTTGTGTTTGGGCCTTGGGCCGAGAATATGAAGGGAAAGAGGAAAAATTTGGGCTTTTGCCCCTAAGCCCAACATTAGAGGTAGTTTAGGGTATTTATTGGACTTATAAAATAAAATTGTGATTTTTATGCTTTATTAAGCTAGGTTAGGTTAAGTTATGGATCAAAACTTGTGTTTTATTTCATTCTAGGTTCTACTTAGCCCAAAATATTGAAATAAACGAATGTGGGTCCAATTAGAGCCCAATTAGGGTCCTAAACCCATGATAGTCCAATTGGAAGCTTATTGGTCCATTTGGATCCAATAAGGAAGTCCTAGTCCTAAATGGACTTAACAAGAACTTCTAGGGTCTCCAATTGTTTGATGACTACTTATAGTACTTGTATTTGATTGAAGTTTTTGATTCACATTAGGTTGAATGCATAGATTACACGGCTCAAAATTTACAGTTGTGACATCATCCCCCCGTTAGAGGGAATTTCGTCCCGAAATTCTGTTTGAAAGCTAGATTTGAGAAAACTAGAATAGGTGAGGGTACTTTTGCTTCATTTGATCTTCGCGTTCCCACGTGAATTCTGGCCCACGCTTTGCGTTCCACCGTACCTTCACAATCGGGATGCGACTCTGCTTAGTACGCTTCACCTCCCTGTCCATAACCTCGATTGGTTCTTCGACGAACAGGAGATTCTCATTGATTTCGATTTCGTCGAGAGGGATGACAAGGGTTTCATCCGACAGGCACTTTTTCAGATTAGAAACATGAAACACGGGGTGCACACCATTTAGCTCTGGGGGTAGTTGTAGTCTGTATGCTACTGGACCTACTCGGGCGACGATTTCGAAAGGTCCAACGTATCGCGGGTTCAGCTTTCCCCGTTTTCCGAAACGTATAACCCCTTTCCAGGGTGAGACCTTCAACATTACTCGATCACCGACCTGGAACTCTAAGGGCTTTCGCCGTTTATCAGCGTAGCTCTTTTGCCGGTCACGCGATGCCTGTAGTCGAGCTTTGATCTGGACAATCTTTTCTGTAGTCTCGCGAATGATTTCCGGTCCCGTTAATGCTCCGTTCGACGTATGTGTTCCTGCCAGCTGGGTGTCACCTACTTCGGCCCAACATAACGGTGATCTACATTTACGCCCGTACAGTGCTTCGAAAGGGGCCACCTTAATGCTCGAATGATAACTATTGTTATATGAAAACTCGATCAACGGTAGGTGGGTATCCCAAGACTTTCCGAAGTCTATCACGCATGCACGAAGCATGTCTTCAAGCGTCTGAATGGTTCGTTCGCTTTGCCCGTCCGTTTGTGGGTGATACGCCGTACTCATATCGAGATGAGTTCCCATTGCCTTGTGGAGCGACTGCCAAAAGCGTGACGTGAACCTACTGTCCCTATCCGAGATGATAGATTTTGGTACTCCATGAAGTCTTACAATCTCTCGTAGGTACAACCGCGTCAGCCTTTCTATCTTGTAAGACTCTTTGATTGGCAGGAAATGGGCAGATTTCGTCAGTCGGTCGATTATTACCCATATGGTGTCCAAACCGTCTGACGTCTTAGGCAGCTTGGTCACGAAGTCCATAGAAATCCCCTCCCATTTCCACTCAGGGATTTCCGGTTGTTGTAACAATCCGGAAGGTTTCTGGTATTCCACTTTTACTTTGGCACACGTAAGGCACTTACTAACATAAGTTGCGATTTCCGCCTTCATGTTAGGCCACCAATAGTGCTGCTTAATGTCCAAATACATCTTGTCCGAACCAGGATGAATGGAGTATCGTGTCTTGTGGGCTTCCTTCATAACGATCTCCCTGAATCCTCCGATTTTTGGAACCCAAATACGGTTCATGAAGTAGTATACCCCATTCTCTCTGACTTCCAGGTTCTTCTCCATTCCGCGTAATGCCTCGCTGGTTCTATTTTCCGTTTCCATAGCCTCGGCCTGGACTGATGCAATTTGAGCGGTCAGATGAGACTGGATGGTTATCGAGTGCGTTTTCGTACGGCGATTTGTGTACTCCTTCCGACTTAATGCGTCAGCTACCACGTTGGCCTTGCCTGGATGGTACTTGATCTCGCATTCGTAGTCGTTTAACAACTCCACCCATCTTCGTTGTCTCATGTTCAGCTCCTTCTGATTCAAGATGTGCTGGAGACTTTTGTGGTCCGTGAAGATGGTGCACTTTGTACCGTACAGATAGTGCCTCCAAATTTTTAGAGCGAAGACCACAGCTCCCAGTTCTAGGTCGTGGGTGGTGTAGTTTACTTCGTGCGTCTTTAATTGGCGGGACGCATATGCTATCACTTTTCCACGTTGCATGAGAACGCAACCTAAGCCTTGGTTCGACGCGTCGCAGTAAACTACAAAATCTTCCGTTCCTTCGGGTAGAGATAATACAGGAGCGCTACAAAGAGCTTGCTTCAGGGCTTGAAACGCAAATTCTTGCCGGTCTGTCCACTTGAATGGCACACTCCTTTGCGTAAGCAAGGTAAGTGGCTTGGCGATTTTTGAGAAGTTTTGGATGAATCTCCTATAGTAGCCTGCTAGGCCTAAGAACTGACGAATCTCTGTGGGCGTAGTCGGAGTTGCCCATCCTTCCACCGCTTTGACCTTAGAAGGATCCACATGAATTCCGTCTTGGCTTACTACGTGGCCTAGGAAATTCACACTCCGGAGCCAGAACTCGCACTTGGAGAGTTTGGCGTACAGCTTTTCCATTCGCAGGGTCTCTAGGATTTGTCGGAGATGTTGGCCATGCTCCTCTTTGCTTCGAGAGTAGACGAGGATGTCATCGATAAACACAATGACGAAGTTGTCCAAGAACGGTCTACAGATTCGATTCATTAGGTCCATAAATGCGGCGGGTGCATTTGTTAGACCGAAGGGCATTACGACGAATTCATAATGTCCATAGCGGGTTCGGAAAGCGGTTTTTGGGATATCTTCTTCTCGGACCTTGAGTTGATGGTATCCGGACCGTAGATCAATTTTAGAAAAATAGCTAGCTCCTTGGAGCTGGTCGAATAGATCATCGATTCGTGGAAGTGGGTAGCGGTTTTTAACAGTGAGTTTATTCAACTCTCTGTAATCGATGCACATTCTGAAAGATCCGTCCTTCTTTTTGACAAAGAGCACCGGAGCTCCCCATGGCGAGTAACTAGGTCGGATAAATCCCTTGTCCAGAAGCTCACTGAGTTGGCTAGACAATTCCTGCATTTCAGCAGGTGCCAATCGATATGGTGACTTAGCGAGAGGAGTTGCTCCTGGGACGAGGTCTATTCGGAACTCAACCTGTCTCTCTGGGGGTACTCCTGGAAGATCTTCAGGAAACACGTCCGGGAATTCGCACGCCACCGGAATGTCTTGGATGTTAATTTCTTCTTTGGCCTTGTCCACTATGTGGGCCAAGAACGCTAGGTTGTTCTTTCGCAGTTGTTTTTGTGCTTTGATGCACGAGATAAGACGAAGATTCGTGCTAGGTTTGTCTCCGTAAATTACTAGGGTTTCGTGATTCGGGAGACGAAGGCGAACGGCCTTCTCGTGGCACAAAACCTCAGCATGGTGGGGACTTAACCAATCCATGCCGATAATCACATCGAAACTCCTAATTGACACTGGCATCAGATCTACTCGTAAGACGTGTTGGTTAAGGGTTAGGGTACATCCAGTGTAGATTTCCCTAGTGGATTCGGTCTTCCCATTGGCCATTTCCACCGTATAGGTTTCATTTAACTTTTGGGGTTGTTGTTTTAATAAGTGTTTAAACTTATCGCTTACGAAACTCCGCTCCGCTCCGGTATCAAATAAGATGCATGCATAAGTGTGGTTTAGGAGGAACGTACCGGTCACAACTGCGGGGTCCTGAACTGCATCACTCTGACCCATAGTCAACATTCTTCCTGCTCCTCCGTTTCCTGAGTTGTTGTTGTTAGGGCAATCTCGGCGAAAATGTCCCGTCCTTCCACACCCGTAGCAGGTGTGGCTAGACCCTGCATTACTGCCGCCGGCATTGGTGTTGTTGTTATTGCGGTAGTTGTTGTTGTTCTGGTTGTTCCCCTGACTCTGGTTCTGAGAAGGATAAGTCCTGCAGAACCTTGCAGTGTGTCCCCTTCGGTTGCAACTGGTGCAATGGAGTTCCCGGCATTCTCCTTGGTGATGGAAACTGCACTTGTTGCATTTGGGAAGACTACCGGAATAGGGCCTTGAAGCATTTGAAGCAGCTGAGGCTGGAGCATGTGAGGTGACTGGAACCGGCGCAGTAACAGCGTTAACTGCCACTGTTTGCTGCCTTTTTGAGGTCTCGGGGCCCTGACGCCCCTTCCTCTTGTGGTTCCATCCTTTCTTACCATCGCTCTCCTTCTTCTTCTCGGTCTCCACTGGTTTTTCGCCCTTTTTGTGGTTATGATCATATAGCCTCTTTGCCAATCTCTTCGCGCTGTCAAACGTTTCAGGGTTAGCAGCTATCACATTCCCTTGAATGGGGGATGTCAGTCCCCAGATGAATCGTTCAATCTTCTTTCCCTCTGATGTGATCATACCCGGGCACAACAGGGATAGTTCGCTGAACCTCGATATGTAAGCATCGATGTTCCCATTCTGCACCGTGAGGTTCCACAACTCCTGCTCCATCTTCTGTATTTCACCTCGGGGGCAGTACTCAGCCGTCAACATCTCTTTCATTTCTGTCCAGGGTATAGAGTTGGCAATAGGGAGTGTCATAGCTTCTATGTGACCATTCCACCAAGTGAGTGCTTGGTCCACGAAAGTGCAGGCCGCGAACTTCACCTTCATCTGCTCGGGGCACTCGCATATCTCGAACACCGATTCTACCTTCTCGATCCATCGCTTTAGGGCGATCACTCCTCCGGTACCGTTGAAAGTTCGGGGTTTAGCGTTCGCAAAATCCTTGTAGGTGCATGCTCTAGTGAGTCCTTGGTTCGTCCCGTTGTTCGAACTCCCAGATCCTTGCCCGTTACCTCCTCCGTTGTTTCCTCGGTGAAGTTGTGCCATCGCTGCTGTGACTGCAGCAGACACGGCTGCCTGGAAGGCAGTGGAGTCAGCTTCGGGCGGGGTTGGTCCTGGGTTTCCGCGAGTAGTTGGGCGAGGCATCCTTCTGTCATGAAACGGAAAGATGTTGAGTGTTCGTGGTTTCTGGGAGGTTGCGACCCTACTATCTAGGTGTATGGTGCGAACCTAAACATTACTATCATCAAGCATGCAATCATAATGTCTCAACACATAGCAACTAAGAATAACTTAGCAAAACACACAAAAGTTCATTAATATTATCCGCATTTAGTACAAGAAAATTTGCTCGTAGGAGCATACATAGATAACGCTAATCTGACAGCATAACGGCTCCATGAGTAGTGTAGTCACTTAATCATAGAGCCGGAGTACATAACATAGTTCCTAATAACCTACTATGATAAGTCTATTCCTAACCGCGATGAGCTGCGTCAGGAGGTGGTGCCGAAGTCATATGCCGAAATGTTGTGTCAGTAGCTGCGCCATCTCTGCCATGTCTCCTATAACCTCATCCCTCTCATGCTCTGCTCGCACTGCTCGAGCCTCCATCGCATACAGCTGTCGTCGCAGTGCAGCGATCTCAGCTTCGAGGGAACGGTTCTCTCCTGGGGTGTTCGCTGGTGGAGCAGGGTGATCGGGTTGGGCCTCGTCCTCGCATGGCGGGAGGGGGTTCTGGTCCCCGACCCGACCGTCTTTGTCGTCATCGTCGAGCTCTCTAAATTCGTATTCAGTGTCTATGTATTCGTCGGGTCCGACATCGTGTGCTCCGCCTGGATTCCCTCCTGGCTCATCCACAAGCATCCCGTGAGCTACTAAGGCCTGATAAAACTGAATACCCTGCTGCTCCTCCTCTGGCCACCCGTTGTTTCCCTGATTAGGGAAGTAGGGGTCTCCCGGGTGATGAAAGCCAGCCATGCTGTCTGCGCGAGTACGTAAATATACTACATTATCCTAGGATGCTATATCTATCATACATACTAAGCAACATTCTCTTTTTGGGTGATAAAGGGTATAGTTTTAGGTTCCCTGGCTATCCCGATCTCATCAAGACGTGTGTTAGTTTTACCTTGGAGAGAATGTAGTTGATCAGGCTACATTCACTCCTTGGTATCCCTAAGAACAGTCCCGAATTAACCAAGATACCAGCATTATTGTGTTTGATTCGACGCTAGGTTCTTATCCCTAATGCAAGCAAGTGTGTTTTATTTACTTGTGTTGTTCAGAGTTATGTTAGTCCCTCTTTTTGGTTTATAGTTGCATGTCAATGTATGGCTCGACATGCTAGTTCACTATAAACAAAGCTCTGATACCAACCTGTCACACCCCCGAACCAGACGGCGGAAACGTCCGGGGGCTGTCGTGACTCAATTGAATACCATAACATTGAATATATATGAAACATAACAACATTCGTCACCATTCATTAACATAGTACAACCAGTAGCGTTTACATATCATACATTGTTTAAACATTACATTCCCCAAAAATTAATTCGTTCAATTCATACAAAAATAAACCGCATCCGTCACTGAATAGGATTTCCCTTGACTCACTGGTTCCCTGAGAATACAAGTATTTTGAAAATCGTCAACATATGAAATGTTGGTGAGTTCATAAGTAGTGTTTGAAATCCAATGTTTTGTATTGTTTGAAAACCACCAGAAAATCCGATATTTTCTGAACAGAAAAGCTTTTGAAAATGTTGTGAAGATCCATAGGTATGCTTGTTTGTTTCTATACTTAAAGAAAATTTGTTCATCAAGGTTGTATGCGTTTTGAATCTGTATGTATTAAAACGAAACCCTAGGAAAACCCGATGTTTTCCTAATTTCTTATATTACATGAAGTTACATTGAAATCATTGCATAGCGCATAGTGTCAGTCACAGGCGACGTTGGAAGGTTCTCGAGCAGGATTATTTACTACAAACTCGCGTTACACAAACGCCCAGTTTATAGTTATACTAACGAACCCGAAGGCGTCGTCAGTACTAATCGCGTTATCCAATCGCCCTGACTAGGTGTAGTCCCACATCCGAAGAGAAAGAGGTCACGAAGACCCCGGTGACTCCATTAACCGGTTGGGGATATAGTGTACGAGGGGTCCCAGACCCGCCTCGCAAAAAGGCAGACTCCACTGGCGACACTAAAGGACCCTTGGGGACCAGTAGTCTACAGCCATTGAAAGTCCGGTTACGTCGTGTCGGATTGGTAAAACCCAACACTTCGTAAGATAGAGGTCTTCGGGCCTTAAGATCAGGTCATTGGGCTAGCTAGGCTCAACGAACAAGATTTTACACTTTTGGGGCCCGAAGATGGTGCGTAGACGTCTGTGCACACTCGTATGTATAGTGAATTCCAAATCGTTAGTTGTATGAATCGTAGTGTCGTAGTGTCATAGCGTCGTAGTGTTAGTAGTTTTCGGATTTTATTGGTTCGAGACCGAACCAATTCGTTTAACAACGACTTTTGGTATTGTAGTGTATTGAATTTCGTCGATAGTCACGATGCCATTATTTGATCAAATTGTGTATATTGAACTAGCCTTGAAATATTTCTGTTTTCAGCCCCTCATCATTTGTAAAAATTACATTTTTAACCCTTTATATAAAATACTTCCCGGTTTAGTCCTCAAACTATTTTTCTTGACATTTTAATACCAAAAATTATTGAAATTAATATTTTTCAACATATTTTTCATAAAAACAGTTTAAGTTCCTGGAGATGCAGTTTTTACGGTTTTAACCCCTTCTTTTCGCAACTTTTACAATTTTGGCCCAATTTGGAAAAATTTTGCAACTTTGGTCCTTTTTAAATTTAAAAAGCGTTTTTAACCTTTGAAAAGGAGTTGGAACACTTATAGTCCACTGTTTTACAGAAAGTTACGGTTTTGGCCCTCCAAAACAGAAAAATTTGCATAATGGGCCTTATTGGGCCGAAAATTACATTTTTAGCCCATTAAGCTTAAAATTTATGATTTTAGTCCACTAAATGAGTATATTTCCAGAAATTTACTTATGAAAACTGTTTTAGCACACTTCATCCATCAGAATCTGTGAAATGTCGTTTTGGACCCTTATTTTTGCATTTTTCACATTTTAGGCCCAAAATTTGTGTTTTTAACCCAAAGAAATTATCATTAACTACTTAGCCAATTTTTCTTGAAGCACTTAGTGTTTAGAAATATATTTGAAGTTAAAATCATGTAGCACAAGTTACATCTCGGTTTTGATGAGTTTTGAGGCTAGATCCAACATAAAAACACATAAAAGCATACATATAAGCATGGAAATCATACAAGGCACACAAATACATATAGATCTACACATATGACTTGTATTCTCCCCCCAAAAACAAGTGAAAACAGAAAATAGGGGGGTATGAAGCTCACCTTGGGGTGTTGGTTCGGTTTTTTTTTTTTTTGCAAGGAAATGGAAGGAAAAATGAAGTGTTTTTGGCCTTGGCTCCCTTTGATGAAGATCTCGAGTTTTGAGATAGTTCTAGGATGCTAGATCACGATTTTTGCATAGATTAGGAAAGGATTTTGATAACAAAAGAATTTAAACCATAGATCTATGCATAATCTTACCTTAGATGATGATTTACTTGCAAAATCCTCTTGGAAAGTCCCTAAATTTCGAGATTTTTGGAGGGGGGAAGGAGAGAGTTTCTTGAGAGAATTTTTGAGAGAATTTGTGAGATGTGTGTGTGTGTTGGTTATCCTCGGCCGAAACAAGAAGGGAGAGGGAGAGAGAGAGAGAAGGAAGAAAAGACTTTGAGGTGATGCTTGCATGGATGAATGTGATTTTTGCATGGAGAACCCATGGGTAAAAATGAGGTGGCACTTAAAAGTCAACCTCTCCTTGTGTTTGGGCCTTGGGCCGAGAATATGAAGGGAAAGAGGAAAAATTTGGGCTTTTGCCCCTAAGCCCAACATTAGAGGTAGTTTAGGGTATTTATTGGACTTATAAAATAAAATTGTGATTTTTATGCTTTATTAAGCTAGGTTAGGTTAAGTTATGGATCAAAACTTGTGTTTTATTTCATTCTAGGTTCTACTTAGCCCAAAATATTGAAATAAACGAATGTGGGTCCAATTAGAGCCCAATTAGGGTCCTAAACCCATGATAGTCCAATTGGAAGCTTATTGGTCCATTTGGATCCAATAAGGAAGTCCTAGTCCTAAATGGACTTAACAAGAACTTCTAGGGTCTCCAATTGTTTGATGACTACTTATAGTACTTGTATTTGATTGAAGTTTTTGATTCACATTAGGTTGAATGCATAGATTACACGGCTCAAAATTTACAGTTGTGACAGAGGCCAAGTTAGTGTGCTTAAATAGGGTGCCAACACTTGGGTTAGGGTTTTTGCCCAACAGGGCCTACTCGCCGAGTCGGGGAACCGACTCGCCGAGTCCAAGGCTCAGACTTTGCGTCTCATCCCGCTCCTACTCGGCGAGTCGGTCCTTCAACTCGCAGAGTCCAAGGCAAAAATGCATGAATTTAGAATTATTAATTACAAGAAATACGTACCGGGAACCAGGTGCTACAAATAGTCTCTTGAAAACTAGCTTCAATTGTGTTCAAGCCTATAATGGTTCACACCCACAACACAAGAACCTTAGAAGGATTAGAAGAGATGGGAGAGAAGGGGATACTTTTGGATCTAGTATGAGGAATATCATGGCCAAAAATTCCTAGGTTCAAGGCCCTATTTATAGCTGATTAAGAAACACATAGATACCCTAATTTGAACATAAAATAATATTATTTCAAAAAGGTAGTTATCTAGTTCCTTGATTATCTTCATGAAGGCTTCCAAAATGCTCCAATAGGAGCTTCCAAACCGTCCAATAGAGTAAGGTTCTAGAACCTATCCTTTGCTCAACATTTGAACAATTACATCTATAGTCCTTCAATTTTTAATTAATTATAATTAACCTAGAAATAATTCCAAATTAATATGTTAATAAATCATTTATCTCTCACCTACAATCAATCTAAACAATTATTGGTTATGAGGAAAACCTAAAAAGGACTTTACTTTTATTCATCAACATTATACCAATTTAGTTAGGACTTTAGATACTTTAATCCAACAATCTCTCACTTGGATAAGTCGCTAACTAAAATTGCTCTTACAACTCCAAATAACCAGTAAAGTGTGTTTTGAAGGCACTACCAGACTTTGTTGGCCTTAAGATAAGTAACGAGTGTTTTAAAGAAAAATATTTCCTATAATCATGGTAGTATCATTGACTTTTAACCTAATTTTTTCCCTATTTTATCTACACTCGTTCTCTCTGTAACACCGCCTTCCATTCCTCTGTAATATCACCGCCCATTCCTCCTTTTTCTCTAAAAATCCACCGACCACCACACTTCTACAATCTCCATCTTCAACGCATTCTTCCTGACTGTCCGACCACCATTGCCACCTAAAACCACTACTTTCATCCACGATAATCATGTTCTATTTTCAAATACGTCTTCAAGTTATCAAAGTCTTTGGAGGTTAACGTAAATCTAGAACAACCAGACTTCGGTACCCTAATTTCAGAATGTAATACAAAACCAAAATTGTTGCAAAATCTGAATCTCCTCTCAATTTTAATCAAATTTCTGCTCTTTTTCGGGTATAAAAAAGGTAAGCCTTTTTTTTTTTTTTTTTATCAATTTCTTGAGAATCTTTTGCAAGGAAATCAACCTAGGGCTGATTGAGATTGGACCATTCTCCTTTAAGCATCCCTATCCTTCTCCGGTAAGCTACCTTTCTGCGTTTTCTTTTTATTTATATCTCTATCGTTAATCTTGTTCTTTTCAATATCTTCTGCAATCTTGGTAAGTTAAATTCTATTTCTTCTTGGTATCAGTTACGATTACTTGTTATCTCTGGGTTATTCGCGTCCAATGTTAGGGTTACTCCACCCGACCGACTTCTATAGTCTATGGTTTTCTGTGAATCTTGTATTGAAATTAGACTACGTTGCCAAGATTTAGGTTTTCATTGACTTTTGTTCTAGATCGTAGTACTGTTCTGGAATTCAAATTGATTTGGGTTCTTTTTGGCAAATTTACACCGATTTTTTCAAGCTTTTCCTAGGGATTTTCCATACTTGAGTTCAACTCCTCCTGCAACTCCAAGCATAAGGCTGTTTTTATAAAATGTAATTCGTTTAGAATGGATTAGCAATACATTCTATTAGAATATGTATAGTTGTATTAAAATGTATAACCTATTATTCTATAAGAATATGTATGAATGTATTCAAGTGTCTACGAGTAAACAATGATCATGTTATTTTTCAACTAATGGTTCAAAGATGTTATCTTTCTTCAAGAAATTCATTTAATCAAAACATGTATTCTATCAGAAAATGTGTATTTTGCTATTATTATAAAATATTATTCTAACAGAAAGTCATTCTGACAGAATAAAATCATGTATAATTAAAAATTACGTTAGAATTAAAATTGAATTAATTAAAAAAATCAGAATTTTAAATCAAGATAATTATTTATCCCCAAAAATTTGGAATTTTCCTTTTCTAAATTTATTTCAATTGACTAAAATACTCTTATAGTGAAATTAGATGATATTTCTCAATTATTTTTAATTCAATAGTATTTATTAATCATTTTCTTAAAATATCTAAAATGAATGGTCCACAATCAACCCTACATCTACACAATAAATAGTTAGAATAGAATAACCTAAGCCTATATATATATATATATATATATATATATATATATATATATATATATATATATATATATATATATATATATACTACATTATTAAGGATATTGCCCATTTTTTGAAATTTAATAGGTACTACACCTACTGCGTAATATACAATCAATTTATTCATACCTTTTAATACTCCTATCACATTTCCGTTTTACAAATTAATTGCATTAAATATTCACATTTTCGTTTGACAAATTAATGACATTAACATTGACGTTTCATAAATTGAATCAAAAAAGTAAACATACTGTTTTTCTCCTCTGTCCTCTACACTCTCATTTTCCCTCAAACAAATAGCAAAAACCCTATTTTGAAAAACCGACATCGCACCTCGTCCGCCTAACTCATTGTTATCATCACCATCGGTAGTGAATCACCACCCACTCTCCAACCTCGCACCACTCACTGTATCTGTATTTGATCCCCGTTGCCGCCACCTACTATGCTCTTGCAACACTTTTTCGGTAACAGGAAGCCACCACGCTCTCTCTTTATCTCCTCTGTCCTTTACACTCGCACCACTCATTTGAGATTACTTTGAGGATTAGCAGCTTTCAGATGAGATCTAAGCACTCTATCAGCCGTAAGTTTTTTTTTTTTTTTTTTTTTTTTTTTTTTTTTTTTTTAAATGTAAATTCGAAGTTGAAATTTTCATGTTCAAGAGAAATGAATTTGAAAAAGGGGCTCAATGAAGATTGAATTTGATGTCGGAATTAATGTGCAAATACAGATTCTTTGTTCTAGTTTTGATGTCAAACCTAGCTCTTTCAAATTATTACATGTTCGAGTGTCGTTTGTGTGTCTCTAGCCTCAAAACCCACGTTTGTATAAGGTCAAAATGCTTAAGGGTATCGGCAATCACCCAAGGCAAAGTTCTGTTTTTGAGGTTTCAGCTTTGTTGGGATATTGGTTCTCTCAGAGTGTTAATTTGGTAATAGTAATGCCGAAAACACATGTTTTATGAATTGCTGATGAAACAAGTGACTTTTTGAATTTGTTTGCTTGTTGTTCTTCTTGTTGAACCCTAACTTCAATTTTACAATAAGAAACAACCTTTTTGACATCAGAAGCGAAACTTTCTTTGGCATTCCTAGACCATGATATACTCTTTTAAATAAAAAGAGTTGATTTTGTTCATGTACATTTCAGTAAACACTTATTTGTACATGTAAAAATGCAAATATATTGAAAGAATGAATCATATGTTGATAAAGTAAAAAGAAATTGGTATTTAAAGCTGCATATTTTCAATTCAAGATGGATAATTAGTACCAGAGAGATGTCATTCCAACTTTCTTAATTTGATTGTAGAGATGTGGTGCTTAGGATTTGAACATTACCGATTATATTGATATATGAAATTCATCTATGATTTATCCAAACAAAAATAGTTTTACTGACTTTATCATATTCCTACAGGTGCTCAAAATGTGAGCTCTGAAAGGCCACTTAGGCAATTCGTTACAGGTAAAGACAAGTCAGCAGGTAGAAATTCAAGGGGTTGTATCACAATTTTCCACAGAGGGGGTGGGGCAAAACGGTCATAAAGAACAATTGACCTAAAACGCAACACTTCATTAGTAGGTGTAGTTGAACGAATCGAATACGACCCAAATCGCACTTCATGGATCACCGTGGTCAGATGGGTCGAAGGGGCAACCGTTGACCGTCCAAAAAAAGTCAACTCCCTCCAAAAAAAAAACTTCACCCCACCCCTTAATATCCTACCCTCCATCTCCATCAAAGGTCAGTTTTCATTCTCTTCAATTCTCGGAATGTTAGAAGACAAAAAGGTGGAATCTTTAAGGCCTAAAACAGATCATGTAGTGGTTGGACATTCAAAAGGTAGTAGGACCTTGAGTAGTCAAAGTCAAAGTCAAACGGGAACCCACATGAGAAATGTTAAGGATGTTTTCTTGTCTGCTTTTCATCTTCAAATGGGAAAAAAAATACATGATGCTCCTTCTTCGTTTGTGAACGTGTTGGGTGTTCCAAGAATGGTGGTGACAAGGGCAAAACCGGAATTTTTTGTTCCAAGAATAAAAGATGATGTGAAAGAGAATGAAAGTCTGTTGCTTAATGAGGTAAAAAGGTGGGATAAGGATAGTGTTGTGTGGGAGCATAAGATGAAACGAAAAGCAGTTGTTTCTTGGGGGAGTTTGAGACAAAAGGGGATTTTAGGGGTTGTTAATGATTCAGAGTCAAAGTCAAAGGTGAGAAAAAGTGAAAAGGTGGAAAAAGATGGGAAATTTGGAGTGGATCGAGCTCCTGTGAGTTATATATTGGCTACCTAGGTGTCGATTTATCTGTTACCTAAGTGTCGATTTATTTGTTACCTGTCTTTGTTACAAAAAAACAACATAAATAATAATTATACTGAAAAAAAAACAAATATTTAATCGGGTTTGTAATCGAGAGTGTACATTTATATATTATTATTTTAACATTTGCACAGTTTGACATAATCGGGTTTGTAATCAAAAGTGTACATTTATATATTATTATTTTAATTATACTGATAACTGTTTATATGTAGTAAACTATTTCTGCAAAAGAATTAATCGTCTCTACAATTTAATTTTTGAATAAAATATCCGCACCCGGCGCTTGGCGCGGGTAAACGGTATATATATATATATATATATATATATATATATATATATATATATATATATATATATATATATATATATATATATATATATATATATATATATATATATAGGGTAAAGTGAATATACCTAACAACCTTATATAAGCTTAGCTACCTAATCACATCATACTATATAATTTTGTATCATATTTGCATTGTAATCACCCAAAGTGAATAAAATTCAACCTCATAACTTGATTGCTTCCAAAATCTTTGGACTTTCACCATTAGCTTCTTTCAAATAACGTCTTTCTATCGGAGACCCTCTGGTGGGCTTTATATACTACCGTTACAAATCAAATGGTGTAGGAAGAATATAATGGTGAATATATGAAAATCTTGGAAGTCAATCAACTTAAGGAATAAAGTTTAAGAACCTTAGATGATTGCAATGGAAATATAATGCAAAACAATGTAGTATAATGTGGTTAGGTACCTAAGCTTATATAAGGTTGTTAGGTATATTCACTTTACCCATATATATATATATATATATATATATATATATATATATATATATATATATATATATATATATATATATATATATATATATATATATATATATATATATATATATATATAAAAGGTCTTTATGATGTGAAAAACTTCTCAACTATTTTCAGAACCTGGAGAAAGCATTGTGTTTCGAGTAAAGATTAATGATGGAACCTTCAAACATTTCAATCGTAATTTTTAAGAAGCCCAAAGTTTAGTGGTGATGATTTGAAAACCATGCTTGTCATTCTTCGCATATGAGTCTATAGCTAGCAAGCTCAAAGAGAAGATAATGTCAGATATTTCTTGGTGGCTTGATGTTCGAAGTTAGTTAAGATATGTATAGAGTACAATTGACAAGATTAAAGTGAAGATAACCAATGCAAATATCACTTAAGAGGGAAAGATTAAGAAAACTGATTTTGCAAGTTATTGAAATTACACAAAAACATTCTAAGGCACGGACATTGTTCCATCACTAGGATCACAGCAATGACACACTGGTCCACGTTGTTGATCACTCAACACTTGAAACGGTTTCTACCCATAGAAAGAGGTCTGCTTTAATGGCAAACTCCATTTGATTTCAATGATATCCGCATTTTGTCTAGCGTATAAATAGTTTGTTATATCATTTTAGTTATTTCCTAGTTATGGAATGCTTTGTGTTACAATTTCCAGTCTATAAGAAGTCGATAAATTTGTTCTATCATTAATGCAAACATAATTTCAAGTTATGTTCTTGATTTTTACGATTAAATCCGATTCTAATTCCACATTCTTGCTATTTGATTGACCTGGAACTTTTTTAGTTTTTATAACAAGGCTTTTATTAAAAAAAAAAAAAAAGTTTGGAAATAAATGTTTGAAAAAAAATTACGAAAATCGGATTAAATAAAGTTGGAGGGGGGATAATAATAATACCATTTTATTGTCTTAGGTGCTGTTTGTTTTTCTGAAGCCAAAATGTCTGCAGTCTGCGGACCACATCTGCAAGCCTCTGCAGCAGAAGAGGTGGACCAAACGTCTGCAGTCTGCAATAAGAAGACTGTTTGTTTTTTAACGTCTGCAGGCTGCTGAAATAAACTGAATTTTAAATAAAATTATTTTACAAACTTAAAATGATTTTTCAACACCAAAATTTTAATAATAATAGTCTTATAACATTGAAAATAAAATTCATGCAACTAAATTAGTCATACAATAAAAAAAATGTTTTACAATAACAATTTCATTTAAAACAATTCAATGTATATTGTGCATCAACTGATCAGCAATTTCATCACGTAACTGAGTCATATATTCACGGTCTGCTGCAGTACCATGTGTTGGAATCCCGTCTTCATCATCATCAATGGCCACATTGTTATTTCGAAACGGGACATTGGGTTCATCGTATCGTGCGAAATACTCATCACTCAATCCTTCTTTCCTTATATAATTATGAAGTGCGAAGCATGCCATGGCAATGTTTCTTTGTGTCACAAACGGGAATGGTGCCATCCTCTTCAATATAGGGAAGCGTGCTTTCAAAACACCAAAAGCATGCTCAATGACATTTCGAAGTTTTGCATGTCCATGGTTAAATTTTTCTTTATTGGTCAATGCACGTCTTTGACGAAAATCTCCAAGCCAATACCTCACATTACGATAAGGGGCCATAAATCCTCGAGTGTGTGCATACGCGGCATCACAAAGATAATATTTGTCTGAAAAAAAATGCAAAACACTAATCAATTTTCAAATTAGAATGAAAATATTAAAAAAAACAAAAAATTACCTGGTGGTGGAAACGGGAATGATGCTTGTGGATCGGCTACTGCTTCTGATAATATTCTAGAGTCATGCGCTACCCCTTCCCACTCGGTCACAACAAATGTAAAAATCATATTGAAGTCACATATTGCCAATACGTTTTGGTAGCAATCTTCCTTTCCCCTACTTCTATATAAGTCTTGTTTCTTAGCAGGGACAACAGCATGTATCAAAGTGCCATCAAGTGCACCAACTGCTCCTTTGAAAACCCTTCGTAGCCTCCTATTATGTCCTGGAATGTTTGGATTCAGATTAAAAGATGTTGGTACTATAACATCTTGTGCGAAAAGCATCATTTTTTCCAACACTTCATAAAAAAATTTATGAATTGTTTGCTTCGAGTGTTGAAATCTCCGCTTGATAATCACGTAACGTTGATTATGTCCGATCATCATAAAAAACATAGCCATCTTTTCCTCAACTGATACATGTTTGCTGTCCTTTAATGAGTAATTTGCTCTAAAATGAGCACATAGTCGTACAAAAGATTCACGGGACATGCGTAATACTTCAACACATTGTAAACGATTACGGTGTAATAACTCCAATGTGTATTCGTGTCCCGTCATTTCCGAATCATTATCCCGCAATCGTTTCACACCCCTCTTCCAAAAATAACGGATGTATAGGTACATTAGAATTACGAGAAGTAACTTTTGATCGTGATCCATATGAACCTAAAATCAACAAAGTAGAACTTTAAAAAACATTACATAAACCATATTTCAAGTATCAAATAAACATTCCATTTATCATATTTCAAGCCAAAATAACATTACATAAACCATATTTCAAGTATCAAATAAACATTCCATTAATCATATTTCAAGTACCAACAAGGGCAAAAAGACCTAACAAAATAGTTCCAACAAAAGCAAAAACATTTAACAAAGTAGTTCCAACAAGGGCAAAAAGACCTAACAAAATAGTTCCAACAAAGGAAAAAACATTTAACAAAGTAGTTCCAACAAGGGCAAAAAGACTTAACAAATACTTTCAACACTAGAAAATCATCGAACAATCTTCCCATCCTTCAAAACTCCTAAACTGGTACCCGTCATCTCAAGCCACCCTCGTAATATCTCGGGAACATCGGGCAAATGCATCCACATCTCTCTCATGTTCATGGTTCCTCCAAAAATATGATATGCGACAAAGCGTAAAGGATCTGTAGGCCTAACTGAAGGACCTCTAACTTCTCTAAACACTGAGGAATTGTATACCCTTTAGTCAAACTTTGTAGAGCTTTCTTCATTTCAAATGCTAAATCGTCAGCAGTAACAGAAGTTCCATCAGGTGAAGAAGCAGACGGTGAGGCACTAAGAGCTACAGGAGTTGAGGGTTTAGCCCTTTTGTTGGGGTTACCGGATGGTGTAGCAGTATATGGTGAACCAGTATATGGTGAACCAGCAGAAGGTGAAGCAGCAGAAGGTGAAGCTGCAGAAGGTAAAGCAGCAAAAGGTGGTGGCTCATGATGAGAAGTGTCAACACCATCATCATCCATTGCATCAAAAGGGGTGGCGGTGATTTGAAGTGGTGGAACACGACAGGAGGATGCGCCAGCTACTGATGATGATTGGGTTGAGTAACTCCTAAAATTACCAGTAGCACTATTTCCATCAAAAAGACGTGCACAAAGATCTGGAAAAGGCAATGGAATTGTTCTCAAAGAAGCAGCTTTCGGATGCCCCTAAACCCAAATGTAACAAGAAATAGTATAAGAATATTTGGCAACTTCAAACGTAAATGTTATATATATATATATATATATATATATATATATATATATATATATATATATTATTGTATATTAATGTATATGTACCTTCTTAAAATCATCCCACTCCTCGGCTGTTAAATTAAAAGTGTTTGTTTGAGAATTGTATATATTACCGGTTTTGTTTTTTAAATATACCCATCCAGTGTATTTGGCTTTCAGATTGTCATATGCGTTTTTCATTTGTTTTTGAGTCAACTCAACCCCAAATTTCTCCTTAAGAACTCTTCCAAGCCTTATCCATGAATCTTTCTGTAAACTCAATCCTTTTCTACCAACACTCTCTACTTCTTCAATACAAGTATCCAATAAGCATTTTAAGTGCTCATTGGTCCATTGTTGTTTTTCTCCCATCTCTAATAACCAAATAACAATAAACAGTGAACAAGTAACATCATTATTTCAAGAAAAAGTTTTTATTTTCACGACAAATTTGTAATTTTGTTTTATTTTCAATCACAATAATGTGAAACTTTTTATTCAATTATAAATAACCTCAATTAGAGTGTTTTAATTCAAAGTTTTCTAAAAAACTTTATAAATCAAATAAACTTCACTTTAACGACAAAAACTTTACTTCTATAAAATAAACAAAACTTATGTCTCTTTTTGATGCTTTCTATCATATACATACAAAATCAACAATCATATACATATATACTATCATATAAATATACACAATCAATAATCATATATATATATATATATATATATATATATATATATATATATATATATATATATATATATATACAACTTTGAATTACTGCATATTTAAGTAATACAATCAATTCTAATTATAAGCATTGTTGATAATATGGGTGAGTGGAAATTTAACATTATTGGTGTACATAACCTAAATTACATTCAAGGTATCATATAAGCATCATAAAAACATCATTTGACAATAACATAATTAAACAGAAAATTTGGGTGCTACTGTTACAAGTTTAACATCTAGGTTCAATTGCTAATTGAAGCACAAACACATACACAATTGGACTTTTTCGATCAAACAAACCAAGCTGGAGATGTTACAGGTTTAACATCTCGGTATTTCATTCAAAATCAAATCCAATTTCACATTCAAAGACAAATTACTTTCATTACAAATGTTTTTATTTTACACAATTTAGTTGACAACAATCTTTTGAGGCTTTTTATTCTACCTGTTCAATTACTACAACAGATTGTTATGTTTCAATAATTCAATGTCATTTTCATTTTACGATCTATATATTCGAAGCAAATCTTATTAGTATTTGAAGCATAGAAAGACCTTTCGTTATGGTATATTTTTAATTGGTCATATTTTAACCGTCGATCTAGAGGTCTATGATCTTGTGGAATCTTGATCAATACATCATTTTAAATTTGAATAAGATGAGGCTCAAATAAGTAGTTGATTTATATCATTTTTGGTCTATGTGGTGTTTACACTCATGTTTATGCATCAATTAACATAAATTCTGAACTATAGCTTCAATGCAACAGAAAGAAGGGAATAACAGAAAGTATATATGTAGAAGGGAATAACAGAAACGTGTAGCTCACAGCAGGAAAAAATAAATAAATAAACGAACCTGTGAGGTCGAAGTCTCTGGTGTAGCTGTGGGGGCGACGGTCTCCGGCCGGTGGCGAGCAGGGTGGTTAACGGCGGCGAGCAGGGTGGAGTACGATCGAGCAGGGTGGAGTACGATCGATCGATCGATCGAGGGTTGTTGTTCGCCGGCTGCTGCAATCGACTATGATGGTCGGAAAATCGGAGGACGCCGGATCGGAGAGGAAGGCGGCGATCGATGGCTTTGATCGGAGAGGAGGGTTGCGACGGTGGTGGTCGCTGCAAGGTGGAGCACGATCGATCGATGGAGGGTTTTTTTTGGGAGGGTTGGACGAGGACGGGAGGCGGAAGCAAAAGAAAAAAAGACGCGTTTTTTTTTAGGTTAAAGGGCTTGCAGACTTTAGAAGATGCTATCCCATATCTGTGTGGTGAAGACCTTGCGCAGACGTTTTTATGTCTGCGCACTTCAGAAAAACAAACAGACTGCAAACCATTATGTCCGCGCGTGGTCTGCGCCTCGCAGACAGAAGAGATCACGCAGACCTGCAGAGAAAAAACAAACACCCTCTTAGTCGGGTGGTAAGGTACATTGTTCATTTGTTTGTGAGGACGACATATTTTTCCTTTTCATTCAAAATGTTGTTTTTTTTGAAAAAATAAATAAATAAAAACCGATTGGCCCATACTCAACACGGAAACGGGCTTAAATACGCGTACAACAAAATTGAACCATTTTTGAAAAAAAAAAAAAAATAGGCTCGAAACAAAAACTGTCAAATTCTTACGTCTTTTTTATTATTAATCGTAAACTATATGAAAAAAATAAGACAAAATTACATAAATGGTCCTCATGGTTGACAAAATCGACCAATTATGGTCCTTATGACGAATTCTTTACACAGATGGTCCTTGTGGTTTCAAAATCTTGCAAAGACGGTCCTTTTGATTAACGGCGTTAACTTTTTCAGTTAAGTCCTATGTGAAATGACTTATTTGCCCTTCATGCATAAGGATGCTTTATGTAATATGTTTCTACCACAGGGACCATTTATGTAATTTTCTCTATTATTTATTATTTTTTTTATCTTTTTTAATTATATATTTAAGTATTTAGATTTTTTTAAATTTATTGTTTAATATATATATATATATATATATATATATATATATATATATATATATATATATATATATATATATATATATATATATATATATATATATATAAAACATTTTTTAACGTTTTGCTCAAATTATTTTTTCTAATTTTTTGATATTTTATTCAAGTAAATTTATTAATGTTTTTTATTTTGACGTTTTATTCGAATATTATTTATTTATTTATTTATTTATTTATTTATTTATTTGACTTTATGTTCGAATACATTTTTCAACATATAGTATGTTTATATTTGTTAAAGGATTTCACAGCTATTGTAATTATAATTCTTAACTTAATTCACTTTCAATTATGTTTTCATTTTTTTCTTTTATCAGGTTATATAATTATTACTTTTTAATTCAAATATTTAACTATATAAGGTTGCATAATTATTATTTTTGTAAACTAATTTATTAACATTTTTTATAAAAAAATGTAAAATGTTTGTTAAACGTGAATATGATTAATATAGATTAGGTAGACATAGGCTACGTTGAGACCGCCTCATAACGTTGCCGAGAACGACCGGATCATTTCACATTGGATTTAAATGTAATTATTTCGAGTTATTTTATTTTTTTGTTTTTAGTTGTGTTGTAAAAAATTACAATTAGGCCCGTTTAAACTCAGATTAATCCCTAAACGCTACCTGACTGATTAGAGACCCTTGCGTTGTGATTTTTTAAAACACTGCTAAAAAAATAAAATAAAAAAAATAACTCGAAATAATTACATTTAAATCTAATGTGAAATGACCTGGTCGTTCTCGGCAACGTTGTGAGGCGGTCTCAACTTAGCCTATGTCTACCTAATCTATATTAATTATATTCACGTTTAACATACATTTTACACTTTTTTATAAAAAAATGTTAATAAATTAGTTTACAAAAATAATAATTATACAACGTTATATAGTTGAAAAATGTATTCGAACATAACGTCAAAAAAAATAAATAAATAAATAAATAACATTCGAATGAAACGTCAAAATAAAAAACATTAATAAATTTACTTGAAGAAAATATCAAAAAGATTAAAAAAAATAATTTGAGCAAAACATTAAAAAATGTTAGCATGTATATATATATATATATATATATATATATATATATATATATATATATATATATATATATAACAATAAATTTAAACAAATCTAAATCGTTAAATATATAATTAAAATAAATAAAAAATAATAAATAATACAGAAAATTACATAAATGGTCCCTATGGTAGAAACACATTACATAAAACATCCTTATGCATGAAGGGCAAATATGTCATTTCACATAAAAATTAACTGAAAAAGTTAACGCCGTTAGTCAAAAAAACTGTCTTTGTAAGATTTTGAAACCACAGGGACCATCTGTGTAAAGAATTCATCATAAAGACCATAATTGATCGATTTTGTCAACCATGAGGATCATTTATGTAATTTTGTCAAAAAATAATAATAAGAGATACAAGGCTAAATTGGTAAAAAAACATTATGACTTAATAGTGAAGCCTTATCTAAATAACTTATTAAAACTTTCCGGATGTAGTTAATCTTCATTAATCACGACAAGTGAAAAAGAAACAAAACCATCGCTACATATTGCTTTCAAACTATTCAAAAAAAAAAAAAAAAAAAAACATTGCACAACGAACAACTTACATAACAAAAGACACAAATCAACGATTTGAACAACGAAATTCGATACACACGAAATACACAAATTATACATCAAGTCATAAACCTAACAACATAATCTACACACACTCTCTCTCTCACACACAACTCGTGTGGTTTGTTTCACACCTTCCAACCAAAACTGAACATATGTAAATAAAACAACAAAACCGGATCTCGGTTCAAAATAGTCATCCAATCTATGAACAAACAAATAAATACACAAACATAATTGATAATTCTACAACTTGATTTAGTTGGTTTCTTCATCAACTAAATGAAGAGTACTCTGTTCGGTTGGTGACCCGGGGACAAATGGCACGAATCCACGCCCACCGAAAACCGGACGCATAAATGCGTTATCGAATTTTCTCCAATAGTGGTGGACTGTGTGTGAAGGCGTTGAAAGTAGCATTCTCAGACTCGAGGGGCGGACAATGTGTGGGCCCAGGTCGATTTCGGAATCTTGCCCGTTTCCTAAAAGCGGGACAATGAAGGATTTTGGGGTGGTGGGTTCGGATGAAATCATACGGGTCATGGATTTGGGTGAGGGGAGTAGGAGTCGGACTAGAGGTTGTGTGATTAGACCGAATACCTATATAGATTAATAAGACAAGGATACGGATTAGATTTTTTTTTTTTTTTTTTTTTTTTTTGACTTAATGGAGATGTGAATGACTTAATTTGATGGGTTATATATACATGCTTCTTTTGACTTTTTGACTTTAGGCTCTGTTTTGCATGCATAAGCTAGTTTACTGGCTATTGCAGTGTAGCTTTTTAAAAAGGTATTTGAGATAGGTTATTGATAAGCTCATAGGGCTTTTTGGTTTTTACACAAGTTTTCTAAATATGCCCTTGTATGTTTGTTTTTTTAATTATATATCTACACGTCCTTTTACGTCATTTTAGATTTGTCATCTAGTTTTTACCCAACGCTATTAGAGCGTCTCCAATTGGAGAACATGATTTTTTTTGCTAACTTTTATTGACCAGATAATATATATCGAGTGGTGAATATAGTTTAATAGGTTGAACACTTAACCCCTTTATCTTTAGTAATATTTCATTTTATCTCCTTGATTTAGTGTTACTATTTATTAAAGCAATGTATTGCATTTTAAAAATGATTGGTTAGACGGGGGAGTTTTATAGAACATTTAAGATAGATGAAATAGATGAAGATGAATTAGTTAAATTAATAATAAAAGTCATAGAAGAGATGAACCAATGGAAAAGTTATTTAATTAGAAGTCAATATTTTAATGGGTTGATGAGGTGGAAATGTTTTTAGCCTAGAATATAGGTTTATCATTGCTTTAATAAATACTAACACCAACGTTGATGCAAAAAAAAAAAAAAAACATGAAGTCAAGAAAAGAGGCTCTCATTAAATCCTAACTTTTTACAAAATTTCTCTTGTAATGTTTTCTTTAATCTGAGCTGTCACTTTCTCAATAATTTTGTAAACATCATTTATTACAATGATGATTAGGATTTTTGCATGTACAGTTACAAAAGCATATATTATTATTATATTATTTATTTTTTACTTAATGCACTTAATAGAACAATGCTATATAATATACAGGTGTTACTTTTTGATATAATAGAGAAATGAAATTTTAGCAACTATAGCAGTGAAAATTATGTTTTTTTATTTTTGGATGGCATTGTGGTAATTAGGTAGATTTTTCAAAGTCCAGTGTTGTAATATGAAGGGTAAAATGGTCAACAGTGATATCTTACCATTGTACTGAAAAGGACAACAGTGATAGTACTTGTGATCATGATTGCATTCCCCCTCAATGTTGTGTGCCCTAACTTGGTGAACTGCATATAAATTAATAACTCATTTTTTTTTATTCAAGACTAAAGGGTAAAATGGTCATTCACTCAATCAAATACTATTTAAAAACATTGATAAACAAAGGATGAAGTTAAGTCACCAACCTGATTATAAGCAAGGGCCATAGATACAGCACCTCTCATAAGACCAGCCCACCATATTAAAACCTTTAAAAAACACATAAATTAATAAATAAATAAATAGTAAAAAGGATTAAAATTCATGAATACCAGAATAGAGTAAGAACATACCTGCTGCCTAAAATCTATTCTCTCGTGTCGAGCCTTCTTTGTTAAATTGGATAAAAATGATAAGGGGAATACAAAGGCTGCTCTTCCAACTAAAACCAATCCCAATAAAATTGCACTCACTTCAACCGAAGTCCCAGGGCTAAAAAAGTAAAAAAACAACCATAAGAATGGTGATCGAACCAAAATCATACATGAGAAGGGCATTTACGTCTTTTGCACAAATTATACCTGTCTTTTACAAACTTCCACTTTTCAATATCTAAAGCATCCATTCCGACATAAAGAAAGATAAATAACTCAGCAACAAATGACAATGTTGCAAAGGTATGCCTGCAAAGTAGATAGAAATTAACTTATTGATTTTTTCAACAAAAGCCTAATATAAAAATAAATAAATAAATAAATAAGGTAAATGAACTTACTTGGTAGTTACTCGAGATTTCTCTGTGACATTATGCCAAGTGTAATGAGACATCACAATTCCACAGAAGAAAACCGTGAGAATGCCACTCAGATAGAATAACTGCCATACAGAAGTAATTGATATTAGCTAAAAAGACGTAAATGCCCTCCTCATCTTCATCATCAAAAATAACCCTACCAAGGTTTGTCCAGTCCGGTGTAACAAAAAGCAGTATAAATATAGAGAAAAGAAGATTCCAATATTAATTAATAAAAAAAAAAAAAAAAAAAAAAAACTTCACCTCAGCTAGCATGTATGAAAGATAAGCCATTAGTATCATTATAGCAACTTCTCTATCAGTTGAATGCCTAGAATCCAAAAGGGTAAAGAAGTAATTAGTGTCATAAATTTCAATCCCGGAAAGTTCAGAAACCAAAAACGTGAGAAAAACACGAAATGTTATTTATTTTTTCATCCAGATATAAAAAAAACACTGCATACCTTCCAAAATATAGCTTCTTTATAATATAAGCACTTAGTAGCCCAGCCTATTGGAGTCAAAATAAAACATCACTTGGTTGTACTTGTAGTGTATCTTTCTTAAAAACACTTTATACAATAACAATAACAATAACAGTAATTTGAAGCCTTACTCCAGCTCCTAGAAGTGTGCTTGTGATGAATAAATAAAAGAAATTTCCAATCAGTTGAAATGCAACAGCAGTTGTGATTTGAGAGAGATCAAAGTTTTGAACTGCATTGAAGATGACAACTGATGTGGCATCATTCACCACACCTTCACCAAACACCAAACTATATAATAAAGGTGTTTGATCCTGATTCAACACCTGCATTTTTCAATGAGATACATTAGCACCAAAAAAGGTTATAAGCAAGTATTTGCCAACTCAAGCACATTAATCAAGCGCCTGATAACATACAATCAGGTGCTCTGATAACTACCGTACCATCAGGCGCCTAATCATGTACTATTAGGCGCATGATAACGTACTATCAATGTACTATCATGCGCCTGATAATGTACTATTAGACGTCTAATAGTACATTATCACACGCCTGATAACAAATTATCAGGCGTCTTGATAACATAGCAACCGCCTGATAACATATTATCAAGCTCCTTGATGACGTAATATCAGGCGTCTTGCTAGCGTACTAGCAAGGCGTCTCTGATATTTTATTAGTCACATTGTGTCTGATAAATGATAATGTTCATTTATCAGGCACATTGTGTTTATGAGTAGAGCAAAGTAAAAGGAAGGGATTGATACCTGCAAAGTGCAAACGGAATCGGTTGCTGAAAATATTGCACCAATTGCTGGGAAGAAATTTGAAGGTTTAGCAAACAAGAAGATATTCAAAAAAAAAAAAAAAAAAAAAAAAAAAAAAAAAAAAAAAATCTTTTTAGAAGGAAGAGAAAGAAGAAGTGATACCAAGAAAGTCTCCAAGCTCAAGGGTACCAACATCCATCCTTTGGAAAATATTTATAGCACCTGTACAAATCATGAAGCTGATAAGTATTAAATTTAAAGAAATAAATACCAAATTGTGAATCAAGTTATTAGTTTTTAACACTATATAACGCATTCAGCTTCAATATTCTTGCACATTGTATCAACATTGATATTTAGCAGTTTATTTTTACTATTATAGCGATGAATATTCAATGATAATAATTCTGCAAATAATATGATCACACAAAAAAACAAAATATTCAAAGTATGCCAACATAACAAAGTCATAGATATCATCAATTTCCAGATTTTTTATTTATTGCATAATAATAGAATTGGTCATGTCTAGTACATATTCCATTTTGTCATTATTAATGTTGCAATTATGTATTATATTACATAAAAGAAACATCAAGTAAAAAGTCAAAGTGTGCATTTATTTTCAAACAAAACACTTTCTTGATTATTAAAAAGACAAAAGCAAAAGTATAGGTGTCTCATCTTGTGAATAAATATCATAATAGACAACACAGTATTAACAAATAGTACAATATATTAAAATTTGATAACTTGGAACAATTTTATGAACACAAATAAAAATGTTAACCAAAATCTGATATATATATATATATATATATATATATATATATATATATATATATATATATATATATATATTTAGTGCATACCAAATGATATGATGGTGAAAGATATCACAGTGCCAACAGCACCAAATAGCACAATGGTCATGAAATTGCGAAAAAATTGTTTCTTCTTAACCTGAAACCTGTTCATTTTACAAAAAAAGAAAAAGAAAAATGAACATAATAGCCATATGCAAAAAAATAGAAATTACGATAAAAGAACAAATAACTGCAGTCCAGTGGATCTTTCGACAAAAAATGTACTCATACATTCATATATGACAAAAATGAACAAAAAACTGTCACATCACACTAATAAAGTAAGGTGCATTAAAGCAAGATTTCAGAAATATTTCATTCTACTATGCAAATCATGCAAAATGCATCATGATAAATATTAGCCTAAACTATAGTGTAATTGATTATCACATGGATTTTGTCACATTAAAGCAAACATAAGCTAGAATGAGAAGATATAATAAGTAATAATAATCTACCCTACCACTCAAATGTTACTAATATTAGTCAGTAAATCCCCAAAAACAGTATTTTAAGATTGAAGAAAACGGCATAGCTGATAGGGAGCAAAATTTGGTCAATAGTATTAATTTAATGCACCTGAAATATGGCAAGAATCCAATGAACTAAATCAAGTTTATTAATTACAGTATAACTGCTTAAGTAATGTCTTTTTTTTTTTACTATATTAAGTTTTTAACTAGAAAATGATCAATGTTTCCTAGTTGTTGCCATGAACTAAAAAGAGATGTTGCTTCCTTAGATGTGATTGAGGTCCCCTAGTTGTTTCCATAAGTTTTTAGAAGCTATATATATAGTAAAAAATATATATTTTCGAAACAAAAATGAATGGTGGGTTACCCTTTATACAAATAGATAGTTTTAAACATAAAAACCCTAGCAGAAAATTTTGAAGTAATGAAGTCAATGTAAGAGTTTTTCCACCATGAGTCCATGACATCACAACCGATTTACAGAATAATGGAATCAACTAAAAACAAATTAAAAGTTTAAAACATACCCAGCATTGAAGATGATAGGTGGAAGAAGATAAATGAAGAAAAGATCTTCACTAAAGACTAGAAGATGTGAATTTGTTCCTCCACTGCTTAACAAAATAACAACTCCAGTGCAAATACCCTGAAATCAAATTATAGAAATCGAAGAAAAATATTAGTTTGAAAGTCGCTTCCATGTTCATTACAAATCAATTTATTTTGTTGATTTTAGGGAAAGATAAACGATGTAGAGATAATTCAGCAAAAAGAATGGATTAGTTGCGTAGAATCATACTTACAATGACAAGGGCAGTGATAGATTCGTTCATCCATCGATTCTCCTCCAAAAGATGACCGATTACGATACAAGCACAAAGAAGAGCAACAAACAAGTTCATAGAGACAATGGAAGAGTACTCAGAGGTAGCAAGTCTATTGCTACCCAATTTCCCAAGCAATAACGCGTAATCAAACCCCATTCTGGCCAACTGATTTGGCCCCTCGAACGAACAAACTTCAGCTGACTTTTTATCTTCCAAAACAATCCGAGATCACTGCAACGAACAGATTATAAAACGACTTTAGTTACAGATTGCATCATCGAATCCAAATTTTAGCAAACCAATCAAGTTGGTATCTTAGATAGAACAAAAAGGGGTCACACAGACACGCATAAATAGCTATATGAAGCTAAAATTACCGAATATAGTTGCGTAAATCGATGAAATTGAGCTAATGGGCAGGCAGGTGATCTAATCTTGATCTCAAAATTGAAGTTCAGATTTGAATTCCAGCACAACAAAACTAGAATTTTATGCTTGAGGGTGAGAGATACGTGCGTGGATTCCCTTCGAGAGAGTTCAAAAATTAAACACGGGTGAAAAGGTTAAAGTTGAATCGAAGCGAAAGATTGAAAAGTAATGGAAAGCACGTAAAGACACGCTGAGCATTCAACTGTATTTATATACGGTTCTGGATCAAAGAGACGATTGGATATTTTGAAGAACCCTTCTTTACTTAGCCAGATGGCAACAAACAAAATTATGTTTTTTAAGATGTGTTCGAGAAAATTAGAAAATAATAATAATAATAATAAATTAGAGCAAATTATATAATGAGTAAGTTACACTGTACAGTCTAGTTTTAGTTAAATTCATAGTTTTAGTCCGACCTTTTTAAAATATTGGTAAGTTGTATCTTTGTGGTTTCTATATCTTGCCATTTAGGTCATTAATACATATAAATTAACTATATTACCCAAGATATTTTATTTTATTTTTTTTATTTTAGTATCTAAATATTTAAGATTAATTATTTTAATATTGTCTGGACCCACACCCCCTACTCACCCAATCCCATCGAGCTTGAAGATACGCTGGTACCCTATATCATCTTTATATCTCGGGATAATGGCTTAAAAAGGTAACGAAGTTTCAAAAGTGTACAAAAAAGACCATTATTGTTTTTTTTGTACACTAAATACCATTTTACCGGCTATTGTAGGTTATCCGGTTTCCAAATGTTCAAAAAATATCATTGTTGTTTTTTTAGTACAAAAAATACCATTAATGTTACTATTTGTACACAGAATACCAACAAAATATAAATGTGTTCAACTAAAACATTGTGGTAACCAGGTACTTCAGGTAAATGGGATGAGATGAGCGTAATCAGCAAGTGCTTATTTAATTTTTGTTGAAATTGTTGGAAAATATCTTACTTCCACCGTATAATCAGCCGAACAAGATTACAGGTGATGCTTCGGCTGATAAATTTTTCTTCAAATTGGTGATGAGAAGAACGTAATCAGCAAGTGCTTGTTCGGCTGTTAGATAGGCTAAAGTAGAAGCATTCTTGTATGCCTCTTTCTGGCTTCCATATGACATCGATTCATCATAATATCGATGCTAGATCAAATCACGCAGCTTTTGATAAAATTGTATTATTAAAGGTCTGCAAGTGAACAAATTAATGTAGAGTAGAGTGATTATGACTTTTACTTCGGGGAAGATGACCATGGCACCAAAACGAGGGGCGAGTTCCCAAACGAAGTCGGTGTTGGCAGCGAACCATTCGATGTCGCCTTCGTTGCCGCAATAAATGAAGATTGGGCCCAAACAACTAGGGCCTGGGCCCACCCAGTGATCGGAGTTGATGAGATAACGTTGTTGGAACTTGGGAAGATCATTGAAACTGAAATGATCAAGAGTCTGATCAAAGTATCGTGTCTCGTAAGTGTACTTCGGCTGAACAAGAATTTTTGGCTTTTGAGAAGCCGTGGGGATTTGCCGAGAAACGGAAGTGGCCGGTGAGATTCCAACGTTGATGAAAGTAGGCAGATGATTAGGAGGAAGAATAAGAAAAAGGGTTTTGCCATGGTGGTGGAGGGTGGCGATGAACAACAGTAGTGGTCGAAGTGAAGTTGAGGGTTCTTTATAAAAAGTAGCTAAATTTCCATTACATTCAAAGAAGGAAAAATGACTTAAAAAGGTAATGAAGTTTCAAAAATGTACAAAAAATACCATTGTTTTTTTTTTGTACACAAAATACCATTTTACCGGCTATTGTAGGTTACCCACAAGGTATTATTTGAACACATGTGTACTTCATTGGTATTTTGTGTATAAAAAATATACTTTAATGGTATTTTGAGTACTAAAAATAAAATAATGGTATTTTTTGTACATTTTTGAAACGTCATTACCTTTTTAAATCATTATCCCTTATATCTCTCTCTCTTTCTCCTCTATCATTCTTGTTAAGGTATGCAATAATTAATCGATTCAATTCAAATTCAAACTAACACTTAGATTGAAAAAAAGATGTACATGGGATATCCAACTGTAATTAGATTAGATTGGTTCCAATATTTTTGTATCAAACTGGATCGACCAATTCTTGAAGAAAATCTTGTTCCAATCGAAAATTGAATCAATCCAAACAAATTGGATAGCTAATTAACATCCTATAATCATCAAAATAGTTATCTAATTAATTCTAACTATCGTCCATTTGAATCCATCCAATTATCATCAATCTCACTATCATCAAATTGATATTAAAAATATTAAAAAACTGGATAAATCCAATAATATTAGATGAAATTTGGATAACCAAAAGTAAATATTCAATGTAAAACTCATGGTTGTCAAAATCGCGATCCTGATCGTAGGATCGTACGATCCTAGGTATGAAAAACGATCCGGATCGTATTTGGGGTAGGATCACAGGTAGGATCGTAAGATCGTAGGATCGAGATCCGATCCGATCCTACCTTCCCTTGATTTTATTATTATTATTATTATTATTATTATTATTATTATTATTATTATTATTATTATTATTATTATTATTATTATTTTTGCAAATGAAAATTATTTTTATAATAATAGCTTTTACCTTTTACCAATTTACCGCTAATCATTTTGTGTTGTGACTTATGACTAATATTTTGAAGCTTTTATAACTTTTGAATGAAAAATTAAATGTTTGAAATATTTTTCATGTTTTTGAATTATGTTTATTTTGTGGGATCTTAGGATCTCGATCCCGATTTTGCAAACCCAAAAACAATCCTACGTAGGATCCCGATCTTGAAAACATTAGTAAAACTATTCCAATTTAATATCTATTAGATCAATGCAATTCATTAAGCACATTCGATTGGATTGAATCAACTACCAATATAAAACATCAATTGATAATTAGATTGGATCGATTCTATATAAACATGGGATATTCAATGATAAACACCCTTAATTCCTCATTAGTGTACCCTCCTTATCTATTCCTTTTCTTCTTATTCCCCATCCTCCTCCTTCTTTTTGGTTTCTTACTTCGACTTCCCCTTCTTTATCTATGTTGGCACTCCCTTATTCATCTCCAGGATGTAATTTGTCACACCCCCATCCGATGACAGAAATATCGAGGTGTGCGACGTTGTAACGCCCGCAGATCCGGGCTAGTCAATTTAGAGACAATAGGGGTCGAAAATGACTTTTCGACAAAAGATTATTTAGAATAAATAATCTTAACCAAGTTGTAGAATATGTCACAAGGTTTCTGTACATATAAAGAACGCCGAAATCCGAGTTATAACGAAGAAGTTATTCCCCGTCGAAGTTTCGCGACGGAACCGGCACGACATCGGGAAGCGTAAATAGTGAATTTACGATGGAGGACTTTTTACCCTTAGTGATCTAAATGAAAGTTGTAGAATATGTTAAACTAAGAACATCGATAAAAAGAACGCCCAAATCTGACTTCATATGAGGAAGTTATGATTTTTCTAAGATTCGGCTTAGCAGTGTACAGCCCGAAACTCGAATTTTAGTTCGAGCGGTTTTTGGCTTACGCGACTTAAATGAGAGTTGAATATCTCATTAATAGGAACTCAACGGTAAAAAGACAGACGAAAACGGAGTCCGTATGAAGGAGTTATGAACTCTTCGCGGTCATTTAACAGTCTAAACGCCTCCTACTGTTAAATTTGAGATCGGTCGAGAATTAGCCAACGGAGTCTAAACGAAAGTTGTAGATCTTGATTTTACCTATGCTTGGATATAAAGAACGTTGAAAACGGAGCTTGTATGCGAAATTTATGATTTTTCTAAGTTTGAGGGCTGATACGCGATAGGGGGTGACGTGGCACCACCAGAATTGGACACGTGGCACCACCAGAAGGCCACCACATGGACCAACTCGGCGAGTCATGACTCAGACTCGGCGAGTCCATCAGATTTCTCCCCTATAAATAGAGGTGCTGGGTTCCCTCATTTCCTCACCCCTCAACCATCTTCTTTCTCTCTCTAAACTCTCTCTCTAGCCCCCTAACCCCCCTAAAAGCCTAGGTAAACCCCCTAGCACCCGAAGGAAGCCCCGAGGCTCCTGGAGTTCCGAGAAAAGAGCCTTTCGGCTCGGGAAACGCTGCTCCAGCGAAGCCCGGTTTTGCGAAAAACCCGCTGTAAGTGAGCTACGCCTACGCTAGTTTTAATATAGCTTCTAATTAATTATAGTAACATTATTAGGACCTTAAAATAATTATTTGGACTATTATTATGAGTTACATTGAGTGTTATTTAACGTTTATATAATAATAATAATAATAGTCAGACTATTAATTTGTTGCGGATATCGGTAGACTAAACCCTAGTGGTATTGGTACTAGGTTTTATCGAAGGAATATCATTTTGAGAGTATCGAAGCGCTGTCCGAGTGCTGAGTCACCACCTACTCAAGTGAGTGCATAGTCCCTTTCATCTTACACATAGATATGAAGTATTTAAATATAAATTACATGCTATGTGTGCATATTGTTTGAATACTTGTTATATACGCTGGATGAATGATTTATACATGTTTTAAATGATTTAAACTGTATAGTTATTTTATATCTACAAATATGATGGGATAAAACATGGGTAGATGAAATAGTTGGTAGGTGATGAAATAAAATAATGAGAGATAGGTGATGATAGGAAGGTGATGATGATAGGTGATTATGAATCGGTGATGTAGGATACTACAACCTTGTCCGACAATTTGGAGATGTAGTTATCTACCAGACTATAGATGGCAACCACGGACTATCATAGACAACCCCGTGGAAACACCAGCAGGCTAGTAACCTGTAGGTGATGAATTACGAGTTCAGGCGATGTTGTAACTACGTATTCATGCGATGATAGTCTAACCCTTATTATGAAGTACGAGTCCAGGCGATGTTGTGGCTACGTATTCATGCGATGATAGACTAACCCTTATCATGATTTACAAGTCCAGGGGATGTTTTGGCTGTGTAATCATGCGATGATACCCTAACTTTTGCTAGACACATATTGAGGGAGTAATCACCCTTATCATGATTTACAAGTCCAGGCGATGTTGTGGCTGCGTAATCATGCGATGATACCCTAACTCTTGCTAGACACATATTGAGGGAGTAATCCCCGGATTAGTATTGTCTATGCAATGTAGGCGATGATCCTTAGGTAAAGTTCGTAGGAACAATCATATAAGGAAATACGATGTAAGGAGATGAGAAGTAAATATGATATAGGAGATGACCCTTGAGATAATATCTTTAGGGAAGACTAAAAGAAGATAATAGGGATGAGTAATTGGGTTGATTGTTTGATTGAACATAATAATTATATTATTGTGGGTTGAAAACCCTATGTACTCACCAGGTTTCCCAACCTGAGCCACTCAGTTTATGTATATCACAGGTGACAAAGTGAAGTGACATTACACTGAGAGATTTAAAGAGATGTAGATCACTAGTGTAAATAAATGTAAGTTCTGTTTATGCTTATGTTTCGGTATTAACGATGACATCCCAAACGTTTTGAAATGAATAAAATACGCTTCTCCGAAAATGTTTTAATAACGTATTTATCATGTTTTTCTGGGAACAAATTCCGCAACATTTTTATTAAAAGAAGAACTCTGATTTTTATAAAGCATAAACAAAAATGGGTCTTTTCTGGCCGTGAAAATGGGGATGTTACAGACGTAGCGATGGATCACAATTAACACACATAATGAAAAGTACAAAACTCGTAATACAAATTATATTCTTCTATTAACTTATAATATTGATTACATTGTTTGTGATTAGCAATGGATCACAATTAACACACACAATGAAAAGTACAAAACTCGTAATACAAATTATATTCTTCTATTAACTTATAATATTGATTACATTGTTTGTGATTAAAAGGTACATCAAAACATTACAAATGAATCTAAACATAACATTAAAGCTTTATAGTTGTCTGAACATATATGCCATAACAAAAACAAGGAATAATGATTGATAACAAGGATTTCCATATTATTCACTGTGTGTGTACTTCCAGCTCATAGGTTCCTGAGAATACATGCGTTTTAAAATACGTCAACAATAATGTTGGTGAGTTCCATATGTTTTGACTCTCCATTCTTTTATAACCAAAAGTATATTTATATAATTATGACTGGTTAACCAGCTTATATAAAAAGTGTACTTTTTATAACCAAAAAGTATAAAATTAGAGAGCACATTCTTATAACCTCATACAAGTGTGTGTGATGTGTATAAGTTCTACATGACTTAAGTGAATTCATGCTTGTAACACCGTACAAGTGTGAGTAATGTTTGTAATCATTTACTCATAAAAAATATAAGTTTATTAAAAAAAAGTTCATGTGATTCGTTTACTAATAAGTATTTGTTTTACCTAAAATTTACCGATACTTATCGTTCTAAGTATGTGTTCATGCTACATAAAGTCCTATTTCAACTCATATAAGTGCTTTTAGTGTACTCTGAGGTTATTATGAGCCTATAACTACTATGGGGCTACTATATGACAACCCGAAAATTTTTTACTTTTAAAGACCAGTCAATCAACTCAATTGAGTGTCAAACTCATTAATACTGAGTTCTATCCCGGTTAAAGGTCATTCTAAGGAGTTTTGAGCCTAATACACTTAAGGAATAAGTGTTAGAAAGTACCTGCTAGACCCACAGTGTAACAAATCGAACCTAACCCTCATCTAAATGAGTTCACGACCACAAGACCACGAGTTTACGGCCGTAAACTCATGTGGCCGTAAACTCAAGAGCATATGTAAGGCTTTGGGTTATTTCTAGTCATTTCTTATTTCCTTGGCCGATTTTTCCTCCAAATCCTTTCAAGTATCATCAAGACTTTCGCCTTAGATATTCAAAAGAGTAAGTGTTATATCCCTTGATTAGTTGATACATCTTATTAACTAGCTACATACATTGATTTCATCCATGGAAATCATGTTTGTTTAGATCTTCAAGTTACACCAAGAACACATACTAGTGTTCTTGGCCAATATCAACCATTTCAAGGTTTTAGATCGTAAGTGCTCTTACCTATACTTCATATCTAGTTAGGACTCATGTTTAGACACTTAAAAACATCAAGAACACAAGACCAAATGGAGTTTACGGCCAAGCCATCTCCCATGGCCGTAAACCCCTTAAAGGTTACCATTTTGGCCATTAACCCTCCTAGATGCAAAGCTAGTGAACCAGGACCCTTCATGGATGAGATTAGGACCTTAAACAACTCACATAAACATAAACGGTCATTAGTTTATGGCTGTAAATTCATTAGGGCCGTAAACTCACCAAAGGATTCAAAGAAGGTGGTCTTCCTCATCCTAGTGTAGAGCTAAAGTCCATAAAACTTCCCTAGCCTTCAAACTTGACATTATACATGAGTGACCATGAGTTTAAGGCCATAAAATTCCTTGGGACGTAAACCCATGGTAGTAAACTCATTTGAGTGCCATTCTACTTTCCCTTGTTGAATCACATGTGATTCAAACACTTGGTCAAGGTGTTTCCTAGTCCCGGAAGGTGTTTCCTTTCATATAGTTGTTATAAACACTATATTCATGCCAATATGTGTCATTATATATCATTTAGGACTTGTTGTGTCTCGGGACTTCATTCGTGGAACTTCTCATCCTTACACGCATACCCGTTTGAATCACCCACATCAGGTGAGTTCATAACCCGTAATGAATATTTTAACTATTTTAAATGCTTTTACGGGAGGGGGGGGGTGGGGGGGGGGGGAATACAAGTTGAACATAATGATAATGGTGTAATTATTTGTTATAAACATTGTTCAAAATGTTGCTTATGTCTTCTATAAGTGGTCAAAACATTTCAAAACTATTTTACAGTTATGTTGCTTTATAGTTTAGCAAAACTCCGTTTTTAAAGTATAAACATAACTTGTTAGTAAAACGAGTCTTTTCAATAACAGTTCAAGTAGAATACTAGTAAACTATAATAGGTATAGTTTAGGGAGTCAGTTCATACTAGATACAATACACGATAACAGAACAAACATAATAAGGTGCTATAGCATGGAACAATTACTGGATCTAACTATACCCATGAATCACTAACGCATTGTTTTAAACAAAAGGTGATAGTTATTTTGGGTATACATGATCATATAATCATAATGTGGATGTTCACGACTTGAAATCATTTCAGGGTTCGCGTTTGGTTCCTAGAATCTTTTGTTAAGGAGAGCGTTTAGTATGAGATCTAGCCATCACATTATACCTTTATACTCAATTTAAGGCAATTAGTACAATAGTAGCCACTTTATACAATACTACAGTACTTATATTTTACAAACAAAAAACAGAATAGTCGGGTCTAGTACATACAGTAGAAAGGGACCATAATGCTAACCCTATGATTCCTTAATGTATAGATTAGGGGATACATCTAAATGGTATCCGACAGATAATAGGATGTGTGCCTTCCGCTTTATTTCCTATTCCTCGTTGGGTTGTGGGCTTAGAGCAGATTCACCCAACCTATTATTTATTCGATGTTAGTTATATATATGTTCTATACACATTAAGTCATCATAAGGGGTACCAGGTATGGGTCAAATCATAGGACACAAATTCAATGCACCGTTTTCTAGTACAAAGCATACTTTTCAAATCATATCTTTCAATACACAAAACTAGAAACTTCCCGGTAAAGGGTTTAATCCATTTTATTAAACCAAAGTATACTTAAAGGACTTTAGGTAATTGACACTATAATACCTTGGTTTATGCATCATGGTTATACATCATTAATACCCAATAGGTCATTGGATGTGTGCCTTCCGCCTTATTTCCTGTTCCTCGTTGGGTTGTGGGCTTAGGGTATATACACTCAATTAACTATCTATTCGATATTAAATTATGTATAACCAGTACAAACTAAGTGATTATAGAAGTAATTATTGTGGTCATTATTTTAAGAAATAAGGGTTTTCTTACAGAATCTTTTCATAAAATATAAAGGAGCTATTACAATTGACTCCATGAGTAACAAGCGAATACACCAGAGTTATATGCATCAAGGACCTAACAAACAATAGGATGTATGCTATCTGCTTTACAACGTGTTCCTCGGTGGGTTGTGGATTTAGGGCAGATGCACACAGTCGATTGTTTGTTTACTTCAAGATATATATATATATATATATATATATATATATATATATATATATATATATATATATATATATATATATAACTTGTATTCATTTAGTACTCATAGAAAGGATTGTAGAATCACTTTTACGTATCTTTCATCTAAGTAGGAAATATAGGATTTTCTGGAGGAACATGCGAACTTTTCTAAACATAACTTACACTTTACATAACTTGTAACTTACTACATTTTTCAACTACATTTTACAACAACTTTCTACAACTTACTTACATCACTAAAATCTTATGAACTCACTAGCTTAATTGTTGACAAACTCTTACAAATAACTTGTATTCTCAGGAAACTAGTAGACAAGTACTCACGCTGGGAATTCAGAAGATGGAGCAATATAGTTTCAAGTCTTGTTTTGTTATTTGCTTATGTACACTATGTTTTATGAACACACACATTGTAAACACTTTCTTTCTAATGAAATGGTTGTTCATTACTTTGCTTACTATGATGCATGTCTTGTGATACTAAACATGACGTCCTACACCCCCGAACGTTTCCGCCATTCCGGTTTTGGGGTGTGACATACTATAAGCTTATAACCGAGCTAAATGACTAGATCAAGCCTCTATATGGCACTACAACGGAGCGTGTCGAGAACATTACAAACGCTTCATCAACGTCGTGAAAGAGATAGATAACAAACAATTATCGCCCATTTTGACTCATCAGATGAAGGTTGTAGCTAGCAATCGCAGGCTGGGGTGTCAACCCGTATAGATCTATACACAACATTCCTCGTTCCTTTAAGATTAACGGTTATAACACATAAGGCTTCACTAAGTTTTTGTTCTTGGTATATGAAGAGACACTCATTTACTAATCCCGAGTTTAAACAGTTCTAAAAATGTGTGATTTCGTGTCCTAAACCTTAAGTTATAAAGTTTACTAGACTTATAGTTCATTCGTTGTATTAAAAACTATAATGAGTTTTCGAACGAAATTTGGACATCGTAACGGTTGTAATTTGACCGAAATCAAGTTTTACCCAATGTAAAACCAACATTACCAATATTTATACATATCTAAAATAAAAGTAACTATATCATTTTAAATGAATAAATGACAATAACAACTATTTTAACGATTAAATTTATAAACTATAAAATAAACATTTGTTGTTTATAATTATAATAAAACTATATTGTCATTATTTATAACATCAAATATATAAATCGAGCATATATTGTTCAATATATATATATATATATATATATATATATATATATATATATATACATATATATATATATATATATATATATATATATATATATATATATATATATATGGGATAACTGTGACAACCCGAAACTTCTATCAATGTTAAACTCGACTCCGTCACCTTTGAACACTGTTTAAGGGTTCGTTTAAGTGTTCTAAGCTTGAGTACAACCAAGGTTGAGATTAGGGATGAACTTTAAAGTCGTAAAGTAGTAAAATCGGGTCATACACCCTCTTGGGAGGAGTGTACGACCATACACATGGGTGTGCGGCCGCACACCCACCCCACAACTGCACACCCGGGGTGGTGGGTCACCCACCCCTATAAATATGAGGAGACCCCCTCTCTTTTTTTTTTCTTCCTTTGGCGCACACTGTTAATTTCTCTCTTTAGAATCTTCATCCAAGAACCCTCCAAAGGCATCAAAAACGTAAGTGATTAATCCCCTAGCTCGTTATACTTGAAAAATCCCTTGATTCTTCATGTTTTAGGCCTTTTTCTTCATCCTTTGAAGGTGTACGGCAGCAAACCTTCATAAGGTCGGCCATACACACCTTAAAGGCCCTCCAAAGTGAGAATTTGGCCTCTATTTTCTAGTTGGACGTGACCCTAGCCTTTATTTGCTTGAAAATCGACATTTTTAGGCATATATGAAGAGTATACGGCCGCACACCCCTCTGTACAGCCGCACACACCTCCTAGAACCGTAAACCCCTCTTTGATGATAATTTTAGGCCTCAAACTCGCATTTTAACTAAGCATGGTACCTAGAACACCGCTTAGATGGTAGATAGAGCCTTGGAAATGCCACAAAAGCACCCCTCTTCATGAGTGTACGACCGTACACTCATGGGCCGCACACCTATGGTGGTACACACCCTTAAGGTGGCCATACACCTCCCTCACTCAAACACATGTGATTTTTACACTTAGTTCAAGTGTTTCCAAGCCCCTAGATTGGATTCCCGTTATGACTAGTCGTGAAATACCCTAATTTTTACTCCTATATGTGTTATTACATGTTAAATAGGATCTAATTGTGTTCAATGCTTCACTAGGCACTCATTATCTCATACCGATCTTCGTTCAAACTATCCACTCAAGGTGAGTTCATACCCCTACATTTTTCCAAGATTTTTAATGTTATCAGGGGGAAAACAAGTAAAAGCATAAGTAATCTTGTGTTCATATATATTATTTTGTTTAATATATTACCGTTATCAATATACAACGAATCTAGAAATCAATTTTACATAATGCGTTAGGTTATGAACCATGCAAAGGTCGTTTTCAAAACTAAGGAATGAACTTACGAATCATGAAACCAAAGATACTATTTTATAAAGATTTGTGTTAACAATCAAAAGGGTTTTTCTGTATTATTACTCGTAAAGTCGTCACCTAAATTGGGAGACACGTCCTTAGGCGCTTACAATGTTAACTAAGTGGAGGACTACCCTTATGAACCAAAATTTCTTGGAGGGAAAGCGTGGCTTTTGTGTATAGATCTATACAAGACTGACTATCCCGCACCTGGCTGCTAGCTACAATCGGACCGACAGGTCTATAAGTGACAAATGTCATAAAGGGTACATAGTAAGGATCATTTCATAAAAAGTTCATGATTTCAAAGTATCAGAACCCTCGTACCAGTAGTACCCGCTAACATCAAACCAAAAACAGGAACCATCAGAAATATACACCCCAAGGCACCAATGTTCTAACAAAACGCTCCATCCGAACTAACTTAATGCACAATTCTACGACATCATTCCGCTTGGTATGACTAATTCTATGTCATACCAAACCCGCACGTCCCTAAGGAGACCCTTTGCCTTAAACCATTCGAATCCCAAAACCCACGTCACTCATAATGACAAACTAGATGTGAACTTCGAAAAGTTCATCTCCCTTCTGGAACCCGAAAGTATGAACGCAAAAAGTATGCCATCCACCCGCAAACTTCCTTAAACATCCTTGATAGACCAATCTAGGATTCCCTCTCGCACAGCAAGCCAAGTTTAAGCATAGAGGCTAGGGATAAATACGATTAGCCTATCGATATTAAATGTACACGCAAGGGTGGTATATAATTAAGGTCCTACGGACTTAGGATGTGTGTTTCCGTGCTATCTCCTGTTCCTTGTCTGGTTGTGGACCTGGGGCAGAGTCACCCATCTGACCGTATTATCAATCTTAATTATATACGACTTGTGTACACGACACAATGATAGATGGACTAAATATGAGTATTATCATAAACCTCATGACGAAGACTGCTGAATATACAACGAATCTAGAAATCAATTTTACACAATGCGTTAGGTTATGGACCATGAAAAGGCCGTTTTCAAAAACTAAGGAATGAACTTAGGAATCATGAAACCAAAGATACTATTTTATAAAGATTCGTGTTAATAATCAAAAGGATTTTTCTGTATTATTACTCGTAAAGTTGTCACCTAAATTAGGAGACACATCCTTGGGCGCTTACAACGTTAACTAAGTGGAGGACTACCCTTATGAACCAAAATTTCCTGGAGGGAAAGTGTGGCTTTTGTGTATAGATCTATATGGGACTGACTATCCCACACCTGACTGCCAGCTACAGTCGGACCGGCAGGTCTACGGGTGACAAATGTCATAAAGGACACTGGCCCCGATACGTGCCATATCAAGTTTAAGTATGGTCATAAAACTTGCCAATCGGACGAAGCTTCTACGTAATAATAATATACCTCTCTAAAATAAATGATTTAATAATATAAGTGTAGTACTTATATCTTACGATTTCGGAATCATTAAGGTAAAACCTCACGTATTACAGGGAAAATAAGGGATTTTCCCAGCCTCAACCTCTTACTGGTGGTAGCTAGGGTTTTCAAGAAGGAACTATGCTTAACCTATATAAGTATGGTAGATACTTATACATTCTGATTTAAAACCAGTAATTCAATAGTTTTCACTTAAGGGAAATGTAGGATTTCCAGGGTAATCAATTAGTATTTTATATACAGATGGTCTATCATTTAACCAACGAACTTTCATTATTAATTCCATGATTTCTTAGTTTATACATTTGGGTTATGTATGAAGAATACCTGATAGAATGTAAAATGTATGGTTTCCGTCTCATTCCCTGCTCCTTGTTTGGTTGTGGGTTTTAGGGCAGATCCACACAATTAACTATCTATCCGGTATTGGTTTATACATAACTAGTATGAACCAAGAAGTCATAGAAGAAATGGGTTTAATCATGCTTTTCATAAGAAAATATGGGATTTTCTTGAGGAACTCTTTCAACTAATATCAATGAGTCATTTTTCTTGAGGTTTATATATTTATTTATTTCACCGGGCAGTATGAAATTTCCGGGAAAGATATTGCATTTTTCAAAAGAAACGAGAATTGTTTTCCTAAAAAAAATGCTTATGAACTCACCAGCTTTATGTTGACACTCTTTCAAAATCTACTTGTATTCTTAGGGCTCTAGTAGACAGGTACACCCCCGAAGTTTTGAGAAGATTGCTTAGCACCAGACTGCGACTCTTGTTGTCTTTTGTATTTCTTTGATGTTAGAATATGTAATATTTAAAACAGTTATGTAAAACTTATACCTATTAATACAATGGTTGGCTGTACTTTGATTACTATAATGCATGTGTTGTGATACTTACATGACGTCATCCGCCCTCGAACATTTCCGCCGTTCTGGTTTGGAGATGTGATAGATTGGTATCAGAGCCTTGTTTATAGTGAACTCAGTATATCAATCATAAAAGATATACAACTATAAATACAATGGGGTTAAAAAAACATTATGGCCAAGAATTTTACTTTAAAAATATATATCATTATGATATAAAAGTATAAATATATATTTAAAATATGTACATACCAGAACAAGAATCATATGAAGAATAAAATAAAAGTATTTGGAGGTTGGGCACTGCGGTTAAACCTGGGAAGTTATGTAATCATGTCTATGATCAATATAACCTGATCAACTATATTTATTAGAGACATGACCAATATGTTCTTGGGAGTGATTGTGGTGTTGCAATAAGTCTAAAACTTACCTAGATACCCGAAAAATTTCTAGAACCAAACATAAAAGTATAAAATACTATAGGAGTATTTTAGCTACTATAAGATAACAACAGAGTATCGAGCATACAATTACAATACTATAGAAGTAGTACTAGACTAAATGTATGTTAAGTATCTCTTTACCCCCATTCTCGTGTAGATATCATGGCGGGATTCCATCTCCTTAGCGACTCGTACTTTCCCAACCTAGGAAATGGAGGATGGCTTGATGATGAGCTAGAAGAAGAACCTGCAATCCCATTAGATGATCACTCCGCCGAGAACTATTCGGAGGGTTCCGACTCCTAGCCTGAAGTCACTAATCGACCTCCAGTGACTCCTGTCCTAAATCCTAACCCTTGTCCGGTTTTTCAAGGCTCGACGCCTCCATGGGTGGAAAGTTTGGAAACATGGAGTCAAGAGCAGGATCAACCTATGCCCTTCAATGGAGACAAAAGCTTCTACGATCTTAGCGTAGGGGACTTAGCAGACAGAGTCTTACCAATTCTAGTCCACAGGGTTGCTTGGAATGAAATACAGGGTAGGATAGCCCTTAACATAATCATGAAAGTGGATGCCAATGTGAGAAGGCATACAGTCCGCACCATCCACCTTGAATATGCTCGTGAGAGGTCTCTAAGATACAACAAGGCCCTGCAACGAGAGCTTGCTGCAACTCGAGCTGAAGTCATAGAACTCCGAGCACGCCAAAGAGTATTCGAACGACACCTTCTTGACATGGAGTGGCAGCTGGCTAACTTAAGGCTTCGTTCGAGGAGTACCCATCGCTAGTAGGAAATACTCTACTCATCCTTTCTTTTAATTAAGAATGCCCTTCCTACCTATGCTCCAAGTAGCACTTTTCCCCCGTAAGCATCTCTGTATTGCAAGTATTGTTTTACTAGTTCTTCATACTGTCAAGTTTTCCCTCTGTTTGTATGTTGTAGACCTACTCGTAGGTCAAAATTTTCCTAACTCTGTGTAATCTTAATACCAACTATAGAGACAATAGTATTAACTTAGTTAAAGGCCATCGTTAGCAAACGTATATCTCAAATCAGTAACCTGCGAACTAAGTAACTTTATCAAAGTCGTATCACCATTTCATCTACGAAACGTATTCATAGATTGTACTCTTACCCTGGGCGATCACTATTTTCCCATCAAACTCATGCCATTATCCCTAAAGAGAGATTCGATGTTATAATCGACATGGATGGGTTGAGCCTAAATCACGTTAATAACCTCTGTTTCGAGAAAACGATTCATCTTAATCTTCCCTCTGGCGAAGCCCTCGCTATTTTCCGTGATAAGCTCAGTTCGAAATTTCGTATCATTTCATGCATCAAAACCTAGAAGTACTTGCAGAAGGAATGCTTTGCATTTCTAGGTCATAGTGTGTATGGAATGCAAAAGTTAAAGACCACAAGAGCTTTCCCCGAAATCTGCAATTTTTCTGACATCTTCCCAAGAATCTTCCAAGGATTTCTCCCAAGCGCCAAGTCAAGTTTCGTATCAACTTAATTACCGGAGCTAACCCTATAGCTAAACCTTCATATCGTCTAACGCCGGCGGGAGTGCAAGAAAAAAATTTTCCAGCCATCCCAATAAACTGATCAACAAAGGATTCATAAGTCTATGTTATATGGGCCTCATTATGGATTGTTTTTAAATCTTTTCAAAAATTGGAAATCAATGTTCACCAATCGAAGGTAACTCAGTTCGGAAGACACTCAGTCTTTAACCATTCTAGAGACTTACTTCTATCCCTACTAGGACCACATCATAGGGATGTGGGTCGAATCAATGAGAACCAGATAACAAAATGGAAAATTTTTATGCATATATATAAACATTTAGAGTACATCCAGAGGCAACTATTGTTGCTCACAAGCTCTTTTTCTTGATATGTAGCAGATCATGCCTTCGAAGAAACCTAGCCAGCCCGCCCGTAAAACGCCAAACCTTCATATGGATTCAACTACGCTCCAAGCTGCCATCACAACAGCCGTAGCAGCCGCCATAGCTATCCTTAACACTAACCACGCGAATGCTAGTGGGAGTGTTAACGAAAATCCTAATCGTGGTGATAACCAAGTTTAGCAACAAGTGCCTTCTAGAAAAGACACACCTGACCTTGAACCTAATACCATGAAACGAAACTTTGAGAACGAGATAAGGAGTTGTTCAACTCAAGGACCTACTGAACAGAAACGAACTGGGGCAGTCAATACCCCCGTCAGCTCTGCTATTTGTACACCAACCAAACCCTACTTAGGAAACCTCCCGTACTGCAGCAAATGCAACTACCATCACTGTGGAGTCTGTCAAGTGCTGCACTGCACTAGATGCAACAAGAAGGGATACACCGCCCGCATCTGTAGGACTTCGGTCGAGTTCATCACTCTGACTACCAATTATAAGGCTAGTCCAACATGTCACCTATGTGGTAGAGTAGGACATTTCAAGAGCTGCTGTCCAACATAGAAGAATGATGTGGAAGCAGGAGGAGTTTGACCCCCAGAGAAATGAAGAAACATCATGGAACTCTGCCATATTTTGGTACGCTTTCAAAACCCCAATAATTGCCTATAATTCTGATTACTCTTTCATTCAAATTAAATCCCAACATTCATATAAACTTTGAAGCCCTAATGGGTGAACTATCATGGATTAATGTATACGTCAGGGTTAGTTATACATGACTAGTATACACCAAACGATTATAGAGAGACATAGTAAGGATCATTTCATAAAAAGTTCATAATTTCAAAGTATCAAAACCCTCGTACCAGTAGTACCCGCTAACATTGAACCAAAAACAGGAAACATCAGATATATACACCCCGAGGCACCAATGTTCTAACAAAACGCTCCATCCGAACTAACTTAATGCACGATTCTACGACGTCATTCCGCTTGGTATGACTAATTCTATGTCATACCAAACCCGCACGTCCCTAAGGAGACCCTTTGCCTTAAACCATTCGAATCCCAAAACCCACGTCACTCATAATGACAAACTAGATGTGAACTTCGAAAAGTTCATCTCCCTTCTGTAACCCGAAAGTATGAACGCAAAAAGTATGACATCCACCCGCAACCTTCCTTAAACATCCTTGATAGACCAATCTAGGATTCCCACTCGTGCAGCAAGCCAAGTTCAAGCACAGATACTAGGTACAAATATGATTAGCCTATCGATATTAAATGTACACGCAAGGGTGGTATATAATTAAGGTCATACGGGCTTAGGATGTGTGTTTCCGCCATATCTCCTGTTCCTTGTCTGGTTGTGGACCTGGGGCAGAGTCACCCATCTGACCGTATTATCAATCTTAATTATATACGACTTGTGTACACGACAAAATGATAGATGGACTAAATATGAGTATTATCATAAACCTCATGACGAAGACTGCTCAATATACAACGAATCTAGAAATCAATTTTACACAATGCGTTAGGTTATGGACCATGAAAAGGATGTTTTCAAAAACTAAGGAATGAACTTACGAATCATGAAACCAAAGATACTATTTTATAAAGATTCGTGTTAATAATCAAAAGGATTTTTCTATATTATTACTCGTAAAGTTGTCACCTAAATTAGGAGACACATCCTTGGGTGCTTACAACGTTAACTAAGTGGAGGACTACCCTTATGAACCAAAATTTCCTGGAGGGAAAGTGTGGCTTTTGTGTATAGATCTATATGGGACTGACTATCCCACACCCGACTGCTAGGTACAGTCGGACCGGCAGATCTACGTGTGACAAATGTCATAAAGGATACTGGCCCCGATACGTGCCATATCAAGTTTAAGTATGGTCATAAAACTTGCCAATCGGACGAAGCTTCTACGTAATAATAATATACCTCTCTAAAATAAATGATTTAATAATATAAGTGTAGTACTTTTATCTTACGATTTCGGAATCATTAAGGTAAAACCTCACGTATTATAGGGAAAATAAGGGATTTTCCTAGCCTCAACCTCTTACTGGTGGTAGCCAGGGTTTTTAAAAAGGAACTATGCTTAACCTATATAAGTATGGTAGATACTTATACCTTCTGATTTAAAACCAGTAATTCAATAGTTTTCATTGAAGGGAAATGTAGGATTTCTAGGGTAATCAATCAGTATTTTATATACAGATGGTCTATCATCCAACCAACGAAATTTCTTTATTAATTCCATGATTTCTTAGTTTGTACATTCAGGTTATGTATGAAGAATACCTGATAGACTGTAGAATGTGTGGTTTCTGCCTCATTCCCTGTTCCTTGTTTGGTTGTAGGTTTTAGGGTAGATCCACGCAATTAACTGTCTATCCAGTATTGGTTTATACATAACTAGTATGAACCAAGAAGTCATAGAAGAAATGGGTTTAATCATGCATTTCATAAGAAAATATGGGATTTTCTTGAGGAACTCTTTCAACTAATATCAAAGAATCATTTTTCTTGAGGTTTATATATTTATTTATTTCACCGGGCAGTATGAGATTTCCAGGAAAGATATTGCATTTTTCAAAAGAATCGAGAACTATTTTCCTAAAAAAATGCTTATGAACTCACTAGCTTTATGCTGATGCTCTTTCAAAATCTACTTGTATTCTCAGGGCTCTAGTAGACATGTACACCCCCAAAGTTTTGAGAAGATTGCTTAGCACCGGACTGCGACTCCTGTTGTCTTTTGTATTTCTTTGATGTTAGAATTTGTAATGTTTAAAAGACTAATGTAAAACTTATACCTATTAATGCAATGGTTGGTTGTACTTTGATTACTATAATGCATATGTTGTGATACTTACATGAAATCATCCGCCCCCGAACGTTTCCGCCGTTCTGGTTTGGGGGTGTGACATTAGCAGAAGTTGTTTTATCGATCGGTATACATATAACAAAAACATTAGATTATATAAACCTTTAAACTAATGATTTAGCATTTATATACACATAATGACAAGTGATGCACGTATTCTCCCCAAAAACATTTAAAGCTTAAAAGGGTTCATAGAACACACTTTTGAAGCGTGTGGAGTTATTGTTGTCGAGATCGGGAAACATGTCACGATTTCAGACTTTTTGATCGACAAACTTTTTGAGCAATACGGCACCGCAGGCTTATACATCGAGTTGAGATGATTCAGAAAAACCTCTTTTTACAGCTATCGGAGGTCGTTGGAATTTTGCTGGAGCTCCGCCAGAATAATGATCGTTGGCGGTGGTGCTCACAGTGGTTCATGGTGCTTTATGGATTGTTGATGGATTGATTGGGACTTCTTCGATAGTAGGTGACAGTGGGGTGGTGCACGGTGGCGTAAGGTGGAGCACCGGTGGCTGGAATGTGAGAACCCTGAGAAATTCTATCATTAGTCACCAATAGGAACTAATAGGAAAATAAATGTAATATAAAGCATTATAATATTCGATTTCTAAGATAATAATAATCAGATATGTTTTTGCAGTTATTTGCTAAAAATCATCCATTAGACTAAAAAAATTAGCGATCAAAAAATTGTGACGTTTTTCGATTCGGTTAACATACTTGGATAGTCCTCATTAATGTGATCTCAAGGATATAAGAATCGTAAAAATCCGACTTTGAAGGAGAGAGTTATGGATTTTATAAAAATAGAAATCAACCATGTAGTTAAAATTAGTCATGTCAAAACGCTACTTAAAGATTGATTAAGTTTTGACTAAAAGTTCAAAAAGGAGTTTTGTAGTACTCGTGGAGATATAAACTTTAGGAAAAAGTTTGTCAAAAACGGGATCCATATGAGTAAGTTATGTTTTTTATAAAATCATTAATTCTTACCCCTGTTGGGCTCAAAAATGAAAGTCAAAATCGGCTAAAAGAACCAAAAAGAAATTTGTAGTGCCAGTTGAGATCGTCACATAGATATAGTCAGGGTTTAGATTGGAGCACACATGAGGACGTAATAATTTTTGAAAAATCTTTACTTATGCGTCAAGTGCGCGACGTGTACCTGACACCGAATTCAATCAGATTGCGAGAGACATGGCTGAGTAGGGAGGGGACATGCGTCAACTTCCTATAGAACTGCGGTGTTTAAATGCACGTCACGCTTAGGAAAGGCATGATGTGCACCCCCAAAACTCGACTATAAATAGAGGGTTGTGTCATTCAACACATCACACATTAAAATCATTCCACTCCCTCCCCCCCATCTCTCTCTCTCTGGTTTGTGTGTTGTCTCATGGAGCGGTCCCCGATGTTCTGAGCTCGTCTCTACCCTACATCAACGATTTTAAACCCTAGAGTGAGTTCATGACCCCTAATTTTACTGTTTTAAAATGTTTTTAGGGGGGATACTTGCTTAAAAAATGATGTTATAAAATATTTTTATTATAAATATTAAGTCCTTTTATTATAAGAAATATGCCTTAGGATAGTATTGTTATGCTATTAGCATATCTACAATCCTATTTGATCATGCAACCCTAATTGCTTTGGATCTAAGTTTTTCATTGATGGAACATGAAAATTAAATACTAAAGCAATAACCCTAGATCTAGCATATAATTTCGAAATTCATGTATAAATTAGGGTTAGGAGATTACCTTACTTGTTATGTAGTAATAACAAGACAATCTTGAAGATCCTTGACTCTTGAAAGCTTTGTGCCCCAAATGTTGCACCTCTAATGGTTGACAAACACTCTATGCAAGAGGATGAGAGGAGAGAGGAGGAGATTCACTTAGAAATTTGGATAGGGTTCTTCCTGTTGGGTTTTGAGCATTCTAACAATCTTATGGTGTACATGCAACCCTAGAAACCTTGGATCTATGTTTGACTAAGATACATGCAAAATGATTTTCCAAGGTTCATAATCCTATCTAGCATACATGGGGAGCTTTTATTCTAATAGTTAGTAAGAATTACATACCTCTTTGTAGCCTGGATTCCTTTGAAACCTTGTGAGCCTAGCACCTCAAGTGTGATGCCTCAAATGTCTCACACAACAACAAGTACACTTGGAATAAACTCTAAGAGAATAAGAACACTTGGATTTTCGGCTAGCCCCCTTTGATTCACTCTAGTGCCGAAAATGGTGATTAGAATAACCATTATATAGTGTGTCACAATTAAGGTTACACCATGTAAGCCCTAATTGTCATGACTTTTCATTTCCATGACGCATGGGTTATGTAATATCCATGGAGCATCTTGTGGGTTTAACCCAACTTGATAATCCATGGAGCTTTGTCCCACTATATAAGTTATGGATGATTAACACAATCAACCCATATATTTAATTAGTCTTCTTTTGATCACATAATTAATTCTAAATTAATTATTGATCAATACTAACTAAATATTATTCTTCTTATTATTAATATATTAGAACTTATAATATATTAATAAACAATAAGTGTCTTATTTCTCTCATTTAGTCTATCCAAGTGCATGATGCCATGCAACCCAAATGGACCATGCCGGGTCGGGTCAAGTACATACCAAATATAGTTATGGACTTCAAGAACCGATCAGCAATCGCAATCGTAGCTCTTTCAAGGTCTCTCGGAACTATAGTTGCAAGTATGACTTCAAGAACCGATCAGCAATCGTAGCTCTTTCAAGGTCTCTCGGAACTGAGAAGATGATGCTGTGCCATTTTAGATAAGTGATCATATAATCCTCTGTTCTAGATATCAGCCGGACAAACACATGGAACAATTTCTTTCTATTGTCTAGCAGTTGTTTCCTAATTTCCGATTTGTTTGACTTAGAACTTTAATTGAACACATCAATTTAGTTCTGACCGGGCCCGGTACATGGGTTAAAACAAAATCACTGAGGGGCCCATATATCGCTTCTAATTCAAGAAGGAACAGATAAACTTCGACTCATATGTTTGCTCTACTACTTGTTGAAGTACACACAAAGGTACGTTTTATAACATCGAGTTACCAATGTGTTTTCGTACAATCAATGCATAACCAACTCATAGGTAACAAACTATATGTCTAGGTTTGAAGACTTATATGATATTACCTTCTCACGATCACTCGAGATAAATTCCGTGAAGTGATACCAGTGAGTGTGGGTTGAATCCAATACTCAGAACTTATGAGCACTCATGAGTGTTGTAGCCCCCTTTGTCCAACATCTTGGACCTCTACAAACCAACCCATGACAGTATTGATTCATATGTACTTCCAACATATGATAGACTATGGAGAATTTGAATAATATGATATATACACATTTTACATACGATTCACTAATTTCCACCATGAAAAACGAAAAAGAAATTTGAGTTTTAAATCGATGAAAACTCCTAGATCCTTTGAGATTCATTGAACATTTCAACGGAATGTTTAAATCTCGATATGCCCCTCTTGTTTGTGACTGGGATGCCGAGGATCACAAAGCGGGTGTGAGTAACCATGCAAACTTACATGGTGCCCTCACATGTTGCAGTCACCTATTCGATGTGCCGGTAAACCACACACGCTCCACCGAACTATGACAAACATTGAGTCACCCTTTGCTACCTTTGCTTAGAACCATTTAGTATGCTGGTAAACCACACACGCTCCACTAACGTCTTCACAAGGGCACAAAGTGTAGTTTCATGGAATTGCATCAATTCACTTTGCCTAAGTAACTAAGATTGGGAATTTGTAAAAACATTTAGTTACTTTTGTATTTCATTATACTTATAATGGAACGTTTCGTCCTATCCTACCCGTTCAGCTAACGACCCTCCACTAGTCAAGAGTGCGGTGGGTAAGAGTGGATACCCATTCAATCGCCATATTATAGGCAATTTCCTTAAACACCCCTTATAGACCAGCTTCGTGAATGAGGCCTACTAACGGTAAGACTGACTTTTACTCATATATAATGTTAGACTTTTAATGTTATATATAGTATAGGGTGTATTTTACACTTTTAAAATACTATGTGGTTAACTTTAACAATTAAACTTTTAATTCAATTAAATTGTAAACCAAAACTTTATGGATTTATTAAACCTCTTTTAATTATACTCCTTAATTAATTAATAAAACCATAAGGGTGTGATTTGAACTTTTCAAAACATTACTAGGGTTTTAGAATTTAACATTCCTAATTAACTTTTAATCAACTTTTAAATTCCAAAACTTGAGGGCAAGTTTTGAAACATTTCAAAACATTAGGGTTTAGAATTTAAATATACATCAAAATTAAACTTTTTAATCAAAATTTAAATTCCAAAACTTGAGGGCAAGTTTTGAAACCTTTTTCAAAACATTAGGGTTTTAACTATTTAAATTTCAAAACAACAAAACCTTTGGGTTCAAATTTAAACTATAAAACCTAAAGGGGAAAATATGAAACTTTTCATAACAACAAGGATCAAATAACAAATAATTTTAAATTAACATTTAATCACATAATTATCCATATTTGATTTATTTAATGATTTCTTGCAAAACAATTTATCAATTTACTCAAAATAATTAATCAATTATCTTATAAGGAAACAATTATCTTATTAATTGATAAATATCTTCATTTAGATCAAAAATATAGTCAAATATATCATATAATCGGATTAATATTGATCTAACATGATAAGGTAACTATCCTAATGCAAGAACAACAAGAAATCCCGAGATAAGCTCTATCTGACGAGTTGACTCATCGAGTCAAGCCTGGACTCGTCGAGTCACCTTGGACTCGACGAGTTCAGCTATGGACTCGGCGAGTCCAGCCTCCAGAACACCAAAAATCGAATTTTTCAGATATACAGTGCATCAATACAATTGAAGCCAAGTTAGGCTCTGATACCACTGATGGGTTTTGGTCATAAGACATCCTATGTGCTCATACAAACCCTAAAGCTTGGATCTAGGTTTCTCTATTGTACATGCAAGTTATCCAAGACTATATACCCTAATTCTATCATCCAAATAATCATATTAACATGAGAATAAGTTTATAATGTTACCTTGATTGTTATGTAGCAATAACAATTCCAAATCTCCTTGAATTGACTTTGGAAGGCTTAGAGTCACAAGTGTCACTCCTCTAATGGTTCACAAACACCATAAGCAAGAGGATGAAGAGGAGAGAGGTTGGAGGCTACCAAAAACGTGTAGAAACCCTAACAAGAAGCCCAGCTACGTTTTTGAGCCTTAAGGGGTCTTTATATAGTTGGGCTATTAGGGTTATCTAACAAGGAAACCCTAAATTGGATGCTTAAGCCCTAAGCAACCCATGGAGCCTTTTCTTTAAGCATTGGATGATTTCATATGGGCTTCCCCCATAGAATTCGTCCACCTTATAATATAAGGCAATCCATGGCCCAAATTGCAATTATCTTATAATTACAATTCCAGTCCCTTAAGTTTAATTAATCTCTTTTAGTCACAAAACTAATTACCAATTAATTATTGACTCATATTAATTAAACAATATGATTTCTCCTTTAATATATTATTCTCATAATACATTAATAAATCATATTTAATCCTTACTCTCCATAATTCATCCTATCAAGTTGCTTTGGTGAAGGCAACCCGAAAGGACCATGCACCATCGGGTCAAGTACATACCAAAATAGTTATGGACTTAGACGCTAATCCAACAATCTCCCACTTGGATAAGTCTAATAACTATTATGCGTATGACTTCAGATCCTGATCTGCATTCGTAGCTTTCCAAAGCCGCTGTAAACTCTGATCATATCAGATACGCGTGTCCTTAGATAAGGGATCATATATTCCTCCATTCTAGATATCGTATGAGATATGATTTCTAATCATTCTCTTTGTACTATTTCTCGATCTCCGATTTATGACGACTGACTAATTGAACAAATCAAATTAGCCCTAGCCCGGCCGAACATTTATGTTTGTCATCACTAAATCATCGAGGGGCCCAAAGATATCGCTTTTATCCTACTTTGAATAAAAGGAACGGATAAACTTTGATACAATGCTTGTTTGCACTAACTTACCGAATCACACGCAATAATATGTTTTATAACACCAAGTTACTAGTGTGTTTACATATTATCAATGTGCAACCGATTAGCAAGATACAACTCACACATCTCAGTTTCAAGAATATAAGATGTTATCGTCTCACCAATCACTCGTGATCCAATTCATGGAGTGATCCAAGAGAGCGTGGGTTTAATCCAATGCTCAAATTCATATTCATAAGCACTCATGAACGTTGCAGCAAACATTTTCTTATGTCTAATACTCTTTTAGACAATCCACACACCAATTCACGACAGTCTTCATTCATATCTACTTCTAACATATGAACGACTGTGGCTCGTTCGAATAATTCGATTATTCTTAATAAACTCAATTATTCTGGAAGTCAAAAATGTGCGAAGTGAAACACAAGAATAATACTAATCCCATATGACCTCAAACTTTTGAACATAAATAAAACACTTTTTATTTATCACCATATCGATTACTCATTATTTGTTGTTTCGGGTAATCAACTTCTTACTTGAATTATTACACTTGTCTCATGCTCTTCCGCATGCACACAATGTTTACCTATGGTTCTTAGTTTGTGAAATAGATCAAATTGGACACATTTCCAATCATTCTCATTTCACAACTCCTAATCCTTTTTCATAAGTGTAAGAACATCAAATTCTTGCTACTTATAGAATATGCTAGATTCAAACACTTTATGCAATGATCCTTTTGTAATGTCACTGCACCAAAGTCACAAAGACTATTGTCAATGAAATTACAAAGTCCTCTATCGAAAATTGTTACAAGATAATTCCGTAGATATGATGTTTCTCACTCAAAGTACATTCCTTTGAACACCCTTTTGCATAAAAGTTTCTAATCTAGACATAGATTTTCAATATTCAATTCCCAATATGGACACGTTTCCATATTTTTCATATGACAACTCATTCTTAATAAAATCTTATCTCTTTAAAATAATGTCGATATGGTCCATTCAATACCATGCTTCCAACTACTCACAAGCAACCAATCCTCGTCGAACTTTGGATTGTCCTTTTGATAGTTGTTTAATTATTTTAGTCAAAAACGATTCTAGTCCCTTTTCCCTCTAAATGCGCTAGACATTTGGAAAATTTTAGAATGGTCAAATATTAATGCATTTGCAATCGATCCTATACTCGAAGCGTATGGGACACGACGCATAATGTTTTATTCGCTATGTTCTCAAAATTCGAATTTTGAAAAGGAACGCCGTAATCATAATCGAAATTTTAAGAACACACTATGCACCTTTGACTAAATTTATCAAAATTTCTCAACCTAATCCTTTAGATTTGAAACAAAGCATAATATTCTCTCCCTTAATTATAGCAAAAGAACTTTACAACCCTTACAACTTTGCTAGGTATAACTCTTGTTTTCTATAATTAATATTGCCAACTTGCAATACGTGCTTTAATAATCATACAATCATAACATTTTTGCTCCCACTATCATGATGATTATTATAAAACATAACACTTATGCTCCCACTAGCTTCGACATGTATTCATAAACATCTTAACTTTCAGAAAACAATACCTATTGAATTTCTTAAGTCCGTGTTTCTAATACCTAATGCTTTGATAATCTTTTATCAAGGCTCCTTGAACTTATACACCTTTGCCTTAGATAGTTCATATGTGTGTCTAAACAATTAAGACTAATTGCCAAACCTCACAATTCAAATTATGGAAAGGGATACCGTAGCCATAATCAAATTCGAAAATGCAATTTTACAATCACTATCTTCTTAAAATCTTTCTTAGTGAAAGCATTTCCTCACAATAATTTTCATGAAGGAGGAAATCTTATGACACTTAGATTTAAAGTGGTGTATTTGTTCCTATCCATGTGAATTTGTCAAAACCAAAGTTTACGACAAATTCAAACTCATATGGATCGAACTTTCTTAATCTTGATTCCTTGCCTTATGGTAGCATAGCTGCCCACCACGTCTTCCAAGTAGTTAAGTAGCTCACCTTTTCCTATCAATGTACCTTTCATTGATTAAGGTGCCTTGCCTTTTATGCGTTCAAAATGAGAACTCATAGAACTCACATGCATAATTAACCTAATTTGAATGGCATAGAAACAAAATAACGTCAACACGATAGGTCGTGAACCTCAACTCGTGTGCTAGTGATGATTGATAAGGTTTATTTGATTTGTTCTTGAAACCTTTCAAGACCATTAAGACTCCCACTGACTCCTTGACATATAAGATTCTTTTATCAATAAACATTTCTTGACAAACAAATTTTCAAGAGTTAGTGTAGCTTGTATCAAAACACTTCATAAATTGGTCCTAGTTGGTCTTTGTCTTATCCAAGACATCACAACTTTCTACATTTGATGAATGTTATAAACCTTTAATACTTTTCACTCATTGTCACAATCTTAACTTTAAGACTTGTTATTGGAACGAAGTATGATAGACTTCTTGATTTAACCATTTCTTCAATCCTTGATTCCTCTTCTTAAACATACAATTGTACTAAGACTTACTTAGAGGATCAATTGAGATATGGTTCTAAAGCATAAAAGCTGCTCTCCTTCTTGTTAGAATGGAGAAACTTTTATCTTTCTGCCCACTTGATTCTTCTTATTCGTTCTACTATTGATCTAAACCCTTTAATCAATTCAGAATTACACTTAATCTTGTAAGTGTAATCATATTTACTAAGCCTTTAGTAAATCATGATGAATATCTTTGTTACTCTTATGGTGAACTTGATCAACACACAACTTTGTGTACTCGATCTCCTAGTCCTTCACTTGACACTTTGTCAACAAATTTGTCTAATTTCCAAATATGAAAATTTTCATTAATCATGCAACCAAGTTGCGTGATTCCAAATTTCTGTCCAATTGAAATTTGGGCGATGAGAAACTCTCCCTATTTGGTAAATTCTTGACATTTCTATAAATAACATAACTAAGAATCATATCCATTCGTTGTAGAAATGTGCAAACATCAATTTTCATAACGATTTCATTGCAAGGAAGTAAACAAATAAATAAAATAAGTCAAACAAAATTTATTTTATTTATAAAAGCAGCGGAAAAACATTTGTCCTTACAATGCAAAATCTATTGAAAACTATGTAAAAGGAAAATTTCTAACAACTCTATCATAACTATCTAAGCTCAAAATCCAATCTTCAAGTCCATGCGATCGAGATCCATATCTTGTGATTAGATTCATCTTGCTCTCTTATCAAGCTTCCTTTTTTTTCACCGATCCTGCAAAACATTCAAATGCAATCTTATCACATCATGTATTAAGAATAAATGAATAGGAACTTAACGGAGTTAGATAGTGGATTTTACCTGAAGCGTAGTCATACTTTTGACTCTCCCATCTCTTAGATCTCTTAGGTAAATAGGGCAACTTCGTCTCCAATGCCCCTTCTCTTGGCAATAAAAGCAAATTGACTCTTTTGGAACAACACATGGAACTACTTCAGACGTCGCCTTTCTCTTATGATCAAACTTTTCGATCATTGCATGTCTTTCATTACCATCGTGTATATCCATAGAGGTCTTGAAGGCAGATTCACCAATCAACTTTGCTTTTCTATTGCGCCACACCATTGCTGATTCAGCAGCAACAAGCATATAGGTGAGATGAATAAGGGTCACGTCGTGGTTCATCATATAGTACTCTCTTATAAACTTACTATACGAGTTAGGAAGTGACTGAAGAACCCAATCAACAACCATCTCTTCACCGACAACGGATCCCATCATTCTTAACCTATCAATGTGTGACTTAATCCCTAAGACGTGTGCACACACCGACTTTCCTTCCTTATGTTTACTTGCCAAAAGGGCTTGAGTGATATTGAACCTTTCAATTTTACAATCTTGTGGTTTAGGGAGAACAATTGGAGGAGGTGGAGGAAGTGAAGCACGATTTCTTGTTCCTCGATCGAATCGTGGAATACCATCTTCATGTGGAATGCTTGTTCCACGGGATTTGGGAAGACCATAGTTGTCGAACTTTGACATCTGCAAAACAGGAGAAAACAAATTCAAGTTAGTTGATCGATTGAGTCCTTAGTAAATCACCCAAATGAGATACTAAGGCTAGGACCCAACACAATACGCTACAACCTAGAAAAGGGATGCCGTAATCTAGTTGCAGAATATTTGAAGGTAAGTGAATCACGATTCACTAATTTCCACCATGAAAAACGAAAAAGAAATTTAAGTTTTAAATCTATGAAAACTCCTCGATCCTTTGAGATTCATTGAACATTTCAATGGCATGTTTAAATCTCGATATGCCCCTCTTGTTTGTGACTGGGATGCCGAGGATCACAAAGCGGGTGTGAATAACCATGCAAACTTACATGGTGCCCTCACATGTTACAGTCACCTATTCGATGTGCCGGTAAACTACACACGCTCCACCGAACTATGACAAACATTGAGTCACCCTTTGCTACCTTAGCTTAGAACCATTTGGTATGCCGGTAAACCACACACGCTCCACTAACGTCTTCACAAGGGCACAAAGTGTAATTTCATGGAATTGCATCAATTCACTTTGCCTATGTAACTAAGATTGGGAATTTGTAAAAACATTTAGTTACTTTTGTATTTCATTATACTTATAATGGAACGTTTCGTCCTATCCTACCCGTTCAGCTAACGACCCTCCACTAGTCAAGAGTGCGGTGGGTAAGAGTGGATACCCATTCAATCGCCATATTATAGGCAATTTCCTTAAACACCCCTTATAGACCAGCTTCGTGAATGAGGCCTACTAACGGTAAGACTGACTTTTACTCATATATAATGTTAGACTTTTAATGTTATATATAGTATAGGGTGTATTTTACACTTTTAAAATACTATGTGGTTAACTTTAACAATTAAACTTTTAATTCAATTAAATTGTAAACCAAAACTTTATGGATTTATTAAACCTCTTTTAATTATACTCCTTAATTAATTAATAAAACCATAAGGGTGTGATTTGAACTTTTCAAAACATTACTAGGGTTTTAGAATTTAACATTCCTAATTAACTTTTAATCAACTTTTAAATTCCAAAACTTGAGGGCAAGTTTTGAAACATTTCAAAACATTAGGGTTTAGAATTTAAATATACATCAAAATTAAACTTTTTAATCAAAATTTAAATTCCAAAACTTGAGGGCAAGTTTTGAAACCTTTTTCAAAACATTAGGGTTTTAACTATTTAAATTTCAAAGCAACAAAACCTTTGGGTTCAAATTTAAACTATAAAACCTAAAGGGGAAAATATGAAACTTTTCATAACAACAAGGATCAAATAACAAATAATTTTAAATTAACATTTAATCACATAATTATCCGTATTTGATTTATTTAATGATTTCTTGCAAAACAATTTATCAATTTACTCAAAATAATTAATCAATTATCTTATAAGGAAACAATTATCTTATTAATTGATAAATATCTTCATTTAGATCAAAAATATAGTCAAATATATCATATAATCGGATTAATATTGATCTAACATGATAAGGTAACTATCCTAATGCAAGAACAACAAGAAATCCCGAGATAAGCTCTATCTGACGAGTTGACTCATCGAGTCAAGCCTGGACTCGTCGAGTCACCTTGGACTCGGCGAGTTCAGCTATGGACTCGGCGAGTCCAGCCTCCAGAACACCAAAAATCGAATTTTTCAGATATACAGTGCATCAATACAATTGAAGCCAAGTTAGGCTCTGATACCACTGATGGGTTTTGGTCATAAGACATCCTATGTGCTCATACAAACCCTAAAGCTTGGATCTAGGTTTCTCTATTGTACATGCAAGTTATCCAAGACTATATACCCTAATTCTATCATTCAAATAATCGTTTAACATGATAATAAGTTTATAATGTTACCTTGATTGTTATGTAGCAATAACAATCCCAAATCTCCTTGAATTGACTTTGGAAGGCTTAGAGTCACAAGTGTCACTCCTCTAATGGTTCACAAACACCATAAGCAAGAGGATGAAGAGGAGAGAGGTTGGAGGCTACCAAAAACGTGTAGAAACCCTAACAAGAAGCTTAGCCACGTTTTTGAGCCTTAAGGGGTCTTTATATAGTTGGGCTATTAGGGTTATCTAACAAGGAAACCCTAAATTGGATGCTTAAGCCCTAAGCAACCCATGGAGCCTTTTCTTTAAGCATTGGACGATTTCATATGGGCTTCCCCCATAGAATTTGTCCACCTTATAATATAAGGCAATCCATGGCCCAAATTGCAATTATCTTATAATTACAACTCCAGTCCCTTAAGTTTAATTAATCTCTTTTAGTCACAAAACTAATTACCAATTAATTATTGACTAATATTAATTAAACAATATGATTTCTCCTTTTATATATTATTTTCATAATACATTAATAAATCATATTTAATCCTTACTCTCCATAATTCATCTTATCAAGTTGCTTTGGTGAAGGCAACCCAAAAGGACCATGCACCATCGGGTCAAGTACATACCAAAATAGTTATGGACTTAGACACTAATCCAACATTCTCATCTGATGTTTCCCTCGTTGCCATGAGGATTCCTTCTTTTATTCGATGTCTGATGAAATGATATTTTCTATCGATATGCCTGGATCTCTCGTGATCCCTTGGTTCCTTTGCTAAGGCAACTGCACTTTCACGATCACATAAAATTTCCATGGGCTCCTTAATAGCTGGTACAAATCCAGGGTCTCTGATTAAGTTCCTTAGCCATATAGACTCCTTTGCTGCTTCACTCGCTGCTATATACTCTTGTTCACAAGTGGAATTAGCCACTGTATCTTGCTTGGAACTTTTCCAAGTAATTGCCCATGTATTTAGGGTAAAGACCCAGCCCGAATGAGAGCGGAAATTATCCCTATCAGTTTGAAAGCTAGCATCACTATACCATGCTACTTTCAAGTCATCACTCCCACCAAGGGTAAGGACCCAGTCCTTAGTCCTTCGCAGGTACTTGAGAATATTCTTTACTGCAGTCTAGTGAGCCTTGCCAGGATTACTCTGATATCTGCTAACCATGCTTAAAGCAAAAGCAACATCAGGATGAGTACAAGTCATAGCATACATGATGGAACCTACAACGAAAGCATATGAGACTCGACTCATCTCAGCTATCTCTTCATCTATGCCCGGGCTCTAAGTTTTACTCTGTCTGGCATTACACTGAATAGGTATATCTCCTTTCTTGGAATTTTCCATACTGAACCTCTTCAACACTTTGTCCAAGTAGGTACTCTGACTAAGTCTAATTAGTCTTTTATTCATGTTTCTCAAAAAATTTATCCCGAGGATATAGGCAGCTTCTCCTAGGTCTTTCATAGCGAAACACTTCCAAAGCCAGGATTTCACTTCCTGCAAGGTTGGGATGTCATTTCCTATGAGCAGTATGTCATCCACATATAGTACCAAAAAGCTAACTATACTCCCACTAGGCTTGACATATATACAAGATTCATCTTCACATCTCGAAAAGCCAAACTCTTATACTTTCTCATCGAAGCAAATATTCCATCTGCGAGGTGCTTGTTTCAATCCACATATGGATTTTTCAAGCTTACACACCATATTAGGGTATTTTGTACTTACAAAACCCTCTAGCTGAGCCATGTAAACATCCTCAGCTAACTTTCCATTAAGGAAAGTGGTTTTGACATCCATTTGCCATATTTCATAGTCATGAATTGCAGCAATGGCTAACAGAACCCTAATAGACTTAATCTTGGCCACTGGTGCAAAGGTCTCTTCATAATAAACTCCCGGAGTTTGAGAATAACCCTTCGCATCCAGTCGTGCCTTATAAGTGTATACATTACCATCCATGTTGGTCTTCTTCTTGAAGATCCATTTGCACCCTACTGTCTTATGACCTGGTACATTATCAACCAAGTTCCAAACTTGATTGTCATACATGGATTGTATCTCGCTATCCATAGCCTCTTTCCATTTAGCAAACTCAGGGCCTGCCATGGCTTCCATGTAGCTGTTTGGCTCTTCCATATTTATCAGTATATTATCACTGATAAGGGTATCACCTTCTACAGTAATATGGAAACCATAATAAGGCTCAGGTGCATTTATAGCTCTGGTGGAATGCCTAAGAGGTATGGAATCTTCAGTCGGCTCAACAGGAGTTTCCTCCTCAGGTTGAGGGCTAGGGTTTGAGGTTCCTTCACCGCTTGACTCTTGAATTTTGTAACAACCCATTATTTAAGGTCAATGTAATGTCTAAAAGTCGAGTCTTGTAATCTCTTTGTGAAGTAATAAGAATATCATTGAAAATGAAATGTTCAAAAAGCGCTTTTTGAGTACACTATGTGGTAGATATTGTGATAAGGTTTCCAAAAATATAAAAAACACTAAAATCCGAGTTATAACGAAGGAGTTATGACGAATCAAAGATTCGTAACACTACCAGTAAAGTGTTGTTAAGCATAAAATGAGAAATTTCAATAAAATACTTTTTAGCCTTAGGTATCTAAATGAAAGACGTAGATATCATTAAACTGCGAACATACATTAAAAGAACACCCAAAGCTGACTTCGTATGAGGAAGTTATGATTGTTTGAAGTTTCAGACCTAGTAGAAGACAACTAAAAACTCGAATTAGAGATCGAGCGATTTTCAGCTAACACAACCTAAACAAAAGTTGAAGACCTCGACACAAGGAATTCAACGGTAAAAAAAAGACTGACGAAAATGAACATCAGATGAAGAAGTTATGGAATTTAAACAGACTTTTCCTGATCCGGCCTACTAAAAATAATACAATAAAAATAAAGTCAAAACTAGCCGATAAAGTCTAAACGAGAGTTGTAGAGCATTCTCACACGTACGGGCGCATATAAAGAACGACAAAATTGGAGCTTGTATGCAAAAGTTACGAATTTTACAAGTTCGGGACACAAAACCCGAGGTTGACTCAGTCTCACGACGTGAACAGTTCCATATTCATGACGTGAGACTGTGACTGATGGGTTCCAGAGTGTCAGCCATGTAAAATCGTCGAAGGGGATAGAGCTGATTTAGCCTCACGAAGTGAACAAGGCTATATTCACGACGTGAGACCCCAAAACCCTCCCTATAAATAGAAGCTTAGGGGTGCCTAGTTTAGTGCTCATTTCTTTCCATCTAAGCGTCGTTGCTCTGTGTTTATACCTCTCGAAGCCTTCCAGAAGCCCCAGTTTTATACTCGAGATCAGAAGGAAGTCTTACGCTCCTGATGATTCTGAGAATTCCTGAGAATTCAGCTTTCTCTATTCGAAGTTCTTCTTGATTCTTTGTCTTAACTTCTTCAAGCTACCATTTCAATTAAGTGAGTTCATACCCCTTTTTATACACCTTCAAATACTTTATAATGTACTTTTAATACATTTCGGGGGAGAATACAAGTAAACACACGGTTGATCCCGAGTGAAAACATGAAAACTCTTGTTGTACTTTGCATGCATTTGATTTATACAAAATGCATAGTATCCAGGGTAGCCATCCTTGTTAAACCATTTTATGCATTCAAAGAACTTATGATTTATGCTTTGTCAAACATTGTCAAAGGGGATACATTGCATACAAAACTATTATTTTAATACAGACTTAGTTGAGAATCCGTGAGATGATTACATCTTCAATGCTACCTTTTTGTTAAAAGGTACTACCTAAAGTCATGTCTATTATAAACAGAGTCTCCTGTTTGGAGAGCATGTCAAATGTGTATAGATCTATACGGGAAGTCATGATCCTACGCCCTTACTGTTAGCTACAATCCTTTGGGTGACAGTTTATCATAACATTTCGACGCCTGAAGACCGTCGCCACAAGCATATTATGTTTAGTATGGTTACAAAACTCACCGGATAGACAATTATTATGGTATTATGATTTGATGAATGAGTAGCTATTAAAACTATTTTTCATCTAACGAGAGCGATCTTCTTATAGCTTTATTATATAAAACTATGCCTCAAACTTTTAAGCATGTCAGTTGCTTGCGATTTTCGGTCTTGGACATTAGAGACTGCCTGTTACTTTAGGAAAATAAGGGATTTTCCTGTATCTAAAACAATCAACTAATAGGAAAAATAAGGGATTTTCATGGTACAACTATTTACATTTCACAACACGAGCATTCATATGCATTTCATTCTTTTATAAGAAAATAAGGGATTTTCTTGGAGAACGCACGAACTTTGGAATGACATACATTTTTCTCAACACCACTTATGAACTCACCAACTTAATTGTTGACACTTTTTCTTTGAAATAACTTGAATTCTTAGGGAACCGCTAAGCAGGTTTGGAAACGAACTTTTGGGGATTAACGCTCCGACGTTAATTACTTCTTTTGAAAGATGTTTATGTATTTATCTTTTGAACATGTAATATGTACAATTATGTAAACATTTTGAAACCTTTATATATATGGTGGTGTGTACTTTCCTTACTATGAACTGGTATGATACTGAATATGACGTCCTCCGCCCCCGAAAATTTCCGCCTTTCTGGTTTGGGGGTGTGACAGATTGGTATCAGAGCATTATTTATAGTGAATTAAGTATATCAAAACCATTTTTGGTATACAACTATAAAAACAACTGGGCAAAAACACTATGAGTAAGAGTCATACTTTTAAAATTAAATTTATTTAATTTTTGTAAAGTAGGCATGCATTCATTTCATATTAATAACAATGTCATAGATAGAGCAATATAGAAGTATTATAAATAAATTGTACAGTGCAGGTGTGCCTTGGGACATGAAATCGGAATTGGGATGAATATAGCCTGATCAACTATATTTGTCCGAGAGTCAACTAACGTATGCCAGGGAGTGTCTGCAGTGGACAACAAATTTAAAACGTACCAAGAGCATATCATTAAGAATACTATGGGAGTTTTTATGTATCTTCACACCATCAAACTTAAGGGTAAATTTTACGTGCTTTAGTTTATAGTCAATTCTTAACCCTATTCTTGTGTAAACTCAATGGCTGGATTCCATCACCCCGATGACCCCTACTACCCCAACCAAGGTAATGGGGGATGGATTGAAGATGACCCCAAGGAGGAACCCATGGAAGATGAGGAAGAGGAAGGTTCAGATAGCTCAGCCTCAGAGCTTGAGGTAATCAATCCGCCAGCCGTCCGACCTCCATCCGTCCGACCTCCTTTCAGGATGGGATTTCAAGGACCAACTCCCATCTGGGGAAGACACATCCACCATTGGAGCTAGCAGCAAGGACTACGTCCTCCTTACGGTATGTGTCGGACTTCTACGATGTCAGCGGAGGAAGTTCAGCTGATCGAGCACTCCCAGTTGTGGTAGGCAAACTTGCCAATCAGGCTTATCAATCCGGAGTCCAAGCAAACTGGATTGACGAGGTTGACATAAGGATGGAAGATTACGCAGCTGATATCCATCGCCTAGACATGCTACAAGGGAATACTCAACTCCACACCAACTCTCTCCAGGAGCAAATGACTATTGCTCTCTCCGAAATGAGGGATTTGAGGGAGCAACAAGCTGCCTTTGACAGGCGTCTCATGGGAGCAAAGTAATCGGATGCGGAGTCATGCTCCAAGCGCAATCCACGCCGCGAGTAGTACTCGCCTAACTCCCAAATTTTGATATAGAATAAGACCATCGGCTAAAAGTCTTACTTTCTTTGACTTTCTGTAAATCGGAGACCTTTAGAAAGGTCAATTTTTTTCTAATTTCGGATGTAACGCAATCATATGTTTAATATATACAGGGCATATCTCTTTCATGTGTTAATTCTGTGCATTTCATTCGAGTTCATGACTTTATCTATTGCTATTCAAACTCTATTTGTGAATCAAACTCAAAGCCCTGTGTAGGTCAAACCAAATTCTTGAACTATTAAAGATAGTTAACTCATTATCATTCAAACCCTCAACCACCAAAACCAATAATCTTTCATTTTTATTTCTTAGCAATGCGATGCCTCCTCGTCCAAACCTAAGACTCATACCGGGCACGATACCAACACCACCTCCACCACCAGCTTATGATCCAGCCATGGTCCAGGCTGCTATCACAACAGCAGTAATCGTCGCCCTCTCACAAATAAACTCCAATGGAAATGGAGGGGCAGGAAGCAGCACGAATCATTCCAGCCATGGCACTGATCATGGTCACGTAAGGGAATGTACTTACAAGGAGTTCTCCAACACAAAGCCAAAAACTTTTAATGGCACTGGGGAAGTCATTGCATTGATGCAATGGTTCAAAAATACCAAAACGGTCTTTGAGATATGCTCTTGCCAAGAAGCGAGCAAAGTCAAGTTCGTCACTTGCACCCTCACTGATCGAGCCCTCACCTGGTGGAAAAGCCATGTGAAGTCCGTGACTCTCACCGTCGCCAACCCCATGAGTTGGGAGGACTTAAAGGTCCTACTACTGGAGGAATACTACCCAAGGGGCGAGATACAAAAGCTAGAGCAGGAGCTCTGGCATCTGAAGATGATTGGGTCTGACCTGGTCGCCTACACGGCCAGGTTCAGCGACCTTGCTGCCTTGTGCCCTGCCATGGTCAACCCATAACCGAAATAGGTTGAGAGGTACATTTGGGGGTTGTCACCCCAGATTCAAGGTCATGTCTTGGCCTCCAACCCTATCACTTTCAACAATGCTAAGTGCCTGGCTCAGTGACTCATCAGCCACGGGGTCATACAGGGTGCTGTGGCAGCTACTGCCGATCCATCAAAGGAGGTACAGGGCCAGGGAAGGCCTTGGAACAAGAGAAGGGGACAAACCCTACAGGGGAACCCCAAGAAACAAAAAGTGGTAGCGGCTCATGCTGTTACTGTTCCTACCACCACTACACCCACCAGTTCATACAGTGGGAGATTTCCAAAGTGCAATCAATGCAACTTCCACCATCACGGTCCTTGCCATGACTTCCATCGCACCAGGTGCAATAAGAATGGGCATACGGTCCGCTTCTGCAAGGAGCCAGCCCAACAAGCTGCCCCCGCTACTAATGTCGGAGTAAGTCGCGCCTGCTTTGAGTGCGGAGCCATGGGGCACTACCGTAGGGACTGCCCGAAGGCAAACAACATCAATACCAGCGGAAGGGGCCGAGTGTTTGCAATGGGACAGGATGAAGCCGTTGTAGACCCCACTGTTGTTATGGGTATGTTTCTTCTCGATAACTCGTATGCATGCATATTGTTTGATTGTGGAGCAGAGAGGAGTTTTGTGAGTCATAATTTTAAAGGCCTGCTGAAACAAACACCCCAATCATCAAGTGAACCGTTTATAGTAGAAATGGCCAACGGTAAAACAGAAGGCACTAAGGAGATATACTTAAACTGTACCCTAACTCTAAACGATAATCCCTTTCCAATCAACCTCATGCCAGTCTCGATTAAGAGTTTTGATGTCATCATACGCCTGGACTGGCTGAGTTCTCATCATTCGGACATTTTATGTTACGATAAGGCCGTTCGCCTTAATCTGCCAACCGGCGAAACCCTCATTATCTATGGCGACAAACCCAGTACCACTATTCATATCATCTCGTGTATCCAAGATCAGAAGTGCCTACGCAAGGAATGTCACGTGTTTTTAGAACATATCGTGGATGTGAAACGCGAAGTCCAGGACATCAAGAGGGTGCCTAACGTATGCGAGTTTCCAGATGTTTTTCCCGAAGATCTTCTAGGAATACCACTCGCGAGACAAGTCGAATTCAGAATCGATCTGATTCCCGGAGCTACCCCGGTAGCCAAAGCGCCTTATCGATTAGCCCCAACGGAGATGCAGGAGCTATCCAACCAATTGAATGAGCTACTCAACAAAGGATTCATCGACTGAGCTTCTAGCCTTGGGGAACACCAGTGTTGTTTGTGAAAAAAAAGGATGGATCATTTAGGATGTGCATTGACTACCCAGAGCTCAACAAACTTACCATTAAGAACCGATATCCCCTACCACGAATCGACAACTTATTTGACCAACTCCTAGGAGCCAACAACTTCTCCAAGATTGATCTGAGATCGGGATATCACTAGCTACGACACCTGGAGAGTGATATTCCCAAGATGGCCTTCCAAACAAGATATGGGCATTACGAGTTTGTAGTGATGTTGTTCGGACTAACCAATGCCCCTGCCGTGTTCATGGACTTAATGAATCGTGTATGTCATCCATTCTTGGATAAATTTGTGATAGTATTCATAGACGACATACTCATTTATTCAGAGAGTAAAGAAGAGCATGGTCAACATCTAAGACAAGTCTTAGAGACATTACGAGATGAGATACTTTATGCAAATTTCTCAAAATGCGAGTTTTGGATTAGGAAGGTTGACTTCCTAGGTCACGTGGTCAGCGAAGAAGGAATCCATGTGGACCCATCTAAAATCAAGGCTATCGAAAATTGATCTGCACCAACTACACCAACGGAGATTCGCCAATTTCTAGGCCTTGCTGGTTATTATCGAGGGTTCATTCAGAACTTCTCCAGCAACGCAAAGCCTCTTACCTCCTTAGCTCAAAAAGGTGTGACCTACAACTGGGGAGAAAAGAAAGATGCTGCATTTCAGACTCTGAAATAGGCCCTATGTAGTGCACCCATTCTTTCTCTTCCAGAGGGGATCGAAGATTTTGTGGTGTATTGCGATGCTTCAAATCAAGGGTTAGGATGTGTGCTAATGCAGCAAGGAAAGGCTATTGCGTATGCCTCACGACAACTGATAACACATGAAGTCAACTACACCACTCATGACTTAGAACTTGGAGTTGTGGTCTTCGCTCTAAAAATCTGGAGGCACTACCTGTATGGTACCAAGAGCACCATCTTCACAGACCACAAGAGCCTTCAACACATATTCGACCAGAAGGAGTGAAACATGAGACAACGACGTTGGGTCGAATTTCTCAACGACTACAAATGTGAGATTCGTTACCATCCGGGAAAGGAAAATGTAGTGGTTGATTCCCTTAGTGGTAAGGAGTACTCTGGTCGAAGAGTGAAGTCATTAACCATGTCGATCCATTCGTATCTGTTAACACAAATCAAGGAAGCTCAAATAGAAGCCTTGAAACCCGAAAACGTGATAGGTGAAACCCTTAGAGGGATGGATAAGAATCTAGATATCAAGAGTGATGGAGTACGCCACCTCATGAACCGAATATGGACACCAAAGTTTGGTGGGTTCAGAGAGATAGTTATGAACGAAGCACACAAGACACCATACTCCGTACACCCACGTTCAGATAAGATGTATCTGGATCTCAAACAACTCTACTGGTGGCCAAAGATGAAAGCAGAAATTTCTACGTATGTGAGAAAGTGCTTGACTTGCGCCAAGATAAAAGTAGAACACCAGAAGCCCTCAGGTCTACTCCATCAACCTGAAATCCCTAAGTGGAAATGGGAACAGATTTCCATGGACTTCATAACAAAACTACGCAAGACTCAGGGTAGTCACGATACCATTTGGGTGATCGTCGACAGACTAACCAAGTCTGCTCATTTCTTACCGATCAAGGAAACTGATAAGATGGAAAAGCTAACAAGAACCTACACCCGAGAGATCATGTGACTTCATGGAGTGCTGATGTCTATCATCTCGGACAAAGACAATAGATTCACTTCCAGATTCTGGCAATCATTGCAAAAATCCATGGGAACAAGATTGGATATGAGTACAACCTATCACCCACAAACTGACGGACAGAGTGAGAGAACGATCCAAACTCTAGAATACATTTTGTGAGCATTTGTGATCGACTTTGGTAAAGTGTGGGATGTTCACTTACCATTAGTCGAGTTATCTTACAACAACAATTATCATACCGGTATCAAGACTGCTCCATTTGAAGCCCTTTACGGCCGTAAGTGCAGATCACCTCTGTGCTGGGCGAAAGTGGGCGGCACGCAATTGGCAAAAGGTCTAGTCCTTGATAGCACTCTCACCGATCCGGAGATCATTAGGGAAACAACTGAAAAGATCATCCAAATTTAAGAGTGTCTGAAAACCTCTAGAGATAGGCAAAAGAGCTATGCCGACAAAAGACGAAAACCCTTGGAATTCCAGGTTGGTGACTGCATTCTACTGAAGGTCTCACCCTGGAAGGGCATGATACGCTTTGGGAAGCATGGAAAACTAAATCTAACGTACATTGGATCCTTCGAAATTACCTCAAGGATTGGTCCAGTGGCTTACAGACTTCAACTTCCAATCGAGCTTAACAAAGTACATCTAGTGTTCCACGTATCGAACCTTAAAAAGTGTTTGTACGACGAAACTCTTGTGATTCCACTCGACGAAATCGAACTTAACAAAAATCTTAACTTTGTGGAAGAACTCGTCGAAATCATGGATAGGGAAATCAAACGAACTAAACAGATTCACATACCAATAGTGAAGGTTCGCTGGAAGGCTAAGCGAGGACCTGAATTCACTTTGGAGCGAGAAGATCAGATGCACCAAAAGTACCCGCATCTCTTCGCTAGTCCATCGACACTTATTTTGTAATTAATTTCGGGACGAAATTCCCTCTAACGGGGGGATGATGTAACAACCCGTTATAAGGTCAATGTAATATCTAAAAGTCGAGTCTTGTAATCGCTTTGTGAAGTAATAATAATATCATCGAAAATGAAATGTTCAAAAAGCATCGTTTGAGTACAATATGTGGTAGTTATCATGATAAGGTTTCCAAAAATATAAAGAAACACTAAAATCCGAGTTATCACGAAGGAGTTATGACAAATCAAAGATTCGTAACACTACCGGTAAAGCGTTGATAAGTATAAAACGAGAAATTTCAATAAAATACTTTTTAGCCTTAGGTATCTAAATAAAAGTTGTAGATATCATTAAACTACGAACATACATAAAACGAACGCCCGAATCTGACTTCGTATGAGGAAGTTATGATTTTTCGAAGTTTCGGACCCAGTAGTAGACAACTAAAAACTCGAATTAGAGATCGAGCGATTTTCAGCTAACACAATGTCACACCCCAAAACCTGAACAGTGGAATCGTTCGGGGGTGGAGGACGTCATGTATAATATCAAAACAATGCAAAGTATTAAACAAGCAACAACATCATCCATTGCTTTAATAATATAATTTTATACAAGTGTGTTCTGTCAAGTTATATAAACACCAAAAAAGTACATCAAAATAAAAGAGGACTCTTGAATAAGCTCCATATTCTAAAAAACTTGGCACCGGTACCTGTCTACTGGTGACCTAAGATTACAAGTTATTTTGAAAGAGTTTATCAGCTTTAAAGCTGGTGAGATGATAAGTATATTAGTGTCTGAGTTTGTATGAAAGCATTTGTAAGATGTAATGTATAAGTTTTGTAATGTTTGTAATTATTTGAACACTTTTAGAAAACCCTATGTTTTCTACTAAAAGTAGCCTTCTACCAAGGTATCTAGTAACTGTGTGTGTCTCTTGTAAGAGTGTGTATTTTCCCAAATCCGACTATCATTAACCAAAAATATAGTTTTTACATTACCGTGCATCGTGTGAATGTTCACAAAGTGAATGTAATGGGAAAAAATTATTATAGTACTGTAGTGTTGTATTAAGTAACTACTGTTGTACTAACTACCTTAAACCAATTCTTATTTAAAGTATCATGTGATAAGCCTGTACCCTGCTACCGAATCAATAGTAAAACAACGATGTAAGATGTCGTAAGAAATTACATTTGGCACCTGTAGACTTGCAAGTCCCACTGTAGTGAGCAACAAGGTGTAGGATAGTAAATCCAGTATAGATCTATACACAAACTCATACGCTCCCCAATTAAGGAGATTTTGGATACAAAACCGGTCATGGCAGGTAGTGCCATGCCCTGTTTAGTGGCTCACAAAACTGCATGAATGTATATGTAATGTATGTGCTAGCTATATTGTGTGTTCTTTCTCTGTCTAGCCTATATGATTTGTTTTTCATCATAGTATATATTGTTAGTTTCTCGTCATAGTATCTATTGTTAGTTTCTCGTCATAGTATCTATTGTTTGTTATTGACTCATGTATGAACTGACTCATTGAATGTTTCATTGTTCTATTAATACTATTAGTATCTCCCTAAACTATACCTATTATAGTCTACTAGTAAGGTTATTTGTGTATATGAGCATGTGAGTATACTATTGCTACCTAAAGGTATTCAACGGACTGATGGAACTTTTATGTATATATATGTATACATGATATATAACTAATATTGAAACAACCTTCGGACGATTAACCGATGCCCTAAAGCCACATCCCAACGAGGAAAAGGAGATAAAGCGAGCTAGCCTTCCTAAGTCCTTTAAACATTACTTATATTACTATACATACATAGGCATGCATTTGACAGTATTAAAGTATAAAAGAAGTTTCGTCAAAAAGCATTTGGTATGTAAAAGAGTTTGTAAGACAGTTTGAAGTAAAACAGTTTGGTAACACAGTTTGAAAGTAAGAGATTCACTTGCTGATAGTTATTAATCACATGTGATTGGTATAATAACTATAGTAGCTTTACTTGTATTCCCCCCATAAAAGAATTTAAAAACATTTAAAAGGTTAATTAAGGAGTATGAACTCACCTGTAGTGAGTGGTATGGAAGAACTGATGAAACAAGATTGCTAGGTGTCAAGTGAAGTCTTGAACACACACAAGGATCATAGTTGACATATAATATCACATATATGTATCCAATTAGTCTTTAAACAACTAATCAAAAAAGTTAAGACATACTAGGACGTGCTAAACACCTTATATAAGTGTTATAAGTCCCAAGGATTTCATCTAAGTGTTGTGCTATTGAGTTTAGGGTTCAAGGAAACCCCCTTATATGAGTTTACGGTTTTGTGACCATCACCATTGAGTTTGCGGTCGTAAACTCATGAGCTCACAGTCGTAAACTCATGAGTTTACTGTCGTAAACTCATGCTTCTTTGACCATGAGTTGTTTTGAGGCTCTACAAGTCTTTAGAAGCATTTCCATTTGAAGTATAAGCCCATGGAAGGGATTAGGGCACCATTTCACTCCTAAATGGAGTTTATGTCTTTTGGACCATTTCCCTTTGGGTTTATGGTCGTAAACCCCTATGGTTTATGGTATTTTGATGTTTTCAAGTCCTTAACATATCAAGGAAGGGATCCATGCTAGTTTCCAAGGCTTAGGAGAGTAAAGGGCACACTTTGGCACACTTTTTAGGGTTTACGGTTCAAGAACATCTTGAACCGTAACACCTTTGATCTTTGGTGTCTTAGGTGTTTTCTTTATATATGGAAGTGTAACAAGACTTATGATACTCTAGGATAGAAGCACTTACAAGATTGAGGCTTGAAAAGGTGCTAAAAGTCCAAGAACACTAATGTGTGTTTTTGGTGTTCTTGGTGAAACTTGAAGATCTAACCTTTTGGAATGATTTTACGGATGAAAGTGTGTTAGATCACTAGATTAAGTAATATATTAACTTAATAAGTCTAGAAACACTTACAAGTTGAAGATCTAGGAGGAAAAGTTGGATTCTACTTGAGAGGATTTGAGTTCTAACTTTGAAATGGTGAAAAAGTGTGAAAAATGGCAAAGTCCCATATATATAGTCACTAGGGTTTACGGTCCAAATACCATTTGGGCCGTAAACTCCAAACTCTTGAAGTTTTTGGAACTCTATTGTTGTACAATAAACCCTAGGGCATCCCCTCTCCTAGAATCTCCCGAAGTATTAACTTAAAAAGGCTCAAACTTAAACCAAAAAGCTTGAAAGTTAGCAGAAACTGTTCTGACTTCTATTGAATTGAAATGTTGTACATAATAGAAATTTCGGGTTGGCACATCATCCCCCCGTTAGAAGGAATTTTATCCTGAAATTAGAGTTTAAGCCAATAAGGAGTTACAAATAAAAGTGAAAAGAAGAGAATATTTCAGTTTCATCTGATCCTCTCGCTCCCAAGTGAATTCAGGTCCTCGCTTGGCGTTCTAGCGAACCTTCACTATCGGGATACGGCTTTGCTTCGTTTGCTTGACCTCCCGGTCCATGATCTCTACTAGTTCTTCCACGAAGTTGAGGCTCTCGTTGATCTCGATCTCGTCGAGTGGGATAACAAGAGTCTCGTCGTTCAGACACTTTTTCAAGTTTGAGACATGGAAGGTAGAATGTACGTTACTGAGTTCGCTTGGTAAGTTAACTTTGTAAGCTACATGGCTGATTCTTGCGAGAATCTCGAAAGGCCCTATGTACCTTGGATTTAGCTTTCCACGCTTTCCGAAGCGTATTAAGCCCTTCCAGGGTGAGACCTTCAATAGGAAGTGGTCGCCCACCTGGAATTCCAATGGTTTACTTCGTTTATCAGCATAGCTATTCTATCGGTCTCTAGAGGCTTTCAATCGTTCACAAATTTGAACGATCTTCTCTGTCGTTTCCCGTATGATCTCCGGACCTGTGAGAGTGTTGTCATGAATTCGTCCTTTAGCCAACTGGGTATCACCCACCTCAGCCCAACACAGAGGGGATATGCACTTTCGGCCATAGAGGCCTCGAATGGAGCAACCTTTATGCTCGTTTGGTATCTGTTGTTGTAGGAAAATTCTACAAGGGGTAAATGAGTATCCCATGCTTTCCCGAAGTCGATCACACAGGCTCGCAACATATATTCCATGTTTTGGATAATCCTCTCACTTTGCCCGTCGGTCTGTGGATGGTAGGCTATACTCATGTCTAGCCTAGTTCCTAGGGAACTTTGTATTGACTGCCAGAACCTTGAAGTGAATCTACTATCCTTGTCCGAGATAATGGATAAGGGAACACTGTGCAGTCGTAAAATCTCCCTAATGTAAGTTCTTGTAAGCTTCTCTATTTTGTCTGTTTCTTTGATCGGCAAGAAATGTGCAGACATGGTCAACCTATCGATGATGACCCATATGGTATCAAGTCCACCCGTTGTCTTGGGCAACTTGGTTATGAAATCCATAGTGATCCGCTCCCACTTCTATTCCGGTATCTCAGGCTATTGTATTAGGCCGGAGGGTTTCTGGTATTCAACCTTGACCTTGGCACAAGTAAGGCATTTACTCATGAAGGTAGCAATTTCTGCTTTCATGTTAGGCCACCGGTATAACTTTTTAAGATCCAGATACATCTTATCTAAACCTGGGTGGATGGAATAACGAGTGTTGTGCGCCTCATTCATGACCAAGTCTCTAAAACCACCGAGTTTCAGGGTCCAGATCCGATCCATGAAATAATAAGCTCCGCCACCCTTAACCTCCAAGTTCTTATCCATCCCTTTTAGGGATTCACCCGCCACATTTTCAGGTTTCAAAGCGTCGAGCTGAGGTACGACCAGAATATTCTTTCCGACTTAGGGCGTCAGCTACTGCGTTGGCTTTTCTTGGATGATAACGAATTTCGCATTCGTAATCACTGAGTAGCTAGACCCACCGTTGTTGTCTCATGTTGAGCTCCTTTTGGTCGAATATGTGTTGTAGGCTTTTGTGGTATGTAAAGATCATGCTTTTTGTACCGTACAGGTAGTGTCTCCAGATCTTCAGAGCAAACACAACTACTCCTAGTTCAAGATCGTGGGTGGTGTAGTTGACCTCGTGTGTCTTCAGCTGTCTCGAAGCATAGGCGATGACCTTACCTCGCTGCATCAGAACACATCCGAGCCCTTGATTCGATGAATCGCAATAGACTATGAAGTCTTCTATCCCTTCGGGGAGGGATAGTATTAGTGTGGTGCACAAGGCTCCTTTGAGCGTTTGGAAAGCTCTCTCCTGCTTCTCTTCCGAGTCAAAGGCCATGCCCTTATGGTTCAGTGTTGTAAGAGGTTTCGCAATGCGGGAGAAGTTCTGAATAAACCTGTGATAGTAGCCAGCAAGGCCTAGAAATTAACGAATTTATGTAGGCATCTTCGGTGCTGACCAGTTCTCAATGGCTTTGATTTTGGAAGGGTCCATATGTATTCCCTCTTCGCTAACCACGTGCCCTAAGAATTTGAATCATCAGATCCAAAATTCGCATTTCAAGAACTTTGCGTAGAGCTTCTCCGAACATAATGTTTCTAAGACCTGTCACAGATGTTGACCATGCTCTTCCTTACTACGAGAGTAGATAAATATGTCATCGATGAAGACGATGACGAACTGATCCAAGTAAGGACGACACACCCTATTCATTAAGTCCATGAATACTGCGAGCGCGTTTGTTAATCCGAATGACATCACTACAAATTGGTAGTACCCATAACAAGTTTGGAAGGCTGTCTTTGGAACATCCTGCCCTAGCACTCGTAGTTGGTGATATCTGGATCTCAAGTCGATTTTCAAAAAGAATTTCTCCCCTTGAAGTTGCTTAAATAAATTTTCGATACGAGGCAACGGATAATGATTTTTGACGGTCAGTTTGTTGAGTTCCCTGTAGTCGATGAACATACGAAACGATCCATCTTTCTTCTTGACGAACAAGACTGGAGCTCCCTATGGTGAGAAGCTTCGTTTTATAAAGCCCTTGCTGAGCAGTTCGTTAAGTTGACAGAATAGCTCTTGCATCTCTGCAGGTGCCAGACGATAGGGCGATTTGGCTACACGGGTAGCCCCTGGAACTAAGTTGATCCGGAACTCAACTTAACGTTGCAGAGGTAATCTTGGGAGTTCTTCTGGAAAGATGTCGAGAAAGTCGCGTACTACTGGAATGTTCTGAATGTCCTTCGTTTCTTTGCTCATATCAACCACATGAGCAAGGAATGTTCGACATTCCTTTCGCAAGAATGTCTGAGCTTGAATGATCGAGATGATACGAAGGTTCGTGCCGGGTTTGTCGCCATAAACTATTAGGGTTTCGCCAGACGGTAGATTAAGGTGAACAGCCTTTTCGTAACACATGATGTCAGCACAATGAGAACTCAACCAATCCATGCTGATGATGATGTCGAAACTTTTAATTGAGACTAGCATGAGATTGATCGAAAATGAATGGCTATCTAAAGTTAGGGTACACCCTATGAATATACTGCTAGTGCTCTCTATCTTGCCGTTATCCATTTCTATAGTGAACTGTTCTTTTAGTGCTCGTGATTTTTGCTTAAGTAAATGAGCAAATTTTTGGTTCACAAAACTTCTCTCCGCTCCACTATCAAATAGAATGCATGCATAAGCGTTATCGAAGAGGAACATACCAGTGACCACTGTGGGGTCGGCTACCGCTTCCTCATGGCCTATGGCCAGAACTCTTGCCACTGCACCGGTAAACCCTGCCTACGGGCAGTTCCTTTTGAAGTGGCCTACCTCGTTACATCCGTAGCAAGCTTGGCCCACTCTTGCGCCGGGGAATTGGTTGATTGGCTTCGCCGGAGCTTTACAGAAATGGGCAGTGTGCCCCTTCCTATTGCAATTCAAACGATGCATTTCCCGGCTGGCACCGACGTGATGGAAGTTGCATTTGTTGCACTTGGGCAAACTTCCAGCGTAATGCTTTACCGGAGCAGCAGCGGCAGGTGCTATCGCAGCATGTACTGCCACGACCTGCTGCTTTTTGGTAGCATTTGTATTCTTTTTGTCATCCCAAAACTTCTGCTTAGAATCATTGGTTCTTGTGGGTTCTGAGAGGGCCAGGGTTGTGATTACGGTCGAGGTACGAACCCCATGGTCTATGAGCTGTTGTGCCAATCGTTTGGCACTATAAAATGTAGTGGGGTGTGATGCCAAGACATTTCCCTGGTATGGTGGCACAAGCCCCCATATATATCTCTCAATTTTCTTTCCCTCAGTATGAACCATGTTGGGACAGAGGGCCACCACTTCACAGAATCTGGTGGTGTAGGCGACTACGTTGGAGCCCTTCATGGTTAGGCTCCACAGTTCTTCCTCCAGCTTCTGGATCTCGCCCCTCGGGCAGTACTCCTCAATCAGGAGGTGTTTTAAAGTTTCCCAGCCCATAGCATTAGCCGCTATGAGAGATAGAAACTTAACATGGCTATTCCACCATGTTAGGGCTTTTGTTTCAAAGGTGCAAGTAGCAAACCGGACCTTGCTCTCCTCCAAACAGGAGCAGATTTCGAAAACCGATTTGGTTTTCTCGAACCATTGCGAGAGTGCAATGACTCCGCCAGTCCCCTTAAAGGACAATGGTTTCCAGTTGGTGAAGTCCTTGTAGGTGCACTCTTTCAAGCGTACATGGATTTCACCATGTGTAGATAGGACAGGGGTTCCTCCTCCAGTGGAACCGGATGAATGATATTGAGCCATGGCTGTAGCCACAGCTACATCTACACCTGCATTTAGAGCTGTCTTGTCGAACTGAGGAGTAGGTGGTGTTGGTGCGGGAGGATTGCGTCTTGTTGATTTACATGGAGGCATCTTTGATCTATAAGTTTACGAAGATGAAAACATTGATAAGAATTTAATAGAAGAATTGATGAGAATGACTCTTGGACTAGCTCGCCATAGCCCAACAGTACTAATGAATAACACAATTTAATTGCAAACAAAAGCATTTGGACATAATTTCCATGATATTTAGATATCTGTCAATAATACTGGAATTACAGATGTAAATGAGTTCGGGAAAAAAAACCTAACAGTAGGTCTTACATCTAACCATATGAGGGAAAATGTTTGACAACTTAGAAGACTATATAGTGTTTTGAAAGATAGGAATATTGTACAGACAAGTGCTGCATAGAGCACAGATATGAAGGCTATTCCTTAACAAAAGAAAAGATGTACTAGACATCTTTTAACGACGATGGGAATTCCTCGGGCGAACCCTAAGGTCTTCCATCTGACGGACCACTTCTTGGAGGTGTCGTTTATGAGCCCTCTAGCGAACTCGAAGTTCTATGACTTCAGCTCGCGAGGTAGCTAGCTGTTGTTGCAGAGACTCATTAGTCCCTCTGGTCCTTTCCATCGCCTCTTCGAGATGGAGAATGCGGACCGTGTTGACACCAGTGTTGGCATCAATCTGCACTACTCGGCCGATGGCTGCTCGACCTTGCTCCACATTCCGAGCAATCCTACAGACCATGATGGGTAGGGCTCGATCAGCCGAGCCACCCTCACTTATGTTGTAGAAGCTTCGGTCTCCGTTTTAAGGTAAGGGTTGACCTTGCTCGTCACTGCAGCGGTTCAAGTTTGTTGCCCACAAGGGTGTGGGTCCCTGAAATGCTGGTCGGGGTTGTTAGTTGGAGCTTGTCCTACTTGAGGTAGGTTGTTGACTTGGGGCTCAGAGTCAGATCCATCCGAGAAGCCTTCTGCGTGATGATCATCCAAAGGTATTTGATGCTCATCACCTCAAGCCATCCAACATTGCCGTTGAGTGGAAAGTACGTGTCGCCATGATGATGGAATCCAATCATGATATCTATGCGAGAAAGGGGTAAGGAAATAATAAATAAACGAACTAACTAGATAATTATAAGATGATCTTTATCAGTTACTCCAATACTTGTCTAGAGCATACCAGTTATATGTATTCTGGAACATGATAGACCTTCGAATAAGTGGATCCTAACTCTAAGCCCACAACCAAACAAGGACATAAAATAAAGCAAAGATTCACAGATTCTTATTCTATGACATCCTAGGTACATATAACCTTAGTGTATCCACTGGACAACCATTGGTATACTAATAATGACCTTTAGTTCTCAGATAAGTAATTATAGTAATCTAAAATACTCCTATAGTATTTTAAGTATAATGTTCTATTCTACTATTCTTATTGTAGTAGTGTTGGTAAGTTTTTAGACTTGTTGCAACCTCACAACCACACTTAGGCACATGCTAATCACTCCTCGGATAATCTAGTTGATCAGGCCACATCTTCCCTGGGTTGACCATATGTCTTTAAGTCTAATTGTGCTGTCCAACAATCGTAATACTTTTGTTCTGTCCTAGTGACATTGATTTTAGTATGAATGCAGGTATGTATACTTAGTTAAATATTTTATTATTTAAAAGTATAAACTCTTTATGAGAGTAATTTAATCCTGCTTGTGTTTATAGTTCGTATATCTTTTATGGGTTGATACACTCGATTCACTATAAACAAAGCTCTGATACCAATCTCTCACACCCCAAAACCTGAATGGCGGAATTGTTCGGGGGTGGAGGACGTCATGTATAATATCACAACAATGTAAAGTAGTAAACAAGCAAAAACATCAACCATTGCATTAATAATATAATTTCATACAAGTGTGTTCTATCAAGTTATATAGACACCAAAAAAGTACATCAAAATAAAAGAGGAGTCTTGAATAAGCTCCATCTTCTCAAAAACCTATCACCAGTACCTGTCTACTGGTGACCTGAGAATACAAGTTATTTTGAAAGAGTTTATCAGCTTTAAAGCTGGTGAGATCATAAGTATATTAGTGTCTGAGTTTGTATGAAAGCATTTGTAAGATGTAATGTATAAGTTTTATAAAGTTTGTAATTATTTGAACACTCCTAGAAAACCCTATGTTTCCTACTAAAAGTAGCCTTCTACTAAGGCATCTAGTAACTGTGTCTGTCTCTTGTAAGAGTGTGTATTTTCCCAAATCCGACTATCATTAACCAAAAATATAGTTTTTACATTACCGTGCATCGTGTGAATGTTCGCGAAGTGAATGTGTAACACCCCGACTCTCAGGTAATACTTTAAATAAAGTATTTTTGGATTTTGGCCCTACTCGACGAGTTGGTTGCCCTACTCGTCGAGTAGCAGTGGGTTGGATCGCAGATTAAGTGATCTACTCGGCGAGTCCTTTGTGGGACTCGGCGAGTAGGAGCTGGAAAGTAAAACCCTAATTCCCGGGGTTTGCACCCCTATTTAAAGAAGATCAAGCCTCTCTTAGTTCCTTTGCAGCCCCTTTGCATCTCTAACTCATGTGTGTGTGTGCCATTGTGTGTTGAAGCTTTGAGAGAAGAATTTTGGTGTAGAAGGTTGGGGAAAACAAGTGATTGAGGCAAGAAGCTGGGAGGAGATCCAAATTCTACTCCTGTGGACATCTCTTGGGAAGGTATTGATTACCCTCAGTTATTTTAGTTTAAGACCTCACCTTTGAATGAGTTTTAGGGTTTTATAAGGGTATCAAGTTGGTATGGCAATTCCATGGACTAGATCTGAAGTTGTAACTTCAGATCTGGACCCTCTTTGAATTATTTAAGCATAAAGTTCCAGCTTAAGTTAAGATTAAGGTTCCCTTGGTCCGTGAACACCCATTAAAAGTTTGGTTTTGACATTAAGAGCTTGTAAAGCAATGCATGCACGTAAGGTTTGCAACTTTACGTGATAAGCAGGCTTAAGGAAGTTAGATCTACCATTTGGGGCCTTGTCATGGCTTAAAGATGTCTGCATGTTAAAATGACTGAAGGGACTCGGCGAGTCGCAAAGCCAACTCGGCGAGTCATATGAAGATGTGCATTAAACTCAACGAGTTGGATGAACAACTCGACGAGTCAGATGAAGGAAGCCGTGAACTCGACGAGTTGCTTGAACAACTCGGCAAGTTGGATGAAGATGGCCATGAAATTAGACGAGTTGAAGAGCAACTCGGCGAGTCGCATGGGTTTTAGCCAAAGATATGTTTGCATGTATACCCGTTTAGTTGCAAGGAGGAAACTCGACGGGTGGCCTTAAGGTTTGATCGTATTCGAACGAACTAGACGAGTCACCCCGATGACTCGGCGAGTTGGAATGTGCTTCAAGGACTCGGCGAGTAGCTGGGTGTACTCGACGAGTTGAGGTCAACATGGACTGCTAACCTTGACCGAGGATTTTGACCTTGATTAGGATTAGACTAGTGGGTTATGGAGTGCCTTGTAGGGCTAAGGACTTATGAGTATATTGTGCCATGTTTATTGGTGGTGGAGCCTGTGACGAGTGATCCGATAGTTGGAGCTACCTTTCGAGTCGACATCTGCGAGGTAAGTTATCCTCACTATATCGATAGGGTCTGCGGCACTAAGGCCGATCCTTTAGTTGTTATTGTTACAATACGCTATATGTGATATGATCTGTTTGATTGGAATTAGGGGAGACAGTATGTTATGCCTTTATGATCCGTATGGATTGGTAAGTGAGTGACCTGCTCGGTCGGTGCTCTAGTTACGAGAGAACTCTATGATTGATGATCAATGAAATAGATATGCTTGATGTTTGTATATGCCTGTTTAAGATAGTATGTGCACATGGTTATTTGCTTGTGGGTTGGGTTGAGGCGGTCCTGCTTTGTGCTGAAGGCCAACATACCCTATGAGCGGTCCGGGGAGACTGTAGGCCACGTGGTGGACCAGTCATGCCGAAGGATCGGGATAGATTCAGATAGACTATAGGCCCATTAGGGCGGACCAGTCACGCTGATGGCCCAGTATGCATGTTGATCAATTGATCATTATTGACATGGTTTCTGTCAGTTCGGTATTGGTATTTTAGGGGTAGCTCACTAAGCCCTCGAGCTTATAGGTTTCAGTTTATTGTTTCAGGTATTTCAGGAGATCGAGGGAAGGCAAAGGCGTGACCGTACCGCCTCTTTATGCTCTGTTTTGGAACACTCTAATGATAACTGATTTGGAAATGTTTTGTAAAAACGATTACTATTTGTTTCTTTTGTTAAAATTAAAAGTTTAAATTTGGTGTAAATTTGCTGGATGTTACATAATGTAATGGGAAAAAATATTATAGTACTGTAGTGTTGCATTAAATAACTACTGCTATACTAACTACCTTAAACCAATTGTTATTTAAAGTACCACGTGATCGGCCTGTACCCTGCTACCGAGTTAATAGTAAAACGACGATGTAAGACGCCGTAAGAAATGACATTTGGCACACGTACACTTGCAAGTCCCACTGTAGCGAGCAGTAAGGTGTAGGATAGTCAATACAGTATAGATCTATACGCAAACTCATACGCTCCCTAATTAAGGAGATTTTGGATACAAAAACGGTCATGGCAGGTAGTGCCATGCCCCGTTTAGTGGCTCACAAAACTGCATGAATGTATATGTAATGTATGTGTCAGTTGTATTGTGTGTTCTTTCTCTTTCTAGCCTGTATGTTTTGTTTGTTATAATAGTATCTATTGTTAGTTTCTCATCATAGTATCTATAGTTAGTTTCTCGTCATAGTATCTATTGTTAGTTTCTCGTCATAGTATCTATTGTTTGTTATTGACTCATGTATGAACTGACTCATTGAATGTTTCATTGTTCTAGTAATACTATTAGTATCTCCTTAAACTATACCTATTATAGTCTACTAGTAAGGTTATTTGTGTATATGAGCATGTGAGTATACTGTTGCTACCCAAAGGTATTCAATGGACTGATGAAACTTTTATGTCTATATATGTATACATGATATATAACTAATATTGAAACGACCTTCGGACGATTAACCGATGCCCTAAAGCCACATCCCAACGAGGAAAAAGAGATAAAGCGAGCTAGCCTTCCTAAGTCCTTTAAACATTACTTATATTACTATACATACATAGGCATGCATTTGATAGTATTAAAGTATAAAAGAAGTTTCGTCAAAAAGCATTTGGTATGTAAAAGAGTTTGTAAGATAGTTTGAAGTAAAACAGTTTGGTAACACAGTTTGAAAGTAAGAGATTCACTTGTTGATAGTTATTAATCACATGTTATTGATATAATAACTATAGTAGCTTTACTTGTATTCCCCCCATAAAAGAATTTAAAAACATTTAAAAGGTTAATTAAGGGGTATGAACTCACCTGTAGTGAGTGGTATGGAAGAACTGATGAAACAAGATTGCTAGGTGTCAAGTGAAGTCTTGAACACACACAAGGATCATAGTTGACATATAATATCACATATATGTATCCAATTAGTCTTTAAACAACTAATCAAAAAAGTTAAGACATCCTAGGACATGCTAAACACCTTATATAAGTGTTATAAGTCCCAAGGATTGCATCTAAGTGTTGTAGGACATTGCTATTGAGTTTAGGGTTTAAGGAAACCCCTTTATATGTGTTTACAGTTTTGTGACCATCACCCATTGAGTTTACGGTCGTAAACTCATGATTTTACAGTTGTAAACTCATGATTCTTTGACCATGAGTTGTTTTGAGTCTCTACAAGTCCCTAGAAGCATTTCCTTTTGAAGTATAAGCCTATGGAAGGGATTAGGGCACCATTTCACTCCTAAATGGAGTTTACGGCTCTTGGACCATTTCCCTTTGGGTTTACAGTCGTAAACCCCTATGGTTTATGGTATTTTGATGTTTTCAAGTCCTTAACATATTAATGAAGGGATCCATACTAGTTTCCAAGGCTTAGGAGAGTAAAGGGCACACTTTGTAGGGTTTACGGTTCAAGAACATCTTGAACCGTAAACACCTTTGATCCTTGGTTTCTTGGGTGTTTTCTTGATATATGGAAGTGTAACAGGACTTATGATACTATAGGATAGAAGCACTTACAAGATAGAGGCTTGAAAAGGTGCTAAAAGTCCAAGAACACTAGTGTGTGTTCTTGGTGAAACTTGAAGATCTAACCTTTTGGAATGATTTCATGGATGAAAGTGTGTTAGATCACTAGATTAAGTAAGATATCAACTTAATAAGGCTATAAACACTTACAAGTTAAAGATCTAGGAGGAAAAGTCGGATGCTACTTGAGAGGATTTGAGTTCTAACTTTGAAATGGTGAAAAAGTGTGAAAAATGGCTAAGTGCCATATATATAGTCACTAGGGTTTACGGTCCAAATACCATTTGGTCCATAAACTCCAAACTCTTGAAGTTTTTGGAACTCTATTGTTGTATAATAAACCCTAGGGCATCCCCTCTCCTAGAATCTCCCGAAGTACTAACTTAAAAAGGCTCAAAGTTAAACCAAAAAGCTTGAAAGTTAGCAGAAACTGTTATGACTTCTATTGAATTGAAATGTTGTACATAATAGAAATTCCGGGTTGTCAAACACAACCTAGACGAAAGTTGAAGACCTCGACACTAGGAATACAACGGTAACAAAAAGACTGACGAAAATGGACATCAGATGAAGAAGTTATGGAATTTAAACGGACTTTTCCTAACCCGGCCTACTAAAAATAATATAATAAAAATAAAGTCAAAACTAGCCGATGAAGTCTAAATGAGTGTTGTAGAGAATTCTCACACCTATGGGTGCACATAAGGAGCGTCGAAATCGGAGCTCGCACGCAAAAGTTACGGATTTTACAAGTTCGGGACACAAAACTCGAGGCTGACTCAGCCTCACGACGTGAATTGTTCCATATTCACGATGTGAGACTGTGACTGATGGGTTCCGTAGTGTTAGCCACGTCAAATCATCGATGGGGATAGAGCTGAATCAGCCTCAAGACATGAACGAGGCTATATTCACGACCTGAAACCCCAAAACCCTCCTTATAAGTGTCGTTGCTCTGCGTTTATACCTCTCGAAGCCTTCCGAAATCCCTGGTTTTTATACTTGAGATCAAAATGAAGTCTTAAGCTCCCGTGGATCCCGAGGATTCCTGAGAATTCAGCTTTCTCTAGTCGAAGTTCTGCTCGATTCTTTGTCTTAACTTCTTCAAGCTATCACTTCAATCAAGTGAGTTCATACCCCCTTTTATACACCTTGAAATACTTTATAATGTACTTTTAATACATTTCAGGGGAGAATACAAGTAAACACACAGTTGATCCCGAGTGAAAACGTGAAAACTCTTGTTGTACTTTGCATGCATTAGATTTATACAAAATGCATAGTATCCAGGGTAGCCATCCTTGTTAAACCATTTTATGTATTCAAAGAACTTACGATTTATGCTTTGTCAAACATTGTGAAATGGGATAAACATTCCATACAAAACTATTATTTTAATACAGACTTAGTTGAGAATCAGTGAGATGATTACATCTTAAATGCTACCTTTTTGTTAAAAGGTACTACCTAAAGTCCTGTCTATTATAACCAGAGTCTCCCGTTTGGAGAGCGTGTCAAATGTGTGTAGATCTATATGGGAAGTCATGATATCGCGCCCTGACTGTTAGCTACAGTCCTTTGGGTGACAGTTTGTCATAACGTTTCGATGCCTGAAGACCTTCACCACAGGCATATTTTGTTTAGTATGGTTACAAAACTCACCGAATAGACAATTATTATGGTATTCTTCTTTTATGAATGAGTAGCTATTAAAACTATTGTTCATCTAACGAGAGCGATCTTCTTATAGCTTTATTATATAAAACTATGCTTCAAACTTTTAAGCATGTCAGCTGCTTGCGATTTTCGGTCTTGGACATTAGAGACTGCCTGTTACTTTAGGAAAACAAGGGATTTTCCTGTATCTAAAACAATCAACTAATTGGAAAATAAGGGATTTTCCTGGTACAACTATTTACATTTCACAATACGAGTATTCATATGCATTTCATTCTTTTATAAGAAAATAAGGGATTTTCTTAGAAAACGCACAAACTTTGGAATGGCATACATTTTTCTCAACACCACTTATGAACTCACCAACTTAATTGTTGACACTTTTTCTTTGAAATAACTTGTATTCTCAGGGAATCGTTAAGCAGGTTTTGAAACCAACTTTTGGGGATTAACGCTCTGACGTTAATTACTTCTTTTGAAATATGTTTATGTATTTATCTTTTGAACATGTAACAAATACAATTATGTAAACATTTTGAAACTTTTATATATATGGTGGTGTGTACTTTCCTTACTATGAACTGTTATGATACTGAAGATGACGTCCTCCCCCCCCCCCCCCCCCCCCCCGAATGTTTTCGCCGTTCTGGTTTGGGGGTGTGACAAATTTCTTCAAGGTCAACTTGCCTCCCACTCTCTCCTTGTCTTATGAGTTCTCTCTCTCTTTCTCTCTCTCTCTCTCTCTCTCAAGACTCCTCTTCTTGCTACAAAGACCACATTGTCACTGGGTCTGTAGAAGATATAACCAAAAGACTTATGTGGGTAGCCGTTGAAATACACCTCTCACTTCGAGGTTCGAGCTTGTCGTGAGTCTCGCGTCTCACGAAAGCCTCACAACCCCAAACCTTGATGTGCTCTAGATTTTGAACTTTTCCAATCCACATCTCGTGAGTGTTTTGGCAACCTTCTTTGTAGGGACTAGGTTAAGGATATGGGTGACAGTCTCTAAGACATACCCCTAAAATGAGATTGGTAGCGAAACTCGACTCATCATGGAACGAACCATGTCCAACAAGGTTCGATTGCGTTCCTTAGCTACACCATTCAACTGTGGTGTTCTGGGAGGTGTCAATTGTGAGACTATCCCACATTCCTTAAGATAGTCAAGGAACTCGATACTAAGATACTCACCACCTCGATTGGATCGAAGCATCTTAATGTTCCTGCCAAACTAGTTCTCCACTTCTTGCTTAAACTCTTTGAATTTATCAAAGGTTTCCGACTTTTTTTGATTAAGTAGACATATCCATATCTACTAAAATCATCAATAAAAGTCACATAAAAGCAATTAGCATCTCTAGTGGCGATTCTGAAGGGTCCACACGCATCTGTGTGTATGAGATCCAAGAAACCTTCACCCCTAGCACAAGTGCAAGTAAAATGTGACTTTCTCATTTTGCCAAGTAGACAAGATTCACTACTATCATTCAACTTTAGGTCAAATGATTCCACGACTCCATCCTTTTGGAGTTGGCCTATGCATTTCTTGATTACATTTCCAAGACGACAATGCCATAAATATTTTTTTATCTAAGCTAGTGGAAGAATCGACACACAATACATTATTTCCTAAGTTATCTACAACAAATATAGTTTACACCATCACAAGGTAATGCTTTACGATAAAGAACACTATTATAGAAACCATCAATACCACCACTTTTATTATCAAAATAAAAGGTGAACCCTTGTTTATACAATGCATGAAAGGAAATAACATTTCTTGCCATTTCTGGCGAATAGCAACGTTTATTCAAGTCTAATGTAAACCCACTATCTAGTAACAAGGAATAAACTCCAATCTTGGTGACAGGTGAAACTTTCCTATTCGCCATGATTAGGTTTATCTTTCCATGCTCCAAATCCTCACTTCTTCTTAGTCCCTGCAGATCAGAACATATGTGAATTCCACAACCTGTATCAAGGACCCAAGACTTAGAATGAGGTGATTTATTAGACAATATAGTGCATATACCTGCATGGTTGGGTTTTACTTTCCCATCCTTAAGATCTTGCTGGTATTTAGGGTAGTTTCGCTTCCAGTGCGACTTTTCATGGCAATAGAAGCATTCAGCCTCATTAGGGTTAGCAGAACGAGTGACAAAACCTTTCTTGGTTTTGCTTGAAGAGGAGCCTTCAAGGGTCTTACCCTTGGTACCCTTAGAAGGGTTCTTTCTCTTCTTACGTTTGCCATGCCCGATTGCCAAGACATTGGCCGCAGTAGGAGTAGGAGGAGTAGTAACACCCGACTTACCCTTAAGACTACTTTCTCTAGTATTTAAGAGTACTTGAAGTTTACTAAGTGTAACTTCTTCCTTATTCATGTGGTATGTCATTCTAAACTGATCATAACATGAAGGTAAGGAGTGCAAAAAATGATATCTATTGTTAACTCCTCAGGAAAGTCAACATTCAGATTCTTCAAGCCATCCACATACCTTTGCATTTTCTGTAGTGGGTCATGATGGACTCATTGTCCTTCATTTGGGTGGTTATCATGGAGGAGATTATTTCATACCTCTCTTGACGAGCACTTTGATGGTATCGCTCCATCAAGTCCATGTGCATCTCAAAAGGGTAATAGTCCTCATAGGACTTTTAGAGCTCAATGTCATTGTGGCAGTCATGATACATGCTACTTTAGTAGCATCCCTTTCATGTGTTTGAAATGTAGCAATCTCCTCTGGGGTAGTAGTAAACTCATCAATCTCCTTCAGCTCCCTATCAAGGACATATTCTTTGTCCTCATAACGAGTGACCATCCTGATTTTTCTGATCCAATCCATAAAATTGGATCCATCTAAGATGACTCTCCCACAAAGGTTCATGAGAGAGAAGGAGCCAGTAGGATTTGAGCCAGAAACATTGTTTTTGGAAGACATCTGAAATGGAGGAATAAGTTTAGATTAGATTTTAGGATAGTCCTTAATAAAGCACCCAAATGTTATATTAAGGCTAGGACCCAACACAATATTTTATAACTTAGAAGAGGGATGCCGTAATCCAAGATATAAAATATTTGAAGGTAGGTGAATGACGATTCAACAATTTCCACCATAAAACGGAATAAATTTTATTAGGTTTTAATTGGTTTAGAAATTCCTAGGTTCTTTGAGATTCATTGAACTTTACAATGACATGTTTCAATCTCGAGTGTCCCCTACAAGTTTTATGACTGGGATGCCGAGGATCACAAAACAGGGTGTGAAGTAACCATGCAAATTACTTGGTACACTTAATATATTACCCCTCAATCGAAGTGCCAATTAACCACACACACTCCAACGATACTATGATAAACATTAAGTCACCCTTTGCCTACCTTGATAAGTCCAAGTTAGTGTGCCGGTTAACCACACACGCTCCACTAACGACTTAATCAAAGTGCAAAGTATAACTTCATGGATTAGCACCTTATTCACATTTCCTAAAGTAACTAAGATTGGGAATTAATAAAAGTTTAGTTACTTTAGTATATTCATAATACTTATTATGAGAATTATAGTCATTGTTCTACCTTTTCGGCTAACGACCCTCCATCGATCAAGGAAGTGGTGGGTGAGAATAGACACCCATTAAGTTTCCATTTTATAGGCAACAACCTTATACCCCCTTATAGACTGACTTCGTGAATGGGGCCTACTAATTATGACTTTACTTATTCCAAAACTTGAGGGCAAGTTTTGTAAACTTTCAAAACTTTTCATTTCTCATAACTTATGATTTTATTAGAGTATTAAAATGAAGACTCTTCATTTTCATAACTCTTGTGTTCTTTTAATGGTTTTAATTCAAGTATGACTCTTGGTTTTCCATAACTTGAGGACAAGTTATGGACTCTATTAACACACATGATGATCAAGAATTAACTAACATGGAGGTTACAAATAATTTCTATGATTATCTAAATTCATAAGTTCAAGAACATGATTATCAAGAATCATAACAAATTTATATAAAAACTTGTAATTTTTGATAATAGCCATTGTAAATGGATTAGCATAAATATTACACCAGCTAAAACAAGTTTTAAAACACCAAAACAGTTTAGGGTAATGTTTCTAGTCCATTTCCAGCAGCATAACTTGAAAATCTGGACACTACAGCCTCTACTCGTCGAGTGCATGAACAGACTCGATGAATAGCATGCATTTTTTCATGGACTCGTCGAGTTCCCCCATGGACTCGGCGAGTTCATACATACAGTGAACAAAAAAAATTTGTTTTTAAGCTATTTTACATCAAGTATCAAACAAACAAGCCTAGGCTCTGATACAACTGTTGGGTTTTGAGCATTCTAACACTCTTATGGTGTACATGCAACCCTAGAAACCTTGAATCTATGTTTGACTAAGATACATGCAAAATCATTTTCCAGGGTTCATAATCCTATCTAGCATACATGGGGATATTTTATTATAATATTTAGTAAGAATTACACACCTCTTTGTAGCTTGGATTCCTTTGAAACCTTGTGAGCCTAGCACCACAAGTGTGATGCCTCAAATGTCTCACACAACACCATATACACTTGGAATAAACTCTAAGAGAATAAGAACACTTGGATTTTTGGCTAGCCCTCTTTGTCACTCTAGTTTCGAAAATGGTGATTAGAATAACCTTTATATAGTGTTTCACAATTAGGGTTACACCGTGTAAGCCCTAATTATCATGACTTTTCATTTCCATGACCCATGGGTTATGTAACCTCCATGGAGCATCTTGTGGGTTTAACCCAACTTGATAATCTATGGAGCTTTGGCCCACTATATAAGTTATGGATGATTGACACAATCAACCCATATATTTAATTAGTCTTCTTTTGATCACATCATTAATTCTAAATTAATTATTGATCAATACTAACTAAATATTCGTCTTCTTATTATTAATATATTAGAACTTATAATATATTAATAAACCATAAGTGTCTTATTTCTCTCATTTAGTCTATCCAAGTGCATGATGCCATGCAACCCAAATGGACCATGCTGGGTCGGGTCAAGTACATACCAAATATAGTTATGGACTTAGACACTATATTCAACACATCCAAGGGTCAAGTTGGCCGAAAATCCAAGAGAAACAACCTTATATACTTGTGGCTACTAGGGTTTTCAAGTGTAAACCCTAATTTTGGGCTTATGTCTTAAGCAACCCATGGAGTCCTCCTTTAGAAGCTCTTGGATGAAAATCTATAGGGCCACCCTATAGTTTTCGTCCACTCCATTATAGATCTATTCCTTGGCTTGTTTTTAGCTATTTTGGTCCCTTTTGATAGGTTCTTGTCAGCTAAAGTCGTTAATATAGTTTATCCTTTTAGATCATGACATATTAAGGGTTCCTTAAACATAAAGATTCAAACTTTATGGTGTTTGTGGACTCATGCACGTTTTAAGTCATTAGTCAAGCTCTTTTGAGTTATAGAGCCTCATTAAGTCATGCATGCAAATAAAGTTTCCAACTTTACGAGATAATTCATCTTTTGGGTTAAGATATGAGAAGTATAGGGTAGGGGTTGAATTAATTAAGCATGTACGCTAAGCGTACGAGTTGAGTACACCCAGCGTACTCATGTAACGTACACGTTAATAACCCTATATAATTATCGTGTTTTGTAAGCTTGATAGCTTAAAAGTGAATATTTGTAAATATTATATGATTTTAAGCGTAGAGTTCTAACAATATAGTTTTATGAGATTCGAAGTAAAACAATGTTTAAAATCATTCGGAAAATATTATAAGTGATGGGAAGTCTTATGAGATTCCGATCAAAAAGTCAATTACCGAAATTAATGAAAATATAACATTTAACTTGTAAATAAGTAAAACTAATGTTATTGAAAGTTGTAAACTATCTCGTTAGAAACGTTTTGGTGAAAACCTCATCAAAATCCAAATTATAACGGAGAAGTTATGACTTAACAAAGTTTCGTGACAGAAACAACACGACGTCGTATGACGTAGAAAGTGAGTTTGCAATAAACTACTTTTTAACTTTTGTAATCCAATTGAAAGTCGTAGTATTCATTAAACCAACAACTTTCATAAAAAGAACGTCCAAATCTGACTTTGTATGAGGAAGTTATGATTTTTCTAAGATTTGACATAACAATGTACAACTCGAAATTCAAATTTTAGTTCGAGCAGTTTTTAGCTGACACAACCTAAACGAGAATCGAAGGTCTCGTCAATATTAGTTCAACGGTAAAAAGACAGACAAAAACGGATGTTGGATGAAGAAGTTATGAATTTTTAAATGACTTTTCCTGTCCCGGCCTGTTAAAAATATAGTACTAAAAATGAAGTCAAAATTAGCCGACGAGTCTAAACGAAAGTTGTAGAGTATAATTTCACCTCCGCGTGGATATAAAGAACGTCAAAAACAGAGCTCGTATACGAAAGATATGAATTTTTGAAGTTTCAGACACAAACTTCAAGGCTGGAAGAACGCCCAACGTACCAAGGGGTACGCTTAGCGTACTGATATTCACCCGGCGTACGAGGTATGTACTCCCAACATACTTATGTGTACACGGTCCGAAGTTAGCTACATCGCCCTACTCATTCGGATGTTGCACACGTCGTCGTAGCATGTCTTGTATCACTTTTGGTATTGGCTTTGAGCCTTTGGCCATGTAGAGCATGTCTTGTATTATTCTGGTATTGCTTTTATGACTTTGACCATGTAGAGCATGTCTCGTATCACTTCTCGTATTGGCTTTGTGCCTTTGGCCATGAAGAGCATGACTCGTATCACTTTTGCTCTTGGCATCGGGCTAGGTAGGGCTGAAAGCCTGTATATTCTAGCAAAATGATAATAAAAAATTGTTTATTTTCTGCGCCACTTAGGTTGAAGTCTTATTGATGTATATCATGTTGAAATATTTGTATTTCATTGATTATAAATCTTTAAATCAAATCATTGGTTGATATGGAAAGCCTGTCATATGATACATGTACACCTTTGTTGTTCTTTGTCCCTCTTTGCTCTTGTCGTATTGATATATATATATATATATATATATATATATATATATATATATATATGACATAGTGTTATATTGTAACTGTTATTGAACTCACTAAGCGTCACCCGCTTATCCCTCTCAGTATTTAACTATTGAAGGTGATAAGCATCCAGTATAGACATGTACTTTTGGAAGATTTAGAATAGTTAATACTATTACTTTCATACTTAGTGCTCATGTATATATATGAATTATAAATTCCTGGGTAGCTATGTAATATATATAAAACTTTGTAAAAATTTTAATAGTCGGTTTGTATCTAGTCTTTTGTAAATAGATCATCTATGTAAATTATGTTTATGAATATGCATGTAGCATGTTTGGAGTAATATTGTAAAGTTTAGAGATGTGGTTCTCTCAATCATGGTATCAGAGCAGTAGTTTAAGTGAACTAAATCCCATGGATTGATATTTAGACTTAAACTATTGGAAGTTCAATATATGAATGGATTCATTGTAAGTAAATGGATACAAACCATAGGGATGACTTAAGTAAAGTATTAGGTAATGAAAAATCCTAATATTCTAAAATACTATATTAGTCCAAATTTTCAGAACAATGGTTGAACAGGTGAGTAGCCATACACCAGATGTGGGTGGAGGTCCTCATCCTGATGAAGTAAAGACTCCAGTATCCCCTTGTGAGGAGCGACTCATGGATAAACTTACCAGTGTTATTCGGCAGACTCTCGAAGAACATAAAAGTGATAGTGATAAAGGTAAAGAGAAAGCCACCAGAGAATCTTCAAAAGGGGAGGCGAAACGTCCCTCATTCAAAACTTTCAAGAGTAATGGTGCTACGGAGTTCTCAGGTACTCTTAATCCCATTGTTGTTCTTAACTGGATCCAGAACACAGAAAAAGTATTCCGTATTTCTCATGTGGTTAATGAAGATAAGGCTAATTATGCTTCTGCAATGCTCATCGGAGAACCCTTAGTCTGCTGGGAAGCAACATTCGAAGCTCTCAACAAGTATGACCAAGAGAATTTATCTTGGGAAATGTTCAAAAGTTGCTTGCTAGGAAAGTACTATCCTCTAGACATGAGGAGAAGATTGGAGAAAGAATTCCTCGAGCTTAAACAGGGAGGAATGACTGTGAATGATTATGAAACTCAATTCAGTCAAAAAGCACGGTTTTCTGCAAAGTATATTCCAACTGAAGACGATAAAATTTAGTTATTCATGGAAGGACTACGGTATGAAATCCGAAATTTCATGGTTAATCGGGATGTTCTGTCATTTGATAAATTTGTTGAGTATGTCCTAAAGCGTGAGCACGACTTAGAAATATATGGTACCACTATTTCTGTTCCAAAGCATCCACGTGCTGATCGAACTATTCCTGTTTCCTCTATTCTATCAGCTCAACCGCTCGATCTGATCCTAGCAAACAAGTGCAATCTCATAATACCTCTCGTGGCCGCGGTAGGTCACAATCTTTTTCTCTTCAGTCACCATCGTGTCAAAAATGTGGAAAGAATCACCAGGGTCAATGCAGAACAGAAAAAGAATCAATGATCTGTTATGGATGTGGAGAAATGGGCCACATGAAGCCCGTTTGCCCAATGAATAATGTTACATGCTTTGCTTGTGGTGTTACCGGCCACAAGATGCGTTTCTGCCCTACTCTTACTAGTTAAATGGTGGGAAGTCAAGCTTCTGTTCAACAACCGGTAATACTTCAAATAAAAAGGAGGAGGTGCCAAAAGCTAAAGGCCATGCATTTTAGATTACCACAGAGGAGGCACACGAAGATCCAAATGTTGTAACCAGTATATTTCTCGTCAACTCTAGACCTGCTTACATCTTATTTGATTATGGTGCCTCATATTCTTTTGTGTTTGATGAGTTTGCGCACTCTTTTCATATTGCTTTTTATGCACTCGCCAAACCATTTCATGTTGATATAGTTGGAAGTGTATCATTACTCGCTGATAAGGTCTATAGATATTGTGTCATAGAAATTGAAGGTTATAATTTCTTGCTAACCTGATTCCTATCACCTTGCCCAACTTTGATATTATTCTCGGCATGGATTGGTTATCAAAGAACCATGCAAAACTCTTGTGCTACGAAAAGACAGTACACATTCCTATTGAAGGGGAGAATCCTATTTATGTCTATGGTGAACAAATACTTCAAATCTTTAAAATAATCTCTTTCCTAAAATCTCGTAAGTTTATATCGAAGGGGTGTTCTACTTATCTGGCCTATACAGTTCATATCTCAAAAGAAGGGAAGAAAACTGTAAATGATGTTCCCATTGTTAATGAATGTCCTGATGTTTTCCCCGATGATTTTCGTGGACTTCGTTTGGATAGGCAAGTAGAATTCTGAATTGACCTTATGCTTGGTGCTGCTCCGATTGCAAAGACACCTTATCGTCTTGCACCACCTGAGATGAAGGAAATGATTATTCAACTATAGGAATTACTTAACAAGGGCTTTATTCGACCGAGTACCTCTCCTTGGGGTGCTCTAGTATTGTTTGTCAAGAAGAAGGACAAATCAATGCGAATGTGTATTGATTACCACGAGCTAAATAAGGTAACTATCAAAAATAAGTATCTACTACCTCGCATAGACGATCGGTTTGATAAACTTCAGGGTGTTAGCTTTTTCTCAAAGATTGATTTGGGGTCTGGATATCATCAGTTGAAAGTACACGAGAAGGATGTACTGAAGCCTGCTTTCCGTACTCATTATGGGCATTTTGAATTCATTATCATGTCATTCGGTTTGACAAATGCTCCTGTTGTATTCATGGATATGATGTATCGGGTATGTCGTCCAATGCTCGATAAATATGTCATCATATTCAATAATGATATTTTATTCTATTCCAAATTTGAAGCTGATTATGCCATTCATATTCGTGAAATATTAGAACTTCTTCGAAATGAGAAATTATATGCTAAATTCTCAAAATGTGAATTTTGGCTTCGCCAAATTCAATTTCTCGGCCATGTGATTTCTAGTGATGGTATATCAGTAGATCCTACCAAAATTGAAGTCATTCAGAATTAGGAAGCGCCCCGTAATGCTTCTGAAATTCGCAGTTTCTTGGGTCTCGCAGGGTATTACCGGAGATTTATTAAATATTTTTCACATATAGCTGTACCTCTCACAAGTCTTACATGAAAGGAAGCAAATTTTGAATGGGGTGAAGCCCAAGAAAAAGCTTTGTCAACTATAAAAGACCTTTTGACTCATGCTCCGATCTTATCACTCCCAGAAGGTGATAATGATTTTTCCGTATATAGCGATGCTTCAAGATTGGGACTCGGTTGTGTGTTGATCCAGTGTGGTAGAGTAATAACCTATGCCTCAAGACAAATGAAAGAGTATGAAAAGAATTATGCCACCCATGACCTCGAACTCGCTGTAGTATTATCTGCCCTAAAACTTTGGAGGCGTTATCTTTTTGGTACAAAATGCCAATTGTTTACTAACCACAAAAGTCTCAAGTACATATTCAGTCAGCAAACTTTGAATATGAGACAACAACGAGTTATGGAGCTGATCAAAGACTATGACTGTGAAATTATGTATTATCCTAGAAAGGCTAATGTAGTTGCCGATGCACTTAGAAGGAAGGTTTATCATAATAGTGTATGTTATGTCATTACTCACACTACAGTAAAGTTCACTATTATTGATGAACTAGAAAAATAACAAGTAGAGGCCTTAAAGCCAGAAAATGTGAAAAATGAATGGATGGTACATTATACTGATATTTTACTTGATGAGCCACATAGACTGGAAGTATTTAAGAATCGGCTACGGATTCCAGAGATTGGTGGATTAAGACAGAAGATTTTGGATGAAGCCCATAAGTCTAAACTGTTAATACATTCTGGTACAAGTAAAATATACTATGATGTACAGGCTGATTATTGGTGGCCTAGATTAAAGTGATACATTAGAAGATATGTGAAGGAATGCTTAGCATGCTTACAAGTCAAAGCAAAACACCAAAAGTCATACAACAGCCTAGAAGGTATTAATGTCCTTAGGTGGAAATGGGAGGATCTATCCATGGATTTTATTACCAAATTGCCAAAGACTGCGAGACAGAATGATAACATTTGGGTAATTGTCGAACGACTGACTAAGAGTGCACATTCTCTTGCCATGCGTGAAACAACTCCAATGGAGAAATATACACAAGTATACTTGGATGAAATTGTTGTGAGACATGGCGTGCCACTAAATATTATTTCTAATCATGATACTCGCTTCAATTCTCATTTTTGGGTGAGTATGCAACATGAATTAGGATCTTGGGTTGCTCTTAGTACAACTTATCATCCCCAGACAGATGGTCAGACGGAGAAAACAATCCAAACAGTGGATGATATGCTTCGTGCATGTGTCTTGGAATTTGGTGGTAACTGGGACAAGTACTTACTTCTTGTCGAATTTTAATATAATAATAGTTACCACACTTCAATCAAAATGCCACCATATGAAGCATTATATGGATGTAAATGCCATACCCCATTATGTTGGCCTGATGTATTGGAGGCCCTGAAATGATTCAAGACATCACTGACAAGATTCAAATTGTACGAGAAAGAATGAAAGCGGCTCAGGATCGAAAAAAGTCCTATGCTGAAAAGAGGAGACGAACCATAAAATTCCAGGTGGGTGATTTTGTAATGCTGAAAGTATCTCCATGCAAAGGCATTGTGCGAATTGGGAAGAAGGGAAAATTGAGTCCTAGATTTGTTGGTCCTTTCAAAATCATTTAGAGAATTGGTAAGAAAACATACTGCTTGGAATTGCCTGAAAATCTGACAGATATTCATGATGTATTTCATGTTAGTTATCTGCGTAAATGTTTCAGCATATAGGATGAAATAGTTCCGTTATCTGAGGTGAAACTGGATAATAAATTAAGATATGTAGAAGAGCCCGAAGAGATTATAACCAAGAGAACGATTGAATTGCGTAATAAAGAAGTGGAGTTGGCGCTTGTCTAGTGGAAACACCATTGAGGCCCAAATTATACTTGGGAAAATAAGAATGGGATAAGATTGAAATATCCCTATTTGTTTAAATCGTTGTAATTTCGGGGACGAAATACTCAAAAGAAGGAGGTAATTGTAACATACACGTTAATAACTCTGTATAATTATTGTGTTTTGTAAGCTTGATAACTTAAAAAGTGAATATTATTAAATATTATATGATTTTAAGCTTTGAGTTCTAACAATATAGTTTTATGAGATTCGAAGTAAAACTATGTTTAGAATCATTCAGAAAGTATTGGAAGTGATGGGAAGTCTTATGAGATTCCGATCAAAAAGTTAATTATCGAAATTAATGAAAATATAACATTTAAGTTGGAAATAAGTAAAAATAATGTTATTGAAACTTGTAAATTATCTCGTTAGGAACGT